>NW_027507764.1:34075177-34675177 GCF_037356315.1 Lithobates pipiens | reverse complement strand
GACTCTCCATAACTGCAGTCACCTGTGCACTCATTGTACCAGTGTTGCTAGGGACAACCCCAGCCCTTTTTCTCCTTGATAAACTCTGATCAGGTATGTATGGGGCTCGTTCAGGCGGTAACATCCCCTCCAACCACAGAGCTCTGTCTCTCATTTCAGCAAACCTGGCTTCTTTTAAGAGCTTTGACCGCCCCATACTTAGAGACTCCAGAACAACTTTAAACAGTCCAGGAAAATGAAAGGGTCTCTTTTAAAGCAAGTTGCTTTTCTCTTAATGCAAGCTTTCCTCACCTGCACATTGCACACACTGATTGTGCTGTCTCATGCACACAAACACAGTTTATAGCAAGAGAAAAAAAAAAAAAAAAAAAAAAAAAAATTTTGACTTTTCATTCACAGGTACACCACCTGCAACACGGAATGCCTTTTGCCTGGCTGCACTTTCACACACAGCCAATAGTTCCTGACTTGAACTTACTGTGGAGCAAGGACCCGGATTCCACCGTCTTGTGCCCGCATTCGAACACCACTTGTAATATTTGGGGGTTATTTTAGCTTAAAGGTAGAGCTTACCAGTGAGCTGGATCCACATCAGATGTCGTTTAAGGGCTTGTAGGCCCACTTTTATTAAAGAAAGAAAAGTCCAGAAACAAAATAGTTGCCCACACAGGGGTTTCAGCTTTCCACAGCAGTAATGTATGTAGGACCAAAAATACCAAGCCACCTGGCTCTCTTTAGCAGCACTGCTGCTCAGACTTCTGCTGCAGCCCTCTTGGCTCTTTAACAGAGTTCCCGTACACCCAGTACCTCAGCACTCTTTAACAGCTTCTCTTTCAGCCCACAAGCTTGGACCCTCTGTCTGCTCTGACAGACCGACCTGTGCAGACATGCACACTTCTTCTCCCTTACACGCCTGGACTCCTCGGGAGGGTGGAGCCCAGAACCATGGTGTTGGCTTTGTTTTAAGCCCAAGACCCACCTGTGCAATCATGCAGCCAGACTTCTGGCTGTTCCCAAAACCCGGTCCCAGGATTGGAGATTCCGTACTACCACAATATATATATATATATATATATATATATATATATATATATATACTGTATATACAGAGATAGAGCCTTGAGCTTTAGTCAGATTGCTTATATATATATATATATATATATATATATATATATATATATATATATATATATATATATATATATATATATATATGTAATCACCCTCCTAAAGTAGTGTATATTGTTAGGTACATTTTGTTAGCTCCTCTGTAACCAGTGCAGTTGGGGTTGATTATTCAGGCCTTCTCAGTGTCTCCCAGGCTGTTGCCCTGATTGCTTCCCCCTGTATTCTAGAGAATTTTAAAATTCTAGTGGGAGGAAGAACAGCATAAGCAGCCTGAATATTTATGGAACATCAGCCAGTCCCTGGTGAGGTGTGCCCAGAAGGGCAGTGGAAGAGCAGATAAATGGGGCCTAGGGCAAGAGGTGCAGAGTTCCTGGGTCCAGTCCTGCTGGAGGAGACCCCTATGCAGGGGCTCTGCCCCGAGGCAGGATTTCTGGAGGTGCCATCTAGAAGGCATAGAGGTCCCAGCTGAGGCAAAAGTTGAAGTCCTGGAGCTTGTTTGGGTCTGGAGAAGCTCACGGGATTTACCAAGAGGACACTGGGGGGGGGGGGGGGGGGAGGTGTTCAGCTGTCCAACAGTGGTGTGAGTCCATATCTCCCTAACTGGAGAAGTGGCCGGTGGATATTAGAAGGCGGCAACCGATGATCATGTTGATGTGAGTAAATGTAAGTGTTTTTTTTTGGTCCTTTGATAAAAGTCCTAGTCACCTGTCAGCATTAGAGACTCTGTGGGACATTTTTGCATTGCCCAGAAAACTAGAGAAGAATCCTCAAAGTGTTCAGAGAAGAGTTCCCAAAGTGTTCAGTTCATTAGTTTTGGGCTATACCATGCTCCCCTCATCCCCAATTTGAGTTCCAGTAGCAACAGGTTACTCCCTAATGGGTTTCCCAAAACAACTAGACCTTTTTTAGTGTTCTGTCAGCAGTCAGCCTTTTCACCCAGTAACAGACTTCCACAGCAGAGGGAGACAGAGAGAGAGCCTTGAGCATTATTCAGATTGCTTATATAAAGGCCTGTGGACAACTGAAACTAATAATAAGGTCTGGCTACCAGATAACATGTGGACCTAGGAATGAAGGCTTTATCAGACCCAGAGTTTTTAAAGCCTCCAGCCTCCAGAACCCATGTGTAGGTGAGAAAACCAGATACATAACTTTTTTACAAGGGTCCTCTGGTTAGGTCCTTCTACATTTTACACAGTGGCACTGGGTGGTTCCATGTTACAGCATTTATATAGACGCAAAAGAGCCACTGAGTGCAGTAGTACTCTGAGCCCAGATCGGTCTGATGATGTCAATCTGGGGAAGGTCCATAACAGTCAGGGTTTAGAAGAAGTGGCTGGAACAGTGCTGGCTGTTATTGAACCTGGAAAACTGGTGATGTCCGTTGGCTGAAAGGAACTACTGCAATGGACAGCTCTGGAATGAGGTTGAATATTGCAGCAAAAACTGCTTTTCTTATTGTTACTTTTGCTTTAAGACACTTCTTAGCCACCAATCAGCTTCACTGAACTTGAAAGGTCGAATTTGGTGGGTGTGGGAACATAACTCCAGGTCCTATTAACAAAATGCTGATACAAAAAGCCTCAAAATATTCTTAACTACTTAAATTTAAATTACTATAGAATGGAGATTGGAAGCTGCTTTTATGCTCTTTAAAGTATTGGCAAGTCTTACATTTCACATGTTGGGCTGTTTATGGCACATAACAGTTTGGAGCTTCATCGGAAGATAAAAGCCTCAATATTTCCTCTAGATTGTTTGCAACTGAAGTAGAAAGTGTATATATATATATATATATATATATATATATATATATATTTATATATTTATATTTAATATGTTGCTTAAATTGCCTTTTAAGAGCCAGAACCACCATTTTATAACCTGGACAAGGTCCAAAAAGAGGTCCAGGCTGTGCTGTCAGAGAAGGCCACTCTGAGCTGCGAGGTGGCCCAGGCGAAGACAGAGGTGAAGTGGTACAAGGAAGGGAAATTGGTCACCTCCAGTAAGACAGTGAAGGTGGAGTCTGAAGGTAAATCTCGGCGTTTGGTGGTGGAACAAGTGGAGAAGAAAGATGCTGGAGAATATACCTGCGAGGCTAACGGACAGAAGATCAACTTCAAGATCAATGTCAAAGGTGAATAAATCCTTAATTTCATGATTTGAGTGGTTTGTAGGAATAAATCAGTGCAGTGTTGTTCCTATATAGTCATTTATTGGTTATTTAGTTTACAACGGGGCCTTGCTATTTCTACTGTGAACACCAGGACTGCTGCTGTTGACTATAACATCCTCTGCCTGCAGATCAGTTTGCTGATTTGCTGAAATACTTGTTTGTCTATTTAACATTCCACCCAGGGAGAATGTGCGTTGCATAAAACGCATTGGTTCTCCTTTGCCCTGCTTGTTGCAACCAGTTGAACTGGAAATGACGTCACATTGGACTCCAAGGGGCTTTTCAATTTGGTGCACTCTTTGACCTATCACACTAGGTTTTTATTGCTGTTTGTGTTCTTGTTGGGGAGATATGAAATAAAAGTGACTGAAAGTCCAAATTTTATAGTTGTCTAGAGAACAGGATTGGCAGGCTTACAGCAAGGACTTGTGTTCTCGTAACAGCTGTACAAAAATGGATTTCCCCTACTTTGGAAAGAGTCTCCAGAATAGGAAATGAGAAAAGTCTTCCCAAGAGAGCAAAAAACAAAAAAAAACAAATAAAAAAAACAGGCTGTTCTAATTGTTTTCTACTCTATCCAACTAAGAAATAATTTGAGAGATTTATATAGCACCCTCCTAGAATAGGTTACTACAGAGGCTCAGGTAAATGTAGTCTTTTTTTATAGCTCCTCTGTAAACATTGGAGCTGTGTGTGATTATCATTGGTTGCTCTGGGTTTCACTGGCTGCATGCTCAACTATTTCTCCCTGTCTTCTAGAATGTAGTAGTCTGGAAGAGGCAAACCCTTAGCCTGAATATTAATGCGGCCTCAGCCAATCCCTGAGGGGCCGTGGCCAGTAGGTGGCTGAGAAGAGCATAAATAGTTTAAGACCTGGAGAAGCAGGGTTATTGTCCAGGAGTAGAAGTTGAACGCCTGAAGGGCTGCTGCCTTTCCAGGCAGAATAGCTGAGTTCTTCAAGGTCCCAGCTCAGTCAGAGCCGGGGGGCCTACTGTCAGGAGTTCATTAAGGTTCCAACTCAGTGAGAGCCTATTGTCTGGAATTACCAAGGTCTCAGCTCAGTGGAAGCAGTGGGACCTATTTTCTGAGAGCAGGTGGAGCCAAATCAAGGGGGATTTGGCCTGGAGATTCACAGGAAAAGTGTCTGGGGGATATTGGATAGGAGTGCTTGACTGTCAGAAACCATTAAATCAGACCGAGATAGAAGTACAGTTAAATCACACTTGCTTAATAATAAAAGTAAATAGAACAAATGTAGTCAAAACATAGCCAGGGTTCAGGAACCGGAACGTATAGTCAGACAAGCCAAACGTCAGGGAACCGGAGATGAGCATAGTAAAACAGCAAGCAGGTTCTGGAGCCAGAAGGGATGACAGCCAAGCAAGTCTTTTAACAGGAATGCAAGAGAGCGTCTCTGTGATGTTGACTAAGGTGAAGGCAGAGATCTTTTGGGCTGGAGAGCTTAAGTAGGCAGGACTGACGAGCAGGAAATCATCAGCAGCTGAGTAACTGTGGAGAGATAGGAGCTGGCAATTAGCCGACAGCTGAGAGGTCAGCTCAGAGAAGGAAGGGCTGAGCCCAGCTCTGACATTGACATACTCCAGACCTATGTTTTGTATCTGGTTTGCTGTTTGTTCACAATGTTATAAAGATTATGGGTGGCCTCACAACATAATATGTTTGAATTACAAATGAAACATTACATCATGTACCTTCATCCCAAATTAATATGAAATACATTTTTGAAAAGTCCCCAACCAGAAATGTCAACAAAGAAAAAAGAGAAGGGGGACTATTGCTGTGCACTTCACAGGGTATAGAAACAGTGAGAAAAACAGACATATAAAAAAATATTATATAAATTTATTTAGGTATAAAAACATTTGACAATACAAATAATCAAGGGCTGGTATAGGAGGTGACGTATTTCGATGTCCACCTTGACCTAGCTCCCTCCTATAAGATTACCTTCTATAAGTACCCCCTCCTCCCATCCGTCGGCATGCAGAGCATCTAGTCTGACTGCAGCCTGATTTTCACCCTCAGCTGAGAGCAGTAGCAATGGGTTTAAGGTATAATTGTGGACAAATTAGAAAATATTTTATTGATATTTGAAGGAACATATTAGTGACCTAAAGTTTGATTTAATTCAAATGCCATGAATTGTTGTTTACAATTTCAAATGAGGAAGATTCTGTAGTATAGTAGTATAGTAGTATAGTATAGGCAGGGCTCAAGTCCTGCGGGAACGCATGGGAACGGAGTTCCTGTACTTTTTCGACAACAGGAACTCAGTTCCCATTAGCAGCCGTGTCCTGCAAGACTTTGAAGTATGTGAGCTGTGTGGCAGGTGCTACACCAGCAGCCGCCAACACAGCTCGCAATAGTAAGTGCCGCACACCTGACCATTCAGGCATTGCCAGTAGGGGGCCCCATGACAGCTTCCGCTTCGATCTACCTGTCAATCACAGCTAGCTGATGGGTAGATCAGGTCCCTGCTGCTAAGAGATTGTATTTAGTAAGACTTCTCGTGATGTGCTCCTCCCCGCCGGCCCCTCCTGATTTTCTGTCTCCTCATCTCCCCCCCCCCTCCGCCAGTCTCCTGCATACTTGCTCTGTGTGTCCTGCTGAATCCCCCCCTCCTCTATCTTCAGTGCCATATGATGAGAGACCCCAGAGGAGGAGCACAGCTATTCTGCTCACAGGACATGCAGGGAGAGAGGTTAGTTGAGGGAGGAACATCAGTTTGGGGTGGTAAGCTGAGAACAATACCTGGCAAAGTTTAATGCCAGGAGGGAAGTTTATGTGGAAATATATGAAGGGTTGGAATAACAGCGAGTGTGTGTTGGAGCCCCTGCAGAGTTTGCAGCCCTCCAAGCTAACATACATCTCCTAAGCAGGAACACATCACTATCTCCCCAAGCATTCTGTCCACATAATGTGCAGTTCATTTATGACCTTTCCGTTTAACCCTGTGCTATCCAAACTCTGTTCAATGAAAAGTGTAAACGTGAAAAAAGTGTAAAAAGTGTAAACTCACCACATAAACACTCTATATACAAAATAAAATTCCCAAATAAAGATCAGAACATGATGTTCACATTTGCATGGCAGCACAATTGAATGAATGCTGATCATTCAGAGAATTACCGTATTTATGTTTATTGAGGATTGTTTTTTTTAAATATACTAACAGTTAAGCTTCATACACACAATACGAAAAATGGATGAAAAATACCACTTTTGAAGCTTTCGTGCATATGAGAGTATAATTTTTTATTTTTTTTGGTGGGGGAGTGGATCTTGGGTGAGAGCTCCCACACTTTTTTCCCCATGACTTGACCCCTGAGTATAGGCTAAAAAGGGTTTTCACGAAATCAGGAAGAATAATAGAAGGCGATACAACTCCAATCATAGGTTGGACTTGATGGACTTGTGTCTTTTTTCGACCTCACCTACTATGCAACTATGTAACTGTTATGGATGTGTTTAGAAACCAAAAGCAATGTTTAGAAAAAATGAATATAATTTTTTTCCCAGAACCGGAGGCAGCATTCTCCAATCTGGACAAAGTGCAAAAAGTGGTACAGGCTGTGTTGTCAGAGAAGACCACGGTGAGCTGTGAGGTGTCCCAGGAGAAGACGGAGGTGAAGTGGTACAAGGAAGGGAAACTGATCACCTCCAGTAAGAAACTGAAGATAGAGACTGAAGGTAAAACTCGCCGTCTGGTGGTGGAACAGGTGGAGAAGAAGGATGCTGGAGAATATACCTGTGAGGCTGCCGGACAGAAGATAAACTTTAAGATCACCATCAAAGGTGAGATTAAATTTAATTTTTGCTTGAAAGGATGTTGAGTTGCAAATTAGAGAAAAATCTCAACCAAGCCTTTTGTTTAAATGAGCTAAACCGAATCCAAGTGCATCAAAACCAAATGTATCAAAGTCTTTCAGTTAGTTTTCTTCAGAAAACAGCCACAGCCTGTAGATTAGCCTATTCATTGTGAGATATCTGTAGAGAAGCACTTTTGCCCTCTCTGTGGAAGCGGTGGTCTATCTGAAAAGGTCACCCCTTACTGAGTTAGAGCTAGCGCTCTGCAGTTGGAAGTATGAGTTTTTCTGATTTCAGAGCTCTAGCTCTGACTCAGCGGGAGGATTGATAGACCTCTGAAGAGTACCTGCTCCATCCACACAAACCACACCAAGAGCATAGGTCCTTCTCGGCAACATACTGGCAGGGGACAGGCTTTTCTATTCAGGCTGTGACTGCTTTCTAAAGAAAACAAACTGTAATGCTGCGTACACACAAGAAGTTTTTCAGCTGGAAAAACCTTGGAATTCTGCTCAAGCTTGGCTTGCATACACACAGTCACACAAAAGTTTGCTGAACTTTCGACCGTCAAGAACGGGGTGATGTACAACACTACAATGAGCCAAGAAAATTAGGTTCAATGCTTCCGAGCATGCGTCAAATTGTTTCCGAGCATGCGTAGGAATTTTACATGTCGGAATTGCTACAGACGATCGGAATTTCCGATCAAAACTTTTTCCGATTGAAAAATTGAGAACCTGCTCTCAATCTTTTGCTGGCGGGAATTCGGCCAGCAAAAGTCTGATGGAGCGTACACACGGTCGCATTTTCTGACCAAAGGCTCTCATCGGTCTTTTGCTAGCCAAATTTCTGATCGTGTGTACGCGGCATAAGACTTTGCATATCTTTTCAGTTGAATGTTAAAATTTATATTTGTATTCTGGGGAGATTTATACTCACTTTCTGCTCTGTCTTACACCTGCTACCAGGAAATGAAGTGAGGAGAAATATCTCCAACCCAGATAGCAATAAAAACATTGTGTCATCATGGTCAGGGGTCAGGCTCGGAGACCAGTAGCTATATCAGTATAGAGGTGGCCACCGACCAGCAGGATAGGTATTTAAGCAGGTCACTCTGGCGAATGATGTGGGCTCATCAGATGTGCAGGGTCTAAGTACTAACTGGTATTCCACAGATCACCTGATGGTGGAGATGTGTTTTGCTGCATGCTAGTACCAACTTGCGTTCCTCAGGATCACCCCACCAGGAGGTGAGCAAAGCAGGGCCCAGTAGCAGAAGGTAGGGATCAAGCAGAAGCCTAGTCGAGGACCAAGCCAAAGGTCGGTAATAAGTGGTTCCAGGTTGGGCTCAAGCAGAAGCGTAGTCGAGGAACAAGCCAAAGCTTGTGACAGCAGGAGTGACAAGAGTGAGATATCTGCTGGAGAGAGCACAATAATGTGGCAAACAGGCAATGCAGGAAGACAGTTCATGGGAGGATCAAAGAGTTCAAGGTTAATGAGTAACAAGGTTCAAGGCAAGGCAAGATTATCCAAGGGATTGTCCAGGTAGCTGTCAAGCATCTAAGGTGGCTCAGCAGGGAAAGACATCGCCAGATACAGCAGGGGTCTCAGGTTCAGACCCCCAGCACATTGGGGTTGATTGAGAGTGCAAATCTGGAGCAAAAGAAGTTCTAATACTTCCTTACTCAATCAAAAACTAAAGAAATTTCAGCTAGAATTCTGCTTTTAAATGGAGAAACATGAACTAATGAAGTATGTAGACAATTTTTTAAAAAAACTTTTTTTTATGGGTTTTAGAAAAGTGTAATAAAATACATCACAGTAACAGAAAAACAAAAAAAATAAAAGAAATAAAGACAGAATCAAACAAGCTACAAAAGCCCAATAGACTGGTAATAAGGGTCAAGCAGGACCATGCAAGTAGACAACTTTTTTTAAAAAGTTAAAAATTAAAGTTACAGCCCAGAAACCTTTACCTAAAATAGAAGAAGCCTTCAACTTTTTCTTTCTTTTTCCTTACTCTTAAAAAAATGCAAGAGCAAGACTAAAATTAAGGGTCCTATGTATCAGGTTTCTCTGCATGGAATGGGATGTTAAAAATCCAAATGTACAAAATATGAATACCGTTTTCTAGAACCAGAACCAGCCTTCACAAATCTGGACAAGGTGCAGAAGGAAGTCCACGTCAAACTGTCAGAGAAGGCCACCCTGAGCTGTGAGGTCTCCCAGGAGAAGACGGAGGTGAAGTGGTACAAGGACGGGAAATTGATCACCTCCAGCAAGAAACTGAAGGTGGAGTCTGAGGGTAAATCTCGGAATCTGGTGGTGGAACAGGTGGAAAAGAAAGATGCCGGAGAATATACCTGTGAGGCCGCCGGGCAGAAGATCAACTTCAAGCTTAACGTCAAAGGTGAGAATAATGAGATTTTTTTTCTCCTGTTTTTAAAGGAAGTTGCAAGAAGGTGGATAAAACTAGTTGTCACTGGACAAATGCATCAGATTTTCCATATGACTTCCAGGGACGATGCTACCACTAGGCGAACTAAGCAGCCACCTAGGGCACACTGCCACCTAGGTTGGAGCCACAGCCAGTTGTAGCTGGGTCCACACCTCCCCCCAGAGCGTCCTGCGCTAATACCCAGTCAGCTTCCCTACTACCACAGCCGTGCCACACAGCGACAGCACCGGCTGTGTAGCAGTCTGAACAGTCTCTGAATGCACAGTGGGTGACAGCATCCACTGCCGCCCTCTGTTCTCAACCCTAGGCTTTGGTTCCTGGGACTGCCCATGTCCTAGCAACCAATGAAGTGCTTGCCCCTCCCCTAGGCCTTGGCATTCAGAAGAGGAGGAGGAGGAAGTTCCTCCTCCAAACCTATCTGGTCCCATTGCCCAACCGTACAGTTTTCACCTGTCCTGTAGCCGACTACTGCAGTGCAATGAGAAGGAACGTATCCTGATGTAAGCTGGGGTCTTCACAATGCTTCCTCCTCCCCTTCCACTACCCCAACTAGTCTCTTAGACCCCTCCACTTTCCTTATCCCACCCTGCTCTTCCCTTCTAACTTTGGGGACCCTACTGAATGGGAATGGGCTCTAGGGACCTGAGATTCCTTGATATGTTAAATTGTTAAATATAAAGATTCTTCAGGCATCTGTAGCTCTTGAACGAGTAAAAATGGAAGTAATGAACAGTGAGGCAAGTGGATATCAGCCCTCTCCCCTGCAGACCCTGCTTTTTGACTTTTTAAACTCAGCAACTTTAAAAAGGAGTTCCGGCCCCTCCACCAAAAAAAAAAATAAGTCAAAATTAGGTAAATACTGTAGCTGCTGACTTTTGCTATTAGGGCACTTACCTGTCCAGGCATCCAGCGGTGTCCTCACCCGAGGCGATTTTTGAATTTGCTCACGGGTGCTGGGGCCGCCATCTTGGCTATGGGAAACCAGCAGTGAAGCCTTGGGGCTTCACAGCCGGTTTCCTACTGCACATGCCCAAATCACACTGTACTTTGTGAATAGATCGGCTGCGTAGGGAAGGAGGGGGGGGGGGGTAGGGGTTGCCACGGCTAACTGAGACGAAAGTGGAAGTGAGTACCTGTCAAAACTAGGGACCCGCTCCCCCTCCCCAAAAAGTGGCAAATGTGACAGCGGAGGCAGAGAAGCAGAGCTTCCCCCGTTTGGGCTCCTGTATGAATGAAGTATGCAAACTCTGGTTGCAAGCTTTATTCATAAATAAAATGTAACAATATTGTTGTAATGTTATTCACATTAGTGCTTATGTGCAAAACAAAGAATTTAAAGAGGCGGGGCTTATCGTTGACTTCAGCTGTAGCTCTTGAATGAGTAAAGATTTAAGAAATAGGTGGTGTGGAACAGAAGAGTATAAACCCCTCCTCTGCAGAACCTGCTTCTCAAATTTTTTTTTTAGCTCATTTATTTTAACCACTTCAGCTCAGGAGGTTTACCCCCTTCGAGACCAGGCCATTTTTTTGCGTTGCAGAACTGGGATAATTTAACTGACAATTGCGCGGTCGACTGACCTTGTACCCAAATAAAGTTGATGTCCTTTTTTTCCCACAAATAGAGCTTTCTTTTGGTGGTATTTGATCACCTCTGGGTTTTTTATTATATAAACTATAAACAAAAATATGTAAAAAAAAAAACAAAAAACAATATTTTTACTTTCTGTTACAAAACACACCAGAAATAAAAAAAAAAAAAAATCTAATTTCTTTATCGGTTTAGGCCAATATGTATTCTGCTACATATTTTTGGTACAAAAAAAATCCCAATAAGTGTATATTGATTGGTTGGCGCAAAAGTTAGTATCTACAAACTAGGGGATATTTTTATGAAATTTGTATTTATTTTTTACTAGTAATGGCGGCGATCAGCGGTTTTTAGCGGGACTGCAACATTGCGGCGGACGCATCGGACACTTAACTGACACTTTTTTGGAGACCAGTGACACTAATACAGTGATCAGTGCTAAAAAAAAAAAAAAAAATACCCTGTCACTGTACTAATGACACTATCAGGGAAAGGGGTAACATCAGGGGCGATCAAAGGGTTAAATGCGTTCCTAGAGAGTGATTTCTAACTGTGTGGGAGGTGCTTGTACTATAGGAAGATAGTGATCCGTGTTCCTGCTTAGCAGAAATACAGGATCTCCACATTCCCTTGTCACAGACCGCAGTTCTGCCTCTGTCGGGAACAATCGGCGGGACCCGCGCTGATTGGCTCTCGACTTGTGTCCAATCACAGCGGGAGCTGGGCGCCGGTGGTGCAGAATCACGTACCTGTATGTGATTCTGCCTGTAGGAGACGCCCCCCTCACAATACATATACCTGGGGCAGTCAGCAAGCTGATTAAGCAGTTCTTGTATGAACGAAGCAGGCAAACTGGTTGCAAGCTTTATTCATTATTACATTGTAACATGATTGTTATAATGCATTATACTTTAGTGCTTATGTGCAAATCAGTACGTTTAAGAGGTTTGGGGGTGGAACCTTGGCTTTTGCAGAAACTTATTCCCAAATGAGGTTCTCACTGAAGGTGATTTCGGACTTTCATCATCGTATTCTCACTTTTGGTTGTGACAGATTCACTTTAAGGACACGGGCATTACTTTTTTTTTAAATTATAAGTCACCTTTCTAGCTGTACTGTTAATGGCTGTCTCTGGATCAGCAGTATTCTGTGTCACACATCCGCAGTGGTAGGGGCATTCCTTATTAGTAATCCACCTGTAATGTGAGCCGTCCGTAAAAGTCAGCCAGGATTAGCAGCCACTTTCATTTGACACTCCAATTACTAGTTTACGTCTTCATAGACAGCGGGGCGTCACGGCGTCCGTTTACCCGGGTACAGCTCCCAATGTCAGCGATTTTCTCTGCAAGGAGTAAAATTATGGAAAATATTTTTTTTAAATTGGACGCCCAAAAGCTTTATTTCAATTGTTTTTTAGGTTGCATGCCAAATGATGGTGTCCCACGCTATGCCAGTGGATACTACACTCGCCAGACACTTTATTAGGTCCCCCTTGCTAGTACCGGGGTTGGACCCCCTTTTTGCCTTCATTCTTGGTGGTATAGATACAACAAGGTGTTGGAAACGTTCCTCAGAGATTTTGCTCCATAGTGACATGAGAACATCACGCAGATGTGATCTGGTGAGTGTGGAGGCCATTGGGGTACAGGGACCTCATTGTCCGGTGGTGAGATGATTGGAGCTTTGTGACATGGAGCATTATCCTGCTGGAAGGAACCATCAGAAGATGGGGAAACCATAATACCAATCTTCCACCACATCCCAGAGGCGCTCTATTGGATGAGATCTGGTGAGTGTGGAGACCATTGGGGTACAGTGACCTCACTGTCCAGTGGTGAGATGATACGAGCTTTGTGACAGGGAGCATTATCCTGCTGAAAGGAGCCATCGGAAGATGGGGAAACCATGATACCAATCTTCCAACACATCCCAGAGGCGCTCTATTGGATGAGATCTGGTGAGTGTGGAGGCCATTGGAGTACAGTGACCTCACTGTCCAGTGGTGAGATGATACAAGCTTTGTGACATGGAGCATTATCCTGCTGGAAGGAGCCATCGGAAGATGGGGATACCATGATACCAATCTTCCACCACATCCCAGAGGTGCTCTATTGGATGAGATGTGGTGAGTGTGGAGGCCATTGGAGGACAGGGACCTCATTGTCCGGTGGTGAGACGATTGGAGCTTTGTGACATGGTGCATTATCCTGCTGGAAGGAGCCATCGGAAGATGGGGACACTCAGGGCTTTTTTTCAGCGGGAACGTGGGGGAACGCATTTCCAGCACCTCCAGCACCAAATGTACAGTATGTAATAGCAAGGGGTGTGCTGGAGGGTCTATTGATGTTGTCTGCTGGGGGATTTATGGTCACTAATGGGGATCTAAATTTATGTAAGGGTCTATTATTGCTTGTGGGGGATCTGTTGTTGCTGGGGGGGGTGTCTTATGGTGCTTGTAGGGATCTACTGTTGAGGGAGAGGTCTATTGTTGCTGGCTGCTGGAGGGTCTATTAATGCTGACCGCTTGGAGATCTGTTTATTCTGCTGGGGGGAGGGGGGGGGGCGGGGTTCAATGTCCTGGGGTGGATCTTTTGTTGCCGAGGGTGGTATTTTGTTGTGGATGGTCCATTGTTTCTGTGTGGGGGGTCTATTGTGTGGAAAACGATTGTTGCTGGGGAGCAAAAAAGCCCTGGGTACACTGTAGTCATAAAGGGATGGACATGGTCAGCAACAATACTCAGGTAGGCTGTGGTGTATGATGCTCAATTGGTACTAAGGGGTCCAAAGTGTGCCAATTGTAGCCTCAGTTCCCTGTTCTTAGCTGACAGGAGTGGCGCATAGTGTGGTCTACTGCTGCTGTAGCCCATCTGCCTCAAGGTTCGATGTGTTGTGCATTCAGAGAGGGTATTCTGCATACATTGGGTGTAACAAATGGTTATTTTAGTTACTGTTGCCTTTCTATCATCTGGAACCAGTCTGCCCATTCTCCTCTGACCGCTGATATCAACAAGGCATTTTCCTCCACACAACTGCCGCTCCCTGGATATTTTCTCTTTTTCGGACCATTCTCTGTAAACCCGAGAGATGGTTGTGCGTTAAAATCTCAGTAGATCAGCAGTTTTTTTAAATACTCAGTCCAGCCCGTCTGGCACCAACAACCACGCCACGTTCAAAGTCACCTAAATCCCCTTTCTTCCCCATTCTGATGTTCAGTTTGAACTTCAGCAAGTTGTCTTCATCATGTCTAGATGCCTGAATGCATTGAGTTCCTGCCATGTGATTGGCTGATTAGCAATTTGTGTTACCGAGCAATTGAAGAGGTGTACCTAATAAAGTGGCCGGTGAGTGTATATACAGTAAAGAATAAACATTTTTCAGAAAATCTGCGTTTGAAACTATTGTTAGGTAGTGGGAAGGCAGTGGAAATATAGATACATATTATTAATTAGCAGTAAATCCACGTCAAAGCAAGCCCTCACTAACCTCTGCAACAGCAGGCAATGTGGAATAATTTATCCTCAAAAGTCACCACAGAAGCAGTAACTTCCTTCTAGTCAGGTCTCAGCACTCTGCTCTCCCCCTCCTCCTGTGCTCCTGCTCTGTGTTTATATCAGAGATTAGAAAGCTGGAGTCAGTGCTGGGAAGAACAACAGGGTGAGCTGAGCTGCTGAGCCACTGCTGGGAGATGGGAGCCGATTGAGCTGAGCTGCTAAGTCATTGCTGGGACGGGGAATCAGGACTAGCTAAGCTGCCAAGCCACTGCCAGGGAGGGGAAGCGGGAGGGTGAGCTGAGATATCAACTCATTGGTGGAAGGGGGGGGGTGGGGAGGGTAGAGTGAGCTGAGCTGATGCTTCACTGCTGGAAGGGGGAGCAGGGGAGTGGAGCATCAGCTAAGTTACAGCAGGAAGGGGTGGGCAGGGAAAGCTGATATACAGAGTTATTTTAGGTGGGAGCAGGTGGAGCTGAGCTTCAGAGTCACTTCGGGGGGGGGGGGGGGTGGTACAGGGTGTGCTGGGTTGCTGAGTCACTGTAGGTAATGGGGGTGGGGGAATGGGGTACATTGAGGTGATACTTCACTGCTGGAAGAGGGAGCGGGGGGCAGGATGAGCTGGGTGAGCTGAGCCACTGTCGGGGGGCAAAGTGGGAGGGTGAGCAGAGGTATCAAGTCACTGGTGAGGAGGAGCAGAATGAACTGAGCTGATGCTTTACTACTGGAACGGGGAGCAGGGGAGTGGAGCTTCTATGTAACTGCAAGAAGGGGTGGGCGTGGGAGTTATTTTAGGGGGTGCAGGTGAAGCTGAGCTTTAGAGTCACTTCGGGGGGGGGGGCAGAGTGAGCTGAGTTTTCTGAATCACGGGTAGGGCTGGAGCAAGGTGAGTTGAGTTGATGCTTCACTGCTGGAAGAGGGAGCAGGGAGAGCTGAGCTTCTGAGTCACTCTGAGGGTATGGGGGTGGTTGGGGCTGGGGGGGGGCAGGGTACACTGAGGCGATGCTTCACTGCTGGAAGAGGGAGCAGGGAGAGCTGACCTGCTGAGTCGCTGTGGGGAAGGGAGTGGCTGGGGGGAGGGCATAGTGCACTGAGGTAATGCTTCACTGCTGGAAGAGGGAGCAGAGTGAGATGTAGACATGTGCAATTCGTTTTTCCGAAATAGTTTTTTAATAAATTTTGACAAATTCGTTAATTCCGAAATTTCTGAAATTCAGAATTTTTCAATTTTGAAATTCAGGATTTCTGAAAGTTTGAATTTCCGAATTTCAGAAATTACGAATTTCTGAACTTCCAAAATTACGAATTTCCGAATTTTCAAAATTTCCAAAATGAGGAATTTGCGAATTTCCCAAATTTAGAGTTTCCGAATTTCAGAAAAAATTCTAAATTTCGGCATTTCGGAAACTCAAAATTCAGAAATTTGAAATTTCAGAAATTGGAACATTTGAGAAATTCAGAAGTTCAGAAGTTCGGAAATGCTACATTTTGCAAATTCGGGAATTCGAAATTTGGAAATTCAAAAATATTCAAAATTTCATAAATTTAAAAATTCAAAAATTTGGAAATTTGAAAATCCAAAAAGAATGAAAATCTGAAAATTCTAAAGAATGAAAATCTGAAAACTCGAAAACCCGAAAATCTGAAATAATAACTAACTAATAATAAATATTAAATTATTGTAGTTAAAGTATTAGAAAGTATTGGAATTTCCTTTCAAATTTGGCTGAACGTAACGAGTACGAATTTATCCGAAGTTACGAATTATCTAAAATAACGAATGGAACGTAATGATCTAATAATAATAAATAACACATAATACCTATCATTTCAAATTTTAATGATTTTCTTTCTTTTTTTCAGATTTTCAAAATGTTTGAATTTGCAAAATTGAAAATTCGGAAATTCGGAAATTTGAAAATTCGAAAATACGGAAATTCGAAAAAATCAGAAATTCAGAAATCACAAAATTTGAAATCCAAATTTTCGGTTTTCCGAATTTTCGAATTTCTGAATTTTCAAATTTCCGAATTTACAAAAAAAAGGGAAAAAACCGAATGAAACAAAAACGAAAACAAATGAATTTTTTGTCAGTGCACATGTCTAGTGGGATGAGCTGAGCTGAGTCACTATAGGAAAAGAGGGAGGAGGGAATGGTGCACTGAGAAGCATGGGGAGTGGAACTGCTACGTTACTGTGGAAAGGGGTGAGCTGAGTTGCTGAGTCTGAGTTACTGTTGGGGGAAGGGGTTTTGAACAGGGTGCAATGAGGTGATGCTTTACTGCTGGAAGGGGGAGCAGGGGAGTTACTGTGGGAAGGGGAGGGGCAGGGGAAGCTCATTTACTGAGTGATTTTGGGGAGGAACAGGGGGATCTGAGCTGCTGAGTCACTTTGGGGTGGTGGGGGGGGGGGGGGTAGGGTGAGCTAAGTTGCTAAATCCCCACTGGGAGGGGCAGCAAAGGGAGCTGAGTTGCTACTGGGGCTGAGCTCCTGAAAATGAAAGTAAAAGTACTTGTGTTATGAACATTGAGGATGAATTGCTCAATAGTGCCTAAAGCTAAAGAGTTTAGAGAGGGCTTGCTTTACAGCCTAGAATCCTACAATTGGATTTCCAAAGACATATCAGCCTCATCAGTCAATGTTTTTCAGATATAATTGACACGTAAGGAATTCTCTGTATTTGGCTTTTACAATGCATTGACTGAGCCACGTGTACAACAGATACAAAATAAGAAAAGTAAGAGATTTTCCTTCCTTTATTAGAACCAGAGCCGGCCTTCACCAACTTGGACAAGGTGCAGAAAGAGGTCCAGGCTATCTTGTCAGAGAAGACCACGGTGAGCTGCGAGGTGGCCCAGGAGAAGACGGAGGTGAAGTGGTACAAGGACGGAAAACTGATCACCTCCAGCAAGAAAGTGAAGGTAGAGTCTGAGGGTAAATCCCGCCGTCTGGTGGTGGAACAGGTGGAGAAGAAGGATGCCGGAGAATATACCTGTGAGGCCGCTGGACAGAAGATCAACTTCAAGATCAACGTTAAAGGTTGGTGGTGTGATGGTGGTTGCTGATTTTTTATTTTTTTTCCTAGCATCAGCTTAAGTGGCTAGCAAGATTCTGAGAACAGATTGCACAGATCCTTATTCCTTTTTGACATTTGATCATGGTGTTAAAAGGTGAAATTTTGAGAGCATATTACATTTTGACATCATCTTAAAAAAATCGAAGGGCCTGTTTCGAAAAAGCTCTTGTTCGTTTCAACAGGGGTTTCTCATTCCAATACAATGTGAATGCAAAACATGCTTGCAGCAGGTCAAATGCAGGTCAGAAGAAGCCTCATCTGCGGGTCAAATGCACCTGCCAATGAATTCTGAATGATCTCAAGCATCTCAAATTGTTAACGCCATAGATGTTGGTGTCATAGACATAGGGCCAAACACCATCAACAGGCCCTAAAACTAATACCCTTCTGTTTTAAATGCCTCTTTATTAGAGTTGAGCGGACACCTGGATGTTTGGGTTCTACGGGTTCGGCCGAACTTCGCAAAAAAGTTTGAGTTCGGGACCCAAACTTGACCCCGAACCCAAACCCCATTGAAGTCAATGGGGACCCGAACTTTTGAGGACTAAAATGGCTCTAAAAAGTCATGGAAAGGGCTAGGGGGCTGCAAATGGCAGCACAATGTTGTTAAGAGCATGGCAAGTGCAGCACCACAACCGGGGCCACGTCCCTTATTTGGCGTTCTCCTCATATTTCTCAAATTTAGGATCTTGCCCTAAATGGGTGTTTTTTGAATAGCAGAATAGAAGAACAGTATCTAAAGGGTGTATCTCACACATACAGATATGCAGGAAACACTGCAAAATATATATTTTTTGCCCTAAATGGGTGTTTTTAGAATAGCAGAATAGAGCAACAGTATCTAAACAGTGTATCTCACATGTACAGATATGCAGAAAATGCTATTCAAAAATGTAATTTATTATTTTTTTGAATAGCACAATAGAAGAACAGTATCTAAAGTGTGTATCTCACATGTACAGATATGTAGGAAACACTGTAAAATATTTTTTTGGCCCTAAATGGGTGTTTTTAGAATAGCAGAATAGAGCAACAGTATCTAAAGGGTATATCTCATAGTAACATATGCAGTGCTGGTGCACTGAGCTTGCATAAAATGCCCGCCGACACCAACCTAACTAACAGATGGATAAAAGTTATATTTTGTCTGGCACTGGGCTCAGGGCAGGGTAAAAAGATTGTGCACAGTACCCACACAACAAAATCAAGGTAGATCGCTGAGTAATTAGATTTCTGAAGCAGGACTCCTATCTACCGTATATACTCGAGTATAGGCCGACCCGAATATAAGACGAGGCCCCCAATTTACCCCCAAAAAACTGGAAAAAATTATTGACTCGTGTATAAGCCGAGGGTGAGACATGCCTGTCCATCCCTGTGTGTCCGTCCATCCCTGTGGGTCCATCCATCCCTGTGTGTGTGTCCATCCATCAGTGTGTGTGTGTGTGTGTGTCCATGCATCCGTGTGTGTGTGTGTGTGTGTGTGTGTGTGTGTGTGTCCGTGCAGCCTACGTCCCGTCCAGCCTGCGTCCCGTCCAGCCTGCGTCCCGTCCAGCCTGCGTCCCGTCCCGGCCCGTCCCGTCCCGAGCCGAGCCTCCGTCCTTCAGCTCTTCGCCGGCGGCCATTCTAGGATTCAAAAGCCGCGCCTCCGTCGGTGATAGGCGGAACACTCAATTTCCCACTGACTGCTGGGAAATTGAGTGTTCCGCCTATCGGATGTCCGTGATAGGCGGAACACTCAATTTCCCAGCAGCCTGTGTTCCGCCTATCACGGACATCGTCTCATCCTCGTCCGTAGTACGAGGATGAGACGATGTCCGTGATAGGCGGAACACAGGCTGCTGGGAAATTCAGTGTTCCGCCTATCACAGGCGAAGGCGGAGGCGGAGGCGCGGCGTTTGAATGTTAGAATGGCCGCTGTCTGTCTGCTCGATACGCTGATCGAGCAGGCAGACAGCGATGACTCGAGTATAAGCCGAGGGGGGCACTTTCAGCCTCAAAAAAGAGGCTGAAAATCTCGGCTTATACTCGAGTATATACGGTAATTCTCTCCCTCAAAGCAGCAGCAGCAACCTTTCTCTACACTATCTAAAGCAGAGTGATGTGCTGTGCTATGGGCCTCTAGCTTATATAGAGGCTCGGTCACATGCTGCACTGGCCAATCACAGCCATGGTAATTTGGAAATTCAAAATTCAGAAATTCGAAATTTGGAAATTTAAAAATGTAAAAATTCGGAAATCCGAAAATTCGGAATTCGGAAAAAAACGAATGAAACAAAAACGAAAACGAATGAATTTTTTGTCAGTGCACATGTCTAGTGAGAGGAGCTGAGCTAAATCACTATAGGAAAAGAGGGAGGAGGTCATGGTGCACTGAGAAGCATGGGGAGTGGAACTGCTACAGTACTGTGGAAAGGGGTGAGCTAAGTCACTGTTGGGGGAAGGGGTTTTGTACAGGGTGCACTGAGGTGATGCTTCACTGCTGGAAGGGGGAGTAGGGGAGTGGAGCTGCTAAGTTACTGTGGGGAGGGGAGGGGCAGGGGAAGCTCATGTACTGAGTAATTTTAGGGGGGAATAGGGGGATCTGAGCTGCTGAGTCACTTTGGGGTGGTGGGGGGGGGGGGTAGGGTGAGCTAAGTTGCTAAATCCCCACTGGGAGGGGCAGCAAAGGGAGCTGAGTTGCTACTGGGGCTGAGCTCCTGAAAATTAAAGTAAAAGTACTTGTGTTATGAACATTGAGGATGAATTGCTCAATAGTGCCTAAAGCTAAAGAGTTTAGAGAGGGCTTGCTTTAAAGCCTAAAATCCTACAATTGGATTTCCAAAGACATATCAGCCTCATCAGTCAATGTTTTTCAGATATAATTGACACATAAGGAATTCTCTGGATTTGGCTTTTACAATGCATTGACTGAGCCACGTGTACAACAGATACAAAATAAGAAAAGTAAGAGATTTTCCTTCCTTTATTAGAACCAGAGCCGGCCTTCACCAACTTGGACAAGGTGCAGAAAGAGGTCCAGGCTATCTTGTCAGAGAAGACCACGGTGAGCTGCGAGGTGGCCCAGGAGAAGACGGAGGTGAAGTGGTACAAGGACGGAAAACTGATCACCTCCAGCAAGAAAGTGAAGGTAGAGTCTGAGGGTAAATCCCGCCGTCTGGTGGTGGAACAGGTGGAGAAGAAGGATGCCGGAGAATATACCTGTGAGGCCGCCGGACAGAAGATCAACTTCAAGATCAACGTTAAAGGTTGGTGGTGTGATGGTGGTTGCTGATTTTTTATTTTTTTTCCTAGCATCAGCTTAAGTGGCTAGCAAGATTCTGAGAACAGATTGCACAGATCCTTATTCCTTTTTGACATTTGATCATGGTGTTAAAAGGTGAAATTTTGAGAGCATATTACATTTTGACATCATTTTAAAAAAATCGAAGGGCCTGTTTCGAAAAAGCTCTTGTTCGTTTTAACAGGGGTTTCTCGTTCCAATACAATGTGAATGCAAAACATGCTTGCAGCAGGTCAAATGCAGGTCAGAAGAAGCCTCATCTGCGGGTCAAATGCACCTGCCAATGAATTCTGAATGATCTCAAGCATCTCAAATTGTTAACGCCATAGATGTTGGTGTCATAGACATAGGGCCAAACACCATCAACAGGCCCTAAAACTAATACCCTTCTGTTTTAAATGCCTCTTTATTAGAGTTGAGCGGACACCTGGATGTTCGGGTTCTACGGGTTCGGCCGCACTTCCCAAAAAAGTTTGAGTTCGGGACCCAAACTTGACCCCGAACCCAAACCCCATTGAAGTCAATGGGGACCCGAACTTTTGAGGACTAAAATGGCTCTAAAAAGTCATGGAAAGGGCTAGGGGGCTGCAAATGGCAGCACAATGTTGTTAAGAGCATGGCAAGTGCAGCACCACAACCGGGGCCACGTCCCTTATTTGGCGTTCTCCTCATATTTCTCAAATTTAGGATCTTGCCCTAAATGGGTGTTTTTTGAATAGCAGAATAGAAGAACAGTATCTAAAGGGTGTATCTCACACATACAGCTATAAAGGAAACACTGCAAAATATTTGTTTTTGCCCTAAATGGGTGTTTTTAGAGTAGCAGAATAGAGCAACAGTATCTACATGGTGTATCTCACACCTACAGATATGCAGAAAACGCACCACAAAAAATAATTTTGCCCTAAATTTTATTTTTTTGGAATAGCACAATAGAAGAACAGTATCTAAAGTGTGTATCTCACACGTACAGATATGCAGGAAACACTGCAAAATATATTTTTTTGGCCCTAAGTGGGTGTTTTTAGAATAGCAGAATAGAGCAACAGTATCTAAACAGTGTATCTCACAGGTACAGATATGCAGAAAACGCACCACAAAAAATAATTTTGCCCTAAATTATTATTTTTTTGAATAGCACAATAGAAGAACAGTATCTAAAGTGTGTATCTCACATGTACAGATATGTAGGAAACACTGTAAAATATTTTTTTGGCCCTAAATGGGTGTTTTTAGAATAGCAGAATAGAGCAACAGTATCTAAAGGGTGTACCTCATAGTAACATATGCAGTGCTGGTGCACTGAGCTTGCATAAAATGCCCGCCGACACCAACCTAACTGACAGATGGATAAAAGTTATATTTTGTCTGGCACTGGGCTCAGGGCAGGGTAAAAAGATTGTGCACTGCAACACACACAACAAAATCAAGGTAGATTGCTGAGTAATTCGATTTCTGAATCAGGACTCCTATCTAATTCTCTCCCTCAAAGCAGCAGCAGCAACCTTTCCCTAAAGCAGAGTGACGTGCTGTGCTATGGGCCTCTAACTTATATAGAGGCTGGGTCACATGCTGCACTGGCCAATCACAGCCATGCCATTAGTAGGCATGGCTGTTATGGCTTCTAAGGGCACACGAGTTAAACGAATGTTGATTGGCTGCCCTGCAGCTGTTAAAAAAGAGCCATTACATTACCAAACACCGAACCTGAACATACAGTAAATGGTTCAGGTTCGGGTCCGGGACCCAAAACCCCAAAAGTCCGGTACGAACCCGAACTTTACAGTTCGGGTTCACTCAACCCTACTCTTTATGCATTGACATACCTCCTTAATCCCAATCTGTCTGGACAGTATGATAACTTGTTGACTTGGCACCATCCACAGGCAGCTTAACTGTTCAACAAGACATAGCAGTTGAATCTAACACAATTTTATGTCAGATAATTGCAGTACAGAGGATGTTTTTCCAGTCTTTTGAAGTGTAAAAAGACAATGACTTTCTGATTGATCAACTTACATTCAACCTGCCCATCTATGGTTCAAATCGGTTCCTGCTGAACTGGCCCGAGATTCGAACCATCTATGGCCGGCTTAACTGAGGGTACATGGAGAGGGTCTAGCAAGCCTAGAACTAAACCAACTAGCACTAAGCAGGAAGGGAGGACAAAGAAGGAAACCCCCGCTGGCGCTCTTGACCCCTCCCCCCCACGAGTGTCTTCATAGCAATCTTGCTGTGGGGGGCACGTGTGCAGACTCGATCCCGTTGGCAAACAGAACATGGCTTGGCCCTGCCACCTACTCTCTCCTCACAGGCTGTGATTGACAGCAACAGGAACCAATGGCTCCCACTGTTGCTTCCTTGTCCAGTGAGGAGGGAGAGAGCGTCTGATCTTGTGCACAGTGCTGGATCGAGATTGGGTTCAGGTAAGTATAAGGGGGGGCATGGGGGGGGAGGCATACAGAAGGTTTTTTTAAATCTTATTACAGAGGATACATTAAAGTAAAAAAAACTTCTGCCTTTAGGCTGGGTTCACACTGGAGCGATGCGGGAACGCCGCAAATCTGCAGCGTTTTCCCGCATCGCATGGCTCCCGTCGGCAGTTCACACTGCCCTATGCGGACTGCTGGGAGTGTCAGTGAAACGTTAATGACACCCCCAGATCAGTTCGCATATCGCAGTGCGATCTGCAAACTCAAGCAGGAATCGGATCGCATGGTGTAAACACCCATGCGATCCGATTCTGCTGCGGACCAAAAAAAGGGTCCTGTGCGAGTATGACTGAACTCACATCGCACAGAGATCGGATGTGATTTGCACTGCAGTGCGGTGCGAATCACATCCGGGTCTCCCAGCCGCAGCGGTGTGAACCCAGCCTTAAAGGTCAGTTCACTACTTGTCAGAGCATAATTCCAAAATGGCAAATTACATTTTAGTTAGAATTTGGACTATAGAATTGAGATCACAGGACTTTTCCAAGTCTCTCCACCTTCTTCTCAGGACTCTGGTGGGGTTACATTGTTAGCAAACCCCGCTTTGCTTTTGTGCATTTTATAGAAGGTTTATAGAATCCAGGGAAGTTTCAAACATCTTGTTGCTCACTTTCTTCAGACAGACAACAGACTCAAGTTATTGTGTTTTATCTACAGAACCAGAGCCAGCTTTCATCCATCAGGACAAAGTCCAGAAAGAGGTCCAAGTTATTATCTCGGAGAAGGCCACCCTAAGCTGTGAGGTGGCCCAGGAGAAGACGGAGGTAAAGTGGTACAAAGAAGGAAAGTTGATCACCTCCAGCATGAAACTGAAGCTGGAGTCTGTGGGTAAATCACGGCGCCTGGTGGTGGAGCAGGTGGAGAAGAAGGATGCCGGAGAATATACATGTGAGGCCGCCGGGCAGAAGATCAACTTTAAGATCAACGTCAAAGGTTAGCAGGATCATGGGATATTGAACAAACGGGGAGAGATTGAAGTGCCTAATAAGTGCAGCAGGCTGTTTATTAAAAAACACAAAATTGGCAACTCACATTGTTAAAGGGTCAACAGGCTCATCAATAATGAAGACCGCTATTCTGTGGTAAACAGATGTATGTCGTAGACACAGCGGAAGTTTGAGGCGCCATTTTTAAAACATCTATCCAGATACTCAGAGCCAGCCAGTGCACGGAAGGTCGGAGACATTGCACACAGAAGAGCAGTCTTATTTATTGATGAGCCTGCTGACCTTTTAACAATGTGAGTTACCAATGATGTGCTTTTTTTTAATAAACAGTCCTCATGATACACATTGATACACTTAGTAGGCACTTCCTTCTTTTCCTATATATATATATATATATATATATATATATATATATATATATATATATATATATATATATATATATATATATATACACACACACACTATATTGCCTGCCTTTACACGCACGTGAACTTTAATGGCATCCCAGTCTTAGTCCGTAGGGTTCAGTATTGAGTTGGCCCACCCTTTGCAGCTATAACAGCTTCAACTCTTCTGGGAAGGCCGACCACAAGGTTTAGGAGGGTGTCTATGGGAATGTTTGACCATTCTTCCAGAAGCGCATTTGTGAGGTCAGGCATGGATGTTGACGAGATGGTCTGGCTCACAGTCTCTAATTCATCCCAAAGGTGTTCTATCGGGTTTAGGTCAGGACTCTGCAGGCCAAACAAGTTCCTCCACCCCCCACTAAGGCGCAAAGCCCAACCTCTGAAAAACAACCCCACACCATAATCCCCCTCTCGACCAAATAATTTGGACCAGTGCACAAAGCAAGGTCCATAAAGACATGGATGAGTGAGTTTGGGGTGGAGGAAAATAACTGGCCTGCAGTCCTGATCTCAACCCGATAGAACACCTTTGGCATGAATTTGAGTGGAGACTGCAAGCCAGGCCTTCTTGTCCACATCAGTTCCTGACCTCACAAATGCCCTTCTGGAAGAATGGTCAAACATTCCCATAGACACACTCCTAAACCTTGTGGACAGCCTTCCCAGAAGAGTTGAAGTTGTTATAGCTAAGGGTGCTAAATCTGTTGGATTTTTTCAGACAGATTTTGCTCCAAACTTGTCTTGCATACACACGGTTGCACAAAGTTGTCGGAGAATCCGATCGTTCAGAACGAGGTGACGTAAAAGAAGTACGTCGGGACTATAAGCGTGCCAGTAGCCAATAGCTTTCATCTTGTAATTTATTCTGAGCAATGCGTGGCACATGGTGCGTCGGATTTGTCTACACACAATTGGAATTTAAACGATCAGATTTTGTTGTCGGAAAAAATTTTAGATCCTGCTCTCAAACTTTGTGTGTCGGAAATTCCTACAGAAAAAGTCAGATGGAGCCCACACGTTCAGTTTTTCCGACAACACAATCCGATCACACATTTTCCTTCGGAAAGTCCAACCGTGTGTACAGGGCATAAGACTGGATGCCATTAAAGTTCATGTGCGTGTAAAGGCAGGGTTCCCAATACTTTTGGTAATATAGTGTATGCTCATTGCGTCAGCCAGATTGGATTGTGTGCCTTTTCTTTTTATCTCATGGGATATTGACAATGGCTTCTCCAGAGAGATATTTTCAGACTTCTTTAAGCTTTAGGCGGGCCATAGCAAATTTCTTTCCTGCCACCACCATGGAAGCTATCCCTACTGGGAGAACACAGTGATTTTTGCTAGTAGCTATAATAGCCGCTTGCAAAAATCGCATGTAAAATCCGCCAGGCTGTTTGTACCCAGGTTGATGGATTGATCAACTTGGATACATTCAGCCTGCCAATACATGATTTGAATTCAAACTGTCTATGGCTGGCCTTAGGGTCATTCTTAAAGCTTTATGATGACAAATGTCTTCAGAGGGATGATTGGTTAGGTCCTTTTTATGTTCTAATGAGCTGAATAACTACAGGCCAGTTTCCTGTAAGGATTCTAATTAACAAATTGGATATAAATCATTTTGGTGCTTCAGGTGTTTGAATGCCCCTGTAGACTGTTGCCTACTGCAGTTCTATGAATTACTTAACAAGTGGAGTGACCACAATTTGGTCTGCTCCTATGAAAGTTCCAATGCCCTGACTGGCTACAGGTTTGTCTACTTTGGAATTGTTTCAATGCAGCAAAATGTAGACTTTTTTACCTCTTATATAATAAATTAAATAGCCAAACACAAAGCTGTTATGTCTGAAGGATATATTTTGACTGCTATTGCTGAACACCACTTGAAAAACCCTTCTTTTCTGTCATACTTATCCAATGGCATGAGTACGTTGACCAATAGCCCCAAACAAAGTGTACACATCAAAAGCTAGGATAATGGCCTCATATTTAATGAAGGTCATTGACTCTGTAACAAAGCTAGAGACAGCCAGGCAAGTAGCATTTTCATGCTTTATATTTTCAAGAATACAATATTTCTTTTATAGTGTGCTTTTAAATGTATTTGTATTTTAGAACCAGAGCCGGCATTTATCAGTCTGGACAAGGTACAAAAAGAGGTCCAGGCTGTGGTGTCAGAGAAGGCCATCCTGAGCTGCGAGGTGGCCCAGGAGAAGACAGAGTTGAAGTGGTACAAAGACGGGAAACTGATCACCTCCAGCAAGAAACTGAAGGTAGAAGCTGATGGTAAATCACGGCGTCTGGTGGTGGAACAGATAGAGAAGAAGGATGCCGGAGAATATACCTGTGAGGCCGCCGGACAGAAGATCAACTTCAAGATCAACGTCAAAGGTAGCTAGAACTTTCCAGTTCCTTTAGCCCTTGTACACACGGTCGGACATTCCGACAACAAAATCCGTCCGATTTTTCCCGACCGATTTTGTTGGAAGCTGGTGTTGCATACACACGGTCGGACAAAGTTGTCGGAAAATCCGATCGTTCAGAACGTGATGACGTTCGTTCGTTGCGACGGGACTACATTGCGGCTAGTAGCCAATAGCTTTGGTCTCGTAATTTGATCTGAGCATGCGTGGCACTTTGTCCGATCGGAATTCTCTACAAACGATCAGATAAAGTCCGAGCTGAACATGTTGTTGATATCCAGCTTTCAAACTGTGTTGGTCGGACATTCCGACGGAAAAAGTCCGATGTAGCCCACACACGGTCGGATTATCCGACAACACGGTCCGATCGGACATTTTCCATCAGAATGTCCGACTATGTGTACAAGGGCTTACTGCTTTATTAAGATATCTAATTAAAAGATATTACATTTAAACTCAAAGCGGACCTAAAGGCCAATGAATGGTCCCCATAAAATAACCAAAAACTTGTCCAAGGAGTGTTGAGGAACCAATGCAATTCTAATTATATTGTGACTCATTAGACTATACATGTTTTATTTTAGATTTATATCTGCTTTCAGTTTTGATTTTTTTTTTGGGCATTGCTCTTCACTCTTCAGTCTTCACCACCTTTGTAAAGACTGTAAGCTTGAAGTGTCAGCTAACAACTTCTTTGCCTTTGTACAGTAAAAAGCTTGAAGGAACCAGGAAACCTTTACAGACATTTTGTTGGGCAGCCTCAAATTAATGGGAACAGCAGATTTATTATTGTTTATGATTTTGTTACAGAACCAGAGCCAGCATTCATTCATCAAGAAAAGGTCCAAAAAGAAATCCAGGCTACCTTGTCAGAGAAGGCCACCCTGAGCTGCGAGGTGGCCCAGGAGAAGACAGAGGTGAAGTGGTACAAAGAAGGAAAATTGATCACCTCCAGCAAGAAACTAAGGGTGGAGTCTGAGGGTAAATCTCGGCGCCTGGTTCTGGAACAAGTGGAGAAGAAGGATGCTGGAGAATATACCTGCGAGGTTGCTGGGCAGAGGATCAACTTCAAGATCAATGTTAAAGGTAGCTAAAACTTTCCAGTTCCTTTACTTTTTTAGTTTATTAAGATATATAATTTAAAAATATTACATATACTTAAAGTGGACATAAAGTCCCATGTATGGTCCCCACAAAGTAACCAAAAACTGGACCAAGAAGTGTTGAGGAACCAATGCCCTTCTGGCTAAATTGTGGAGTGACTCATTAGGCTATACATGTTTTACTTTAGATTTACATCTGCTTTCAGTTATAATTTTTTGGGCATTGTCCCTGAATCTCACTTGGGTAATGGAGAGAGAAGGACCACTCTTCACCACCTTTGTGAGGACTCTATAAGCTTGCATTGTCAGCTAACCACTCTCTGCCTTTGCACAGTAAAAAGCTTGAAGGAACCAAGACATCTTTACAGACATTTTGTTAGACAGCCTCAAATTAATGAGAAAAAGAGACCCATTTTGGTTTATGCTTTTGTTACAGAACCAGAGCCAGCATTCATTCATCAAGAAAAGGTCCAAAAAGAAGTCCAGGCTACCTTGTCAGAGAAGGCCACCCTGAGCTGTGAGGTGGCCCAGGAGAAGACTGAGGTGAAGTGGTACAAAGAAGGGAAACTGATCACCTCCAGCAAGAAACTGAAGGTAGAAACTGATGGTAAAGCACGGCGTTTGGTGGTGGACCAGGTGGAGAAGAAGGATGCCGGAGAATATACCTGTGAGGCAGCTGGACAGAAGATCAACTTTAAGATCAATGTCAAAGGTAGCTAAAACTTTCTAGTTCCTTTACTGCTTTACTTTATTAAGATATCTAATTAAAAAATATTACACTCAAAGTATACTCAAAGCGGACCTAAAGTCCTATTAATGGTCCCCACAAAACAACCCAAAACTTGACCAAGGAGTGTTGGGGAACCAATGCAATTCTGACTATATTGTGACACATTAGACTATACATGTTTTATTTTAGATTTACTTTAGTTTACTTTAGTTTAGTAAACTTTAGATTTAGTTTATTTTTTTTAAACTTTTTTTTTACTTTTAGATTTAGTTTAGTTTACTTTAATCTGCTGTAAGTTTTTTTTGGGCATTTCCCTTAAAAACCCCTGAATCTCACTTGGATTATGGAGAGAAGGACCACTCTTCATTCTTAACCACCTTTGTAAAGACTGTAAGCTTGAGTTGTCAGCTAACCACTCTCTGTCTTTGCACAGTAAGAAGCTTGAAGGAACCAGGAAACCTTTACAGACATTTTGTTAGGCAGCCTCAAATTAATGGGAACAGCAGAATTAATATGGTTTATGCTTTTGTTACAGAACCAGAGCCAGCATTCATCCATCAAGAAAAGGTTCAAAAAGAAGTCCAGGCTACCTTGTCAGAGAAGGCCACCCTGAGCTGTGAGGTCGCCCAGGAGAAGACGGAGGTGAAGTGGTATAAAGAAGGGAAATTGATCACCTCCAGCAAGAAAGTAAAGATGGAGACTGAGGGTAAATCTCGGTGCCTGGTAGTGGAGCAGGTGGAGAAGAAGGATGCTGGAGAATATACCTGTGAGGCAGCTGGACAGAAGATCAACTTTAAGATCAATGTCAAAGGTAGCTAAAATGTTTCCAGTTCCTTTACCTCTTTAGTATAATAAGGTATCTAGTCTAAAAATGTTACATATATTTAAAGAAGACCTAAAGTCCCATTTATGGACCCAACAAAATAACCAAAAACTTGACCAAGAAGTGTTGAGGAACCAATGCCCTTCTGGCTATATTGTGGAGTGACTCATTAGACTATACATGTTTTATTTTAGATTTACGTCTGCTTTTAGTTAAGATGTTTTTTCCCATTGCCCCTCAATCTCACTTGGGTTGTGGAGAAAGAAGGACCACACTTCACCACCTTTGTGAGGACTCCATAAGCTCGAATTGTAACCTAACCATATTTTGCCTATGCACAGTAAAAAGCTTGAAGGAACCAGGAAATCTTTACAGACATTTTGTTAGACAGCCTCGAATTATTGGAAACAAGCAAACCCATTTTGGTTTATGCTTATGTTACAGAACCAGAGCCAGCATTTATCCATCAGGAAAAGGTCCAAAAAGAGGTCCAGGCTACCTTGTCAGAGAAGACCTCCCTGAGCTGTGAGGTGGCTCAGGAGAAGACGGAGGTGAAGTGGTACAAAGAAGGGAAATTGATCACCTCAAGTAAGACAGTGAGATTCGAGTCTGAGGGTAAATCTCGGCGTCTGGTGGTGGAACAGGTGGAGAAGAAAGATGCTGGAGAGTATACCTGCGAGGCCGTCGGACAGAAGATCAGCTTTAAGATCAGCGCCAAAGGTTAGTAAGATATTGAGCTTCAGGCATTCTAGGCTCATGTGCAACAGTTATTACATTTGTAAAGATTTGGTGTTACAATGTCTGAAGAGAATTTATGTAACACCCTTCTAGGTTGTTAGGTGCAGGCAAATTTAGTTTGGCTTCTCTTTAGGTAGAGGAGCAGAAGATAATAGAATTAGGAGACTGGGCAGTGCTTCACAGGCTGTAGCTCTGTTAGCTTCCCCATACCATATTCTGGAACCCACTGGAGGTTTCTAGAACATAGTGGATGGGGTGCAGTCTGAATATTTATGCGACTTGCACCAATCCCTGTGTAGGTAGGCAGAAGGTGGGGAAGCAGCCCATAAACACTCTTAAATCTGGTAGTCTGGAAAAGTAGAGTACAGGGTCCGGCCATCTGGAGGTGATCCCAGTGCTGGGGCAGAGAGAGAGAGATAGAAGACAGATTAGCCTTTTTGAATACATAAAGGTCCCAGTTGGGCTCAGCTGTGAGGCCTACTGAAAAGAGAGGAAGCCTCCTGGGTCAGAATCTGATGGAGGCAGGAGATCTGGGGTCAGGAAGCTTCACATGTGGTACTGAGTAATTAATCCAGTCATACTTTCAAGAGAGGTGACTGTGGAGTGCAATACCCTACAAGTCAGAACCAGGTGCAGCCAAGAGCAGTGCAAGACAGCCAGTGTCACACCAATTCTCAGTGACAGAACTTAGAGCAGCCAGGTGCAGTGCAAGACGGCCAGGCGTTGTACTACTAATTCTACCACTACTGCAATCATCACCAGTATTATCTCTTACAAGTGCAATACAGCTTGCAACCTGTTTCAGGGCAGCCAGAGACTTAGTAGTCCTCCATTTTTTGTACAAAGTTCCACAGTTTTCTTTAGTGTGGGGTTACGGGTATTCCATGCTCCCATCTCTAACCAAGTTCATTGTTCCCTAAATAAAAAAATTGAAAACAAAACCCCTAGACTGTTTACTGAGCCTGTAGAAGAGTGTCGGAAATACCGTGTGCCTTGCTATGGGTGCTATATAGGGGTAAATAGGCCCAAACGTCTAGTTTTGGGTCCTGTGTATGGTTGCAGGTCACTTTCCGGAGAATTTTCTAAATATTTGACTGGATCCAGGTAGATCTGGTTCTCTGAGTGATTTACCACTCTAGTTGGTGACCAGTGGCTCTAGTTGTGAGAAAAACCTGATGATCTGCTTTGCATTCAGTTGGGCTTATGCCATGATGTGATTGGATTCAGGTTCTACTTTGGTAATCTTTTGTGTGATTTATATATTATAATGGAACTGAATACAACAGCAACATTTTTTAGTTGTAAATTTAACATTTAATATTCCATATTTACAAACGTTCAATTACCCTATGAGAAAGCCAGCTGCCTACACAATTCCAAAACATTGTGCATATAACAAATTTTCCTTTGATAAAGGCTAATGCCCCGTACACATGATCGGACTTTCCGACAACAAAACCGTGGAATTTTGTTCGAAGGTTGTTGGCTCCAACTTGTCTTGCATACACACGGTCATACAAATGTTGGCCAACAATTACGAACGTGGTGACGTACTAGACGTACTACGTGGTTTTTCAGCTCTTTAGCGCCACCCTTTGGGATCCTTCTGCTAATTTCCTGTTAATAGAAGTTTGGTGAGTGTTGACTTGCGCTTTTCTTTTTGCGTTTTTCATTTAGCGCTATTATTATTATTATTATTCTTGATATCACATCATCTAGAGCCCAGGGGGAACATGCCAAATTGCGCCCCACCCGCCCCCCAAGATGTATGAGCATTATGTGTCAGCAAAAGTCCCCCACCCTATCTGCATTCCTACTCCCTAAGCATGAATGTCCCCTCCTTCCAGTACAAATCTGCCTCCCGGCTAAAACTCCCTCCTTGTCAGCCCCCAGGAGAAATCCCCTCCCCCACAAAAAAATTCCCCCTAGTAGCACAAACTCCTCAAATGTCCTCTCCGAGCACAATCCCCCACCCCCCCCCCCACTCCAAATCCCCACAGCATGAATTCTCTTCTCCCAATTTCCCATCCTAGCACAAAGCCCCCCCCCCCCCAAGTTTCCCTCCATCCCTTTCCCCCCTCTACCAAATCACCTTTTCTAGCACAAACCCCACAAATACCCCTCCTAGCATAAATCATGTTCCCCCTTCCAACACAAAATCCCCCCAAATCACCACTCCTAGCACATCTCCCCAATTTTCCCTTCCTAGAACCATCCTTACCCATTGTCGTCGCCCCCCCCCCCCATTTCCTCCACCCAACACTAATCCCCTCCCCTCAATCTCCTTGTGGTGCCCCCCACCTCACATGCCACCACAGTGCCCAGGGCAGCCACCACTCCTTGCCCTGGCTCTGGTGTGTACTTGTCTCAATCCAGAGCACTAAGTGTCATTGCTGTCTGATTCTTCATTCCTGTGCAATCAGTATGAATCACTTCTGATACTGACAAGTTTTCCTGACACCAAGAGAAAAATGGTGACAGGGGAGGGACCTACAGCTGATTGACAGCCCCAGCTCTGTTCCTGTGTTCTATGTGAAGGGGGTGTGTTCATTATCTCCAATCATCTCCTCGACTCTCTTCACTGAGCTCTGCAGAGTGTGACTTCAGCTCTCCGCCCCCTTTTTTTTCTGAACTCTCAGACAAGCATTGTAGTTCTGGACTTTAAACAGATGAAGAGAAGACTGCTAATAAACAGATGCAACTTATGTGGGAGGATTTGTTTCATCTCTTTGTATTACCTGAGGCCAGTCACTTCACTGGGTATATGGAGGGGTTTACAACCACTTTAAGCTTTGATAAAAAAAAAAAACCTCGAAGCTGATTGCTTTCTATGGAGAGCCGCACCAGATTTTGCACTCTCCAGTTTTAGTAAATCCCACCCATTATGTTTCCCGTTGAAGAAAAAAAAAAGTTAGTGCTTCATTGTATACTTCTGTTGAATCATCTGTAAATGCGTTCTAAATGTTCTTGCATTTCAGAACCAGAGCCGGCATTCACCAGCCTGGACAAGGTCCAGAAAGAGGTCCAGGCTGTGGTGTCAGAGAAGGCCATCCTGAGCTGTCAGGTGGCCCAGGAAAAGACGGAGGTGAAGTGGTACAAAGAAGGGAAACTGATCACCTCCAGCAAGAAACTTAAAGTGGAGACCGAGGGTAAATCTCGGCGCCTGGTGGTGGAGCAGGTTGAGAAGAAGGACGCCGGAGAATATACTTGTGAGGTTGCCGGGCAGAAGATCAACTTCAAGATCAATGTCAAAGGTTGGTGGCAGTTCAAAAAAATAAACACTAGGATAACGTCGGCGTGAGGTATTTTCCTTATGGCCACCAAAAGGCTCAATTCACAAAGTTAAAACACTAGGATTAGAATGTTTTTTCGTAAAAAAACAAAAAAAAACTATGGCTATTTTTATCTCATCTCCAAAGAGATTTGTATAATTAGTAACATGGGTAAAATAAGGATCCTTGTGGTAAAACTTTGTGAATTAAGCCTTACATGATTAGCAAGATAAAAGGACAAATTTCACAGATTTCACAAGTCCCTATTTACTGAAAAATATCATTTTATGCACTTTTTTTTTTTCACATATTTTCACTGAATCTTTTTTCAGCTTTTTGAAGCATCCAACACCTTAGCCTTTTTGTGAATTTCACGGAATTAAGAATTTTGACTCAAACTTGTTTTTGTCATTAAATTCAGCCTCTTCACTAAAAAAAAAAGCTAAAGTGTTGATAAAATATAAAAAATACATACATATGATTTGTCACTTTAATGATTTAGAAATCGTCTTTTCTTTTCATTCAGTGCTTCCTATGATTTTCAGAAACTGCAAAAATATTTAGGTGTTTTAGCACTGAGATAAGATTTTCAAAAATGTTAATGTCATTTCTTTTCCCAAAAGTTTGTCAAATGAAGGCCATTCCTGTACTAGGAATTTCAGCTATTTGGCAAATCCTTTGATATATTCAACTTTTGCTGCTTTCCAACTTTTTTTTTTACCATAGATGAACCCTTAAAAAAAAAAAAAAGTCATGTCTCAGGTAACCCCTGCTATAAATTATTAAACCCATACATAGGTACAGTGGCACTCTAACATAAAGAACACTGAAAAATAGTACAATTAAAAAAAAAAAAGTTGCTTTCCAAATTTTTTTTCATTTTATTTTATTTTTTACCATAGACGAACCCTTAAAATAAATTTCAGGTCTCAGGTAACCCCTGCTATAAATTATTAAACCCATACATAGGTACAGTGGCAACGCTAACATAAAGAACACTGAAAAATAGTACAATTTAAAAAAAAAAGTTGCTTTCCAACTTTTTTTTCATTTTTTTTTCTTTTTTACCATAGACAAACCCTTAAAATAAATTTCAGGTCTCAGGTAACCCCTGCTATAAATGATTAAACCCATACATAGGTACAGTGGCACTCTAACATAAAGAACACTGAAAAATAGTACAATTTAAAAAAAAAGTTGCTTTCCAACTTTTTTTTCATTTTTTTTTTTTTTACCATAGACGAACCCTTAAAATAAATTTCAGGTCTCAGGTAACCCCTGCTATAAATTATTAAACCCATACATAGGTACAGTGGCAACGCTAACATAAAGAACACTGAAAAATAGTACAATTTAAAAAAAAAAGTTGCTTTCCAACTTTTTTTTCATTTTATTTTCTTTTTTACCATAGACAAACCCTTAAAATAAATTTCAGGTCTCAGGTAACCCCTGCTATAAATGATTAAACCCATACATAGGTACAGTGGCACTCTAACATAAAGAACACTGAAAAATAGTACAATTTAAAAAAAAAGTTGCTTTCCAACTTTTTTTTCATTTTTTTTTTTTTTACCATAGACGAACCCTTAAAATAAATTTCAGGTCTCAGGTAACCCCTGCTATAAATTATTAAACCCATACATAGCTACAGTGGCACTCTAACATAAAGAACACTGAAAAATAGTACAATTAAAAAAAAAAAAGTTGCTTTCCAACTTTTTTTTCATTTTTTTATTTTTTTACCATAGACGAACCCTTAAAATAAATTTCAGGTCTCAGGTAACCCCTGCTATAAATTATTAAACCCATACATAGGTACAGTGGCACTCTAACATAAAGAACACTGAAAAATAGTACAATTAAAAAAAAAAAGTTGCTTTCCAACTTTTTTTTCATTTTATTTTATTTTTTACCATAGACGAACCCTTAAAATAAATTTCAGGTCTCAGGTAACCCCTGCTATAAATTATTAAATCCATACATAGGTACAGTGGCACTCTAACATAAAGAACACTCAAAAATAGTCAAATTAACACAAATTAATAGAAGTTAAGGCTAAAAAAAATTAAAATAAAATAAAAACACCCTGTGTTCAATCGGGATTCACTTAAAGTTTTCAAATTAAATGTTCTTCATAAAGTAATCTTCTTATGAAGAACATTTTATTTGGACACTTTAAGTAGACACTTTTTTTTATTTTTTTATTTTTTGTACTTGCATTTGTACTTTTATTTTTTTAGCCATAACTTTGAATAATTTGTGTTTATTGGGAAATGTTTTACTCTTCTTTATGTTAAAGTGCCACTTTACCTAGGTATGTGTGTTATGAGTATTGGGAACACTTGATGTGATAATTGTTTTTTTAAGATGGCAGCCATAATTTATGGTGTACAATTTGTAGGATTTTCTTCTTTTAATTGTTGAATATAAATTATTATAACGACAGCTTGCGGTACAGTACCATCATCAGTAAGCTGTGAATGTAGGAATAAATAACAGGATAAAGAACAAGAGGTTATTGTATTCGATATTGAAAGTGGATTATTTTTTAACATTTTTCCCCACTCTACTGTATATGCCAAAATTAATCATAAAATGATAAAAAAAATAACAATAGGTAGAAAGGAAACATCGTTATTAGAAAGTGTTTTTATATTTTTACATTTTTGCATTGGGTGTTGGTGGGGAAAATGCTCCTTTAGCCCTTGTACACACGGTTGGAGATTCCGACAACCAAATCCGTCGGATTTAGTCCGAAACTGTTGCATACACACGGTCGGACAAAGTTGTCGAAAAATTCGATCTTTCAGAACGTGATGACATAATTTTGTTACGATGGGACTACGTTCAGGCTAGTAGCCAATAGCTTTGATGTAGGAATTTGATCTGAGCATGCGTGGCACTTTGTCCGATCGGAATTCTCTACACATGATCGGAGTATGCCCTATCGGACCAGTTTGTCGGAAAATATTTCCAGCAAGTTGGAAAATTTGGTCCGACGGATATTCCGACGGAAACAGTCCGATGCAGACCACACACAGTCGGATTATCCGACAACACGGTCCGATAGGACACATTCCGACGGATTCTCCGACCGTGTGTACAAGGGCTTAGATTGGAGGTTAGTGGGAGCGTCCCTCTTTAGCTTGGTATTCAGAGGAATAAGATAATGCAGGCTTATGGTCTATGGGAGAAAGACCCCTTTACTTACTTACTTTAGTGGTTGCTTACCAGGGAGACCAGAGGCAAAGGCTACACCAGTCCAGTGGTATCTGTTGTTGCTGTAATTATGGAAGCACCATGAGACAGGAGATGGACCACTACTGTCCAATCTATTGACTGTCCATTGACTGTCCAAGGAAGCCCTAGCTATCTCTGGAGGAATCTTAAGATTCCATAGAACCCAGGTTGAGAAAGACTGTCCTAAAAAAAATGCTGGGTGACCAGGGCAGCAATTGTAGTTAAAAAACAATACAACCTTTGATTACATTGAGGTGACCCTTATACTTAATACTCACTTTCATAAAATGCCCTGAAATATCAATTTGGGAGTCACTCGTTTGGAGTGTCCAACGTGGCATTGATTGACCACGCAACAATATGCTCACTATGATGACCATTCATTTATTTGGCCAATTTTTCTATTAGAACCCGAAGCCAAGTTTCAGAAAATCTTGGCACAGAAGGAATCAATTGTTGTCCAGGAACATGAAGACATAACAATGGTGACCTCAGTTCAGCCAGAAAATGCTCCAGTGAAATGGTTCAAAGATGGAACAGAGTTGTCCGCTACCAAGAAGTACCAAATATCTGCAGACGGTGCATCCAGGACATTGGTGGTGAAATCAGCAGAGTCCAAGGACAGCGCCGTGTACTCCTGCCGCATCAGCAGCGACAAGCAGGAATTCAAGGTCCAAGTGAAAGGTGAGGGGCAGTTTTCAGTGTTTGCTTTTCTTTTAAATGTCTTCAGGACCAGGAAGCTTCATAAAAAGATAGATAGATAGATTAGATAGATAAAATAGATTAGATTAGATTAGATTAGATTAGATAGATAGATAGATAGATAGATAGATAGATAGATAGATAGATAGATACTGCTTCCATCCACTTGGGTAGCATCTCCAAAATATGCCCCATACCAATTAATAAATGTTTGTACAAGGCTTGCAGGTGAACCCATTGTGTTGCCTTACCATGGTACAGGCTTGCTTAGGGACAGGAGAACCAAGGGAAGTTAGGTTTTCATAAGTCATTAGTCTTGAGCAGTGGGGCGACTCAAGGGAGTGAACCCACTATAATGGGCTCCCACTATGTCCGCTGGATTTGCATTTATTTTATATTACTGAGACTGTAACAGGAGATGCGAGAACACACAATGGTTGGCAGCAAAGCCAAAAATTCCCAGGTGGACAGGAACAGATCTGGAAATTATTGAAGGGAGATCTCATTTTTGGATAATTCAAGACATACAAAAGCCTGGGGGTGAATCAGCTTACCACTATTGGGTATACTGACCCTTTAATTGAAGGTTATATAGTTATGACAACATTTTAAATCTTCAGCTTTTTTTATTTAATTTCATTCTTATTGTAGGTTTTTCCTGTGGTAATTATAGTGTAGTCGATTTGCTAAAGCAGCCTTTCTCAACACGGAGAAACCCTTGAAATTACTCTGGTCTAATGGGGGCCCCTGCTAATAATGACTATATCTACAGCTAATGATTAATGCTCCTTACATTGGTGATCAGTGAGAAGAATGTTCCTTACATTGGTGATCAGTGAGAAGAATGTTCCTTACATTGGTGATCAGTGGGAAGAATGTTCCTTACATTGGTGATCAGTGAGAAGAATGTTCCTTACATTGGTGATCAGTGAGAAGAATGTTCCTTACATTGGTGATCAGTGGGAAGAAGGTTCCTTACATTGGTGATCAGTGAGAAGAATGTTCCTTACATTGGTGATCAGTGGGAAGAATGTTCCTTACATTGGTGATCAGTGAGAAGAATGTTCCTTACATTGGTGATCAGTGAGAAGAATGTTCCTTACATTGGTGATCAGTGGGAAGAAGGTTCCTTACATTGGTGATCAGTGAGAAGAATGTTCCTTACATTGGTGATCAGTGAGAAGAATGTTCCTTACATTGGTGATCAGTGAGAAGAATGCTCCTTACATTGGTGATCAGTGAGAAGAATGTTCCTTACATTGGTGATCAGTGAGAAGAATGTTCCTTACATTGGTGGTCTGTGGGAAGAATGCTCCTTACATTGGTGATCAGTGGGAAGAATGTTCCTTACATTGGTGATCAGAGAGAAGAATGCTCCTTACATTGGTGATCAGTGAGAAGAATGTTCCTTACATTGGTGATCAGTGGGAAGAAGGTTCCTTACATTGGTGATCAGTGAGAAGAATGTTCCTTACATTGGTGATCAGTGAGAAGAATGTTCCTTACATTGGTGATCAGTGAGAAGAATGTTCCTTACATTGGTGATCAGTGAGAAGAATGCTCCTTACATTGGTGATCAGTGGGAAGAATGCTCCTTACATTGGTGATCAGTGAGAAGAATGTTCCTTACATTGGTGATCAGTGGGAAGAAGGTTCCTTACATTGGTGATCAGTGAGAAGAATGTTCCTTACATTGGTGATCAGTGAGAAGAATGTTCCTTACATTGGTGATCAGTGAGAAGAATGTTCCTTACATTGGTGATCAGTGAGAAGAATGTTCCTTACATTGGTGATCAGTGAGAAGAATGTTCCTTACATTGGTGATCAGTGAGAAGAATGTTCCTTACATTGGTGATCAGTGGGAAGAATGTTCCTTACATTTGTGATCAGTGGGAAGAATGTTCCTTACATTTGTGATCAGTGGGAAGAATGATCCTTACATTGGTGATCAGTGAGAAGAATGTTCCTTACATTGGTGATCAGTGAGAAGAATGTTCCTTACATTGGTGATCAGTGGGAAGAATGTTCCTTACATTGGTGATCAGTGGGAAGAATGTTCCTTACATTGGTGATCAGTGGGAAGAATGTTCCTTACATTGGTGATCAGTGGGAAGAATGTTCCTTACATTGGTGATCAGTGAGAAGAATGCTCCTTACATTGGTGATCAGTGAGAAGAATGTTCCTTACATTGGTGATCAGTGGGAAGAAGGTTCCTTACATTGGTGATCAGTGAGAAGAATGCTCCTTACATTGGTGATCAGTGAGAAGAATGTTCCTTACATTGGTGATCAGTGGGAAGAAGGTTCCTTACATTGGTGATCAGTGAGAAGAATGTTCCTTACATTGGTGATCAGTGAGAAGAATGTTCCTTACATTGGTGATCAGTGAGAAGAATGTTCCTTACATTGGTGATCAGTGAGAAGAATGTTCCTTACATTGGTGATCAGTGAGAAGAATGTTCCTTACATTGGTGATCAGTGGGAAGAAGGTTCCTTACATTGGTGATCAGTGAGAAGAATGTTCCTTACATTGGTGATCAGTGAGAAGAATGTTCCTTACATTGGTGATCAGTGAGAAGAATGTTCCTTACATTGGTGATCAGTGAGAAGAATGTTCCTTACATTGGTGATCAGTGAGAAGAATGTTCCTTACATTGGTGATCAGTGAGAAGAATGTTCCTTACATTGGTGATCAGTGAGAAGAATGTTCCTTACATTGGTGATCAGTGGGAAGAATGTTCCTTACATTGGTGATCAGTGAGAAGAATGTTCCTTACATTGGTGATCAGTGAGAAGAATGTTCCTTACATTGGTGATCAGTGGGAAGAATGTTCCTTACATTTGTGATCAGTGGGAAGAATGTTCCTTACATTTGTGATCAGTGGGAAGAATGATCCTTACATTGGTGATCAGTGAGAAGAATGTTCCTTACATTGGTGATCAGTGAGAAGAATGTTCCTTACATTGGTGATCAGTGGGAAGAATGTTCCTTACATTGGTGATCAGTGGGAAGAATGTTCCTTACATTGGTGATCAGTGGGAAGAATGTTCCTTACATTGGTGATCAGTGGGAAGAATGTTCCTTACATTGGTGATCAGTGAGAAGAATGTTCCTTACATTGGTGATCAGTGAGAAGAATGTTCCTTACATTGGTGATCAGTGAGAAGAATGTTCCTTACATTGGTGATCAGTGAGAAGAATGTTCCTTACATTTGTGATCAGTGGGAAGAATGTTCCTTACATTTGTGATCAGTGGGAAGAATGTTCCTTACATTGGTGATCAGTGAGAAGAATGTTCCTTACATTGGTGATCAGTGAGAAGAATGTTCCTTACATTGGTGATCAGTGAGAAGAATGTTCCTTACATTGGTGATCAGTGGGAAGAATGTTCCTTACATTGGTGATCGGTGAGAAGAATGTTCCTTACATTGGTGATCGGTGAGAAGAATGTTCCTTACATTGGTGGTCAGTGAGAAGAATGTTCCTTACATTGGTGATCAGTGAGAAGAATGTCCCTTACATTGGTGGTCAGTGGGAAGAATGTTCCTTACATTGGTGATCAGTGGGAAGAATGTTCCTTACATTGGTGATCAGTGAGAAGAATGTTCCTTACATTGGTGATCAGTGGGAAGAATGGTCCTTACATTGGTGATCAGTGGGAAGAATGTTCCTTACATTGGTGATCAGTGGGAAGAATGTTCCTTACATTGGTGATCAGTGAGAAGAATGTTCCTTACATTGGTGATCAGTGGGAAGAATGTTCCTTACATTGGTGATCAGTGAGAAGAATGTTCCTTACATTGGTGATCAGTGAGAAGAATGTTCCTTACATTGGTGATCAGTGGGAAGAATGATCCTTACATTGGTGATCAGTGAGAAGAATGTTCCTTACATTGGTGATCAGTGAGAAGAATGTTCCTTACATTGGTGATCAGTGGGAAGAATGTTCCTTACATTGGTGATCAGTGGGAAGAATGTTCCTTACATTGGTGATCAGTGGGAAGAATGTTCCTTACATTGGTGATCAGTGGGAAGAATGTTCCTTACATTGGTGATCAGTGAGAAGAATGTTCCTTACATTGGTGATCAGTGGGAAGAAGGTTCCTTACATTGGTGATCAGTGGGAAGGAGGAGGAGGACACACCCAAAGAGCTCTCTGTGAGAACCACCCATTTTTCAAGCCTGGGCCTTGCCTGCTAGCTTGGCCCAGGAATAATGCCTGATCCTGGGGGAGGCCCTGAGATGGATCCCCCTGATGACACGGGGCCCAGTGAGGAGGAGGTGGAGGATCTGTCTGTGGGTCCGGGCCCTGGTATGGATGCCAGCGTTTTCAGCCTTAAGGTTGTTAATCGCTTTAGGGCGATTGGGAGAGCGGAGGAGAAACTTAAAGTTTTGAGAGTGGAGCTTAAAAACTTCAAAGCCAAATACTTCCAGGCCTGGAGTAAGAATCGCACCGCCATGAAGCCTGAGCTACAGGAATTAGAGGAAAAAGTAAAGCAGCAAACTTTATTGTTGGGAAAACTAAAAGAAAAAAGTGGAGCATTTAAAGAAAAGTTTGAAAACGAGAGGAGGTTTGTCAGCCAGTCCTCAGCATGTTCAGTGGATCAGCCTCAGCATATGGATGACCCGGGTCCATCTGCCTCTGCTCCTCTCCCCCCATGTAAGGCCTTGGAGTCGCCGGCGGCAACCAGCCAGGAGGTTGAGAGTGAGAATGGCACCCTGACCTTCATCCAGCGGATGGAATCCCCCCTGAGAGGAGGCAAGCTTGTAATGTCTGATAATCCATCAGAGGTCCCGGAGGATGTTCAGAAGAATCAGCCAGGGAATGAGGATGAACCTGCACCAAATCCCCTGAACATGGATGTTGCTGCACCCGCATGTGCTGAGACCTGTAGTTCCACTACCACATTTGCTGCATGTGTTTCACACACTGTGTCTGACACCTGCAATGTGATTGCTTCACCTGAGCCTCTCTGTGTTCCAGCAGAGCTGATTGATTCTGGTGGGGGAGGGGATCAGAATACTGCACCATGTGCAATGGAAGCCATGGATGTGTCAGTCCAGCCTGCACTGTCCTCTGCAGAAAGTCCTGTCCTGATGGAAGAGAACAGGCCAGATGAAGATTCCACCAGCACAGCAGTGGGAACTGACACTGCTGGGAAGACTGCAGGACATGTGAATATACCAGCAAGTATTAACAATGGCAGTCATGATAAAACAATGAATGTGGTGGGTGGTGGTGGTGATGGTGAAGGGGTTAATACTGCTGGGAAAAACAAAAATGACATTTCTCTCTCTGCTCAGAGGAAAGACTCATCGATTGTACAGACCAAATCTGTACAATCGATATCTGCTAAAGATGTCTCAGACAGTTCAAAACACACAAATATCTCTTCTGCTGGGAGGAATATGGGGAGTTATGCATCTGTTGTGGGGAGTCGCACCAAGGAGGGTGGGGGGAATACTGTAAATATTGGTGGTCACAATATAGGGGGGTTTGGTGGTGGGTATAGGAGGAGGAATGTGGTTCAGTTCAAGTGGGAGGGGGAGGGGACCCCACCAGTGAGGGGGAGGGTGGCAGAGTTGATTTTGGAAATGGGGTTTAAAGCTGTGGATATTTTTGCTTTGATTTGCCCAGTGGGGAGTTATGAATTTGATTTGTCTTTTGTAAAACCTGAGGGGTTGGATTTATTTTGGGAGCGACATAGGAGGTGCCAGGGCCTTTCGCAGTGGAGTGGTTTGGTGCCAAAGGTGATTTCCAGGCAGCCTCTGATAAAATCGGTGACCATCCTGGTGCGTAACGAATCCATACCAGAGGCTGATTTGATAGTATGGCTACGCCGATATGGTGAGGTCCTCACTCCACTGCGGAAGGTCCTGGATGAACATGGGATATGGACAGGGGCCTGGACGGTGTCACTAAAACTGGGGGTGCTGGGCAATGTAGTCCAACATCTGCCCTGCTCAGCTTTTCTGGGAAGAGATCGGCTGACTATTTTCTACCAGGGACAGCCCAAAGTCTGCAATAAATGTGGTGAAAAGGGCCATTTTGCCTCTACCTGCACCCGTAAAAAGTGTTCGCTATGCCAGGGTCTGGACCATTTGGCGAAAGATTGTACCCAAATTCGGTGCAATCTGTGCCAACAGCTTGGCCATCCTTACAGTAAGTGTCCAGAGGCTTTACATAACCTGCAAGGATTGGAGGCTGAGCTGCAGAGGCTGGATAAGGAGGATCAGGCCGCTGTAACTGTTGTTGTCCCTCCTGTGTCAGTTCCATCTGTTTCCCCTGGTAATGTTGTCCCTGAGTCTGTCCCTCCTGTGTCTGTTCCATCTGTTTCAGGTTCTGTTTCCCCTGGTAATGTTGTCCCTGAGTCTGTCCCTCCTGTGTCAGTTCCTTCTGTTTCAGATTCTGTTCCCTCTAGTGATGTGGTCCCTAAGTCTGTCCCCCATGTGGTTGTCCCTATTCCTGCTGTACGTAGGTCCTCCAGACTAGCGGAGGCTGCTGGGGGGGCAGGTTTAGCGGATCTTCCTTCTCAGCCTCCAGTCCCTGTCCCTCGGCAGCGCAAACGTGGTCAGGGGAATGTGGGGGTGCTGGATGGGGGTGGGGCGGATGGAAGGGTGTCCATATCCCATGTCTCACCCTCTGTTGGGGGGGATTCAGATGATGAGGGGTGGGAGACGTTTAGGAGGAAGAAAAAGAAGAAGAGGAAGACAAATAAAGTAGTTATTTCTTCCTCAGAGTCGGACCCAGGAGGGGTTCCTCCTGGTAACCCTTTTTCAGTTTTGTCAGGTGATGGGATGTCTGATTTATCTTTTTCTTTATCATCCATGGATGAGGGGGAGTCACATAGTTTGAAGAGAGCTGTTTCTGGTGATGAGAGTGTGGCAAAGGTTAAGAAACGACTACCCCAATCATCCTGATGGCAGTTCCCACTCCGATAAAGGTGGCGACCATTAATGTCGCCAGCATGAAATCTGCAAGAGCTCGTGATATTGCCTTATTTTTGCTCAGCGAGTTTGATGCCGAGATTTTATTTTTGCAAGAGACCTGGCTCAATACTTTGGCCGATGTCCATCTAGCAAAAAGGGAGTGGAGATGCGGTCCCTCCTTTTGGTCTCTTGCGGCAGAGCCCTGCAGCGGAGTTGCGGTCCTTTTTAAAACCGATATGGTAACGTGTCGGCGGGTAATTGAGGTAGAGATTGGGAGATGCATGGTCTTGGACGTCTCTGTTAGGGGGCAGGACTTGCGTCTGATTAATATCTATGGACCGCAGTCAAGATGGGGCAGGAAATGCCTCCTCACAGAGATCAAGCCCTTCCTTTTTACGTCCCAGCAGGTTGTCTTTGGAGGTGATTTTAACACCATAATTAGGCCTGAAGACAGGAGAGGCTCCATAGACAGGCTGGTGTACGATAGCGTTTTTCTTAGAGATATGGTGAGACAAGCAGGCCTGGTAGATGTGCATATTAAGCACTGCCCTGGCAGCACGGGATTCACATTTCAGAGAGGGAATAGTCAGAGTAGGATAGATAGGTTTTTTTTAAAGGAGAACTCTGCTTTCTCGGCTCCTGAGTTGAGGGCGGTGGAGTTCTCTGACCACTGTATGCTGTCTGTGACTCTGAATGCCTCGGACACTCCACCCAGGGGAAGGGGTACCTGGAAACTGAATTCGGCTCTCCTGGAAGACGTAGAGGTAAGACAATCCTTTGAGGATTTTTTCCAGGCACAGGTTTCTATTCTGGACTTTTGCAGCACTAAGTCAGAGTGGTGGGAGCTTGTGAAACAAAGGGCGATTGGACTTTTCAAGGCCATAAGTAAGAAGAAGCAGCTTGGTATGTACATTGCCTACCAGCATTTGCGGAGGAAGCTTGATCGTCTTGTCTCGTATAGAGGAGATCCAGGGGAGATCTCTGAGGTCAAGTTTCTTCTTAGAAAGTGTCAATACGACCGGCATGCCTCCTTGGTTCTGGAGAGGGATTATGGAAAATATCACTCGCCTGATCCTTACCAGAACTGTAAGCAAGGCATAGCAGTTAAGACGGTCATAGGCCTGAGGGATAGTACGGGTTCCCTGGTGAAGTCCAGATCAGGGATCCTGGAGATCTTCAGATCATATTATGCAGACCTTCTGGGAAGAAAGGACCTTTGTCGGGACAAGATGGAAAGCTTTCTGGATTCTACTCCAGGATTGGGAAATGGTACATTGCCTTTGATGGATTTGACAGAACCAATTTCAGTGGATGAGGTAGTTCATGCTATAGAGAAGCTGGCTACCAAAAAATCGCCTGGGCCAGATGGGTTGACAGCTGAATTCTACAAGTGTTTTAAGTCCATTCTGGCTCCCTTTTTAGCGGAGGTTTATAACAGCTGTCTAGAAGAGGGTTTGCTCCCTCCCTCCATGAGGCAATCCGCTGTGATTCTTCTGTCAAAAGGTAAAGACCCCTCAATGATTGAGAACTGGCGCCCCATCAGTCTTCTCAATGTTGATAGAAAGATCTTGGCGAAGATTCTTTTTTGGCGCTTGTCGTCAGTGGCAGGCGATTTGTTGTCCAGTCATCAGCACTGCTCGGTCCAAGGTAGAAGTACCTTTTCAGCGGTTTTAGCTGTCCGGGAGGCTTTGGAGCGATGCAGGGCTGCTGGATGGAGAAAGTACTTGCTGGCATTGGATCAGGCGAAGGCTTTTGATAGAGTCAATCACGAGTACCTGTATTTGCTACTTGGTAGATACGGCCTGCAGGGGAGGTTTATAGATTGGCTGAAGGCATTATATAAAGGGGCTGAGAGCTTCCCACTGGTTAATGGTTGGGTTGGACGGCCTTTTGAGGTTGGCTCTGGTGTGCGCCAGGGATGTCCTCTGAGCCCCCTGTTATATGTATTCGCAATCGACCCCTTCATAAGAAGGCTAGAGTGTGGATCTTTGTGCGGGGTGCCTTTGGGCATTGCTGGTGTGCCACCTTTGAAGGTCGTGGCCTATGCCGATGATGTGTCTGTTATTGTCTCTGGAATGGAGGAGGCGCAGGAGGTGGTCTCTATGATAGAGCAGTACACGGAGGCTTCTGGTTCTAAAGTCAACCATGAAAAGAGTGAAGTTTTCTGGATGGGTGAGGAAGGTGAAAGCTTCGAACTTCCGGATGCCTTCCCAGAGCCCCAGCAGGAAATTAAAGTGTTGGGCATCAAATTTGGTCCTGGTGACTATGGTCATCGAAATTGGGAAAGCAGGTTGGTGTGTGCCAATGCCAAAGTAGCAAGCTGGAAGAAATGGAAGCTTTCATTGAGGGAGAGGGTTGACTTGATCAAAACGTACCTGGTCCCAATTTTTTTATATGTCAGCTTCGTCTGTATCTTGCCAGTATCTCTCTATGCAAGGGTGTACAGCTGCTTTTTCCAACTGTTATGGGGAAGTAGGCTGAACCTGATCAAACGCAATGTAACTTACCTGTCTAGGCGGGAGGGTGGCCTAGGAATGGTCAACCCAATCGTTTTCTTTTCTCTGCTGTTTTTAAAGTATAATCTTGGTAACATGCTAGCAGAGAACCCGCCGGGATGGGTGGGTATTTTTCAATCTTGTTTTAGGCCTTTTCTGCGATGCTGGGAAGATGGCGGGCCAGTGAAAAGTCTGAGAGTCCGACATGGCAAGCTCCCGGCTTATGTTGCCCCGTGTCTGAAAATACTTCGGCAGTGGCAGGTGACAGTGGAGGATATCAAGTCCCTCCCCAGGAAGCTTCTGGAGAAGAGGATTTTGGGCTCTGCTTTCAGTGTGTCACTGGCCTTAAGGGATTGCCCAGGCTCTGTAATGAGGGAAGGGTTGCGTTTAATCAATTTAGAAAGAATCCCCTTGAAGTTTAGGGATCAAGCCTGGCTCGCCTTCCATGGAAGGCTCTATGTGAGAGGGAACTTGAAGCATCGCCCTGTGGATGATCGGGATTGTCCTAGAGCGGAGTGTGTTGGTAAAGTGGAGTCTATGGACCACTTTTTGCTCCAGTGTCCCTTTAACATAGAGGTGTATAAAAGGGTGGGGAGGGCTCTAGGCATCCCCTTTTTCTATCGCATGAGTTATGCGGAGTGGGTGTATGGGGCATTCCCGACTCACTGGGATTTTGATTTGGATACACTGTTTTTAGTTAGTATAGTTGTCCGTTACTTCACATGGAATGCACGGTGCCAGATTACCCTGCGGAAGAAAGTCCTCTCTGTTGAGGTGGTGGTGCACGATATTCTGGGTGAGGTTGGGAAAATTCGGGGTCTTGAGAAGGGCAGGGAGCCTCGGGCAGTCTGGATAAGGGCGTGGAGGAATATCAGACCTGTCTTTGGTGAACTGCCCATCTCTGGGTGAGGAGCTCTTTTCTTTTTCTGGTTCTTTCACTCCCTTAGCTTTTTTTGGTTAGTATCTTCTTTTTGAAGAAGGGCTGCATGCATAATGGGTACAGGTTTGTTTCTTAACCTCACAAGTTTGATGTCTGGTGTAATGGTGTGAGTCGTAATAGGATTTATGTTATTGCTGTAAAGTATTTTTTTATTTTTTTTTGGTTTGAGAGCAGTTTTGCTATATTCATTTTAATTTATGTAAATATGTATATATTTATGTATATTTATATATTGTGATTTTATGCTTAATGATTGCAAGACTTTTAATAAAGAAAAATTGGGAAGAATTCCTCCCAAACAGAAAGATCATTGTTGTCAGTGGTTATTTATTTGAGAGGCAAAAACTGCTCATTGCTTAAGGAACCTCTAACAACATCTGTAGGAACCCTAGTTGACAGTGGTTGTACTAAAGCAGGGGTGCCCAACCAGTGGCCCGGGGGCCACATGTGGCCCGCGACCTCCTGCTCTGTGATGGAATAGAATACTGTTATTAATAGTAAGTTTATTACTAAAATCACAGTGTATATATGGGAATATCTGTTCTGCAGTGGTTACTGGGCTGCTTTCAAACTGATCCACAGCTGCAGAGCACTGCACCTGCGTGTTACCTGCACTGAGCCATAGGCCCCTTTCACGCGGTCAGTCCAACCCAATTGGACCCTCCATTCACCTCTAAGGAGTAGAAGATGTAAATAGATTTTATGTCCATTTACAAACACCTACCTCCAATTCGATCCACAAAAAGAAAAAAAAAAGTAGAGTGGGCTCTATAGAGTAGAGTAAGCTGCCATGCACCCGCTCCGCTCATTGTGGCCCACGACCGGTTACCAAGTCGCTTAGGTGGCCCTCGCTCTTCAAAAGGTTGGGCACCCCTGTACTAAAGGATGAAGACTTTTCACTTTAGCTTCACCCAGCTCAGTGAATGAGATAAAGTTGTGTTCACTTCAGTCTTCTAATCTTGTACAAGTAAAAATCCTAATTCTTCTATTTATCCTTATACGTGATTATTAAAAGTGAACAGTGAAGTCTGCGAACATATGGCCGTCACACCTATATCAGCTTGTTGGACATCCCAGTCCAAGACCATGGGCATTCTCCCCTTGTAGCCTTAACATCCTCCACTCTTCTGGGATGGATTTACGCCAGATTTTGGAGGGTGTCTGCTGGAATTTGTGCCCATTTGTGAGGTCGGGGTACTGATGTTGGATGAGAAGACCTGGCTCACAGTCGATGTTCCAGTTGATCCCAAAGGCGTTCATTAGGGTTGAGGTCAGGGCTCTGGAGAGCACAAGTAAATGCACTCCTGTGACCTACAAGAGAAGAATGGCCAAAATCCTTTGGGCATTCTTCTCTTTTAATACAAAGACATTTTAGACAATTGTGCTCCTCCAGCCTTGTGGTAACAGTTTGGTAAAGACCCCTTTCCGTTCCAGCATTACTGTGCACACCAAACTGGCCTTTATGGAGCTGGCTTTGTACACATGGGCACAGTAATGCTGGAACGGAAAGGGGTCTTTACCAAACTGTAACCCACAATCAGCTGACATCAGGCTGAAGTCTGCTGTTGGCTGATGTCATAGCCGTTCCAGGCTCTGGAAAGATCCCTACCATTTGTTTTTAGATCCACCCAGATGTCTGATCTGCAGTTGGCTCTGCCTCTCAGCTGAGAGCCTCAGCCAGCCACACCTGCCCCCTCCAAAGTCCTGAGGGAGTGGACCAAGAACAGAGTGATCAGCATTCATATGAATGCTCAGTTCTCAGGCTTAGAGCCAGCGGGGGGAGCATGGAGATGAGTATGTGTGTTTATTTTTTTATTAGCCCCAAAGTTCTCCTTTAATAGTACATTTCACTGGAAACACCTGAACTTCACCACCTAGGGATGGGATCCACATGTTTGGCTATATAGGTAAGTGTGATGATCAGGTTTCCACAACCTTTTATCCATACAGTGTACCTTCCTCCTGCTCATGGGATTGTCTCACTGCTTTTCTCAGTAGACTATGCAGAGGTTGAAATCAAGTTGTAGGCCACCCATGTGATCGTTTTATCTCAAGGACTCTTGTCTTTCTTTTTACAACATAAAGGCTGATCCGATGAATACAACACTGAGGTTGATCAGATGATTAAAGTAAATGCACTGCCCCCCCCCCCCGTCTTCCCCCCCGACCCCACCACCACCCCACCACCACACCACCACACCACCACCACACCACCAAAACCCAAACCACACCACCATACCACCACCAAAACCACCACCACCACACCACCAAAACCACCACCACACCACCACCCCACCACCACACCACCACCCCACCACCCCACCACCACACCACCACCACCCCACCAAAACTACCACCACCCCACCAAAACCACCACCACACCACCACCACCCCACCAAAACTACCACCACCCCACCAAAACCACCACCACACCACCACACCACCACCACACCACCACCACCACACCACCACCACCTCACCACCACACCACCACCCCAGAAAGTACTGGCCAGCATATATTATTATCCACAATAGAGAAACAGGTAAGGATCTGCAGTATGTTTGCCAAAACCCTTGACATAATTATAGGCAGGAGGAGATTGGACGTTACTCTAAGCGGAACTGAACTTTCTGTATTTCATCTGTACATCAGAAGTCCCGGTGAAGTTCACAAAGAAGCTGGAAGCTGTGACGGGAGAGATCGGTTCTTCCATCACCCTGACCTGCGAGCTGGGACAGGCGAAGGGTGATGTTGTCTGGAAGAGGAACGGAGAGGAGATCAAGGCCAGCAAACGCTTTCAGATTCAGTCCGATGGAGCCAAGCGCAGCCTGACCGTCTCCCAGCTAAAGGCGGAGGATGGAGGAGAGTATTCCTGCGAATCCCGGGATGATAAAACCATCACACAACTCACCACCAAAGGTACTTTATACATATGGATCGAAACACTGCTGTAGTCAGCGAAGTGTGTACTACACCCTAAATAGTAATTATGGGAAAATTCACAAATGACATATGGTGCATGTAGTCTGTATGTAGCCATTTTGGTTTCAGGGTACCCTATGTAACCTGGTTTCATTATAATAGAATGTAAGGCATCAGTCAAGTCTGTACATACTGTATATATCCAAAACTATTGGGACATCCCAGTCTTAGTCCGTAGGGTTTAATATTGAGTTGGCCCAACCTTTGCAGCAATAACAGCTTCAACTCTGCTGTGAAGGCACACTTAGGAGTGTGTCAAGGGAATGTTTGACCATTCTTCCAGAAGCGTATTTGTGATCGGGAGTCTGTGCAGGCCAGTCAAGTTCCTCCACCCCAAACTCGCTCATCCATGTCTTTATGGACCTTGTTTCTTATTTTCCTGAATAACAAGGGAAATTCAAGCATCTTCAGCGCCAATAATTTCTTCAATACAGATCACTGTCAGTCAATATGTTGTCACTCCTTAGTTGGCTGATGTGTTCTATTGCCCTACTATAAGGGTGTTACTTCTGCTGTCCCCATGGCTGAACCCAAAGGGAAGGTGGATCTCCAAGGTGATCCTCAGCTAGGGAAAGCCCTATTTCTTGACAGCCTACTTCTGTCTCGGATAGGCTTCAAGCTTATCACAAGTGCCAACTTCTCATCTCCTTGCTCTGCTACCTGTAATCCACCCACACACACCTCACAGCCCTGTATATTGTATATCCACTCTCTAGGGCAGGGATATGCAATTAGCGGACCTCCAGCTGTTGCAAAACTACAACTCCCATCATGCTTCTGCCTCTGGGTGTCATGCTTGTGGCTGTCAGAGTCTTGCTATGCCTCATGGGAGTTGTAGTTCTGCAACAGCTGGAGGTCCGCTAATTACATATCCCTGCTCTAGGGAAAAGGGAGTCTTCTATTGGCCACACTTAAGCCTCATACACACGATCGGACTTTGTACAAACTTTCCCGTGGATTTTTGTACAAAGGGCGTCGGCCGAAAACTTGTATTGCATACACACAGCAGGACTTTTTCAGTGAACTCTCACCAAATCATGTGGTTTTTCTGCTCTTTACCGCCACCTTTGGTCAACTTTTGTATTGTTGTCTGATCTTTTGCATTGGTTCTGAGCATGCGTGTTTGTACTTTGTACAAAAGTCCGATGGTTTTCTGTACACACGATCGGACTTTGCTCCATCAGACTTTTGTTGCCAGAAAGTTTGTCCGTTCGCACAGCCAACAAAAGTCAGATGAAAACCGAAAAAGTTTGTCCGATGGAGCGTACACACGGTTGGATGTTGCTCCAAAACAGCTAATTTGCATGTTTGTTGTCAAAAAGTCAGATCGTGTGTACGGGCCTTAAGAATTACATTGGGAGCCACTTAAAAAAACCTTACTTCCTAAAATAGATCCATGACCTACAGTATATTTCAATTTGGTCACAAACATGGTCTTGAAGGAGCTGGTTTTAAAGGGGGCATAAAATAGTGGGCTTATTGGTGAAATCTTACCCCAAGTGTCATCCGTTCATTTGGTTTTCCTGTATTATTGCCAATGATTTATTAATCTATTTTGTCCTGCCAGCTCCTCGTGTGGTGAAGTTTGCAGCAGAACTGAATAACGTGGCAGTAGAGGAAGGTGCAGAAGCCACATTTAAGTGCACATTGACCCCAGAAGATGCTGAGTTGACATGGTACCGAAATGGGGCCAAGATAGAAAAAAGCAACAAGTATTCGTTCAGCAAGAAAGGGACCGTGCACACCCTGACCATCAGCAAGCTGACCATACAAGATGCCGGCGAGATCGCAGCTGAGGCTGAAGGGGTGAAGTCAACAGCTAACCTGAAGGTCCGAGGTGAGGACCAACATGAAAAGCTCATATGAATAAAAGTTGTGTATGGCCAGCCTTTGCTTTGATCAGACAAACTGGGAATTTTATGTTGATTTCCCATTGTTCCTGATACAGCAGGTTGAAGGTCAATGTAGCCCAAGCATTGACATTTGAAAGGGTCAGGCCGCGTACACAGGGGCGGATTGTATGGCCTACTTAGTCCGTCATACAATCCGACGGACAGTCCGTCATACTTTCGAATGAACGGACTTGACCACACACGGATGCACAAACAGTCCGTCGAAAGCTTGCGCGATGACGTGTACAGCACGTACGACGGGACTAGAAATAGGAAGTCCAATACACAGCAATGCAACCTTCTGCCGTGTAAATCCTTTCTGAGCATGCGCCATTCTTAGTCCGTCGAACTAGCCTACTCACGAGCAGATTGTCCGCTGAAACCAAAGTATGACGGACAATATTACGGAAATTCCGAAATACTTAGTACGCCAGACTGCACGCTGAAAAAGTCCGCTGAAGCCCACACACGAGCGGAAATGTGTTTACGCGGCTTAAGTCTCTCCAAAACTACTACTAATGTAGGTATGTGAAAATTCTCATTTATCCAGGTCAAGGTATAGCTAGTAGTAGTTGGTCACATCCTTCTGTAAAGTTGATGTCACGTCATAGCTTCTCCAAGCCACTTCTTCAGCCACAGTGAGTGCCAGAAACATACCCCAGCACACCTTCAGCCATGTACGAGGGTTCTTCAAAAAGTTTCCACACTTTTTTGAAGACCCCTCATAAAAAAGAATTAATATCTATGCAGACTTCCTGACACCAAGGATAGGATTATATAACTAGAACAGGGCGAGGGCCCACAACTTTCATACCACCCATTCAGTTATTGGACAATCAACATTTGACTAATGGTGATTGGACTAAGGTGTCGGTGGTAGCTGTGTGGATACATATGTTTGAGTATCTTTCTGACACTCAATAGATCTCCAGAAATTATTTGGAGAAGCTCAAAATGTCTTCAATATAAAGAAGCACCCAGAGATATAAGACTTGAGAGCCAGCAATCGGGTTTTGCTGTAATGCACATGTGCTGACAGTAAACTAGCTGACAGGAGGAGAAATCAGGCTATTGACATTCTCTTTCATTGTCTGCTCCTCTGTAGTGGATGTCCTAAGGCTTAACTAAAGGGTATTAAAAGTGAACAGTGAGATTTGTTGTGAACATATGACCATATGACCATCACACCTGTTGGACATCCCATTCCAAAAACCATGGACACTCTCCCCTTGCATCTTTAACATCCTTCACTCGTCTGGGAAGGCTTTTCACAATATTTTGGAGTGTGTCTGTTGGGTGTTACCATTTGTGAAGTCAGGTACTGATGTTGGATGAGAAAACCTGGATCCCAAATAGTGTTCCAATTCATCCTGAAGATATTCAGTTGGTTTGAGGTCATGGTTTTCAAGTCCCCCCACACCTAACTGGTCAAACTATGTCTATATGGAGCTGCCTCTGTACACAGGGGCAAGGTATTATTTAAAGCGGGGTACCACCCTAAAGTAGAACTTTCGCTCACCGGAACCCTCCCCCCCTCCGGTGTCACATTTGGCACCTTTCAGGGGGGAGGGGGTTGCAGATAGCTGTCTAAGACAGGTATTTGCACCCACTTCCGGGCATAGACTCCCACGGGAGTCTATGCCTATTCATGTCCCGCCGCGCTGTCTGCTGGGACACACACGGGTCCCAGAGACAGCACGGGCCACTCCTAGCGCGCTGCGTGACTCGCGCATTCTCAGTAGGGAACTGGGAAGTGAAGCCGCACCTAGAATGGCGGCGGCAGCAGCCGAGACCCGAGCGATCGATCGGTCCCGGCTGCTGACATCGCTGGACCCTGGGACAGGTGAGTGTCTATTTATTAAAAGTCAGCAGCTGTTATATTTATAGCTGCTGGCTTTTAATATTTTTTTTGCAGGTGGAATCCCTCTTTAAGCAGAAAAAGTAATTCCCCTAAGCTGTAACCAATAGGAGCTTGCTGGGCATTCCATTACAAAACCATGGTCAGTAATATGGAGTTGAACCCTTTTTTGTGACTATAACATCCTCAACATTTCCCAGAAGGTTTTAAAAATGTTTTTTGAGTGTGCCTATGGGAATTTGTGAACATTTGGTCAGGTACTGATGTTGGATGAGAGGACCCAACACGCAGTTGGAGTTCCAATTCATCCCAAAGATATTCAGTAGGGTTGAGGTCAGGACTCTGTGAAGGCCACTTGAGTTCCTCCACACCAAACTTGTTAAACCATGTCTTTATGGAACCCAGATCTCTCAGTAGAGTACTCAGTAGAGTACCCGTCACTGCCCTTGGTATCACAAGGGATGTTGTTAAAATTGATTAAAAAAGAAATACATAAAGTTACAATTTAAAAGTAAAAAAAAAAAAAAAAAACTAAAATAAATAATAATAATAACATTTTTTTTAAAGTGCCCCCATCCCCCATGCAAAGGTGAACAGATTGTAACAGTGATTGGATCACACATCTGAGTTATTACCATAAATGTCAGATCATGGGTAGTAATTCTAGAACCAGACCTCCTGTGTAAATCTAAAGTGGTAACCTGTAAATGCTTTTACAGCGTGGCTTATGGATATTTTAATTGTAGATTGTTGCTGTTCCGCGGGTTTAAAGTGTGACATGTTTGGTATCTATTTACTCAGTGTAACATCATCCTTTATATTTTACCACAAATTGGGTATTATATTGTTTGTGGGCACTAAAATTCATTAAAGTGTATTTTTTCCAAAAAATTTCCATTTGAAAAAACTCTGCACAAATTGCCAAGTGACATAAAAATCACAACACCTACCATTTTATTGTCTTGGGCCTCTGCTTAAAAACTTAAAAAATATATAATGTTTGGGCTTCTAAGTAATTTTCTACCAAAAAATGCAGATTTTTACATACGGTATATGTGAAAAGTGCCAGAACAGGCCCAGAGCTAAAATGGTTCTCATTAGAACCGGATGCCCCCTAGGACACTCTGGTGGGAAAAGTTTGACCAGTTTCTGTAGTCATAATCCTGACCGCACTCTACCTGCATCATAAATTTAGCCAGTCAAAACACTCCGTGGAATGCCACCCTTTTCCATACTAAAATGTATCCACCATAAATGTTGCGCCCTCTTCTTTTTCCCCGGACAGAGGCTCCAGTCTTGTTTAAGAAGAAGTTGGAGACGATCACAGTGGAAGAGCGGCAGACAGTCCACCTAGAAACAGAGCTGACCAAAGCCTCCAAAGAGGTGAAGTGGATGAAAAACGGTATTGTGCTTCAGTCCGGCGGTAACATTGAGATTAAATCTGAAGGAACAAAACAGATCTTCATCTTAAAGAACGTGACCTACGCCGACCGAGGGCTGTATGGCTGTGAGACCCTGGATGACAAGACGCAGGCCAAACTTAATGTTGAGAGTAAGTCAGAACCTTCATTGAGGTGGGATTAGAGGTGGTAATGTCGGGACTAGGAGGAAAACATGCTCTCCATAGAACTCTTCTTCCAGTTTCTGCTAGTTCAGTAGAAGCCCAATCCTCCGCAGTTCGTCTTGCGCAAGCTCCACAGGAGGAGAGTGTCTAGCACAGGACAGGGGGTTGGTTGGATTTGTTTTTTCTTTAACGTTAAGTTTGCTTTAAGTCACACTATTTAATATGATGCATACAAAAAGTAGTACCATACCTCCTAGTGATAATGGCAAATTTCAAAGCTGGTTGCCAGCCTACAGTCTTGCACAGATGTACCGGCTTCTCTCCTAGACTGAAATTGCCTCTTCTGATTTCACTGCACACTGTGAGCTTCTCACAATGTGCATTAGAAGCTGCAATAAGTTGGAAAGAGCCCACCTTATTTTCTGGCCGGAGGACATCCACATTATGTAGCCCTTTCTTCCTCTGCCTGACTGTCCCTGGCACACCACTTTCATTCATTGAGTTTTAGTTCTTTCAATCATGGAGACTCAGTATCAAATGTAGGTGTTACCTAGGGTGGTCTGCATGCAAATGCAGCTTGCCTAATGCCCCGTACACACGAGAGGACTTATGTCCGACAGACTTCCAAAGGAGTTCCGCCGGAGTTCCGACGGAGTTCTGACAGACTTTTCGGCCGAACGGACTTGGCCACACACGATCACACTAAACTCCGACGGATTCGAACGTGATGACGTACGACCTGACTCGAATAAGGAAGTTCATAGCCAGTAGCCAATAGCTGCCCTAGCGTCGGTTTTAGTCCGTCGGAGTAGCATACACACGAGCGGAGTTTTCGAAGGGGACCGGGTCCGGCGGAGTTCCTTCGGGAAAATTTGAAGCATGCTTCATTTCTAAAGTCCGTCAGACTTTGGCGAATCAAAAGTCCGTTGCAGCCCACACACGATCGGATAGTCTGACGGACTCGGTCCTTCGGACTTTGGATGTTGAAAAGTCCGCTCGTGTGTACGGGGCATAAGAATGACCACTCCGCCAGATTGACACCCACCAATGAAGGCATTTTGATATTAGGTCCCCAGCCAGGAGGACTATCGACCTTCCTGGCCGTCCTGCTGAGGGCCCGTCTCCTTATCAAGGTCCCAGTTATGCTTAGCTGGGGGAATTTGCAGCTACAAGCCCTTGGAAGCAGTATGATGGCATTTAAAGCTTATGCCTGGGGTGTGTAAGGCTAGTTACTCTTTGATGCGTCGGACCAAGGATATAAAAAATAAATCATTGCATATTGTCATACAGTCAACATTTTACAACCTTATGTAGCTCTCCCTCCATAAGGGCCACCAGCAATAGGTGGTTTTCCAAATGGTAGAAAGGCTGCCCACCACCACCAGCATCAGTTCATACGCTCCAACTACAATAACTCATTCTAGGGAATGTCTTTTTGATATTTATTGCTTGAGGAACTGTACACAGGAGAGAGGGTTAGGGCATCGGATACTCCAAAACCCTGCACAGTAACAGGAGGACACTCTTTCCCAAGCCTTCATGCAGGCATTCTGCTAAGGAGGCAGGGGAATAGGCAGTATTATGGCACTCTATGAGAGCCGTCTCAGTCCAAGCTACCTTTGGAATGTACCTCCCAAAAGCACACAATTTAGGGTCAGTCAAGTGGGTCCAGTCCTTAGGACAGCTGCACACATTCCAGCTTCCTCAGGACACTTCCTAGTGAGGAAGACAGTCCTCCTCCAGACCATATCCCATAAGGTAAAGTCCTACAGCCAGCTCCTCAATAGATTGCTTCAGGTTCCCCACAGGCTGATTCAGAGAAGCAGCAGCCCCAAAGGCTTTGGAACCCTCTCTGACCAGTAAAGAACCCTCTCTCTCCAGAGCTCAAAACTATTTATCCCCTCCCCAGTCATCTTCTGGAAACTCCACCATGGATTGGCAAGGGCATGATAGATATTCAGGCTGGTCATTTGACTCTCCCGGCTATGTTCTGGAAACTTCTTCCAGAAGCTGGGGAAACAGTAAAACCCCAAAACCTGTAAGACCCTGAACAGAAAACACCTCTCCCTCAACTACAAAAGAAGCCAAAAACGTAATTTGCCTAGTATACTATGCTAGCAGGGTGCTACATCTGCAAGCTCCCTTCTCAAAGCCATGAAGAAGTGAAATGTCAGCTATATGACCATACATGATCATCTTTTCATAATAGATGAAAAAAGCATAAAGGGAGTGTTGGTGACAGTCTGCATTTACACCTGGAATCTCCACCATGCCATCCACTGTAGGCATTTCGGGCAACTACCATGTGTATTAGCTGAGAGCTCTATGGAGTGCAGCTCCCATACCAGCTATCTACAAGGGTATAGAAGCATTCTACAATATGCAGTAATGGGAGACTCGGTGGTGGAAATGTGTAGCTGGGGTTTATATAGGTTCCCAGCTTGTTTTAGAGGTGTTGGAATGACAAGGTCACTGTTTGTTGTGGGAACTCATTTCCACGGGGAGAGCCGGGATTAGAGGGAGCGAGGTTTCCTTGTGTGGGCTCAATAATGACAGTTCAGCGATCCGTCCCAGCCAGCAGAATGACTGAAGCCGCAGATAAAGTGAATGGGGCACTCTGTAGTTTATGCACACAAATCTTTTGGTAACTTCTAGGCTTCCAGGAGTATGAATGCTGGCATGCCACAATGACAGCAGCTAAATTCAGATTTTTAAAATGTTTTATTTAGAATTATTAATGTGTGGACTCGCTTGACCTGGAAGCGTAGCTTCATCTCCTATTCTCATAATTATTTCCCAATGGCGGCATTAAAGTGGTTGTAAACCTCAGACACGAAATAAGAACAAAGCATATCCCTCTATAGTGTGTACTTGTCTCAGTCCGGAGCACTAAGTGTCATTTCTCTCTGCTGCCTCCTTCCTTTGCTATCAGCATAAGTCACTTCTGACGAGTTTTACTGACTCCAAGAAACAAAGCGTCGAAAGGGATCTCCAGCACACAGTCTGTGATTGACAGCCTCAGCTCTGTTCAATGTGTGCTGTGTGAAGGGGGGTGTGTCCTTTCCCTCCAGTCAGCACTCACTGAGCCCTGCAGAGAGTAACTTCAGCTTCCTGTCCCCTGGTTTCTGAATGACTGTAGAAAATAGAGTGTCGTAGAGAAACAGGTACAACTTATATAGGAGGATTTGCTTCATCTCTGTGTATACCCTGAGGCCAGTCACTTCACTGGGTATATGTAAGGGTTTAACCCCTTGCCGCCCACCCCCCCCCCCCCCAGCTCTATAAGTGGATATAAATACTGCAAGCAGAGGCGGGCATCCGATCATGTGACTGTTGTGAGAGGTAATAAATACCTGAAAGCCTTACACTGACACATTATTCAGGACATACGTAAGTAACGCATGAAAAATATATTTGATGCCAGGTCTGTTTTTAAAGTAGAAAGCTTTTCTTTGTGTAGACATGTGTCTCCTCCTCCTTGTCTCATAATTAATGTACATGTGTATTGATGGCCAGTTGCATGATCTTTTTCTCCTCTTGCAGTGCGGCAGGTGAAGTTGGTGAAAGGTCTCCGGGATGTAGAGGTCCATGAGAATGACTCCGCCACCTTCGAACTGGAGCTTTCTCATGAAGACGTGGAAGGTTTCTGGGCCAAGGATGGATTAAGACTAAAAGCCTCCGATTCCTGCAAACTCATCGTCAAGGGCAAGAAACACGGACTCATCCTTTCCTCTGTAAAACAAGAGAATGCCGGAGCTGTCACCTTTAAATCAGAGGGGATTCAGACCTCCGCCAAGCTCACCGTTAAAGGTAATCCCTGTCACATGCTTCTATTGTAGCATGTCATTGATGAGGGACTTTCATTTTGTAAACTGTAAAAAGACAACAAAGCAGATAAGTATAGGCTTAGAAACATTTGAAATAGAGCTTGAAGCTCCACCTTCTGGCTAGAACTGAGAATGCATAACATTCATATGCAACATTTTTTATATAGTGTTTGTATATACATATATATATATATATATATATATATATATATATATATATATATATATATATATATACACACACACCGAGCAAACTTATAAACGCAACACTTTTGTGTTTGCCCCTATTTATCATGAGCTGAACTCAAAGATCTCCGACTTTTTCTATGTACACAAAAGGCCATATATATATATATATATATATATATATATATATATATATATATATATATATATATATGTGTGTACAGTGGTGTGCAAAAGTGTTTGCCCCCTTCCTCATTTCCTGTTCCTTTGCATGTTTGTCACACTTAAGTGTTTCGGAACATCAAACCAATTTAAACAATAGTCAAGGACAACACAAGTAAACACAAAATGCAATTTGTAAATGAAGGTGTTTATTATTAAAGGTGAAAAAAAATCCAAACCATCATGGCCCTGTGTGAAAAAGTGATTGCCCCCCTTGTTAAAACATACTATAACTGTGGTTGTCCACACCTGAGTTCAATTTCTCTAGCCACACCCAGGCCTGATTATTGCCACACCTGTTCACAATCAAGGCATCACTTAAATAGGAGCTGCTTGACACAGTAAGGTCCACCAGAAGATCCTTAAAAGCTACACATCATGCCGAGACCCAAAGAAATTCAGGAACAATTGAGAAAGAAAGTAATTGAGATCTATCAGTCTGGAAAGGGTTATAAAGCCATTTCCAAAGCTTTGGGAATCCAGCGAACCACAGTGAGAGCCATTATCCACAAATGGCGAAGACATGGAACAGTGGTGAACCTTCCCAGGAGTGGCCGGCCGCCCAAAATTACCCCAAGAGCGCAGCGACGACTCATCCAAGAGGTCACAAAAGACCCCACAACAACGTCCAAGGAACTGCAGGCCTCACTTGCCTCAGTTAAGGTCAGCGTTCATGCCTCCACCATCAGGAAAAGACTGGGCAAAAATGGCCTGCATGGCAGAGTTCCAAGGAGAAAACCACTGCTGAGCAAAAAGAACATCAAAGCTCGTCTCAATTTCTCCACAACACATCTTGATGATCCCCAAGACTTTTGGGACAACATTCTGTGGACCGATGAGACAAAAGTGGAACTCTTTGGAAGGTGTGTGTCCAAGTATATCTGGCGTAGAAGGAACACTGCATTTCATAAAAAGAACATTATACCAACAGTAAAATATGGTGGTGGTAGTGTGATGGTCTGGGGCTGTTTTGCTGCTTCAGGACCTGGAAGACTTGCCGTGATAAAAGGAACTATGAATTCTGCTGTCTACCAAGAGATCCTGAAGGAGAATGTCCGACCATCTGTTCGTGTACTCAAGCTGAAACGAACTTGGGTTCTGCAGCAGGACAATGATCCTAAACACACCAGCAAGTCCACCACCGAATGGCTGAAGAAAAACAAAATGAAGACTTTGGAGTGGCCTAGCCAAAGTCCTGACCTGAATCCTATTGAGATGTTGTGGTATGACCTTAAAAAGGCCGTTCATGCTCGAAAACCCTCTAATGTAACTGAATTAGGACAATTCTGCAAAGATGAGTGGGCCAAAATTCCTCCAGGACGCTGTAAAAGCCTCATTGCACGTTATCGCAAACGCTTGGTTGCAGTTGTTACTGCTAAGGGTGGCCCAACCAGTTATTAGGTTTAGGGGGCAATCACTTTTTCACACAGGGCCATGATGGTTTGGATTTTTTTTCACCTTTAATAATAAACACCTTCATTTACAAATTGCATTTTGTGTTTACTTGTGTTGTCCTTGACTATTGTTTAAATTGGTTTGATGTTCCGAAACACTTAAGTGTGACAAACATGCAAAGGAACAGGAAATGAGGAAGGGGGCAAACACTTTTTCACACCACTGTATATATATATATAGACATAGAAATCTATAGATAGACAACTCCTATCCTCATATTGATTAGTGGTTCCAAATTAATAACTACTGCAGTAAGTAACAGACACAAAAGATACACTCCGCATCTTTCCAAATAATGGTACTGGTTTATTATGATGCAATTTAAGGTTTTTATACACATGATTACGTAAGTATCACATTAATCTTACAATTGTACTTTTATGGTAACAAGGGGCGTAACATAGGCAGGCTAATTCTAAACAGGACTCAAATAATGCAAACATGTACTGAAAACATTATTAGTGCCGTGTGAACAGTGAGGGCAGTGTGCAATACATAGAATACAAGATAGAATACAATTATATACAGAGCTCACAAACTTCCTTTACATTTATAAGTATAGACTTAGAAACATGTGAAAAAGAGCTTGGAGCTCCACCTTCTGGCTAGAACTGCATACAGTCATATGCAACTATATATATATTTATGTATATATATATATATATATATATATATATATATATATATATATATATATATATATATATATATATATATATATATATATTTCTTGATCATACATCACGGGACACAGGAGCTTCATTACATAGTGGGTTATATAGGCACCTCTGGTGATTGGACACTGGTTGACCCAATTAAAGAGAATTCCTCCCCCATATAACCCCTCCCATTACCTAATGGCACCGAAGGGCTACAACAAACCGGATCCATACCTCGGGCCGATAATTGACTCCCAAGATGGTATGGTACCCGGGCCTCGTCTGCCGAAGACACGAGGTTTTGCCTGTAAGTCCTCTCCATTGGAAGACTGGACAACCAGACTTGGGGTACTGTTTACTCAGGGCGCCCGTAAGTTTCTGGCAGAGTTTTTTACAAGGCCCAGGTAGGAGGATCTTTTCGTAAGAACCCCAGATACGCCTGAAGGTTGGCTAACAATACCCGCCGTGATGGGTGAAGGCTGGAATTGGTCTGAAATCAGCAATTCCTGCGGCGGGGAACAGGTATGGGAAGTCATCCTGTATATTTAATATATGAATGGATTTCTTCATTGTGAGTAGTTGTATGTCTTACCTGGTTTCCACCACTTGAGGGAGTAAGAGCAAGCCTGATGCATACTTACATGCCTTTCAAACAAACACGCTCAGTGAAATGCCTGGTTCTCCCAGCTACTCACGTCTCCTTGCAGTCCCTGGCACAATAAAGGTAAAAGAGGGGTCCCACGCAGATCAGGGGGTCCCATGTCACTCCTTTTGGGTTCTCCTTCCCCCCCGGATCCCGCGGTCCTCGTGCACGCGCGCGGGCGCGTGCACGCGCGCCGGGCGCGCTCCCGGCCTAATGGGGAAGGGGGGGGGTGTGGTTGCCAGCTGTGCACAATCAGGTGCTCTATGCTGCAGTGCAGGCGCCAAAACGGCCGTTTTAAAAGCCCAGAGCGTCAGGGGACTGTAAGGTGAGACACAGGAGCTGTGGGCTGTAAGCATCCGTGGGATTGGATCCAGGCGAACCTTAAGACACCTACTCGGCATCATATTGTGCAGTTAAGCTTATATTGATTGATTGTGAGACTTTAAGCACAACAAAGTGATTGCATTTTACACTAGTAACTCTGCTTTGTAGCTCAGTACTATGTCTCCTCGTAAGAGGGTTTCAGGGGCAGGTAACAAAAGCACTGGCAGGTCACCGCCTAGGTCCAGGGGTTCCAAAAGTGCATGCAGATTACCATCCCCCTCTGCAAGAGTGGAGCCTGCATCTCAAGACGAGTCAGTGCCCCTTTCAGGCTTTGCAGCCTCTCCTAATGTCGCAGCCCCGGTCTATGTCACTGAGGACTCCCTTAGGGCTTCATTGGAGAGTTTTGAAGGGAGGATAATGAATTTTATTTCTGCTTCCCTGAAAGATAGCAGAAAAAGGGGTAGATCCCCTCCCTCTGCTGAAATCCCTCTCTCAGACAGTTGCTCTGAAAATGAGGAGAGATCCCTAACTTTGGAAAGGGATCATGAGCAGTCGGATCAGTCAGAGGATGAGGAGTCAGTCCCCTCCTCCCAGGCACTCAGAAAGCAGGTGCAGTATTACACTGAATTGGTGCGTACCACATTCAGAATGCCGGCTACTGAAGTCGCTACATCCTCTGTCTCTTCCCTGGGAGTCAGGAAAGCCCCACAGACTGCTTGTTCCTTCCCAATTCATCCTTTAATGGCTGACTTGATGTATGAGGACTGGGGACATCCCGATAAACTGTTTACTCCTCCCAAGAGGTTTTCTATGTATTATCCCGTGGAGGAAAGTTTCACCAAGAAATGGGGGGCCCCATCTGTCCATGCGGCTATCTCTTGTGTGAATAAAAACCTAACTTGTCCTTTGGATAATGCACAGGTATTTAAGGATCCAGCTGACAAAAGGCTGGAAACCTTGTTAAAAGCCTCCTTTTCCATGGCCGGCGCTGTGGTGCAACCTACAGTCGCAGCCGTGGGGTTGTGTCAGTTCCTTAAGGAACAGGTTAAACAGATGTTTGAACTCCTTCCCAATGAGGAAGTAGAGAAATATGCAGAGATGCCTCACATCTTATGTTTCATAATTGATGCGATTTTGGATTCTGTCCAACAAGCATCAAGTTTGTCCCTCATGTTGGTACACATGCGTAGAGCTCTATGGCTAAAAAATTGGGCTGCTGAGATGTCATGCAAAAAGCATTTGGCTGGGTTCCCGTTTAAAGGGGAACGGTTGTTTGGAGAGGAATTAGATAAATTCGTCCAAAATATTTCGGGAGGTAAATCTACACTCCTTCCAGTCAAGAAGAGTAAACGTCCTTCATTCAGGCGTACTCTGTCTCCCGAAGCATCAAGCTCTAAACAGTGGCGACGGCCTTCCCAGCCCTCCTCGGCTGGAAAGCCTCAGGACCGAGCCCAGGGACAGAAAAAGACTTGGGGGCGGAAGCCTGCCAAGCAGACCTCCAAGACCTCCTTGTGAAGGGGCGCCCCCGCTCGGCCGAGTGGGGGGAAGGCTCCTGCAGTTTGCAGGCGCCTGGCGGGAAGAGATTCAGGACAGATGGGTGATCTCTTCAGTGTCTCTGGGCTACAGGCTAGAGTTTCAGGAGATTCCACCTTCTCGTTTCCTAAGGTCAAGGATCCCCAGGGATCCAGTAAAGCAAAAACCGCTATTTCTGGCCTTAGATCAATTACTATCCCAGGGTGTGATAGTAGAAGTGAGCCCGAAAGATCAGGGTTCAGGTTTTTATCCGAATCTCTTCACCGTTCCAAAACCAAGCGGAAGTGTCAGACCTATCTTGGATCTGAGAGACTTAAACCGGTTTCTACACATCCAGACCTTCCGGATGCAGTCAATACGCACTGTGCTCTCCTCCCTGCAAGGAGGAGAATTCATGGCATCAATAGATATCAGAGACGCATATCTCCATGTGCCAATATTTCCCGCACACCAGAAGTTTCTGAGGTTCGTGGTAGAGCAGCGCCATTTTCAATTTGTGACCCTGCCGTTCGGCCTAGCCACGGCCCCCCGAGTCTTCACGAAGATTCTAGACCCTCTCTTAGCAATCTTAAGAGTTCAGGGCATAGCCGTCAGGGCTTACCTAGACGACTTGCTTCTCGTAGAGAGAACTGCAACATGCCTAAGTCGCAGCGTCACCAAAACGCTAGAACATCTGGGCCGCCTAGGTTGGATTATAAACCTAGAAAAGTCGTCTTTACAACCGACCACCAGGTTGGATTACCTGGGTCTGATTATCGACACCGCTCAAGGCAGGGTGTTCCTTCCAAAGCCAAAGGCCTTGGCCATTGGAGATCTGGTGCGCCTGATTCTGGGCAGAAGATCTTCCTCCATTCGGTTGTGCATGAGACTGTTGGGAAAAATGGTCGCCTCTTTCGAGGCCGTTCCATTCGCCCAGTTCCACTCAAGGCCCCTGCAAAGATGCATCCTTGCGATTTGGAACAGGAAGCCCCAATCCCTGGATCTTCCTATGCGTTTATCCCCTCGGGCACGCAAAAGTCTTGTCTGGTGGTTACAGACCAAAAATTTGCTGAAGGGCAAAACCTTTCTTCCCCTCTCATGGAAGATTGTCACCACGGATGCCAGCCTGACAGGCTGGGGAGCCGTGTTGCAGGGAACATGCTCGCAGGGAAAATGGTCTGCGACCGAAAGTCTGCTGCCCATAAATATCTTGGAGATTCGGGCAGTTTACATGGCACTCAGAGAGTGGTCTCACAGACTGCGAGGTTTCCCAGTTCGGATTCAGTCCGACAATGCCACCGCAGTGGCTTACATCAATCACCAGGGCGGTACCAGAAGTCTGGTGGCCCAGAAGGAGGTGAATCGCATACTTGTCTGGGCAGAAGAGCATGTTCCGTGCCTCTCTGCAGTCTTCATCCCAGGAGTGGAGAATTGGCAGGCAGATTATCTCAGCCGCCAGCAGTTGTGCCCAGGAGAATGGGCTCTGCACCCCGATGTGTTTCAAGACATATGTTACAAGTGGGGCACTCCAGACGTGGATCTGTTTGCGTCCAGATTCAACAGGAAACTGGACAACTTTGTATCAAGGACAAGAGATGCACTTGCTCAGGGGTCAGATGCTCTGACGGTTCCCTGGAATCAGTACAATCTGATCTATGCCTTCCCCCCGAGCCTGCTACTGTCACGGTTCCTGGGAAGGGTCAAGAGGGAGACGAAGCCGGTCCTTCTAGTGGCCTCGGCTTGGCCCAGGCGACCATGGTTCGCAGAAATCATGAAGTTGGCAGTGGGCAGGCCATGGACCCTCCCTCTCCGGCCAGATCTGCTCTCACAGGGTCCAATTTACCATCCTGCTTTACGCAGTCTGAATTTGACGGTCTGGCTGCTGAGACCCACATTTTGAGAGGCCGTGGTCTTTCGGGGCCAGTCCTTTCCACTCTGGTCAATGCCAGAAAACCGGCCTCCAGGCGTATCTATTACAAGATCTGGAGGACATATGTTTCCTGGTGTGAACCCAGGAGATGGCATCCTAGAAGGTATGCCATTAGCAGAATCTTGGCCTTTCTCCAGTCAGGCCTTGAAATGAATTTGGCCATAAGCACCATCAAGGTGCAGATTTCGGCCCTATCGGTCTTTTTTCAAAGATCGCTTGCATCACATTCCCTAGTACGGGCTTTTATCCAGGGGGCTATGCGGATGAGACCGCCAGTCAAACCTCCGGTATGCCCTTGGGATCTGAATTTGGTTCTCTCGGCCTTAGAAGCCCAACCATTTGAACCTCTGCATCTGGCTTCTTTAACTCTCCTGACAAAGAAGCTGGTGTTCCTGGTAGCCATATCCACGGCTAGAAGGGTATCAGAATTGGCAGCTCTTTCCTGTAAAGAGCCCTATTCAATTATCCATAAGGACCGAGTGGTCATGCGTCCCAACAGGTCCTTTCTACCTAAGGTAGTTTCAGGTTTCCACCTGAATCAGGATGTAATCCTACCATCCTTTTTTCCAAATCCTCAGTCCACAGAGGAAGAATCCTTACACACTTTAGATGTGGTTAGAGCAATCAGTCTTTATCTTCAGGCAACTGCTCAGATAAGAAAAACTGACTGTTTATTTATTCTGCCAGAAGGCCCTAAAAGGGGTCAGGCAGCGTCAAAGTCCACTCTCTCAAGGTGGATCAGACAGGTTATTTCTCAGGCCTATGACTTAAAGGGGAAGATTCCTCCTTTTCAGGTGAAAGCGCACTCTACTAGGGCTGTAAGTGCTGTAAGTGCTGTAAGTGCTTCTTGGGCAGTGCATCACCAGGCCTCCCTGGCTCAGATCTGTAAGGCTGCGACTTGGTCATCAGTCCACACATTCACCAGATTCTATCAGGTGGATGTCAGAGGATATCGCCTTCGGGCGCAGTGTACTGCAAGCTGCAGTTTAGGTCCTCAGGTCCCTGGCGGTCTAGAATTATGATCTGTGTCTCCCTCCCCTCAACCTGAGCATTGCTATGGGACATCCCACTATGTAATGAAGCTCCTGTGTCCCGTGATGTATGATCAAGAAAATAGGATTTTTATATACAGCTTACCTGTAAAATCCTTTTCTTGAGAGTACATCACGGGACACAGGGCTCCCGCCCCTCTTGGGTTTTACGTGGTTTCTTATTGCTTTGCTACAAAACTGAGGTGCCTCCCTAATGGGAGGGGTTATATAGGGGAGGAATTCTCTTTAATTGGGTCAACCAGTGTCCAATCACCAGAGGTGCCTATATAACCCACTATGTAATGAAGCTCCTGTGTCCCGTGATGTACTCTCAAGAAAAGGATTTTACAGGTAAGCTGTATATAAAAATCCTATTATATATATATATATATATATATACTGAGCAAAATTATAAACGCAACACTTTTGTGTTTGCCCCTATTTATCGTGAGCTGAACTCAAAGATCTACGTCTTTTTCTATGTACACAAAAGGCCTATTTCTCCAAAATATTGTTCACAAATCTGTCTAAATCTGTGTTAGTAAGCACTTCTCCTTTGCCGAGTTAATCCGTCCACCTCACAGGTGTGGCATATCAAGATGCCGACTAGACAGCATGATTATTGCACAGGTGTGCCTTAGGCTGGCCACAATAAAAGGCCACTCTAAAATGTGCAGTTTTTATCACACAGCACAATACCACAGATGTCGCAAGTTTTGAGGGAGCGTGCAATTGGCATGCTGACTGCAGGAATGTCCACCAGAGCTGTTGCCCTTGAGGCTCCATGCACACTGGAGCTCATAAACTGCAGTTTATTGGAGTTTGGGCGTTTTTTTTTAAAAGCCCATAAACTCCACTCTACGTTAGCCTATGTGTCCATGCACACGTGGACGTTTTTTAGCTTTATTGAGCAGTGGAGTTTTATGGGCTTTTTTCGGAACGCCAGAAATTCGCGTTCAAAGTGCCGTTTTTCACCGCCAAAAAACAGCAAACGCTGATAAACGCTCATAAATGCTATTAAACGCTCATAAACATGCATTAATTAGTGTTCGGCATTCTATTTTTCAATGCATTGTGGGAGTTTGGAATGCACTGGGATTTTTGGAGTGTCCTCTGTGTATTTTGTATTGAAAAAGCCCATAAACGCTCATAAACGCTAGTACAAAACGCTGTTAAAAGCACATTTTTCAACCAGCGTTTTCTGCCAGCAATCTGGCCTCCAGAAAAAAGCTTTTTTGAGCTTCAGTGTGCAATGGAGCCTGAATTGAATGTTAATTTCTCTACCATAAGCCGTCTCCAAAGGCGTTTAAAAAAACTTTGGCAGTACATCCAACCGGCCCCACAACCGCAGACCACATGTAACCACAGCAGCCCAGGACCTCCACATCCAGCATCTTCACCTCCAAGATCGTCTGAGACCAGCTACCCGGACAGCTGCTTCAGCAATCGGTTTGCATAACCAAAGAATTTCTGCACAAACTGTCAGAAACTGTCTCAGGGAAGCTCATCTGCATGCTCGTCGTCCTCAGCGGGGTCTCGACCTGACTGCAGTTTGTCGTCGTAACCGACTTGAGTGGGCAAATGCTCACATTCTATGGCATCTGGCACTTTGGAGAGGTGTTCTCTTCACGGATGAATCCCAGTTTTCACTGTACAGGGCAGATGGCAGACAGCATGTATGGCGTCGTGTGGGTGAGCGGTTTGCTGATGTCAGCGTTGTAGATGAAGTGGCCCGTGGTGGCGATGAGGTTATGGTATGGACAGGTGTATGCTATGGACAACAAACACAGGTGCATTTTATTGATGACATTTTGAATGCACAGAGATACTGTGATGAGATCCTGAGGCCCATTGTGGTGCCATTCATCCACGACCATCACCTCATGTTGCAGCATGATAATGCACGGCCCCATGGTGCAAGGATATGTACACAATTCCTGGAAGCTGAAAACATCCCAGTTCTTGCATGGCCAGCATACTCCCCGGAGAAGTAACCCATTGAGCATGCTTGGGATGTTCTGGATCGGCGTATATGACAGCGTGTTCCAGTTCCTGCCACTATCCAGCAACTTCGCACAGCCATTGAAGAGGAATGGACCAACATTCCACCGGCCACAATCAACAACCTGATCAACTCCATGCAAAGGAGATGTGCTGCACTGCGTGTGGCAAATGGTGGTCGCACCAGATACTGACTGGTTTTTGGACCCCCCAGACCCCCCCCCAATATAGTAAAACTGCACTATTTAGAGTGGCCTTTTATTGTGGGCAGCCTAAGGCACACCTGTGCAATAATCATACTGTCTAATCAGTATCTTGATATGCCACACCTGTGAGATGGATGGATTATCTCGGCAAAGGAGAAGTGCTCACTAACACAGATTAAGGCCGCGTACACACGCGCGGACTGTTGGCCCAACTTTGTCCGTCCAACAGTTTGAGCGAACAGTCCGCTCAAACTTAGCATGGACGGACATGGCCACACACGACGAACGAACAGTTTGCTGAAACCGTGCGCGATGACGTGAACGGCACGTACGACGGGACGCAAAATACGACGTCCTATACACTGCATTATAACTTTCGGCTTGAAAATCCTTTCTGAGCATGCGCGGAACTTAGTTTGACGAACAAGCCTACACACGGGCGGACTGTTCGTTGAAACAAGGTTTCAGCGGACAGTTTTTTCGGAATTTCCGTAAAACCTTGTCCGTCCAACTGTCCGCTGAAACTGTCCGCTGAAAGCCCACACACGAGCGGACTGTCCGCCCAAACACTGTTCAGCGGACAAGGTTGGGCCAACAGTCCGCGCGTGTGTACGCGGCCTTAGGTAGATTTGTGAACAATATGTGGGAGAAATAGGCCTTTTGCGTACGTAGAAAAAGTCATAGATCTTTGAGTTCAGCTCATGATAAATAGGGGCAAACACAAAAGTGATGCATTTATAATTTTTCTCAGTGTGTGTGTGTATATATATATATATATATATATATATATATATATATATATATATATATATATATATATATATATATATATATATACATATACATATATATATATATATATACATACAGTGGTGTGAAAAAGTGTTTGCCCCCTTCCTCATTTCCTGTTCCTTTGCATGTTTGTCACACTTAAGTGTTTCGGAACATCAAACCAATTTAAACAATAGTCAAGGACAACACAAGTAAACACAAAATGCAATTTGTAAATAAAGGTGTTTATTATTAAAGGTGAAAAAAAATCCAAACCATCATGGCCCTGTGTGAAAAAGTGATTGCCCCCCTTGTTAAAACATACTATAACTGTGGTTGTCCACACCTGAGTTCAATTTCTCTAGCCACACCCAGGCCTGATTATTGCCACACCTGTTCACAATCAAGGCATCACTTAAATAGGAGCTGCTTGACACAGTAAGGTCCACCAGAAGATCTTTAACAGCTACACATCATGCCGAGACCCAAAGAAATTCAGGAACAATTGAGAAAGAAAGTAATTGAGATCTATCAGTCTGGAAAGGGTTATAAAGCCATTTCCAAAGCTTTGGGAATCCAGCAAACCACAGTGAGAGCCATTATCCACAAATGGCGAAGACATGGAACAGTGGTGAACCTTCCCAGGAGTGGCCGGCCGCCCAAAATTACCCCAAGAGCGCAGCGGCGACTCATCCAAGAGGTCACAAAAGACCCCACAACAACGTCCAAGGAAGTGCAGGCCTCACTTGCCTCAGTTAAGGTCAGCGTTCATGCCTCCACCATCAGGAAAAGACTGGGCAAAAATGGCCTGCATGGCAGAGTTCCAAGGAGAAAACCACTGCTGAGCAAAAAGAACATCAAAGCTCGTCTCAATTTCTCCACAACACATCTTGATGATCCCCAAGACTTTTGGGACAACATTCTGTGGACCGATGAGACAAAAGTGGAACTCTTTGGAAGGTGTGTGTCCAAGTATATCTGGCGTAGAAGGAACACTGCATTTCATAAAAAGAACATTATACCAACAGTAAAATATGGTGGTGGTAGTGTGATGGTCTGGGGCTGTTTTGCTGCTTCAGGACCTGGAAGACTTGCCGTGATAAAAGGAACTATGAATTCTGCTGTCTACCAAGAGATCCTGAAGGAGAATGTCCGACCATCTGTTCGTGTACTCAAGCTGAAACGAACTTGGGTTCTGCAGCAGGACAATGATCCTAAACACACCAGCAAGTCCACCACCGAATGGCTGAAGAAAAACAAAATGAAGACTTTGGAGTGGCCTAGCCAAAGTCCTGACCTGAATCCTATTGAGATGTTGTGGTATGACCTTAAAAAGGCCGTTCATGCTCGAAAACCCTCTAATGTAACTGAATTAGGACAATTCTGCAAAGATGAGTGGGCCAAAATTCCTCCAGGACGCTGTAAAAGCCTCATTGCACGTTATCGCAAACGCTTGGTTGCAGTTGTTGCTGCGAAGGGTGGCCCAACCAGTTATTAGGTTTAGGGGGCAATCACTTTTTCACACAGGGCCATGATGGTTTGGATTTTTTTTCACCTTTAATAATAAACACCTTCATTTACAAATTGCATTTTGTGTTTACTTGTGTTGTGCTTGACTATTGTTTAAATTGGTTTGATGTTCCGAAACACTTAAGTGTGACAAACATGCAAAGGAACAGGAAATGAGGAAGGGGGCAAACACTTTTTCACACCACTGTATACATACATACATATATATATATATATATATATATATATATATATATGTAAGAAGGCCAGTATGGTGGCCTGAATTTATGGGAGGAGCCCGGGGGGTATTTAACCAGCCCGTTCGCCTGGGGTAGTTGTCGGTTTCCGGTGCGCAATACCACGTCACTAGGCCGACAGCGCGTGTTGATCACCATTGATTACCATTCGGACAAAACGTCTCCCTTCTAGGAAGTCTCGCAGTGCTCGTATTCCGTCCGGTTTTGTACAATCTCGCTGGCTCGACTGCCACAGGTAGGGGTCTCGATTGACCTTCCTTTCCATATTTGTTTGAGGGTCGTAAAACCCAAAAAATGTCATATCGTTCGTGATGATACCGGGTTGTTATCACTCATAACGCACATGTCCGCATACGCCCTTCATTTCACGGGCGTCGTTCGGTAGATATTGCTTGGAAACTATGTTAGTAGCTGGTTGTCAAAATCTTGTTTGTCGTGTACCGCAGTCATATCGTTGCCAGTCGTATCTTACGGCACAACGACTCGTGCCTCTGCCACAAGCTGGCTCACGTAGGCCATTTCTTCATTTCACCTGTCACTTACTACGCTCCGATTCGAATCCAGTTGCATAAACTAAATGCGCCGATTCGTCCCGGTGTGCCCCTAGGTACTCGGCCTCATTTCGGTACATGCTCCAGAGCCCGCTCGTTCCAACCGTCCGGGTCTCTGTCATGTGGGGGGGGTCATTTCACGTCACCTGCTACGTTCGAATCGATACCAGTCGTCTTTTCAAATAAAAACGCACAGGTTCGACCAACGTATCCCAAGGATCTTGGCCTCATTTCAGTACATGCTCCAGAGCCCGTTCGTTACCATTCCAACCCGGGCCCTGTCATGGGAGTCATTTCACGTCACCTATCACGTTCGAATCAATACCAGTCGCTTTGTCAAAACGCACAGGTTTCGATCAACGTGTCCCAGTTTGCGTTGGCCTCATTTCGGTACATGCGCTAGAGCCCGTTCGTTGACGGTCGCGAGTCGCGTCCTCTCCGAGTCGTAGCTCTACCATGGGAAACATTTCATCCTCATCTAGTACGCCCGGTTCGAGTCCGATCGCATTCACTTGCATCGACTCGTCCGGACGGTCCCAGGTTTGTAGGTTTTTCGGCCTCATTTCAGTGCATGCTCCAGAAATCTGGGTCGGTTCCAGCCTCAGTCCGTGGCCGGCCGTCCCAGGCCTCTGTCATGACAATAGTCCTTTAGTTCATTTCACTGTCACATTCCGCGCTCCGGTTCGAATCCAGTCGCACGATCGCATGCACCGATTCGTTCCGGTTCGCCCCAGGTTATTTCCCACATTTCAGTACGTGCTCCAGAGTCCGTGCTGTTGTCAGTCGTACTAGCGACACGACCAGTGGTGCCTCTGTCACGGCAACCATACTTCATCTCACGATCACTTATAGCGCCCCGACCCGAATCCAGTAGCATCTATGATGCATCGATACGGTTCGGCGTGCCCCAGAGGGAACAGCCACATTTCATTCATTTTTTTCACAGGTTGCCTGGCGTTCGGCAAAAAAAAAAAAAAAAAAAAAAAGAAGGAAACCCCAAAAGGAAAACAGAAAGTATGAGGGAAATAACGGCGCGATGACTTAGAAATTGTGGCGAAGAAATATCTACTCACCGGTGCACTTCAGTTGTGTTAGCCAGCCGCTTATGTCGCTTGTCAGTTTCCTTGTTAGGCTCCTTCAACAAAAAATCATCTGTTATTTCTCTCTCCAGGTCAGTCTAACTTTAGCAGGTCCACCCTGCACCAGCTTGGACGTTATCTCCCAGGTAAAAACAAAACAAAAAAGCAAGAGGGCTAGGAGTGGAAAAGGCGACAGCGAGACGGACCGATACACATATGTAGGTACGCTGAGGCACACGTCAATATATATGTGTATACGCGTTCGCTTCCGCCTTAGTACCCAGCAACAGGTGGGTTCACTTGGAAAATAGAGAAACAGTCTTGACTTTGTCATCCTTTATAGGTTCCGGTCGTCCATCTATCTTCCCCAAAGAGATAGGACATCACTCCTAGGACACAATCCATCAGGAGCCATGTCCCAGCTCGGCAGCGAAGACCTTACTGCCCCCCTGTCACCTCGCCCGCCTTCAGTGAGCGACAGTATTCAGTCTTTCAGGGGCTGGACTATCCCTAGGCTGACAGCAGAGCTCAGACGCAGGGGCATCCCCTTCCCAGCCACAGCTAGGAAAGCAGAGCTGTTTAGGCTCCTCTCTACCCCCCCAGCTACCGCCGGGCCTAGTACCCCGCCTCAGGCTACTCTGCAGTCCATCTCAACGGCCATAGGCCAACTACATGCCATGGTGTCGTCTCTATCCAGCTCGGTCACAGATGTTCAAACCAGAGTGACCCTCTTAGAAACACTCCCAGCCACAGCCACCCCGGTGCCGGACGCAGTCCCGTCTCCACTACCAACAGGTACCGAAGGCACATGTCCCGTGGTCTGTCCAGCACATCTAGTGCCGGCCAGCATTAGGAAGGACATCTTGGACGGCAAGGATGTTAACCTTGCCTCCTTGCTCATTTCAGTACATGACCTGGCAGAGAATAAGGCTTACACCTGGGGGGATGTATCCGTAGTCCTCAAAGCTAAGGACCCCAGGCTGAACCGTAAACTATCCATCCAGTTTACCCTAGCCTTTGGAACGCTGAGAGATGTCGTTTGCTCAGCCTCTCCTGCCAGAAGGGTAGAACTAGATTTGTATCTCCACACGGTGGTGGACCTGGGATACAAATATGGTGGCTTTGCTTTCTACGACTACCATCGTTCCTTCTCAGCGAAAGCAGCCGCCAAACTGGCACAGTTCCAGTCACCCACAGACTGGAGCCTTATGGATACGGAACTATTCTGCCGGCATTTTGCCGGCCTTCGTTCACCCCTGTGTGCCATCTGCCAGTCCTCCACCCATACCGCTCCCTGGTGCGCCAACATACCGGCTAGTCGCCCAGTAGAGTTCCCCTCCACATCTGCCGCAGCCCTAGGCCCATCAGGCTCGGCACCTAAAAACCAGGTGGACAAATTTGGACGCACGGTCCGAACCGTTGGGGGTGCGGCCATCTGCAATAACTTTAACTATGGTTCTTGCAATTACAGCCAGTGCCGTCTACTGCACATCTGCGTGATATGCCACAGGGCACACCCCAGAAATTTGTGCGAGGTCAAAGCGCACAAAGGCTCTTGACTAAGCCGTATAGATGTGCTTTGCCTGGGCTTCTATCTCAACACGCACCCCACTCCTTCACTAGCCACCTTCCTCATCGGTGGCTTCACCTCAGGTTTCCACACCGGCCTCATCTCCCTACCCCACCAAACCCACGAGTGCAGAAACCTCCGCTCAGCAGCCTCTGACGAACAGGCCATCGACCTGCTGCTGCAGAACGAGGTGGATCGAGGCTTCGTCATAGGCCCCTTCACTCAGCCCCCCTTCAATATGTGGAGAGTTAGCCCTATTGGGCTTGTCAAGGGCAAGTTTTCCAATAAAAACCGTTTAGTGTATGACCTGTCTGCGCCTCGTTCTTCTCACATTCCCAGCTTAAACTCCTTGATCCCTTCTGAGGAGTTCTCCTTAAAGTACTCCTCCGTGGACATGGCAATTCAGGCCATCCTTAAAGTAGGCACAGGTGCGTGGCTGGCCAAAGCGGACATATCCGACGCCTTCAAACTGTTGCCTATCCACCCGTCCCTCTGGTGCTGGCACGGGATTAAGTGGAAGGATCAATATTACTTCGCTACGAAGTTGACGTTCGGCTCCAAAAGCAGCCCGTGGCTGTTCGACATGTTCGCTCAGTCCCTCGAGTGGATTCTCTTATGCCCCGTACACACGAGAGGGATTAAGTCTGACAGACCTCCAAAGGAGTTCCGACGGAGTTCCGACGGAGTTCCGACGGAGTTCTGGCGGACTTTTCGACCGAACGGACTTGACCACACACCATCACACCAAACTCCGACGGAGTCGAACGTGATGACGTATGACTGGATTCGACGTAGGAAGTTCATAGACAGTAGCCAATAGCTGCCCTAGCGTCGGTTTTAGTCCGTCGGAGTAGCACACACACGAGCGAATTTTTCGAAGGGGACCGGGTCCGGCGGAGTTCCGTCGGGAAAATTTGAAGCATGCTTCATTTCTAAAGTCCGTCAGACTTTTGCGAAGCTAAAGTCCGTTGCAGCCCACACACGATCGGATAGTCTGACGGACTCGGTCTGACGGACTTTGGATGTTGAAAAGTCCGCTCGTGTGTACGGGGCTTTACACAAGGTCGGCTGTCAGCAAATTATCCACTACCTAGACGACTTCTTGTTGATAGAACGGCCAGGCACACCTCCGAGGGATCTCGACAAGTTAAGGACCGTCTTTGGGAACCTCAATGTTCCCATCGCTGAACATAAGGTGGAAGGACCCGCACGTTCAATCACCTTCCTTGGAGTCAATTTAGACACCAGCTCCATGAAAGCCAGCCTGCCCCTTGACAAACTAACCCGCATCAAGGCGACACTCCACGAATTCACTCGGACCAGGGGATGTACAAGGAGACAGCTGCAGTCGCTGTTGGGCATGCTCAACTATGCCATGCGCATTATTCCACAAGGCCGTTCCTTTGTATCACGTCTGTTGGTCTACCTGTCTCAGGCTCAAGACCCGGATCAAATCCTCTGCCTAGACACCGCAGCTTTAGCAGACCTGGCAATGTGGGACGAGTTCCTGTCCAACTGGAATGGCATCTCTCTCTTCATCCCATGCATCTCACCTCTCTCACCACAGGTAGTCACAGATGCCGCGGCCTCTACAGGGTTTGCAGCAATTTTTGGCCACCATTGGTTCGCCGGACCCTGGCCTTCTCAAATTCTTAGGATCCCGGGGTTTAGTCAATCCTCTTCACTCTTCGAGCTCTACCCCATGGTTGCAGCCGCCCAGCTCTGGGGCCCTACCTGGTCTGGTCAAACGGTAGGCTTCACCACCGACAATCAGGCCACAGCCGAAATTGTCAATAAAGGCAGGTCTAAATCTCCCTCCGTGATGTCCTTCCTACGCAGGCTGGTGCAGCTGTCGCTACAGCACCAATTTAACGTTGTCTGCATGTTTATCCCAGGGAAATATAACCTCGCAGCTGACGCCCTGTCCCGTTTTAATTTCCGGTCCTTCTTTCTACAGGTTCCCAGTGCAGATACCACATCAGCTCCTATCCCGCATTGGTCGCAGTTGACCCTGGACTAGAGCCGCATCTACTAGGAGCCACGCAGCTCATCAACCGTTCTTTATCGGACAATACGCTGAAAGCCTACCAGGTAGCCTGGAAGGCCTTCAACACATTTCTGGTGGCCTCCACAGTAGGCACCCCCACAGATGCTAGACACATACTAGCCTTCATCTCGTACTGCCACAACCAACTGGCCTTGTCTTTTAACACCATCCGCCTATATTTAGCTGGCGTTCAGCACTTCCTCTCAATCCAGGATCCTACCAATCCCTCTGTTTTTTCATCCCACGCTGTCCGAGCCATACTACGCGGCATCCAAAAACAACAGCCGCCAGTGAAAGTCAAACGGCTCCCCATCACCAGTTCCATTTTCAGGGACATGTCCACCATACTCAACAGCTACCCCTTCGGTGCTCTCCCCAGTCTGGTCATACAGGCAGCCATTTACCTAGCCTTCTATGGCTTCCTTCGGCCCGGGGAGTTCACTCACAACAGCCCACACAGCCCAGTCCTCCGCAGACGTCATCTGCTCCGTCACCAGGACCATTTCATCCTCCACCTCCCGGTAACCAAGACCCAGCAGACAGGCACCGGCGTAGACATCCACCTCTTCAAGACTAACAATGCCTGGTGCCCGGTCGCGGTGCTTACACAGCTTCTCTCTCGGCTACCCGAGCTCCCGGACTCTAGCCCTCTTTTGCCCTTCCCGGTCAAACCACTAACTAACCACCAATTCATTAAGCATGTCAGGATTCTCCTCCGCAACTTGCTCCTCAATCCCAGTGAGTATTCCGGCCACTCCTTCCGCATCGGAGCAGCTTCATCCGCATCCCGGCATGGGGTCCCGGACCACGTCATCAAAAGGTTGGGCAGGTGGAAGTCGGCCTGCTTCACTCGGTACATCCCTAACCCACAGGTAGAGATGTCACGAGCATTCACTCAACTGGCTCAATAAAGATTAACCAGGAAACAATAAAACTCTTATCCCTACCTGACTGTTTTGCCCCCTTATTTTGGTATACCGTCCATTAGACCAAGGCACACTTTCAGGTCCATTTCATATAAGGTGTCTCATGATAAGCTTGTTTTGTTCAGATACATATCGGCCATAGGGCTCCAGCCATAAGTAAGAAGGCCAGTATGGTGGCCTGAATTTATGGGAGGAGCCCGGGGGGTATTTAACCAGCCCGTTCGCCTGGGGTAGTTGTCGGTTTCCGGTGCGCAATACCCTCCCTCCCATCCCCTTTTTTAGGGAATTTATCTAAAACATTTCTCTTCAATCACATTTATTCTAATTACTGGGTATGCCCCCTTATTTTGGTATACCGTCCATTAGACCAAGGCACACTTTCAGGTCCATTTCATATAAGGTGTCTCATGATAAGCTTGTTTTGTTCAGATACATATCGGCCATAGGGCTCCAGCCATAAATATATATATATATATATATATATATATACATATATATATATATATATATATATATATATATATATATACATATATATATATATATATATATATATATATATATATATATATATATATATATATATATATATATATACAGTATGTATTTAATGTATTATATAATATGTTATCATTATTATTTTTATCCTAATCTTTATTCCCTTTAAAGGGGTATATGATAAGAAATTAAACTTACCTTCATTGGTTGCCTTGGGTTTCAGCTTAGCTACACATGAGAATCTGCTTTGTCATTATTTTAAAACAAAGAACGCAATCATTTGCCCTTGAAATCATCCAAAATACATTTGTGAGTTAAGATCGTGAACATGCTTTTTGTTATATGTTCCACTAAAGTGGCTCAGTTCTTTAATACTCAAAGCCAAAGTCTGGAGCCCACACCACTCCCCGTATTTGTCTCAGGGAGCTACACTGGCTAAAATGTCAGCATCTGACACACTGAAAATGTCTCTGCCTCCTCTGGCCTCCTATGTCACTGCTGTATCCTGTAGAAAGCAGTGGTCTCTCTGCAGCGGTCGACACACCTCCTTCTAAACTCTTCAAGCAGTAGGGAGCATGAGCTTTGCTGATTGTGGAGCTATAGGAGAGACTCGCCAGGACGTGTGTTAGACCTCAGGAGAGAGACCACTGCGTCCTCATAGTGAGCAAGTATTCATCTATGCAGCATGCTGGCGGGACAGAGGCTTTTCTATTCAGGCTGTGGCTGCTTTCTGAAGGAAACCACCTGCACACCTTTTTGTTTTGATGCACCTGGAATGTATTTAGCTGACTTAAACTGAAGGTTCAATTGAGCTTTAATTTCTCCATTTTGTTGATAGTACACTTGGTAACTGTATGTGTGCAGACTGATTGATTCAATGTATATATTTCATTCTGCTCTTTTAGAACCTCCAGTGAAGATCAGCCATCCTCTCAAGGACATCACTGTGGCAGAAAAGGATAAGGTGACATTGGAGTGTGAGGTGTCCAGGGCTAATGCCGAGGTGAAATGGCTGAAGGTAAATAAGATTCTCAGCTTCTATGTACTATTCCACACTTTTACACCTTTGACTGAAAAGAAGTCTTTCTGTATGTTAATTGCAGCTTTTTTACATTGGTGACAGCGTCTCTTGATGTGTAATTTTTCTATCTTGGCTTCTCACGGATGGTAGTGGTAGTTCTGTAGCTCCCATTTTCTATTCCTTTATTTTTTGTTATTGCCTAGCTGGAGCCAGAAGAGGAATGGGGAGCTGTGATTCCTCAGCTCCTGTCCTCTTCTGCCATCTCCACTGCTATACCAGTGCTCCCTTCTTCTACTGTGGGTATCAGTCTCCAGGTGGGCAGAGCGTATCTTGGGGGGAGGGGGCATCTCCCTTTTGCATCCCAGGTGCCAGAATGGTCGAGTCTCTGCAGGTGGGTGGCAAAAAAAGTGGTGGGGACCCCCAAAGATGGGAACCCACCAGTATCTGTGTCCTTTTCTTAGGTGTATCCCATATGCGTGGCCTATCAGTTTGACCCCATACAAAGAAATTAAGGGTGCCGCTTCAGGATCGAGCAGGTCTGTATATGTTGACAACCGCTTGGCATGCAGGCAGGGAAAAGAGCTCACCTCAGTGCCATAGAAGTCAATGAGGAAGGAAAAGAAGTCCCAGAAGCCGCATATCATACTAACCCTCATATAACGAGTGGAAGCAGCCTCAGCCTAGGTTATGTCCAGACCACACACCCAATATGTTTTAGCCCGCCCATTGGGCTTAGTCAGGGGGTTCCCCTGACTGAACCCCGTGGGTGGGCCGAAACATGTCAGGGACTTTGGGGTCTTCCATTTTCATTGGCCTGTCAGCAGAGTCGTTGCTAGGTCTACAAAAGATCTGGGGCTAGAGCCCATAGCAGTGTAGTAAAGAAAGTCATACGCTTGGATGGGCATGCACATGTATATACAGTAATATACGTGTGTGTGTATATATATCCCCAGAGAGCCCCCCACTTACATCAGGGTCCCCAGAGAGCTCCCTTACATCAGGGTCCCCAGAGAGCCTCCTCTTACATCAGGGTCCCCAGAGAGCCTCCTCCTTACACCAGAATCCCCAGAGAACCTCCCCCTTGCATCAGGGTCCCCAGAGAGCCCCCCTTACATTAGAGTCCCCAGAGAACATCCCCCTTAAATCAGGGTCCCCAGAGAGCCTCCCCCTTGCATCAGGGTCCCCAGAGAGCCCCCCCCCACTTATATCAGGGTCCCCAGAGAGCCTCAACCAGACAAAATATATGAAAATATGGTATCAGAAAGCCATTCATTTGTCTATTGATCTTCTCAGGATGGATCTGAATTACGACCCAGCAAGAAGGTCACCATTATCTCCCAGGGCACAAAGAGAAACCTCACCATCCACAAGTGTGAGTTTGACGACAAGGGCACCTACGTCTGCGATGCTGGGGATGACAAGACATCCGCCAACCTGGCTGTTAAAGGTAGGTCAGAGATGGCAATCTGTGATATGGAGTGTGTGAATAACACCATCTGCCATGACATCACTAACCACCCACCCTGATTTATCTTTGTGATTTTGTGAAATCTGTTGATTAATTATGATGAGAAGATGGTTTAAATAAGTCTTTCTTGTGTTACATCTGACTTCCGGTCTCCACTTAAGTTGTACAGGCTTCTCCCCTGTACTGAAATAGTGATCAGTAGATCCAGAGATACATAGATCCAGAGATACAGCCTACTAAACTTGTGTGCAAATCTTGACTTGTCCTATAAAAGCTATACTTTACCCAGCTCATTCCAACCCCTACCAGTTGGTATATCAGAAGGCATGTATGATAGATGATAATTCTTCGGTAGTGAACGTATGTTCCATATATTTTCTCCATCTGGCAAAGAAACGAGTAGTAGAGCAGAAATTTAAGACTATGGTGTGCAGTCTTTCAATATGGAACAACGAGAGTATTGCTTGCTTCACGGCTTGTAGAGAAGGTGGCGATGATTTAATCCAGTGGCACATTATCATTCTGCGAGTCGCCATTAGACATATATGAGACTATTGTGTGAGAGTGGGTGGCCCTGTCGATGCGGAGGGGGAGACTGGTGTGTCACTTCCAATTAAGCATAAGAGTGGATCTTTGGATAGCTGCACCTTGCAGACCTTGAAAATATATGTGAGCACTGAGTCCCAGAACGTAGAGATTGCAGAGCATTCCCACAAACGGTGCAGCAGTGTAGGGTGGGATAGAGAGCACCAAGGGCAATTGAGCTTGGGTAGGTTCCGAGATGTTGGTGTGGAATGGGTAATATGCTCTGTGAATAATTTTAAAGTGGGTTTTCCGCCACGTTTCTGATATAGTGAGTTTGGGAATGTGGCAATAAGTTTGTAAGATCCTTTCCGGCAGTTCAGTGCATTGAATATTGAGGACCATTTCTGGAATGGGGTAAGGTGGTATTTATCCGCTTGGTGCACAATAAGGTTAGAGTAGAGACTGGAAATAGAGTAATCATCTTTCTGGAGCACTACATCTAGGTAAGATTTTTGTAGGGGATCTGTTTGAGGTCCATGACAAGTTCGGAAATGGCTAAGGAGCTGATGATGGTGGAAAGCATGGGACAGTGGCAAAGCGTATTCCCGTGAGAGATCTTGATATGATTTTAATTCACCCGGTCTACCACAATATAAAGGAGTAACAGTAGTGAGGCCATGTGTGCTCCACACATTGAAGGCTGTGTAGATAGTGGACAGGAGGAAAATGGGATTTCCCTGGATGGTAAGATAGCTGGATATATTTGAGGGTAGCCCCAGCAGTCTCCGCACCTCCCTCCAGGCAACCACTGTGTCTCTGATGTGGACATTTGATCTAAGATGTAGAGGCAGAGCTTTAAGAGTAGAATGGAGGACGTCTGGAAGGGTGGTGACCAGGGCTCCCTCAAGAATATGGTTTGAATACCGAGATTTACACGACAGCCAACCCAGACCTTGTCTAAGTAAACATGAGAGATTATAAAAACGTAAGTTGGGCAAGCCAGCACCACCTTCGGACTTAGGGATACAATGTTTTTGGAGAGCTATACGTGTTTTTTTGTTAGACCATAAGAAGGCAGTTAAAGCCTTGTGTATTTTTTGCACATCCGAGTGCTTTAATAAAAGAGGAATGGTCTGCATTGGGTAGAGTAGTCGTGCAAATGACACCATTTTAAATAAATGACATCTCCCAAAGAGCGAGAGAGGGAGGGTTGCCCAAGCTTCCAACTCCTTTACAATTTTTATTATTACAGATGGGTAACTGAGAGTGTATAAGGATGATGGCTCTCAACCATGTGTATCCCCAAGTATGTGATATAATGAGAGGCTAGAGTAAATGGTGAAGATAAACGCCATTTAGCGGATAATCTGGGGTTTAATGCTAGAACCTCACCTTTGTCAAAGTTAATCCTAAAGCCAGAGCTGAGTCGAAAGGACGCAAATAGGTAACATAGTGTATCAGAATCTGAAAGAGGATTGGTTGAGAAGAGCAAAATATCATCCATAAATAAAGCGGAATGGATAGTTTGGTCGCCAATGTTTATACCGCTAACACCAGCAGGCCAGTTGAGGATCCTGGACAAGGGTTCAATCGCTACCTGTCTTGTTCCCTTAGTAAGTGGTATGGTGTCAGAGCTAAAATCTGGAGTAACAAGGCGAGCTGTTGGGGATGCATACATTTGGTGTAGAAAACGTATTATCGAGCCCAAAACCCGAATGCAGTCATTACCCTAAATAGCTATGTAAAACTAATGTTATCAAAAGCCTTTTCAGTGTCTAGAGACTTTGGGTATGTTCAGAGTCTCTGAGCGCCCTGAAAAAAAGCCTGCTTGAGCTGGGTGAAGCTGGGTATAACATGCCCTTCCCCTTTTTGGATATCAGTTTAATGTGTTACTGAGTTCCCATGGGGAGGTATGGGCCCCCTTCCCACATGGCGGCAAATAAATGTTTCAAAGTGTCGGGATGAAATCACTTGTCAGTTTGTAGAATTCGGCAGTGTTTCCATCACGGCCTCGGGCCTTCGCTGAAGCTAGGGATTTAACAGTCTTTTGGATGTCTTCCACTGAAATGGGAGCATTAAGGGTCTCTAAGCCCCTGTACACACGGTCGGAGATTTCCACAACCAAATCCGTCGGATTTTGTACGTCGGATCCGAAACTGTTGCATACACACGGTCGGACAAAGTTGGCGAAAAAATCTGATCTTTCAGAACATGATGACGTAATTTCGTTACGATGGGACTACATTCAGGCTAGTAGCCAATAGCTTTGATGTAGGAATTTGATCTGAGCATGCGTGGCACTTGGTCCGATCAAAATTATTTACACATGATCGGAGTATGTCCGATCGGCCCAGTTGGTCGGGAAATATTTCCAACATGTTGGAAAATTGGGTCCGACGGATATTCCGACGGAATCAGTCCGATGCATGCCACACACAGTCGGATTATCCGACGACACAGTCCGATAGGACACATTCCGACGGATTCTCCGACCGTGTGTACAAGGGCTAAGTGTGCGGTGGTGAGTTGGGGCAGTCACACCTTGGATAACAAACAGATTCTCTGCCATTGTCTGATCGGTCGGGTCCTCAGAGTAGAGGGATGTATAATAATCAGTGAGTACTTTTTTTTATTTCTGCAGGAGAGGAAACAATAGAGCCAGCAGTGTTCTTAAGAGCAGAAATATAGGTAGGTCTTTTAGGACCTGCAGATAGTCAGGATAAAAGTTGCCTGCCTTGTTACCGTATCTGAAATGAAACGTAGAGTAGGATGTTTTAGCTGCTTCCTGTTGCTCAGCCCATAGATCCATGTTACGTTTAGCGAGCTACCAGGCTCTAATGTTATCCAAGGTGCGATTATGGGTTAAAATAGAATGTGCTGATCGTAGCATCTCACTATCTTGCATGTATTGCTGTCGGGAATGTTTTTTGAATTGTGCAGTATACGAGATAATCTTAACTCTAAGGAAGGCTTTACCCGCCTACCAAAAGAAGTTTGGATTGGTAAGGTGTGTACCGTTTGTGGAGGCATAGTCAGCCCAGGCAACACGGGGGAAGGTGGTGAAAAATCCTAATTTTCGGCTAAATATGAGGGGAATCGCCAAGTGGGTGAGGGCGATGATAGTTTAATGTTGGGCAAGTGGACAATAATGGGACTGTGGTCTGAGATCACTGTGTTGCCAATCTCTGGATCACAGAGCGATGACAATAAAGCTTGGGAGGCAAAAAAATTATCTGTTCGTGAAAAAGAATTGTGGGGGGGTGAAAAAAAGTAAAGTCACGGTCAGTCGGGTGGCATAAGTGCCAAAGTCTACAAACTGTATTGATGAAATGGCCCTGGCTAGTAGGGTAAGGTCTGTTATCGGAGAGTCAGGATTTCATGATGTCTGGGATCGGCAGCCTTCATGGTCCTCTGATGGACGCATGACAGAATTAAAGTCTCCTCCAACCAGGTGAAGAGTCTCAGGAGCATCCAAGACACCATGTCCTGAAAGAATAAAGTGTCAGGGGACTTGGGAGCATAAATGTTGGTGATAGTGATGTCTTTAGAAGCTAAGGATAGACGTAAGTCAGTGTGCGGCCAGTCGAGTCAGCTCAAATATCTCAAATAGTGTGTCTCAGATTTTTATGAAGCAGGATTGCCACCCTGCTTTGCGGCCTACTGCAGGAGAGCCATATACCTCTCCATCAGCAGATAAATGGGTCTCTTGAAGGAGCACCATATCAGCCCAGAGACATTTTAGATGGCTAAGAATTTGCATACGCTTATTGGGGGAATGAAGCCTCTTAACGTTCCATGAGATAATCTTTAGGCGATCCCTGTCATTTTGATGAGCCATGTCTGTTTACCAAGGGTTTGAATAAGAGTTATTATGTTATCAAGCCCTATGGCACTCAGTTCTCTAGTGAAGTGAGGGGTGATTATATATTGCAGATCGTTTGAGGGTAGAACAGTATAACAGGTAGATAATACAGGAAAACACAACACAAAAATAAAATAAAGCAAAAATAACAGAGCCAAGTGGATAAGCCACCCGGTGTATATTTGTGACTCCACTTTTTTCCACATGGTGATCATCTCCCATGCAGATCTCCCTCTCCCGCGTAGTGCTTGTTCCTCTCTTGGGAGTGAAAATTAAGCCTGGGTGGGGGGGGTGAAAGGTGGGAGGGTGGGAATCCAAGAAAGGTTCCCATAGAGAGGACGGAAGGGAAAGGGACCCGCTGTTAGCAGGTAGGAGCAGCCAGTATGTAAGTGACTGAGCAGACTTAAGAGTTTTAACCCAGGGAGCAAGAGAGCAGCTGGGAGAAGGATATACAATGTGGCTACAAAACCAAGTGAAACTAAACCAGTACAATTCAAACAGAAACTAAGGTAGTGGTCACATTGCTCATAATATAGCAAAAAGCGTAAAGGGAGCAAACAATAAAGTTACCAGCTCCCATTAGGACTTTGGAATCCGGAAGGCATCATGGACAGTTCAGGGAATTTCTGAGCGGTTAGCTTGGTTGGTAAAGCGACTGCGCTTGTATGGGGGCTTTTCAGGGCTGGGTTGGCTCTTAGTTAGGGCCCAGGAGTCCTTAACAGTTCTTGAGGAAGAGCCATCAACAGAGCTATTATGTTCCGTGTCCATGTCTGAAGGATGAGTGATGTAGTGCTCCGATTCAGCTGGGGATGAGAAGGTGAGATTTTCCCCTGTAGGAGATAGGATAAGGAGAATGGCTGGGTAGGCCAGGGTGAACTTGACATGATTGTTGTACAGGGTCGAGCAGATTGATGAGAATGCTTTGCACTGTTTCATCACCTCGATAGTAGTCTGCGCCATCAATGGAGAGGGTTCGCTGACGCCGGAACTTCTGTAGGATGGCGTTTTTGTCAGCGTAATTAAGGTATCTGACAATGACTGCTCTGGGTTTAGCACGGTGTTCAGTGTGCTGGCCTATGCGGTGAGCCCGCTCGATGCATGGTGTGTGGAAGCCAAGTAGCTCAGGGATAGTTTTGGCACAGAGATCTGTGAGCTGTGTGGTAGAGAATGATTCTGGCAGTCCAATAATCCGCAGATTGTTTCTTCTCAAACGATTCTCTAAATCGTCCAATTTGTCCTACAGTTCTCTATAAGCCCTTGTACACAAGGTCGGAGATTCCGACGGAATGTGTCCGATCGGACCGTTTTGTCGGATAATCCGACTGTGTGTGGTCTTCATTGGACTGTTTCCATCGGAGTATCCGACGGACCAAGTTTTCCAACTTGTCTGTAAAATTTTCCGACAACATGATCCGATCGGACCTTGTCCGATCATGTGTAGAGAATTCCGATCGGACAAAGTGCCGTCGGAATGTGTCCTATCGGACTGTGTCGTCGGATAATCTGACTGTGTGTGGCATGCATCGGACTGATTCCGTCGGAATATCCGTCGGACCCAATTTTCCAACATGTTGGAAATATTTCCCGACCAACTGGGCCGTTTGGACATACTCCGATCATATGTAAATAATTTTGATCGGACCAAGTGCCACGCATGCTCAGATCAAATTCCTACATCAAAGCTATTGGCTACTAGCCTGAATGTAGTCCCATCGTAACGAAATTACGTCATCACGTTCTGAAAGATCGGATTTTTTCGCCAACTTTGTCCGACCGTGTGTATGCAACAGTTTCGGACAAGATCCGACGTACAAAATCCGACGGATTTGGTTGTGGAAATCTCCGACCGTGTGTACAGGGGCTTAGAGACTGTCACGTATCAGATAAGACCAGAACTGTGTGGACTGCAACAGAGGAAACCCAAACGTGTATAAGTGAAATATGATTTATTAAAGAAAGTGAATAATATGAATACAACCACACAGTGCAATAAACCAACCAACAAAGACCCCCAAACAACAACAGACAGATATGTACAATAAATGGGAAATGCAAGTACCGTAAACGATAGGCAGGCCAGGGTCATACACAGAGGATCAGCAAATAAACAAGGGCAGTCCAGAATCAGAGTCACAAGCCAGGCCAAGGTCATACACGGGGAGATCAGCAAATGGGGTAAGGAACACAGGACAGGGAGAGGATGGATGGATCAGACTTCAGGACAGGAATAATGGTAACAGGTGGGACAGGGTTGGGACCAGGACAGGAAAACAGGATCAGAACCACAGGTCACAGGTTCAGGGTACAGGAACAGGTTCAGGATCGCAAGCAGCAGGTCAGGGCACAAGGAACAATACCGAGGCAAAGATATGACTGCTTGCCAGCTATTTATAGGCCTGTGATTGGCCTCAATTGACACCTGATTGCAGGAGGTGCTGCCTGCTCCATACTGCCAGGATCCATCCGCTGGTGGACGCCAGTACTGCGGCCCAAAGATGATATAGCATCAGCAGGGAAAAGCTCTCCTGACAGCTCAAAACTGACAGGAGACACCTGCTGGTGGACCTCAGTACTGCACGCCAAAAGACAGATATTATCAGCGGATGGAACATTTCCTGACAGAGACCCTTAATGCTCCCATTTCAGTGGAAGACATCCAAAAGACTGTTAAATCCCTAGCTTCAGCGAAGGCCTGGGGCCGTGATGGAAACATTGCCGAATTCTACAAACTGACAAGTGATTTCATCCCGACACTTTGAAACATTTATTTGCCGCCATGTGGGAAGGGGGCCCATACCTCCCCATGGGAACTCAGTAACACATTAAACTGATATCCAAAAAGGGGAAGGGCACGTTACACCCAGCTTCACCCAGCTCAAGCAGGCTTTTTTTCAGGGCGCTCAGAGACTCTGAACATACCCAAAGTCTCTAGACACTGAAAAGGCTTTTGATAACATTAGTTTTACATAGCTATTTAGGGTAATGACTGCATTCGGGTTTTGGGCTCAATAATACGTTTTCTACACCAAATGTGTGCATCCCCAACAGCTCGCCTTGTTACTCCAGATTTTAGCTCTGACACCATACCACTTACTAAGGGAACAAGACAGGTAGCGATTGAACCCTTGTCCAGGATCCTCAACTGGCCTGCTGGTGTTAGCGGTATAAACATTGGCGACCAAACTATCCATTCCGCTTTATTTATGGATGATATTTTGCTCTTCTCAACCAATCCTCTTTCAGATTCTGATATACTATGTTACCTATTTGCGTCCTTTCGACTCGGCTCTGGCTTTAGGATTAACTTTGACAAAGGTGAGGTTCTAGCATTAAACCCCAGATTATCCGCTAAATGGCGTTTATCTTCACCATTTACTCTAGCCTCTCATTATATCACATACTTGGGGATACACATGGTTGAGAGCCATCATCCTTATACACTCTCAGTTACCCATCTGTAATATTAAAAATTGTAAAGGAGTTGGAAGCTTGGGCAACCCTCCCTCTCTCGCTCTTTGGGAGATGTCATTTATTTAAAATGGTGTCATTTGCACGACTACTCTACCCAATGCAGACCATTCCTCTTTTATTAAAGCACTCGGATGTGCAAAAAATACACAAGGCTTTAAATGCCTTCTTATGGTCTAACAAAAAAACACGTATAGCTCTCCAAAAACGTTGTATCCCTAAGTCCGAAGGTGGTGCTGGCTTGCCCAACTTAAGTTTTTATAATCTCTCATGTTTACTTAGACAAGGTCTGGGTTGGCTGTCGTGTAAATCTCGGTATTCAAACCATATTCTTGAGGGTCACCACCCTCCCAGACGTCCTCCATTCTACTCTTAAAGCTCTGCCTCTACATCTTAGATCAAATGTCCACATCAGAGACACAGTGGTTGCCTGGAGGGAGGTGCGGAGACTGCTGGGGCTACCCTCAAATATATCCAGCTATCTTACCATCCAGGGAAATCCCATTTTCCTCCTGTCCACTATCTATACAGCCTTCAATGTGTGGAGCACACATGGCCTCACTACTGTTACTCCTTTATATTGTGGTAGACCGGGTGAATTAAAATCATATCAAGATCTCTCACGGGAATACGCTTTGCCACTGTCCCATGCTTTCCACCATCATCAGCTCCTTAGCCATTTCCGAACTTGTCATGGACCTCAAACAGATCCCCTACAAAAATCTTACCTACATGTAGTGCTCCAGAAAGATGATTACTCTATTTCCAGTCTCTACTCTAACCTTATTGTGCGCCAAGCGGATAAATACCACCTTACCCCATTCCAGAAATGGTCCTCAATATTCAATGCACTGAACTGCCGGAAAGGATCTTACAAACTTATTGCCACATTCCCAAACTCACTATATCAGAAACGTGGCGGAAAACCCACTTTAAAATTATTCACAGAGCATATTACCCATTCCGCACCAACATCTCGGAACCTACCCAAGCTCAATTGCCCTTGGTGCTCTCTATCCCACCCTACACTGCTGCACCGTTTGTGGGAATGCTCTGCAATCTCTACGTTCTGGGACTCAGTGCCCACATATATTTTCAAGGTCTGCAAGGTGCAGCTATCCAAAGATCCACTCTTATGCTTAATTGGAAGTGACACACCAGTCTCCCCCTCCGCATCGACAGGGCCACCCACTCTCACACAATAGTCTCATATATGTCTAATGGCGACTCGCAGAATGATAATGTGCCACTGGATTAAATCATCGCCACCTTCTCTACAAGCCGTGAAGCAAGCAATACTATCGTTGTTCCATATTGAAAGACTGCACACCATAGTCTTAAATTTCTGCTCTACTACTTGTTTCTTTGCCAGATGGAGAAAATATATGGAACATACGTTCACTACCGAAGAATTATCATCTATCATACATGCCTTCTGATATACCAACTGGTAGGGGTTGGAATGAGCTGGGTAAAGTATAGCTTTTATAGGACAAGTCAAGATTTGCACACAAGTTTCGATCGGATTTTCCGACAACTTTGTCCGACCGTGTGTATGCAACAGTTTCGGACAAAATCCGTCAGACAAAATCCGACAGACAAAATCCGGCGGATTTGGTTGTTGGAATGTCCGACCATGTGTACAAGGGATTAGAGTGTGTGAGGCATGCAGCAGCATTGGCTTTAGTTTCATCCTCCAGTGGGGAGATTCTCTCCTCTGTGTGGGAAATAGGTTGAGCCTAATTCTGGAGTTCTACATGGAACTATTCCATTCCCCTCTGCACTGCAGCATCCACTGTAGCAGCCAGGGTAGGTGTTAAGAGGGCTACAACCGCCTGGGCTATGCCTGCAGGAGAGGTAGGATCCCAGTCTGTTGTGACCGCGGGAGACTGTACTGTCTCTATAGGGCCGGGTGCAGGCGCGATCTTGGCCGCCCCCCCGCCGTATCAGCTGAGGGCTGTATGCTGGAGAAGAACAATCGGTTGTGGGAACGCTCCACAAACTGATCCATGAGTGTCTCGCCAAGTACTGGAGATGGAGGGGGTGTCCCCGAGGCATGTAGTGTGCTTTAAATGCACGTTTGGAGAGGTGTGCAGCAGGAGCTTGCCCTGCCAACCTCCTCCTCATGTAGCGCCGGAACCAGAAGCCGAGGTCAGGTGTTTATTTTGGAAGAAAGGAAATCGCTCACAATCTTTGTTCCAGTTCATCCCAAAGCAATTCAGTAGTGTTTAAGTCAAGTACTGATGTTGAATGGGAGACCTGTCCTGTAAGGTACCAATTCATCCCAAAGGTGTTAAGTTCCTCCACACCGAACTGATCAAACCGTGTCTTTATGGAGAAGGCTTTGTACACAGGGGCATAGTTAATTGGAATGGTGGCACCAGGTCCAATTCCAGCTATATGGATCTAATGTCAGTTTTGGCATTGGGCGTTTTCACTAAAAGTAATTTCTCCTTATGTAGATTTCCATCATACCCTTAGTTTGAATTAGTCCAGCTTTGCTTCAAACTAAACTTTATCTTGTTTGAAACCTATAATTTTTCCAAGTTGTTGTTGCCATGTGGATTGCTTTGTATCATTCATTCATTCATTCATCATCACGCTTCCTCATCTGAACCATAGCCCGGGAAATCCATTTCATTAAGCCATTAGTGGATGTGGAGGTGGAGGAGAAGGGATCAGCCTCGTTCCTCTGTCAGATCTCTCACGATGACGTCCAGACTCAGTGGTATAAAAATGGCGTCAAGCTGAGGGCGGGAGAGAATGCTAAGATGCGTCAGGAAGGTGAGTGTGAAAGGTGTTGGTATATGTTTAAAAAGCACCTGTCTCCTGGGAATGGGGAGAAGTAATAATTTTCTTATAAATTTACTGGATTATTCAATGATGTTTATTTTATGTAAAATTCTGGCATTCAGCCCCTTGTACCAGGATGTAGGGTAATTCTGTGGCTGACATTACTTTAAAAAAGAACATTGCTGAGTACTGGCCACACAACATAGCTCTATAGATAAACCTGTTGCTTTTTTTAGTTTGGCCAGAGTGGGAAGAGGAATCCTGACATTTGAAAGAGTTTTTTTATCTTTTCATATTTCATCCAAAACTAAAATGCGGTTTTGCCTGGAGTTACACAATGATGCAACCTTTATCTTTTGACTAGTTCCGAAAATCTTTTACTTTCCTTATTTGCTTTCCCTTTTCTTTCTCTTATACCCTTTTCTTTACACTCATTTTATTTCCTATCCTATCTTTTTATTTTAATTTCTTTACTTTCTTTTTCCTGCCCTTCAATTTCCCTTCCTTTCCATTTTCACTGCTATTTCTTCCTTTTGATTTCCTTCTCTTCTTTTTACTATTAAATTCCTCCCCTTTTGCGTTTTCTCTTTCCTTTCCTCTACTTAGCTATTCCTTTCCCTTTCCTTAGTTTCTTCCTTTCTCTTCCACTCATCCCCCTTACGTTAACACTCACCTTATTTCCTATCCTCTACTTTTATCTTGAAGTGATTGTAAAGCCAAAAAAATCTAAGTGCAAGTATATCAAATCTTGGTGGCATTTATCTGTATATTACACCATACTGCCAATAAGCGATACAATTTCCCTTTCCCCTTCCCTATTTCCTTTTCTTCCTCTCATCTTCTTTTCTTTGTTCTCATCTTATTTTCTATCCTCTACTTTTTATTTTTATTTCTTTACTTTCTTTTTCCTGCCCTTTACCTACCTTTTATTCCACTTTTAATGACCTTTCCTTTCATTTTCTTTCCTTTCCATCTTCCTTTCCTATCCTAAAATCATCTCTTTTTTTCCTTTATGCTTTCCTTTTTTATTTTTTTATTTTTTTTTACTTTTTATTTTCTCTACTAAGCCCTCTTTCCTTTGAATTTATTTTCCTTTCCCTTTCATTTTTCCTTTCCTTAGCCTTTTCCTTTCCTTTCCCTTTTCTCTTTCTTTTTCCTCTTTTTCTCTTTCTTTCTCTCTCTTTCTCTTTCCTCTCTTTCTCCCCTCTCTTTCTCTTTCTCTCCTCTCTCTCTCTTTCCCCTCTTTATCAATCTTCCCTTTCCCGTACCCTTTCCCGTTCCCTTTCCCCTTCCCTCTATCTCTTTCCTGGGCTCTTCTTTCCATTCTTGACCTTTCCTTCCTTTTATTTTTTTATTGTTGCCTTCTTTTTCTTTCTGTTATTCTCCTTTTCTTTCATGTCCTTTCTTCTCCTGTGCTATAATAAGGTATGCATATTAGGTGACATTACCCCCTTTTCTGCTAGCTGAGGGTGGGACCTTTCTTCATTAGTCAGTTTACAGAGGCTGCCAACAAGCATACAGCTATTCTCTGTGCATGCTTTACAAGATATACATTATGAGCATTCCCTGAAATGAATGCTTGTGAAAATATATATTTTATTTTTACAAATAATTAGCCTACATTTTTTTTTATAAAACTGAACAAAAAAAATCTAAGTGCAAGTATATCAAATCTTGGTGGCATTTAATGGTATATTGCACCATACTGCCAATAAGTGATACAATTTCCCTTTCCCCTTCCCTAGTTTCTGTTCATTTTCTTCCTCTCATCTTCTTTGCTTTGTTCTCACCTTTACTTTTAATTTTTTTTCTTTACTTTCTTTTTCCTGCCCTTTACCTACCTTTTATTCCACTGTTAATGACATTTCCTTTCATTTTCTTTCCTTTCCTATCCTAAAATCATCTCTTTTTTCCTTTGCTTTATCCTTTCCTTCCTTTTTATTTTTATTTATTTTTTACTTTTTCTTTTCTCTGCTAAGCCCTCTTTCCTTTGAATTTATTTACCTTTCCCTTTAATTTTTCCTTTCCTTTCCTTTTTTTCTTTCTTTTTCCTCTTTTTCTCTCTCTCTCTCTCTCTCTCTCTCCCTTTCCTCTCTTTCTCTTTCTCCCTCTCTTTCTCTTTCTTTCCTCTCTCTTTCTTTCCCCACTTTATCAATCTTCCCTTTCCCGTTCCCTTTCCTGTTCCCTTTCCCCTTCCCTTTATCTCTTTCCTGGGCTCTTCTTTCCATTCTTGACCTTTCCTTCCTTTTATTTTTTATTGTTGCCTTCTTTTTCTTTCTGTTATTCTCCTTTTCTTTCATGTCTATGCATATCAGGTGACATTACCCCCTTTTCTGCTAGCTTAGGGTGGGACCTGTCTTCATTAGTCAGTTTACAGAGGCTGCCAACAAGCATACAGCTATTCTCTGTGCATGCTTTACAAGCTATACATTATGAGCATACCCTGTAATGAATGCTTGTGAAAATATAATTTTTTTTTACAAATAATAAGCCTTCAATTTCTTTTTATAAAACTGAAAAAAAAAAAAATCTAAGTGCAAGTATATCAAATCTTGGTGGCATTTATTGGTATATTTCACCAATTTCTGCCAATAAGCGATACAATGTACAGATGAAGGTAAAACTCCACTTTTGTTCCTGACAAAATGCAGTAAATATGATAAGTATTCTACACACAACCTTCCCTCTTGTCACAGTTTCATTTGCTTATTCTGATAAAGATGCTTTTGATTCCAGGGAGGACGTATTCTTTGAACTTCAAAAGCGTTCAGTCTGAGGATGCTGGAGAGATTAAATTTGTGGCAGAAAATGCAGAATCTCGTGCTAATCTGCTTATTAAAGGTGAGGACAGAATTGTTTGGAAGTCTTATAGGCAAAGACAATCTTAGCTGATCTCTAGGCAAGCAGCTAAAACTCAGTTGATACACCAATATGTCGATACGAAAATCTTCAAGAAAGCAAGAATTGACACACGCAAAAGGTGTAAAAGGAGAGTTCTTTACTGGAATAAAGATTTTTAATATGTTAATTACAGAAAGTTACATAGGGTAATATCCATGGAAGAAAATAGTCACAGCAGTCAAATCAAAACTGTGTACACCCTTCTAACTATCTACAAGGTAATATTTATCTTAACCAGCAGTCTCCAAACTGTGACCCGGGGTCCCAATGTGGCCCTTTGCTTGCCTTTATCCGACCATTGGGGCACTATTCCATCCACTGACACCCACAATGGGGCATAATTCCTCCCACTGACACCCAACGACCTGGCAGAACTCCTCCCACTGACACCAACAATGTGGCAGTGATCCTTCCATTGACACCATCGATGCAGCATATGTTTGATGGGGCATAATTCCTTCCACTAGTATCAACAATGGGACACTAATCCTTTCACAGACACCAAGAATATGGCACTATTTCTCCCAGTGACATCAACAAAAGGGCACAATTCCTCCCACAGACATCAATGATGGGGCAGAATTCCTTCCATTGGCTCCAATGATGGGGCACAATTCCTTCCACTGATACCAATGATGAAACACTATTCCTTCCACTGATGCCAACAATGAGGCACTATTCCTCCTAGTGACACCAACGAAAGGGCACAATTCCTCCCACAAACATCAATAATGGGGCACAATTCCTTCCATTGGCACCCACGATAGGACACTATTCTTCCAGCTGACACCAACAATGGGGCACTATTCCTCCCACTGACACCAAATATAGGGCATTGTTTACTTCAACTGGACGCCAGGACATTTTCTACCCTCACTGGCCTTAGGCCGGCCATACACAGTTCAAATACTGCTGAATGGCACGGTTCCCGCTAAACTGGCTGAGATTTGAACCGTTAATGAGCAGGCTGAATGTACCAAGTTGATAGATCGATCAACTTGGATACAACCAGTCTGCAAGATTCTCTTTCGATTGCTAGTGGTTAACAATAATCACTGTCTCCTCTCGGCAGGGATGATCATACAATTTAGCAATTTTAGTCCCGTGCCACCCTCCCCCCCCCAATGGAACCCAGCTCACATTCAACAGTAGTCTCCCCAGAGCCCTAGATCCCCACCGGGAGCTAGGGCACCACCCCTACACTCCTTCTTTTTTGCCATGGCAGAGAAACATCCTGACACCATCCTAAACACAGCATGTGAGCACTCCTATCCACAATACTAAGCACAATCCTACCAGGCTATCCTCATTTCCGACTTCCTGTCCAGCAAAGCTTTACTAGGACAATAAGCAATTAAGAAAATATTGTTTTTTTTGTAGTTCAATATATCAGATTTTCTTCCCAATGAACAATGCAGGACACATGAAATGACCATAGTCATGAGTGTCCTGCATTGTCCAATGGGAAGAAAATCTGATTGTATATAACCGAGGTACACAAACTGAATAACCTAGGCTTTTTACAATGGCCATACTATTCTCATTTCCCTTATTGAAGGGTATCCCATTCTTGGTCCTTTCTCCCCCTATGGTTGCTGATATCTTCCTCCAGATACCACCATAATAGGTTTGAGTGTTTCCATCAGCGTATTTGCATAAATCCATAAAAGGCCAAGGCCTTGCCCATCATTGCAGAATGATCAGTGTCCATCTGCAGCCTTGCCCATCATTGCAGAATGATCAGTGTCTACCTGCAGCCTTGCCCAACAGTGTCCATCTGCAGCATTGCCCAAAATTGCAGCATGATCTTTTTTAAATTGTTACCGAAGTATTAAATTGTTACCGCTGCTGAGATAGACAGACCCGGATGTCCTGTGTTCTCGGCTCCTCTCGGCTCGTCTCGCAGTCCTGCCCCTTGGCCCGACTCCTATGATGGACACAACACCGGTCCAATGGAGGGACGGAAATGCTAGGAGGCGGGACTGGGCATGACTGCGAGCGGAGCTGAGCCGAGCCGAGTACACAGTACACTTGGCTCTGTCGATTTCGGTGGCGCTCGTTCCCTCCTTCCCCTCCGAGGCAACGGTTCAGGGTATAACACGCACCCATGATTTCCCCTGATTTTAAGGGGAAAAAAAGTGCGTGTCACACGCCGATAAATACGGTATCTCCTGAAGAAGCTATTTTAATATCGAAACATGTTGAGTAAAACTGGATTAACTGCCGAAATACATGTAAAAACTTTCTTTTGGTACTGTTTTTATATCTTTGTATCAATAAAACAAAGTCATTTTTATAAAATCGCTGTCTGTTGTACAGTGGTGTGAAAAAGTGTTTGCCCCCTTCCTCATTTCCTGTTCCTTTGCATGTTTGTCACACTTAAGTGTTTCAGAACATCAAACCAATTTAAACAATAGTCAAGGACAACACAAGTAAACACAAAATGCAATTTGTAAATGAAGGTGTTTATTATTAAAGGTGAAAAAAAATCCAAACCATCATGGCCCTGTGTGAAAAAGTGATTGCCCCCTAAACCTAATAACTGGTTGGGCCACCCTTAGCAACAACAACTGCAACCAAGCATTTGCGATAACGTGCAATGAGGCTTTTACAGCGTCCTGGAGGAATTTTGGCCCACTCATCTTTGCAGAATTGTCCTAATTCAGTTACATTAGAGGGTTTTCGAGCATGAACGGCCTTTTTAAGGTCATACCACAACATCTCAATAGGATTCAGGTCAGGACTTTGGCTAGGCCACTCCAAAGTCTTCATTTTGTTTTTCTTCAGCCATTCGGTGGTGGACTTGCTGGTGTGTTTAGGATCATTGTCCTGCTGCAGAACCCAAGTTCGTTTCAGCTTGAGTACACGAACAGATGGTCGGACATTCTCCTTCAGGATCTCTTGGTAGACAGCAGAATTCATAGTTCCTTTTATCACGGCAAGTCTTCCAGGTCCTGAAGCAGCAAAACAGCCCCAGACCATCACACTACCACCACCATATTTTACTGTTGGTATAATGTTCTTTTTATGAAATGCAGTGTTCCTTCTACGCCAGATATACTTGGACACACACCTTCCAAAGAGTTCCACTTTTGTCTCATCGGTCCACAGAATGTTGTCCCAAAAGTCTTGGGGATCATCAAGATGTGTTGTGGAGAAATTGAGACGAGCTTTGATGTTCTTTTTGCTCAGCAGTGGTTTTCTCCTTGGAACTCTGCCATGCAGGCCATTTTTGCCCAGTCTTTTCCTGATGGTGGAGACATGAACGCTGACCTTAACTGAGGCAAGTGAGGCCTGCAGTTCCTTGGACGTTGTTGTGGGGTCTTTTGTGACCTCTTGGATGAGTCGTCGCTGCGCTCTTGGGGTAATTTTGGGCGGCCGGCCACTCCTGGGAAGGTTCACCACTGTTCCATGTCTTCGCCATTTGTGGATAATGGCTCTCACTGTGGTTCGCTGGATTCCCAAAGCTTTGGAAATGGCTTTATAACCCTTTCCAGACTGATAGATCTCAATGACTTTCTTTCTCAATTGTTCCTGAATTTCTTTGGGTCTCGGCATGATGTGTAGCTTTTAAGGATCTTCTGGTGGACCTTACTGTGTCAAGCAGCTCCTATTTAAGTGATGCCTTGATTGTGAACAGGTGTGGCAATAATCAGGCCTGGGTGTGGCTAGAGAAATTGAACTCAGGTGTGGACAACCACAGTTATAGAATGTTTTAACAAGGGGGGCAATCACTTTTTCACACAGGGCCATGATGGTTTGGATTTTTTTTCACCTTTAATAATAAACACCTTCATTTACAAATTGCATTTTGTGTTTACTTGTGTTGTCCTTGACTATTGTTTAAATTGGTTTGATGTTCCGAAACACTTAAGTGTGACAAACATGCAAAGGAACAGGAAATGAGGAAGGGGGCAAACACTTTTTCACACCACTGTATATTGCACCACAAAAAAATAAAAATAAATTTCTTGTCTGCTTATTTTTTAAATTTGGTGTGGTGCTAGTTACCTTCTCACTCCATATACTGTACCATGATTCATCAGAAGGAGATATAAATAAATAGATATGTGGGCATGTGCTAGACGTATGTATGTGTGGTTTTGTTGAGAAGTGTTTTATTGCTGCTGTAAAGAGTACCCGGGAAAAATGTTGTTGTATGTATACAATAACAATAAAGTATATCTATCTATACTATCTATCCATTGCTTGTCTATCTATCTATTGCTTGTCCAAGCTCCTGTCAGACTCTCAATCATCCAAACAAAAAGAAAATAATGGCACCTGGTTTAAAATCTTCTATATGTCTTGTATATCTTCTCTGGCTTACATACAAGGCATAGTAGAGGTGCTAACATGTTTCGGATGATGTCGTCTTACTCATGGGTATTAGTAAGGCCGCATCGGTTGAAACATACTAACGCCCCTACCATGCCTTGTATGTAAGCCGGAGAAGAAATAAAGGACATATAGGAGATTAGAAGACCGGGTGCCTTTTTCTTCTTTTTGAAGGGCATTAACATAGCATACCAGTTTAGACCACATCAGCCGTAGGACATATGGATCTCGCTCGTTCTTCTTGCTCCTTAAAATGTTTCTTTAAAAATTTCCATTTGTGATTGCAGAACTTCCTGTCAAAATCACCAAACCCCTGCGGGATAAGATTGCCATAGAGAAGCATAGGGCATTCCTCGAGTGCCAAGTGTCTCGTGCCAACGCTGAGGTCAGGTGGTTCAAGAAGGACAAACAGCTTCAGCCAGGAAATCGATATGAGATTGTCAGCCAAGGGGTGTACCGGAAACTCATTATCAATGAGGTGGAGTTCCAGGATGAGGACACTTACACCTGCGACGCTGGGGATGATAAGACCTCTGCCCAGTTGCTGATTGAAGGTAACCTGCTTAAAAAACTGCTCTGATTGGTCAGTGAGCCTGGGGGATATGTCTTATAGCAGGCCTCCCAGAAGCCTTTATAGATCCTAAATGATGTCTTCAGTTTGTGCGTTGAAAGCAGGGGACACTGGGTTTTCTGAGGAAAGAGACAAAATAAATAATTAGTAGTCAGGCATTATTCTGCTTCCAGATTGCTTTAAAGCGGGAGTAAACCCGCAGATGTTTTTTTTTCTACCTGCAAAGGAAAAGGCATAATGAGCTAGTATGCACCGCATACTAGCTCATTATGAAATACTTACCCTAGAACGAGGCCCCGACATCTGGTCCGATCCACGCCGAGGGAGCTGACATGCTCCCTCTGCGTTTCCTCCAGGTATCGTGGCTCCGGCGCTGTGAGTGGCCGGAGCCACGATATCGTCACTCCCGCGCATGCGCGCGGGAGATTTCATACCGGCCGGGTCCGGCCCCGGCCGGGTCCGGCCACTGCCGGGCTTTCAGCCGAGAATCCCCTTGTGCGCATGGTGAGGTGAGGTGAATATCTCCTAAACCGTACAGGTTTAGGAGATATTTTTTTAACCTACAGGTAAGCCTTATTATAGGCTTTCCTGTAGGTAAAAGTAAAAAAAATGAGTATACAACCACTTTAAGAAAAGTTTTATAGAAGCAATAAAATTATGTGAGGAGTATGCTTTTACCAGATCAACAATATCCCAGAAAGTCATCAACCCAACAAAATATATAAACAAAAGGTAAAATGTTTCTTAAAGCGGAGGTCCACCCTAAAGTGGACCTTCCGCTCATTGGAACCCTCCCCCCCTCCGGCGCCACAATTGGCACCTTTCAGGGGGGAGGGGGGTGCAGGTACCTGTACAGAACAGGTATCTGCACCCACTTCCAGCGTAGATTCTGCAGAAGGTACGCCCCTTTCCGCAGAATCTACGCCCCTTTCCGAAGGTCCCCCGCTGCCTGCTGGGAAACACACGGATCCCAGAGACAGCGGGGACCATCCTTATTGCGCAGCGCGACTCGCGCATGCGCAGTAGGGAACCGGGAAATGAAGCCGAAAGGCTCCACTTCCTGATTCCCATACCCAAGATGGCGGCGGCAGCACCTGAGAAACGATCGAGAGATCGGCTTCGGGTGCCGACATCGCGGGCGCGCTGGGCGGGTAAGTGTCATTATTTTAAAAGTCAGCAGCTGCAGTATTTGTAGCTGCTGGCTTTTAAAGAAAAAAAATGGCGGACTCCCGCTTTAATATAAACAAAGAATATCAAAACATAGAGGAAAAGGGTGTTCAAAGGAGGACCTATCGGTATTGACAACTTCTAAATCCAAATCTTAAAATCTAAATATTTTTACTAAAACGTGAGTTTGAGTTAAAGTATCGTAAGTAATACATCAAGAATATCAGGACTAGGAGCATAGTCCTGAAGAAGTGGTGTATCCGTGAAACGGGTTGACTTAACAAACATCAAAAGCTACATATTATATCATTTTGTTAATTTGGTTCAAGCTACCATACAAACTACATATTATATATTTTACCTTTAAGATTTGGATATTCTTGATTACTTAAGATATTTTAACTCACGTTGTAATAAAAAATATTTCGATTTTGAGATTTGGATTTTGAAGTTGTCAATACTGGTGAGTCATCCTTGAACAACCTTTTCCTCGATTTTTAGATATTCTTTGTTCATATTAAGAAATGTTTTACCTTTTGTATGTAAAGGCAAAGCTTTATTTTTAGTTTTGTGGACGGGTTAGACCCCCTGCCAAGTTTTTTTTAATTGCCATCTATGTCCATGTTGCAGCAATTCACCCCTCTATTTTTCCTGGTGACTAGGGGTAGAGCCCAATGTTCAAGTCGAATGTAAGTTCGACTCGAACATCGGGTGTTCGCCTGTTTGCCGAATAGCAAACAATTTGGGGTGTTCGCGACAAATTCGAAAACCACGGAACACCTTTTAAAAGTCTATGGGAGAAATCAAAAGTGCTAATTTTAAAGGCTTATATGCATGGTATTGTCATAAAAAGTGTTTGGGGACCCGGGTCCTGCCCCAGGGGACATGTATCAATGCCAAAAAATGTTTTAAAAACGTCAGTTTTTTCGGGAGCAGTGATTTTAATAATGTTTATGGTGAAACAATAAAAGTGAAAGATTCCTTTAAATTTCCTGGGGGTGTCTATAGTATGCCTGTAAAATGGCATGTTTCCCGTATTTAGAACAGTCCGAGAGCAAAATTACATTTCTAAAGGAAAAAAAGTCATTTAAAACTACTTGTGGCTATAATGAATTGTCGGTCCCGGCAATACAGATAAAAGAAGTCATTGAAAAAAACGTCATGGGATACCCCCAGTCCATTACCAGTCCATTTGGATCTGGTATGAATATTAAGGGGAACTAGCAAACTAACGAATGGATTGTCCACTGAAAGCCAAGTCCGGCAGACAAATTTTGAGTCAAAACTACTTTCTATGTCCGCCGGACTTTACGATGAAAAAGTCCGCCGGACAATTAGATTGTGTGTACACGGCATAAGAGTCATATCACAATTATTGAACAATATACTGCAACGATCTATCAGAAAAATGTACTGCAACACTTAAGCAATAATCGTAATATGCTGCAAAAACAGTAATTCTCATAAAGCACAACTTCTTCTGAGGCCTGCACTGGGTAACTCCCTAGCAAAGGAGAGAGATCTATAGGTATATACCACAGTAACAATTAGCATTCAGTAGTATACACCTCTAGTCCTTCTGCTTGCCAGCTTGTTGTGGCCCAAAACATTATGTTGGAGCGCTTGGGGTAGAGTTTCTATAAGAGCTGCTGCAGGCAATCCACAGTGTCCATTTTTTGCAAAAGTGTAGTGCAGGACTAGACAGCGGCCACTCACCAGCTCGGTGACAGCAGGAGATTTCCTTCTGCTCACTAGGCAAAGGGTCCCTTTCTTTCATTGTCCTCAGCATCTCACTCTTTAGCTAAACAGCAGACTCTCCAGCATCCAGGACTTGCTTCACTGCCCCCCCGCAAGGCTGACGCAGTCAGTCGCTCTGCCTCTACTGCTTTCAGATGCCACCATCCACTCACAGCCTCTGCCACTCAATAAGAAGTTGCCCCTCTTTCTCTCCAGGTGCAGAAACTTTGTCCCAGTCCTAGTCTTTATGCAGAATGCCCACTTCTCCTCTCTCAGCACAGGAAAAATGCACACAACCCCTTTTACCTTAGTGTTTTAATAATGCTGCTTGTGTTTTCTATTACAGTCTGAGAAATGGACAAAGTTGCACATGCCCTGATTGCGTTCACTGACTTTCTATCAATTGGATGGAACCAATGTCTGCATAGTACTGCACTACTTTTCTAGATTTTTTTTTTCTGTTTCTTAGACCCCTTTCACACTGAAGGTGTTTTTTATGCGTTTTAGCGCTAAAAATAGGGTCTGTAAAGCTCCTGAAAAACACATCCCATGCCACCCCAATGTGAAAAAGCCTGAGTGCTTTCCCACTGAGGCGGTGCGCTTGCAGGATGGAAAAAAAAGTCCTGCAAGCAACGTCTTTGGGGCGGTGCAGGAGCGGTGTATACACCTCTCCTAAACTGTCCCTGCCATTGAAATCAAAGCACTTCGGCAGCGGCGCTTTTTGGGGACTTTTAACCCTTTCTTCGGCCGCTAGTGAGGGTTAAAGGTGCCCTGCTAGCGGCCTAAGCCCCTGTACACACGGTCAGAGATTTCGACAACCAAATCTGTCTGATTTTGTCCGTCGGATCTTGTCCGAAACTGTTGCATACACACGGTCGGACTAAGTTGTCGAAAAATACGATCATTCAGAACATGATAACGTAATTTTGTTACGATGGGACTACGTTCAGGCTAGTAGCCAATAGCTTTGATGTAGGAATTTGATCTGAGCATGCATGGCACTTGGTCCGATCAAAATTCTCTACACATGATCGGAGTATGTCCGATCGAACCAGTTGGTCGGAAAATATTTCCAACAAGTTGGAAAATTGGGTCCGACGGATATTCCGACGGAATCAGTCCGATGCATACCACACACAGTCGGATTATCCGACAACACGGTCCGATAGGACATATTCCAACGGATTCTCCGACCGTGTGTACAAGGGCTAAAAGCGCCCTAAAATGACGTTAATGTTTTAGCTGCGCTTTACCGCTGTCGCAGAGCGGCCCCAGAGTAAAAGGGCTGTAACAGTCACTCTCCTAGTGAGAAACAGAGTAAAGGCTTTACAGTGGGTGCCGGGCAACATTTAAGCAATGAGGTGGCTACTACACTCATCCTGGGAAGAACAACAAAAACCTTGGATGGGTTGGCTGTGTTACCTGAGTGCATTGTAAGGGTTAGTGATTCTCAGTTTGACTAGTATTATATCAAAAACGTTTGCTTCTTATCTTTTAAAGAACAATCTATCAACATCATCAACGATCTCAGTGACGTGGAGGTGACGCAGCCTGAAAAGGCCGCCTTTGAATGCGTGACGTCTATTGTGTCCGTCAAGCCCGCAAAATGGATTCTAGGTGGTGAAGCCCTGAAAGATGGAAAAGACATAACGATTGAGCAAGAGGGTACCATCCACCGTCTCATCTTATGGAAAACGTCTCCAGAAATGACTGGAGCGGTTCAGTTCCATATTGGAAAATCCAAATCCACTGCAAATTTGGTGGTGAAAGGTAATTTGATCTCAGTGTTTTGTGCAAATCTACATACTGAAATCAATTAAGTGGAACTTTGACCACAGCCCAAAATAGCGCTATATGGTCAAACCTTTGTGAACACCTGACCACCACATATACTCCAAGAAAACAACCGTGCTGAAATCTTGCTATCTTGGGGGACATACAACTCCAGTGACCTGCACAGAGCCCTGACCTCAGCCCTTTTGAATTGCTTTGGTAATAATTGAAAGGCTGGTGGTGAGCAAAGACATTTCAGAGAATTGAGCTCCTCCAGACTTGTGGTAATAGTTTAATGGAAAACCCTTTCCAGAATGACTGTGACCCTGTGTGCAAATCCCGTTCTATAAAGACATGGTTTAACTAGTATGGTGTGGAGGAACAAAAGTCTCCTGCACAGAGCCCTGACCTCAACCCAACTGATCACCTTTGAGATGAATTAGAACACAGATTGTGAGCCAGGTCATCCAACATCAGTACCTGAGCTCACAAATCGTCCCAAATTCCCAAAGACTGACACCAACATTTTGTGGAAAGTCTTCCTAAAAGAGAGGAACATGGTATAGCTACGATGGGGGCCGACTCCATTATAATGGTTATGGTTTTGGAATGGGATGACCCAAAAGCTTTTATTGGTTTCCATAAATTATGGCTTTGTAGCAGTGGTCTCCAAACTGTGGCCCGGGTACCGGATGCAGCCATTTGCTTGATTTTATCCAGCCCTTGAGGCATTATTCCCTCTACTGACACCAGTGATGGGGCGCTATTCCTCCCACTGACACCAATGATGGGGCAATATTCCTCCCACTGATAACAAATGACGGGGCACTATTCCTCCCACTGACATCAATGATGTGACATTCCTCCCACTGACACCAATGACGGGGCACTATTCCTCCCACTGATACCAATGATGGGGCACTATTCCTCCCGCTGACACTAATGATAGAGCACTATTCCTCCCATTGACACCAACAATGGGGCACTATTCCTCCTGTTGACACCATCGATGGGGCACTATTTCTCCCGTTGACACCAATGATGGGGCACTATTCCTCCCCCTAATATCAAAGATGAGGCACTATTCCTCCCACTGACATCAATGATGTGACATTATTCCTCCCACTGACACCAATGACGGGGCACTATTCCTCCCGCTGACACTAATGATAGAGCACTATTCCTCCCATTGACACCAACAATGGGGCACTATTCCTCCTGTTGGCACCATCGATAGGGCACTATTCCTCCCGTTGACACCAATGATGGGGCACTATTCCTCCCCCTAATATCAAAGATGAGGCACTATTCCTCCCACTGACATTACTAATGGTGTTATATTCCTCCCCTAATACCAAAGAGAGGACACTGTTTACTCCCACTGACATCAGGACATTTTCTACTCCCACCGGCCACAGTGCGACACCCCCCCCCCCCCCCCCCTAAAGTTTGAAGGACAGTAAACTGGCCCCTTGTTTAGAAAGTTTGGAGACCCCTGCTCTATAGTGCACTTCTAAGCACCACAAGGTACCAGCACTTCACATGTTCACCTTAAAAACTTTTTATGTTGTGTCAGGTTCACTTTTAAGACCAAACTTACCGTGGGGTTTGAAATATTGGTGAGGAAAGTAATGACTCTCTGAGCTCTTGGCAGCACAAACTTCTAATACATATTATCATTGATTCTTAGATCTAAACATTGAGTGACCCTGTAGACGTCCTTCCGCACTTTGTTCTGCTAGTCATTTTCTATGTCAACCAGTCAACCAAGTAGGACTCCTAATACAATTACTTTGCATTTGTTCTAGAAATTCCTGTGCAGGTGACACAAAAACTTGAAGACAAGACCGTCAGCGAGCCTCACACGTGCGTCTTGTCCTGCGAATTTAAACCTCCTCCAAAGTTTGTGGAATGGTACAGAGGGAAGACGCTCATTGAGCCATCGGAGAGGTACAAGCTAAGGCAGGAGAAGAACCTGGCAGAGCTGAAAATTGTAAGAGTGACCCCGGAAGACGCCGGAGTGTACACCTGCAAAGCTGGGAGCGCAGAAACTTCAGCAACTCTTCATGTACAAGGTATGGCTCAAGGTTACTTTTCAACATAGTACATATCAAAATGTAATCATCAAAATACCAAAGAGCAAACATGTTAAAATTTAAAATTGCATAAAAATTTTTATTTCTGGTGGCTTACAGCACATTTAAGGTGTATGCAATGGAAATATACCAAGTTGGTACCAAGTAAAGTAATTAAAGTGGAAGTAAACCCATGGATTTAAACAGTTAAAAAAAAAAGGGCATGCCGGGAATGCTAACTGCACATTAGCTGTGCTCTCAGCCAAACTATCAAACCATCCAATGGCTGGTGTCATAACGAATCACATGTGCAGCACCATAGCAGTTGAAGATTAAACAGAGGCAAAGATGGCAGCTTCCTTGGCTGAAAACTATAGGGGAGTTTACTTCCACTTTAAAAGAACAGGAATATTTTCCTCTGTAGTGTGTTGTGTTAGTATGTGCATTAGCTTAACACATATAACATGGGCAGTGGTGCCATTTCATACCAGTTTGACTGGCACCCCAATGTATTTAGGTAAAGCAGCTCTACCATACATTACAATGTACCACAACACACAGTAATGCTCTACTTTGTATTGTGGATGATGTTTTGGTGTGTCTTTAAACAATTTGATGCGTTGCCAGCCCATTTGTTCAAGTCAGGGGTCTCCAAACTTTCCAAACAAGAGCTAGCTTACTGTCCTTCAGACTTTAGAGGGGCCGGACCAGCATTTGGGGCCAGTCTCAAACTCTAGTGGAAGAAGAAAATGTCTTTGCGTCAGTAGAAGTAAACATGGCCCCATCTTTGGTATTAGGTGGAGGAATTGTACCCCAATGTTGGGGTCAGTGGAAAGAATAGTGCCCCATTGTTGGTGTCAGTAGGAGGAATAATAGCCCAATGTTAGTGTCAGTGGCAAAAATTAGGCCCCATTCTTGGTGTCAATGGGTGGAATATTGTCAAATTGTTAATAGCAGTTGGAGGAATAGTCCCCCATCGTTGGTGTAAGTGGAGGGGAATAGTGCCCCATCGTCAGTGTCAGTGGGAGGAATAGTGCCCTATCATTGGTGCCAGTGGGTGAAATAGTGCCCCATCATTGGTGCCAATAGGGGGAATAGTGCCCCATTGTCAGTCGCAGTGGCAGGAACTATGACCCACTTTTTATGGCAGCTGGGGGGGGGATAATGCCCCAAGGGCCGGATAAAATCAAGCAAAGAGCCACAGCTTGGAGACCACTGCTATATTGCCATAATTTGTGGTAACCTGACTATCACACCAATATGAGCTTGTGGGACATCCCATTCCAAAACCATGGCCATGGTTGGTGGCAGTTGGAGGAATAGTGCCCCATCATTGGTGTCAGTGGGAGGAATAATTCCCCATCATTGGTGCTATTGGGAGGAATAATAGCCCATTGTTAGTGTCAGTGGCAGAAATTATGCAACATTGTTTGGTTTCAGTGGGGGGAATTGCACCCCATAGACTAAAGAAAGATAAGCAAAGGGCCCCATCCACTCCCTTGGCCACAGTTTGTAGACTACTGATCTAAATGTAACAGAAATGTAAATGTAAGTGCCACACCACTGTCAAGAGGTCCAAATACAACCCCTAAAATCCAGGGGGAAAATCAAAAAAGGTATTCAACATGTATCAGTTGTCCAGGAGCACACCCTTCATCAGAGCTTGATTGTTAACAATGTGATTAGGCTAGAAGAGTGCTCTTGGAAATGCATTGGCTACTTTTTGGATTGTCCCCCTGACTTTTATTGGAATAAAGTCGTATCTGGACCTTTTATCAGTGGTGTGGCACTTCAATGTCAATTTTTGCTACATTACATGGCAATCCAAGGAGACCATGGAGATCCTCTGGGGTGCAGAAGCTGCCTGCCCGGGGACCAGGTCATTTACATCAACACCAATACTTTAAGATAGAAAAACCAGTGCACTAATCCTACAGGTCCAGTGCTTTTTTTTTTGATTTCCTCGTCCATTCATTTAAATGGGCTGTCTTTATGACTCAATGCATTAGCACAACACACCAGGATGCCAAGGTCTGAACTGGTCTTCACTCTTTCTCTCCACTATAGCACGTGACGTGAAGGTGCTGAAGCCACTGGTCAACGTGGAAGTAGAAGAAGAGAGTAGCGTGTCCTTCTCCTGTGAGCTCTCCCATGATGATGAAGAAGTGGAATGGTTCCTGAATAACACCCTACTGTACACAAACAACTACAACGACATTAAGAAAATCGGGGCCTGCCACACGCTGACCCTAAAACAGGTGGCCCCCCAGGACTCCGGCACCGTGACTTTAAAGACCACAAAACTCACACTCAACGCGGAGCTAAAAGTTAAAGGTGGGTGGACAATTTATGAAAAGGCAATTATGGCAAATTTACCCCAATATCTGCTATTTAAAGTACAAATTTTATTTTGGATAGAGTGGGAAATTTTATCTCAGTATTTTATTCCTGTCTGGGACTCCATTGGGGAGATTTCCCTCATTTCGCATCTCTGTGACTCCTGTACAGCAATAAATACATTTTCAGAAGTTCTAACCTTTCCATGCTATACTAAAAATATACTTTTGCCTGTGCCTCCATTGAATGATCTCCCATCACTTCCTGTCATGGCAGAAATTAAGGGAAGATCTCCCAAATAGGAACACACAATATGGTGCAGCTCTGCATAGTAACCAATCACATTCCAGGTTTTTTTTGTTGTCAAAGCTTAATTGAACAAGCTGAAGTCAGAAGCTGATTGGCTGCCATGCAGAGCTGCACCCGATGTTGCACTCTTCAGTTCCAGTAAATCAACCCCTATAAAAAACTAAAAAATAAACAACGATCCTGCCAGAAATCCAATGGGCTTCTAAATTCATGTAATGAGTTGACACTGCCGCTTGTGCAGCACTGATATCTCAAGCAATGTTGTCAGCCCTGCCCAGTTTTACCCTGTTGGACTACAGAACCCCTGCTTTTCTTCTCATCTCCATAACGGGGACGGGTCCTGTTGTTCAGCATGGGAGAACAGAGCAGGGTTGACAACACTGTTTGGGATTGCAGTGCACCACAGAAAGCGTTGTCTGTTTTCAGCAGGAAGTTAGGAGCTCAGTGGATTTCTGGCAGGATCAAGGGATGCTTTTCTGTATTTGCAGTGTTGAAAATGTTTAAAGTGTTATTAAAAGTTAGGCTTTAAAAAAAGAAAAATAACAAACATGTCATACTTACCTGCTCTGTGTAATAGTTTTGCTCAGAGCAGCCCCAATCCTCTTCTTCTCAGGTCCCCTGCCAGCACTCCTGACTCCTCCCCTTTGATCAGTGCCCCCAATGGCAAACCACTTGCTATGGGAACACTGGTGCATGCTCGCTCCTGAGCCCCGCTCTATACATCTATAGGACACATATAGTCGCAGGTCAGCCCAGTCCCTCTCTCTTTATTGGCTCACTGGCTGTGATTGCTGTATCAGAGGGAGTCCCGGGACAGCCGAGGTTCTCGTTGGATCGAGAGGAAGCTTAGGTGGGTATTGGGAAGGCTATGGGAGGAGCAGCACACAGAAGGATTTTCACCTTCATGCATAGAATGCATAATGCTGCGTACACACGACCGGACTTTCCAGCAGACTAGATCCGACGGTCTTCCCGACGGGCCTTTCAGCGGAATTCCGATGGACTTTCGAACTAACGCACTTGGCCACACATGAATGGACTAAGTCCATTCATATTGAATGTGATGGTGAAAGCCGGGACAAAAAAGGGAAGTTCAATAGCCAGTAGCTTCCCTTGCGTCGTATTCGGTCCGTCGGACCAGCATACAGATGAACGGTTTTCCCAATAGGAATTGAGTCCGTCGGACAGATTTGAAACATGTTTTATTTCTAGGTCCATCAGATTTTGATAACAAAAAACGACCGGAGTAGCCCACACTCGATCGGATTGTCCGGTGGACTGATCCCGTCGGACCTAGTCTGCCGCAAAGTCCAGTCGTGTGTACGCGGCATAAGGGTAAATAACCTTCAGCCTTTTACAACCACTTTAAGCACAATGTGACATATTTTATAGGACTGCATACTAATTATATACAATTAGTGAGCTTTGCTGGTGGTTTGGTTTCCTCTGTAGAAAAGCCGGCCGTATTCATGAAATCCTTGGACGATGCAGTGGGTGAAGAACGAGGAACAATCACGCTGAAATGTGAAGCCTCCAAACCCAATGTCACACCAGTGTGGAAGAAGGATGACCAGGTCTTACCAAATGGAGACAAGTACCAACAGATACAGGCCGGGAAGACCGTCTCTCTCATCATCCACAACCTGAACAAGTCCGATGCCGGACTCTATGTTTGCGACATCGGAACCGACGTGGCCAGGTCCAAAGTTGGAGTACAAGGTACTCATACCTCCCAACTTTTTGAGATAGGAACAAGGGACAACTGATAGAAAAAGTATGTAGGCATAGGTCACATGGCTTACCACACCCCCTTAAAGGAGAATTAAACAAAAAAAAATTGTTAAACCAAACCACAGTATGTTTTTTTTTTTTTTTTACCACTACTATTCCTTTATATTAGCAGCAAATTAGAAATTGGATTAAAGGTTTAGCACTGGGAAACACTTTTTGAAAGATAAAATGTGCATTTTATATACAGCTATATAGATCAGACCAACATGAGGGCCAAATGAGGAGGAGTGAGGGACAGAGGAACTTTGTTCCAAATCAGGGACTGTCTCTGATTTTGAGGGACTGTCCCTGATTTGGAACAAAGTTCCTCTGTCCCTCGAAATCAGGGACATTCCATGGAAATCAGGGACAGTTGGGAGCTATGGTACTGTTTAAAACACATCTTTGGTTAGATTGAACCAGTCATCTGTTGATCAACCCCAAGAACACACAGGTCTTGGCGTCCTCTACTTACAACTGTGTTGATCAGAGGTCTCCAAACTGCGGACCTTTTTATACAGCCCTTGGGGCACCAGTTCATCCCCTGATAACAACAATGGGGCATAATTTCCCCTTCCACTAACCAGTGAAGGGAAACAGTTCCTCCTAATGACACCAATAATGGGGCACAATTCCTCCCGATGACACCTACAATTGGGCCCAGTGACACAAATGATGGGGCATAAATCCTCCCAATGACACTAAAGATGGGGACAATTCCCCACACTGTCTTTTCCCACTAACGTTGGGACCTTTTCTACTCCCAATGGCCACAGTTCGCCCCCCCCCCCCCCCCCCTAAAGTCTGTAGAACAGTAAACTAGCCCCTTATTTAGAAAGTTTGGAGACCCCTTGTTTAGATCATTGGTTTTGGTGCTTTTATCTTTTTGGTGTCAAGTTGTTAACACAAGTGTGATGATTCACAGCAGTCGCTTCTAGGGCAGGGCAAGGTTGGCATATAGAACAAGGGCTTAGCGTAGCTTTTGCTAGACTTATGTAATTTTTTTTTAGTTACGGGTATTTTAGGGGTTATGTTAAAACACTTAATATAATCCCTATAATTTACAGAGAGGGACATTTAAGTTTAAGGGTCAATTTGGGGATTAAATGTTAGAGTCCCTATCACCAACATAAAAATAAAAAATAAAAATTCCAGGTAACAGCAAAGAGAAATCTAGTAATGTACATTCTTGCAATGTTTTTTCTTTTCTAGATATAAAGTATCTCACAAAAGTGAGTACACCCCTCAAATTTTTGTAAATATTTTATTATATCTTTTCATGTGAAAACACTGAAGAAATTACACATTTCTACAATGTAAAGTAGTGAGTGTACAGATTGTATAACAGTGCAAATTTGCTGTCCCCTCAAAATAACTCAACACACAGCCACTAATGTCTAAACCGCTGGCAACAAAAGTGAGTACACCCCTAAGTGAGAATGTCCAAATTGGGCCCAAAGTGTCAATATTTTGTGTGGCCACCATTATTTTCCAGCACTGCCTCAACCCTCTTGGGCATGGAGGTCACCAGAGCTTCACAGGTTGTCACTGGAGTCCTCTTCCCCTCCCCCATGATGACATCACAGAGCTGGTGGATGTTAGAGATCTTGCGCTCCTCCACCTTCCGTTTGAGGATGTCCCACAGATGCTCAATAGGGTTTAGGTCTGGAGACATGCTTGGCCAGTCCATCACCTTTACCCTCAGCTTCTTTAGCAAGGTAATGGTCGTCTTGGAGGTGTGTTTGGGGTCGTTATCATGTTGGAATACTGCCCTGGCCAATTTCAAAACTTTCCTGGGTTCTTCAGGGCTGCCTTGGCAAAATGCCTAAAAGTTGCCTCAAAAAAAAAAATGCAGGCAGCTGTCGCTCATTTACTCCTTAGCGCAGAATCAATCTTTACATAGGCTTCCTAAGATTAAGGTCCTTCGCAAGTAAAACGCTTTGGGATGTTTAACTGATGAATAAATAGTTGCAAGGTTTTTAATACAGTGAGTATTCTCTGTTGGAGTTTCTTGTAGCCATATCTGATGTTCATGTATACATGTAACTGCAAATCTGCAGAGCTTAGAGCCATGCAATATTTTAATTTCACTGTTTGGTTTACGTTTTGATTCTCTTCCTCAGAACTTAACATCGGAATCACAAAACGCCTAAAGAGCACTGAGGCAAAGGACGGAGAGAGCTGTACGTTTGAATGTGTCCTTTCTCATGAGAGTATAGACGAATGCAACTGGACAGTGAACGGACTGGAGGTGGAGAATGACCGGAGGTTCGAGGTGTCCAATAAGGGCCGGAAGTACTTACTGAACATCAAGGAAGTGAGAGCCAGTGATGCCGGTGATGTGGTCTTCACTGCCCGAAACTTATCCTCCAAGGCCTCCTTATCTGTCAAAGGTAAGTCATTATAGTATAACCCCCCCTCCCCTTCCCACCCAAGAAAATACTGCTGTGTGTGGAGTCAATTGCTACTGAAAATATCTAAAGCCCTAATCCTACCAAAACCTTTAAACCTTTTCTTTTAGCTAGAGTCTTTGGGATTGATTTACTAAATGCAAATAGACTGCTTGGGGTGAAGCTTTGTTGACTTCCATCATCCATTCATGTGCAATCAAAATTCTGTTCGTCTTCCTTGCACGTAATTTGGCGTTCTTTGCAAAGTGAATTTCCCCCACATTTAGTAAATTAAGTGAAAAGTCCCCTGCAAAGTGGATTCTCCCCACATTTAGTAAGTTAAGTGAAAAGTCCCCTGCAAAGTGAATTTCCCCCATATTTAGTAAGTTAAAGGGGTTGTAAACCCTCATCGTTTTTCGACCTTAATGCATTCTATGCATTAAGGTGAAAAACCTCCTGTGCTGCAGCAGCGCCCCTGAGTCCCCCATTATACTTACCTGAGCCCAGGCATGTACTGACCATTGGGGCTACAGGGAGTTTCCCGGTGGGCCGATGGGTCAGTGGGCCACTCTGATGTAAGGGGGCTGGTGGTGGGACACTCTGATGTAAGGGGGCTGGGGGTGGGACACTCTGATGTAAGGGGGCTGGGGGTGGGACACTCTGATGTAAGGGGGCTGGGACACTCTGATGTGAGGGGGCTGGGGGTGGGACACTCTGATGTGAGGGGGCTGGGGGTGGGACACTCTGATGTGAGGGGGCTGGTGGTGGGACACTCTGATGTGAGGGGGCTGGTGGTGGGACACTCTGATGTAAGGGGGCTGGTGGTGGGACACTCTGATGTAAGGGGGCTGGTGGTGGGACACTCTGATGTAAGGGGGCTGGTGGTGGGACACTCTGATGTAAGGGGGCTGGTGGTGGGACACTCTGATGTAAGGGGGCTGGTGGTGGGACACTCTGATGTAAGGAGGCTGGTGGTGGGACACTCTGATGTAAGGGGGCTGGTGGTGGGACACTCTGATGTAAGGGGGCTGGTGGTGGGACACTCTGATGTAAGGGGGCTGGTGGTGGGACACTCAAAATGTATGTGGGCCGGTCTGGATGAAGTCCAGGGCCAAATTTCTGTCCCAGTCCAGCCCTGCCTGAGCCCTGTAATTCCCACGATGGGAACGAGCACACCAGCTTCAGCCCGTGTCTTGTGTCCTGATTGGATAGATTGATAGCAGCGAAGCCATTAGCACCCACTGCTGTCAATCAAATTCAATGACTCAGGCGCCAATGGGTGGGGCCGAGTCCTGCTTTCTGTGTCAACAGAAGCAGAACAGGGGAGCATGCCCACACAGGTGTCCACAAAGGAGAGCGTTTCTCCGACAGGGCACCCGAGAAGAGGAGGAGCCAGGAGCGCCTCTGAGGGACCCCAGAATAGGAGGATCGGGCCACTCTGTGCAAAACCAACTGCACAACGGAGGTAAGCATGATATGTTTGTTTTTTTAAAAACCCTGAACCTTTACAACCCCTTTAAGGGAAAAGTTCCTTGCAAAGTTTGCCAACTTTAGTTCTTTTGTAAATCAGTCACCATGTTTTGTAAATCAGCCACCATGTTTAGTTTTACAAGCCAAATCCTCCAAGTCTCACCCATTCCCCTGTCTTCCAGGAAAACCAGCTGTTATCACGAAGCCTCTTGAAGACAAGTCCGTTACTGCTGGAGAAGACATTGTCTTGAAGTGTGAGTTTTCCAGTGAAGAGACGAGTGTGAAATGGACCAAGGATGGCAAAGTGCTGAAGAGGAGCCAGAAATACGAGATTGTTCAAGAAGGTACGGAATCCAGGCTGATTATCCATGAAACATCATCCAAAGATGCCGGAGAATACATCTGTGAGACTCCCGATACCAAGACCAAAGCCGCCGTTCAGATCAAAGGTAAGAGTAGATCGTCATGAAGGCAAATCAGAACTCTCTCACTCTTTCGTGATTCAAATCTCATATAGTACATATCTTCTCCTCTACTACTTACAGTAGCTAGTGTAATCTACTGTCTTGCCCTGCTATAATGAAACACATTTTAACCTGGTACCAATATATGATTGAAGCGGTTTTAAACCCCCCAAAAAACTAAAATGTATTATATTGCAGTATACCAATTCCTAAATGTGGTGAACCTGAAGAAAACTTTGGGTCCCTGCTCTGGCTAACACAGCCGAATCCAGTGGGTTCCACTATGGGTGCTGGCTGGGTAAAGTGTCATTTTGACTACTTGTGGTGTCTAAAGGCAAAAGGAATGTCCCGAAAGGCACACACCAAACAAACCCATGCATTAAAAGAGCCATGAAACTGCGTTACGGAATACAACATAAATCTAGTAACCCAAAAATACAAGGTCTATCGGAAGCTGCAACTCACCAAATATACACAAAATCGAGATAAGGAAAAAGAGGAATTGCGCTAACCTATATAGACTAAAATTGGTGTGAACCCAAAGAAATATATGTGGCAATCAAGAAAGTGAAAAACAGCTGGAAATCTCCAGTTGTTACACCTGAAATTAGATCACCTAAAAAATGTATATGTATATATATGTGCAACAATAGCAAACAAATATAAGATACCACTGTATATCTCCAGTAATCATATCATAGAAAAAAACACACTGTGTACTGAATTAATAGAAATAAAAAGATAAAAAGCATGAGTGATAAACTAAAACTCAAGCAAAGGGCAAATCAATATAAACATAAATAGTAATTGAATAATAAATATATATAAACAAATAAATGTGAATATATTGATTAATAATGATAATATATAGTGTCCATCTATGATTAAAATGAAATTAATGATAATGAGTAGTGTCCATATAGTTGACCGACCACCCGTGATGAGTTTATAGTGGATGACTGGATTCCCCAAAAAACTTTTCAAAGTGCGAATGTGCTCTTGCCACCACCACACATATAAGTTGGCTCCTTACCGACTCAATATGACCCCCCGTTACAGAGGGTCTCAGCAGGCAGAAATAAATTGGATAGGCATTCACATTAATGGGCTGCTTGTCCGATCCCAAATCTTCCCCACGATGTAGCTAGTACAGTCTCCGCCGTCTCTCCCCTCCCGTGCACCACTCTCCACTCAGCGCAATACCACATAAAAGATAAAGGCTTCAAATAGTGCAAAACCATCAACTTTTAATTCAAAAAATAGTAGTGAAAGCCACAGGTACACGTGGCGTATCATTGTCAAAGCAACCTTAGGACCCAATCGGACTCTCCGTTCACCTCTATGTCCATTTACCCCTGCTTACCTTCAATGCGATATGCAAAAAAAAAAAAGGGAAGGGGAATCATCCACTTCCGTCAGATTGAATTGGAGTCCATATCTGTTCTGCATATGCAGCATAGATACAGACCTGTCATCCGCCCATTACAATTATTTTGGCCCGCAACTGGTTTTATTTTGCTTTGATGGCCCTCTCTGTTCAAAAGGTTGGGCACCCCTGGTTTACACCATCCTCCAGGTCGTTTATGAACAAATTAAATAGGATTACTCCCAGCACAGAACCCTGGGGGACCCCACTACCCACCTCTGACCATTCCGAGTACTCCCCATTTATCACCACCTTTTGAACTCGCCCTTGTAGCCAGGTTTCAATCCATGTACTCACCCTATGGTCCATGCCAACGGACCTTATTTTGTACAGTAAACGTTTATGGGGAACTGTGTCAAATGCTTTTGCAAAATCCAGATACACCACATCTACGGGCCTTCCTTCATCTAGACAGCAACTTACTTCCTTCCCTGTTACTTGCAGAGCTCTTGCTGTAGACTCACCACTGCAACTTTGCTCTTGCTAGAGACTTTCCACGCAAACCTGCTACAAATTGGAAAGTGTCAACTAGAACTTGTGCTTCAAGTGCTCTGCAAGTGTATAGACCAGAGATATGCAATTAGCAGACCTCCAGTTGTTGCAGAACTACAAGTTCCACGAGGCAAAGCAAGACTCTGACAGCCACACTCAGAGGCAGAGGCATGATGGGACTTTTTTTTTTTGCAACAGCTGGAGGTGCGCTAATTGCATATCCCTGGTATAGATTTACAATTCAACACTGCCACAAATATATGGCAAATTATCCTTGCAATCTGGGATTCCTGACAGAGCCTTCAAGGAAGTGGCTCGGGCTGTTTTTTGGCTTCATCATCTCATCAGGGTGCCAGACTCTTCTCAGGCTATTCTGCACAGTTTTGCATTACTTGCTGTTCTGTCATTTCTGTAATACGCACCTTTTTGGAGCCTGGATTTGATTTTCATTGACTTCAATAGGACTTCCAGTTTGGAAATTCCTCATTTTCAGTGGTTCCGAGTTTGGTTGTCAACTACTGAGTATCTACCTCCGCTTTATTATGGCTGTAACTTTCTGTTGCAATAAAGTTTATTTTGGTACCAGAAAAAGTTTGGCTGATTGAAATTTTCAGAAGTTCAAAAAACTCAGTTAAAAATAAAAAATGTTTTGTTTAGAGATCCACTTGAGGTGACTTCTAACCAACTCCTGTAGTTTGAGGCTTCCCTTTTATTTATGATGAGATAAATCCACTCTATTTTTTAGTAGATATTGATTAATTCTGATTTTGGTGTTTAACAGAAAAACCCAATCGATTCACCAAAGAGATTTCTGATGTCAAGGCTGAGGAAGGGGAGGAGGCTGTATTTATCTGTGAGACTGAGAAAAATGCTGCCACCGTAAAATGGAGGAAAGGCATCTCTGAACTCAAGACGTCTAAGAAATTTGAGATGACGCAGAAGGGCAATGTCCTCAGCCTGACTGTGAACGACCTGGAGAAGAGTGACAGTGACACCTACATATGTGACATTGGGGACGCCCAGACTAAGGCCTCTCTCACTGTGAAAGGTATGACTAGCTTATACATAATATTCTTTTATGAAACATCATCATTTACTGTGTAAAATAGGGAACTAAAGTGCATATAACAACAAGGCACCTATAAAATTAAGTTTCAGTATTTTTTGAGAACCACTAAAAGATATTGTTGATGCTTGAGAAAGTGCCAAACAAAAGAAGCCGCACTTGTATCCAAAAAAAACAAAAAACTTAATGGTACCTTGGGATGTATTCAAAGAGAAATTGCAGCACATTGCTCTCTGCCAGACCCTTACCCCTATTTCCACAATGAGTTTCATCTCAAAGGGGCTTAATAACGTACCTTTATGATTAAGCCGAGCTTGGGGTGAAGAACGTTAAAGAGGTAGAACCACGGTGTGGTTATCACGTACCTGGTGAAGACTGGAATGTTGTGGTGGCCTCTCTTGTACCTCCTGCTCAACATGGATGGAGATGGAGACAGAGAGTGTGAGGGCACAGAGTGGCATGAGTGCCGGTGTAGCTTGCTGGTGATGTCCACTCTTTAAGTGGGTAGAGTAGGTAGTTGCAGTCCTCAGAACAGGCTGCAGAAGCAGCTTGTTGCCAGAGCAGGGGAAAGAAGCAGGACCAGGAGACAGGCCACGGTCAGTAACAACAAGGCACCAAGTAACTAAATCAGCAGGCAGAGGAAGTGTCGGAAAACAACAAAAAAGCCAGGCGCATGGATATATCCAAAGTGATGTGGAAAGAGAGGGGTTAAACCCCGGCCGCTGCTCCCGAACCCATGAGACTAAATGAGGGACAAACACAAAATTCAGCAGAGGGAATGCTGTTCCAATAAGTAGGTAGAGAGAGATTAAAAGCTCAAAGCAGCAATCATTTTACTGGAAAATTGAACATACTGATGATATAAGGTAAATGGATCACAAGCCCATGCAGGGAGATGAAAGTGTGCCAATGGGGCTCTGTGACTCACGGATTCCGTGGTTGACTCTGCTGAGCCTGGTGGAATGAACGGCTGCCTCTAACCCTTGAGCTCCTGGAGGCGCGGGAGAGGTGAGCCCAATAGATGCTGGATCGATGGACGGCGCACCCGGAAATGACAGCTGCGGTCAGGGCTCATCGCTGCTGGCTGGGGGAAAACACCAGGAACGGGCGGAAGTGCTCCACTTTGGAGACAAAAATGTGCGGGTAACCAATGAGGGAGAGCCGAATGATCCATGGTCAATCCTGCAGCAGCAGGGCAATGGGGTCAAAATAGAAGAGTTGTGAGAGCTCGGTCAGAACGGACTACATGTTTCGGGGATTAACGCCTTCGTCAGGTCACTGCAGGAGGCAGGCCAAGGTCAGTAACAGCCAGGCAAAGTAGTACACAATCGGCAGGCAAAGACAAGTCAAGTAAACAGATTGAAGTAAGTGTAATCAGGTGCACCGAGTAGAGACAGGAGCACAAGCGAAGTCCAAAGGCAAGCCGCGTCATTCACTGGTAGGCAGGTACAGAGGATCAGGTCTCAGGAACACAGGAACGAGCTAAAGACCATTCAGCAACTCCCCATAGTAACAGACCAGTTTAAATAGTCCACTGGGCACCAAGAGTGCACTCTAATTGGTGTGCGCATGTGTACGTATGCAGATGCATGTGCACGTATACACGTGCATGTGCATGCATGCACGTGTGTGCGATGAAGTGGACCAGCAGATCCAGCCTTGCTTGTTTGCTTAGAAAAATGAGCATGCGTGCAATGCACATGAGCACGAGCATAGATCTGCATTTGTTTTCCGGTGTTGGAGAACCGCTTTAACTTACACTGGCAGTGAGCAATGTGCTGCAATTTAACTGTGAATATGTCCCGGAGGCAATAAAGGTTTTTAGATACATAGAAAAAGACCAGGAGGAGGGATGGCTTCTTCTGATTGGCACTGGAGTGCCAGAGAGTTGGGTAAATTAAACCCGAGCAAGATGACACTAGCGACCGTTATGCAATCCACATCTCCACCTGGAGCGGAAAGCTTCCTCTGCACATGTCAGAGGATGTGTGAGCCAGGTGTAGCTTTTGCAGCCACGTAAAAACGAAACATTTTTTGTAAGACACGTAAGTTACCCCAGAGACTAGATTGTCATTGACCAACCATAAAGGTAACAAAGGCAAGGGATGCCACATCAGCTGAAAGTATTGAGGTCTCTTATGTCATAACAGGTCAAACAGCTGCTTTTGCCACGTTATTTTCTTGCAACAAATTACATAATTTTGGTGAACTTGAGTTTTGGGAGGGCATGTATGTTTTTTTTTTTTTTTTAGTGTGTAGTGATAATGTTTTTTGGGGAATGTCCTCAAACAACCATAAAGGTAGGAAAAATGAAATACTAAACATTTTGTTACTGGGTAAACCTTCATGACTTTGCCGGTGATGACCCTTGTCTCTTCCACAACAAATTCACTACAATAAAATCACAATCACAGAGGACAAGGGGGCACTCTTTACGTCTGGAGTAAAAGATTTCATCTCCAAAGATGGAAAGGCTTTTTCACAGTAAGAGCTGTGCAAATGTGGAATAGACGTCCTCAAGATCTGGTTCTGGCCAGCTCAGTAGATTGCTTTAACTGCTTATTGTCAAATGATGGACAGAGCACTCTCATTCTGCGACAACGTCATATGACGTTTTCCCACTCTCAATCACACAATCGCCTGTGCACTCTGTCTCTGGGACACAGTGCATCACTGATCCCGGTAAATAGCCGATGATGAGGCTCTTTACCCATGTGATCAGCTGTGTTCCATCACAGCTGATCACATGTAAACGAGGAAATGCTGATTATCGGCATTCCTCTCCTCACACTGACGACAGTGCTCAATGTGAGGAGAGCCAATCACAGCATTTCCTCAAAGGGGAGATCTGCACAACAGTAATGCCAATCAGTCCCTATCAGTGATGCCAATCAGTGCCCATGAGTGATGCCAATCAGTGCCCATTAGTGATGCCTGTCAGTGTTGCCTATCAGTGCCTGCTTATTAGTGCTGCCTATCGGTGCCCATCAGTGCCACCAATCAGTGTCCATTAGTGCTGCCTATCCATGCCGCCTATCAGTGCCAAACACTGCAGCCTGTCAGTGCTCATCATTGCTGCCTATCAGTGCCCATCAGTGCTGCATATCAGTGTTGCATATTAGTGCCTCCTCATCAGTGCTACCTCATCAGTGCCCATCAGTGCCTCCAATCAGGGTCCATCAGTGCTGCCTATCCATGCTGCCTATCGGTACCCATAAGTTCCCCCTATCAGTCCCCATCACTGCCGCCTATCTGTGCTCATCAGTGCCACCTATCAGTGCCCATTAGTGCTGTATATCAGTGCCGCATATTAGTGCCTCCTCGTCAGTGCAGCCTCATCAGTGCCCATCAGTGCTGCCTCATCAGTGCCCATCAGTGCAGCCTGATCAGTACCCATCAGTGCAGCATATAAGGGGCCCATCAGTGCCGCCTCATCAGCGCACATCAGTGAAGAAGAAAAATGTATTATTTACAAAGGTTTATAACCGAAACAAAGTAAAATGGGTTTTTTTTCCAAAATTTTCTGTTTTTATTTGTTTAGGCAAGTGGTTAAAATAGGCCTGGATTCTTTCCTAAATTAACTCAATGTGACTGGATTAACTATGTAACTCTGTAATAAAAACAGCAGACTGCATGACATTGAGTCAAACTGGCCTTGCCAGCCACTTTATGAAACAATAATCAAATACTTTAAGAGGAAGTAAACCCTGATGAGTTTACTTCCTCTTTCATTCCCTGCAAACACACACTAATACACATAAAGTTTCCTGGAAACTGAGCCCCAAAGGGACCGCAACAACCATCAGGATAGGAGGGCTCCATACCATCAGATGTGCCACCCTTTCTGTTCTTGAAAACGCCAAAGATGCACTACCTGTCTGGAGGCCATAACCTATGGAAAAGTAACTAAACGAAAGAGGGTGGACATTCAGGACTTTCCAGCTCTGCAGAACCCTCTAGAATGGCTGTCCAAAGTCAACCTCTTGGAATCAACCAAGAGCAGCTTCTTCCTACTGATTTGATTGACTCCTTCCTTCAAGGTAAGACCCTTTCCACCTTACATGGTCACACTACACCCCTTAGCCTTTTCCTTGGCCGAGATTGATCACCACAGACATATAGTCCGTATGTCAAGATCTGCTTTTTCTGAGACCCATTATATATTGTACATTTTACTAACTTGCCTATTCTCACTTGAGCAACAATTTAAAAATTCATGTTGTCGCAAAAATGTCTTTGTCCGAGCTCGCTGTCTTGTTGTACTGTGTGATTTTGTTGTATGCACCCAGCCCAACTGAGGAGGACATCAACATTTTTCTGTGAAAATAATGAAGAGTTCTGAAGAATGCCCAGTTTGCCAAAATTCATCGGTCTCACAGACTTTCTCATGCCAGATCTCCGTTTCTCACCTTCTGTATTCGTTTTAGGCCACAAAGTTCTCATAGTAGAAGATCTGGAAGATGTTGAAGTATTTGAAGGGGAAACTGCAACTTTTAAATGTAGAATCTCACCAGCAAACTATGACAAAGTGCACTGGTTCCTGGACAAAACCCCGTTACATACCAACAAAGTCAATGAAGTTCAGTCACTACCAGGGGGCTATCACACACTGTCTCTCAACCAGCTGGGGGTGAAGGATTCTGGCATGGTCACATTTGAAGCTGGTGATCAAAAAACATCTGTAAAACTATTAGTGAAAGGTAACAGTAGGGGAATGCATGGTCTAGATCAATTTATTAGAGGATGAGCGAAAGTTGAAATTTTAATAAAAAATTTATTTTGCCAATTATGCTTTGAAAGCATCACTTCTTTTAAATTCAACTAATTGTATTTAAATATTTAATATCGCTAACTGTTGTTTACAAATATCCATATTTACAAAATAACTTTAAAAAAGTTATTTTGTCAAATTTGCCAAAATTTTTAGGAATGCGTCAAATTCAGGATTTGTTTTCAACTCCTTTAGCCCAAAGTGGATTTTTACCAGGAGCTATGAAACATCTAAGGGTTCATTTTCCAGAGACATCTTTTGACTTCAGAAAAAAGATGTAAAGATAAAAATATCTTATTTAATATTTCAATTTTGACAATTCTTTTTGGTGATTAAAGAGATGTTTTTTTTTTAGAAAACAGATTTAGTGCCCCAATGAATTTCATGCATCCCCAAAAATTCTGCTTTATAAAAAAAATAAACTGTTTACAGATATCCAGATTTACAGATATCCAGCTTTACAAAATTACCTTTTTGTTATTATTTTGAAATTGTTTAAAATGTTAAAGTTATGTAAAATTTTAATTATGTTAAAATAATTTTTAAGAATTTGCTGTGTTAAATTTGATTATGCTACGTATAAAAATTTTCAAGAACGTATCAAATCCAGGATTTACTTTCAGTTCATTTAGTTCAAAGTGGATTTTTGCCAGGAGTTATGAAACATCGAATGTAATGTAATCTAAGGCTTAATTTCCATAGACATCTTATAGCTTCGGAAAAAAGATTTAAAGATACAAACATATTATTTTAAATTTTAAATATGAAAATGCTTTTTTTGTTAATAAAGAGATTTTTTTTTTAGAATACAGATTTAGTGCCCTGACAGACCCTAAAATTAGAATTTGGTGCATCCCCAGAAAGTTCTGCTTTAAAAACAAAATTTTGAAGTTTATTTTAATGTTATTCTAGAGAAACCTTCCATCACCAATTTGGAAGTATCTCAGGGCGAAAGTGCAACAATTACTTACAAAACCTCAAAACCTAATGAGCCTGTTTCCTGGTATAAAGATGGTAAAGTGGTTCGCAGTTCTTCAAAATATCAAATAACCAGATCCGGATGTGAGAACACACTGATCATATGCGACCTTACCAACAAAGACAGCGGCACATATGTCTGTGAACATGGGATGGGCAAAATTAGCACAATTCTTGCTGTGAAGGGTAAGACAAGGAAAATGTTTTATATCTAATTTAGAACTAATTCTAAACCCTGGTGGGAACTCAGCAGACAATTGCAACTTTTCAAGTAAATAAAATCAGATCCTCAGATCAAAAACAGTTTTTTTTTTATTTTAATGATTTTAGCCAGAGTTGTCAGTAGCCCAGACCACGTCTAGATGATTTTTTTTTTTTTGAAAATCTGGAACTACAAAATGAACAAAGAATAACAAGAAAAACATATGGTCGACTTTTTAAATTTCTTTTCTCTCCATGGGAAGAAGATCTTTACGTTGGCCCAAAAGCAAGAAAATATATCTGTATCTTCATAACTCATTTTGTAAAATATATTTTGGTCGCATTTTTGAAGAATTCTTCATTACCTCACTGCCATGATGGAGATCTAGAAAATGTTTGTCCGTTTTTTTTCCCGAAGGTCCCCATGTTGCATTTTCTGTTAAGTTCTTACCCCAAATCTGCTGCTACGCAAATTTTCATGTTGTGTTGGTTTGCCTCCTGGAAAAAGAAGAACTCGGACTGATTAACTAATCTTGTGTCTCGGAAACTACACTCTAAAGAATGTATTTTTCTCCCCGTAACTTCCTCATCAAGTTCTTCATCATCATTTAACAACCTTCTTTAGGTCAAGTATGCATGAGACTCTTAATAAAATAAACCACAAAATTCTAAAGTTTTAGGCTTATGGTGTTTGTTGCCAACTGTGTGGTGTTGTTGTTGGCAAATCTCACAAAAGATATTTCGAATTGTCATATTTTTGCCAATAGCCTACTTGTCAACAAATGAAAAAATATGCCTTTTATGTAAAACTATATCATAGGACTGTTATGTTTTTTTACAACCAAAAGTTACTTCTAATTATTGTATGTGCTTTTGCTTTTAATGTTGAATTATTTACCTATTTGTTGTCATAAGACAGTTTATTTTGTATGCCCTAAAATATAAACGGACACCACCCATGGTTTGCAAGCACCTGGAAACTGCTGGTTGAGAGCTGGGGAATTGAAGACCCCTGGGGCCTGAGCAGTTGTTACATACTTGTTTGGGTCATCAAGATCAGGGGTTTCCAAATCACAGCCTGCTACAAGATTTAATTTGACTCGCCGGTAGGGGCCTGTCATGGTTATGCAATAGAGTTCATCTGCTTACCTGTCTCCATGTGTTCATCTCTAGAGACCAGCTGACCCTCACCTGACTGCTTTTATAATCCATCCTCTGGCATGGCTCCACCCTAGTTCCTATCAGAGAGCTCTATATTAACCTGTGCACTGCAGGCCAGCCCTGCTGATCAACCTTTGTGTGTTAGCTTCCTGTTTCCTGCCGTGTGCTCTGCTACTGTTTTCCGTTACCGACTTTGGCGTGTCTTGACTATCCCTGTTTGCCTGTGATCCTGACCTTTTGGCGTGTACCCGACTATTCTTGTCTGCTTGTGGCCCCAACCTTGGCTTTGTCCCTCACCATCCCTATCCTCCTGTTGCCTACTGTGGGTGTGAGCTGGGGGACCCTGGGGGTCGCGACCTGGAGCCAGTTGCAGCCAAGTCCATCCACACCACTAGAGGCGCTGATGAACACCTGCTGGCTCTTAGACTCCATCTGCAGCAGTCAGCCGTAGGGTCCACAACCTTTGGTGCACTCCTGATCCCTACGGTGTGCACCTGTCACCTCGCCTCAAGGTGACCTGGCAGTTTGATCAGCCATGGACCCGGCTGACGTGCCGCTCCCTGCAGTCAATCCGTGCAGAGCATAGTGCGGAGACTCGAGACCCAGGAATCTAATCAGACTCAGGTGATGCAATTCCTTCAAGATCTGGCTTCCCGTTTTGAGCAGCTACAGGCTTCCTTGGGAACCCCGAACCTGCAGCCTCAAGTACAGTCTCCGACTGCACCTATCGCACCAGTCGCATTCACGCATTCATTATTACTGCCAGCTCCGTCCCGTTTCTCTGGGGACTCCAAGGCCTGCAGGGGCTTCCTCAGCCAATGCACCATTCATTTTGAGCTCCAGCCTCAAAACTTTCTGTCGGATTGGGCAAAGGTGGCCTATATCATTTCCCTCCTCTCTGGTGAAGCTTTAGCCTGGGCTGCTCCCCTGTGGGAGAAAAATGATCCGGTGGTTTCCAGCCTGTCCAACTTCTTGAAGCTCTTTCGTAATATCTTCGAGGAGCCAGCTCGAGTTTCTTCTGCGGCTAGTGCCCTTTTACGCCTTCGTCAAGAATCTTGTTCTGTGGGACGATATGCACTTCAGTTCCGTATCCTCACAGCTGAATTGAGCTGGAACAATGAGGCCCTGGTTGCAACCTTTTTACATGGTCTCTCTGACCGAGTGAAGGACGAATTAGCAGGAAGAGCTATTCCCGCCAGTCTGGACAATGTAATTTCCTTATGCAATCAGATTGACATTCGTTTCCAGGAGAGGTCCTTAGAAAAAAGATGCCAGCACCCCCTAGGTCCTAGTCAGTCTGAACCTTTTTCCCGTCGCCCTGTGGAGCATCCTATGTCTGCTGAGGAACCCATGCAGCTTGGCCGGACCAGACTAACCCCCGAGGAACGTGCTAAACACAGAACTCTAGGCTTGTGTCTTTATTGTGGGGGCAAGGGTCATTTTCGTGACTGCTGCTCACTTCGTCCGGGAAACGCTCGGGTAATACATTTGGAAGGTGGAGTATTGGACCCAGAAACATCACCTTCTCGTTTTCTTCTTCCGGTGTTCCTACATGTAGGCACTTCTCCCCAATCGGTCCTAGCATATCTGGACTCCGGAGCTGCCGGCAATTTTATGGACTGGAGAACTGCTTCTTCTATGAAGCTTACCCTTTCTCCCCTCACTACGCCACTGGTAGTCTTGGCATCTGATGGCAATGTGCTCCCAGGGGGTCCTATCCATTTCCAGACGCTACCTATTAGGATGTCGGTAGGGATACTCCACCAGGAGTTGATCTCCTTCCTCATCCTTCCCAAGGCCTCTACCCCCATTGTATTGGGTCTTCCTTGGCTACAGCTCCACTCGCCACATGTGGACTGGGTCTCTGGGCAGATCCTGGCTTGGGGCCCTTCGTGTTTCCCGTCCTGTCTTCTCAAGGTGAGCCCCAAGGGGAAACTTCCCATTGCTACCACATCCGTATCGTCTGATCTTCCCACGGCATACAGCAATTTCCGGGATGTGTTCTGTAAGAAGTCTGCTGAGGTGCTTCCTCCCCATAGATCTTATGACTGTGCTATTGACCTTTTCCCTGGAGCAACCCTGCCCAGGGGTCGTACCTACCCTCTGTCCATTCCAGAGACCCAGGCCATGTCTGAGTATGTCGCCGAGAATCTGGAGAGAGGTTTCATCCGGAAATCCTCATCGCCTGCAGGAGCAGGGTTCTTTTTCGTTGCCAAAAAGGATGGTACCCTCAGACCCTGCATCGACTATAGAGGTTTAAACGCAGTGACTATGAAAAACCGATACCCCTTACCTCTAATATCTGAGCTATTCGACAGGTTGAAGGGAGCTTCCATTTTCACTAAGTTGGATCTCAGAGGTGCATACAATCTCATTCGAATACGGGAAGGTGACGAATGGAAGACTGCGTTTAACACTAGGGACGGGCATTACGAATACCTGGTTATGCCTTTTGGTTTGTGTAATGCTCCAGCTGTGTTCCAGAACTTCGTCAATGAAATATTCAGGGACCTACTGTACCAGTTTGTTGTCATCTATCTGGATGATATTCTCATCTTTTCTAGACATGTGCAGAGTAAAATATTTCCTTTTCGGAATTTTGTTTTCATCCGAATTAAATAATTTATTTAGTTACTCCCGAAATTCGTTTTTATTTATTTCGTTTTTCGTTCAAAAATTGCATTAGTCCGAAAATCCACATGAATTACGGTCGAATCTGTCTTTGAAGGCTTATGGTGTCTGTCGAATGTATAAAGAAGATTCGACTGAGCTAGTATATAGCATACTTTAGAACCCCTATTAAAGTCTATGGGACTCCAATGTTCAAAATCTACAGTTCTAATTTTAAAGACTAATTTGCAAGTTACTGTCCTAAAAAGTGTTTGGGGACCCGGGTCCTGCCCCAGGGGACATGGATCAATGCAAAAAAAAGTTTTAAAAACGGCCGTTTTTTCAGGAGCAGTGATTTTAATAATGATTAAAGTGAAACAATAAAAGTGTAATATTCCTTTAAATTTCGTAGGGGGGGGGGGGGTTGTCTATAGTATGCCTGTGAAGGGGCGCATGTTTCTGGTGCTTAGAACTGTCCCTGCACAAAGTGTCATTTATGCAGGAAAAAAAGTCCTTTAAAATCACTCGCAGCTATTATGAATTGTCGGCTCCGTAATACAGAGAACACTCATTGAAAGTCATTGATAAAAATAAAAAAAATTTAAAAAAAAGCGTGGGGGTCCCCCAAATTCAATTACCAGGCCCTTCAGGTCTGGTATGGATATTAAGGGGAACCCTGCCTCAAATTTAAGAAAAAATTTGACGTGGGGTTCCCCTTAAATATCCATAACCAGACCCTTCAGGTCTGGTATGGATATTAAGGGGAACCGCGCGTCAAATTAAAAAAAAAATTGATGTGGGGGTCCCCCTAAAAATCCATACCAGACCCTTTATCCGAGCACGCAACCTGGGAGGCCGCAGGAAATGAGGGGGGGACGAGAGAGCGCCCCCCCTCCCTCCTGAACCGTACCAGACCACATGCCCTCAACATTGGGAGGATGCTTTGGGGGTCTGTGACCCCTCAAAGCACCTTGTCCCCATGTTGATGAGGACAAGGGCCTCATCCCCACAACCGTGGCCGGTGGTTGTGGGGGTCTGCGGGCGGGGGGCTTATCAGAATCTGGAAGCCCCCTTTAACAAGGGGACCCCCAGATCCCGCCCCCCCCTGTTTGAAATGGTAAGAGGGTACAAAAGTACCCCTACCATTTCACAATGAAAGTGTAAAAAATAGTTAAATAAGACAAACACACTTTTGAAAAATTCCTTTATTAAAAATAAAAAAAATAAAAAAAAGATTCCAGCGGTGGTGATCCACTCTTGCTATCCAGCGACGGACGGTCATCTCTCCAGCGATTGGCCCATCTCATCCAGCGCAGCGAATCCATCCTTCTTCTGTCTCCACGGAGGAGACACTTCGCGATCTGACGTTTCTTATATACGGAGGGCGGGGCCACCCGTCACCTGACCCCGCCCCACCTCTGACGCAAGGGGAAACACGGGGTTCCCTGTGACGTATGGGTGACCCCGCCCCCCTCTGATGTAACGGAAACCTGCCTGTGTTACATCAGAGGGGTGCGGGGTCACCCATACGTCACAGGGAACCCCGGGTTTCCCCTTGCGTCAGAGTGGGGCGGGGTCAGGTGACGGGTGGCCCCGCCCTCCGTATATAAGAAATGTCAGGCTCCGGAATCCTTGCAGTGTCTCCTCCGTGGAGACAGAAGAAGGATGGATTTGCTGCGCTGGATGAGATGAGCCATCGCTGGAGAGATGACCGTCCGTCGCTGGATAGCAAGAGTGGATTACCACCGCTGGAATCTTTTTTTTATTTTTTTTATTTTTAACAAAGGAATTTTTCAAAAGTGTGTTTGTCTTATTTAACTATTTTTTACACTCTCTTTGTACCCCCTTACCATTTCAAACAGGGGGGGGGCCGGGATCTGGGGGTCCCCTTGCTAAAGGGGGCTTCCAGATTCTGATAAGCCCCCCGCCCGCAGACCCCCACAACCACCGGCCACGGTTGTGGGGATGAGGCCCTTGTCCTCATCAACATGGGGACAAGGTGCTTTGAGGGGTCACAGACCCCCAAAGCATCCTCCCAATGTTGAGGGTATGTGGCCTGGTACGGTTGAGGAGGGGGGGGCGCTCTCTCGTCCCCCCCTCTTTTCCTGCGGCCTGCCAGGTTGCGTGCTCGGATAAAGGGTCTGGTATGGATTTTTAGGGGGAACCCCACGTCAATTTTTTTTTAAATTTGACGCGGGGTTCCCCTTAATATCCATACCAGACCTGAAGGGTCTGGTTATGGATAATTAGGGGGAACCCCACGTCAAATTTTTTCTTAAATTTGAGGCAGGGTTCCCCTTAATATCCATACCAGACCTGAAGGGCCTGGTAATTGAATTTGGGGGACCCCCACGCTTTTTTTTAAATTTATTTATTTATTTATTTTATCAATGACTTTCAATGAGTGTTCTCTGTATTACGGAGCCGACAATTCATAATAGCTGCGAGTGATTTTAAAGGACTTTTTTTCCTGCATAAATGACACTTTGTGCAGGGACAGTTCTAAGCACCAGAAACATGCGCCCCTTCACAGGCATACTATAGACAACCCCCCCCCCCCCCTATGAAATTTAAAGGAATATTACACTTTTATTGTTTCACTTTAATCATTATTAAAATCACTGCTCCCGAAAAAACGGCAGTTTTTAAAACTTTTTTTTGCATTGATACATGTCCCCTGGGGCAGGACCCGGGTCCCCAAACACTTTTTAGGACAGTAACTTGCAGAATCTTTTCTCTCTGTCAAATCTTTTTTCTCTGTGGAATATTTTCTCTATATAATCTTGGACTAATAGAGGTAAGGTTAGGCACATTTGACCACAGGTTCTATAGACAGATTGTTATTGTCAGAGTCATGTCGAATCTCCTATTCTATATCGAACTGTTGTAACAATGAAAACGAAAATAAAGCATTTATTTATGTCGGATCTTTCGTTTTTCGTATTCTGTGCTTTCGTTATCGTTTGTCAAAACGAAAACGAAAATAGCTGAAATTCGGACGAAAATGCATTCGGACGAAAACTAATGCACATGTCTAATCTTTTCCGAAGATCTGCCTGCTCACAGAAACCATGTACGCACCGTACTTCAGCGCCTTAGAGAGAACAATCTCTATGCCAAGATGGAGAAATGTTCCTTTGAATGTTCCGAGGTCCTGTTTCTGGGATGTTTTGTTTCTAGTGCGGTTCTTCGCATGGATCCCGGGAAGGTCTCAGCCATTACCAACTGGCCCCTTCCCGCTAGCCTCAAGGCCACACAGCGTTTTCTTGGCTTCACAAATTATTATAGGCAGTTCATAAGGAATTACTCTTCAATTGCCGCGCCCATTATCGATTTGACCAAGAAGGGTGCGAATGCCAAAGACTGGCCTCCCGAGGCTGTCTCTGCGTTTCACGATCTGAAACAGGCCTTTGTCTCTGGACCTCTCTTGAGGAGACCAGATCCTGAGGACCCATTTTTTATTGAAGTAGACGCTTCTTCGATGGGGGTGGGAGCTGTGCTTCTTCAGGACTTTGAGAAGAAACGTCAACCATGTGCGTTCTTCTCCAAAAAAAATTCTCAGGCAGAGAGAAATTATGCCATTGGTGATCGGGAACTTCTCACAATTAAATTGGCGTTGGAGGAGTGGCGTCATCTCTTGGAAGGTTCCCCTCACTCCATAACGATCTTTACTGATCTCCGCTCGGATGTTAAAGACTATGTTAAGGCTTGTCACGTCTGTGCTCAGTCTAAATCTTCCACTCAAGCCCCTGCTGGTCTTCTCATGACCTTGCCCATTCCTAAGGAGCCCTGGTCTCATATCGCCATGGATTTTATCACTGATCTTCCACTGTCGGAGAATAATACGGCCATTTGGGTAGTAATCGATCGGTTCTCCAAGATGGCTCATTTTGTTCCTCTTCCTGGTCTCCCTTCTGCCCCTGCCTTGGTTCCCATTTTTGTACGAGAGATTTTACGCCTTCATGGTGTTCCTTCTCATGTCGTTTCGGACAGGGGTGTGCAGTTTACTTCTCGTTTTTGGAGAGCCTTTTGCAAATCCCTCGACATTACCTTGGATTTTACCTCTTCTTATCATCCCTAATCCAATGGCCAGACTGAGAGAGTTAATCAGGAGTTGGAGGTCTTTCTCCGTACCTTGGTCTCTGCCCATATGATTGGGCATCACTATTACCGTGGGCTGAGTTCTTCCACAATAATCATGTCAACGTCAGTTCTCAGAAAACACCCTTTGTCACTGTTTATGGAAGACATCCTCAGCTTCCTCTTCCTATGACTTGTTCTTCTGATATTCCAGCTTTGGCTACTGATCAGGAATCATTCAATTCCAGGTGGGCTGACGTTCATGATTCCCTCCAGAAAGCTGCCAACAAATTCAAGAGTTTTGCTGACCGTCGCAGGCGTAAGCCACCTTCTCTTCAGCCAGGAGACAAAGTCTGGCTCTCCACCAGGAACATCAAACTCCGGGTTCCTTCTCTCAAATTTGCTCCAAGATTCATTGGTCTGTACACCATCATTTCTAAACTGAATCCAGTTTGTTTCAAGCTTCAGATTCCCAAAAGCCTCAAAATCTCTAACTCCTTCCATATTGCCCTTCTGAAGCCTTTAGTCCTCAATAAGTTCTCTCGTCCTCTCTCTACCGTAGCACCGGTCTCTGAGGATGATCAGGAGTACGAGGTTAGCCAAATTTTGGATTCCCGACTCTGTAGAGGCATTCTCCAGTACCTCGTGCACTGGAAAGGTTTTGGTCCTGAGGAGAGGTCGTGGATTTCGGCTTCCGAGGTCTTTGCACCTCGTCTGTTGAGGAAGTTTCATTTGAAGTTCCCCTCTAAACCTGGTCCCAGGGAGGGAAGGGGGAGGCCTCGTAAGAGGGGGGGTACTGTCATGGTTATGCAATAGAGTTCATCTGCTTACCTGTCCCCATGTGTTCATCTCTAGAGACCAGCTGACCCTCACCTTACTGCTTTTATAATCCATCCTCTGGCATGGCTCCACCCTAGTTCCTATCAGAGAGCTCTATATTAACCTGTGCACTTCAGGCCAGCCCTGCTGATCAACCTTTGTGTGTTAGCTTCCTGTTTCCTGCCGTGTGCTCTGCTACTGTTTTCCGTTACTGACTTTGGCGTGTCTTGACTATTCCTGTTTGCCTGTGATCCTGACCTTTTGGCGTGTACCCGACTATTCTTGTCTGCTTGTGGCCCCGACCTTGGCTTTGTCCCTCACCATCCCTATCCTCCTGTTGCCTACTGTGGGTGTGAGCTGGGGGACCCTGGGGGTCGCGACCTGGAGCCAGTTGCAGCCAAGTCCATCCTCACCACTAGAGGCGCTGGTGAACACCTGCTGGCTCTTACACTCCGCGCCCCAGGGAATCTTACGCTCTAACCCCAGTGGGATCTGTCCCCCATCTGCAGCAGTCAGCCGTAGGGTCCACAACCTTGCGGTGCACTCCTGATCCCTACGTGTGCACCTGTCACCTCGCCTCAAGGTGACCTGACAGGGCCGTATCTTATCCCCAATGTCCACAGATTGAGGATCCAGATCAGCAGAGGCTGCCTTTGGTCTCCACTGCTACTTCATTTTCCCTCCCCGCACTCTCCAGCACAGAAAAAACCCAACCTTCCCCAAGCTGTCATCATCACCATTATTGGTTGCATGCTAGGTCCACCGGCATCCTAACAACCCATGATGTGGTTGCCCCAGCATTGACAGGAGGTTGAAACGTTCTCCATCTTTGTTTTCTCTGTCTCCACACTCCCACCCTGCTGCTAAAGCCACCTTGTTAGCCTTATAGTGGTAAGGGGAACTTTGATGGGGATATCAGTAGAGGACCACCAATGCTACCATTAGAATCTGTATTCAATACACCTATTGGAAGAGCCAAAATGGTCCTTTATGGTCCTTTTCCAATTTCCAAATTTTTTCATTTTTAAATTTATCAAATTTCGAATATTTGAATTTCCAAATTTCTGAGATTTTGAATTTCCGAATTTCTGAAACACTGAAATTTAGAAATTCGGAATTTTGGAAATTCAGAAATTAAGAATTTTGGAAATTCAGAAATTAAGAATTTTGGAAAGTCGGAAATTCGAAATTTGGAAAAGTGGAATTTGGAAATTCGAAATTTCGGAAAGTCCGAAATTCAAAAATTCATAATTTCGGAAATTCATAATTTCGGAAATTCGGGAAAATTTCGGAAATTGAAAAATTCTGAAATTTCTGAATTAATTGTCAAAATTCGTTAAAAAACTAATTCGGAACTAAACTAATTAATTGCAAATGTCTAGAAACCAGGTCTCATCTAAGCACTGTTGGAGGGGCTGTCAAGCCAGCACTTCCAGACCTTGTTGGATTTCTTAGAACTCTTCTACTTAAATAGTTAGCCTTGTAAAATGGGAGCATTTTATAAACCAACCCTAGCCAAAAAGTCCTTGATTGGGATTTCTAACCCAACTAAGAGTAGATTTGTCAGAATATTGTCCAAAATGTTAGAGCAATTATAAATAGTACAGCAGGAAACTGCAATGCCTGAGCTTTTAGTTCTCTTCGGTTTGTTATGTATGATAATTTTACAATGAAGTAGAGAGGTCAATCATATGACTGATGGGATGAGCAGAATTTTTAAGACGTTTGGAATAAAGATGTTTCTTCTAATTTCCTCTTCAACATTTGAACTTTTTCATGTTTCAGCGGTGCAGGCTTTCTTCAAACGTGAAGTGCAAAGCACTGAAGCCGAAGAAGGTGAAACGGCAACACTTTTTTGTGAGCTGTCCAACGAGAAAGCCGAGGTGCATTGGAAGAAGGATGCCAAACTGCTAACATCCGGTAGCAAGTATGAAATGAAGGCAAAAGACCGCAGGATGGAGCTACTGGTCCATAACCTGACCCAAGAAGACTCTGGAACCTACACCTGCGAAACTGGAGAACTAACATCTTCTGCCACCTTGACAGTGAAGGGTAGGTGTAAATTTTTTTTTTTTTTAAATAAACGCTAGGGGGTTGATTTGCTAAAGGCAAATAGACTGTGCACTTTGCAAAGTGCAGTTTACCCTCTACGAGTGCAGTTGCTCCAGAGCTAAGTAAATGAGGTAAAGCTTCACTTTGCAAAGAATATTCAATCACGTGCAAGGAAAATATTTAAAGAAATGCATTTTCTACTCATTTACTGAAGCTCTGGAGCAATTGCACTTGCAAAGTGCACAGTCTACCTTTAGTAAATCAATCCCTATAAGTCACAATTGGAGTCTTAAAAATATTTATTTGTATTTTCCTTTCACTCCGAACTGGAATCCCACCTTAAAGTAGAACTATAAGCAAAACTTTGTTTTTTTTTCATTTTGCATAGAGTAAGGGAAGGTCATAACCCCTGTCAGATTTTTTTTATCACCATCTGTGTCCCATTGGGGAGATTTCCCTTCACTTCCTGTCCCATTGCCATACAGGAAGTGAGGAAATCCCTGAAAATTAAGGGAATTTCTTGGGGCCACACAAGGTCACCAGAACCAGTGTGCCCTTTGGAAGATTTCCATTCTATTACTTTTCTAGAGACAGAATAAAATTTGGTATTATCTTTTGCTTTAACTTTCGATGTTAATGGTAGACAGTAGACATGTGCAAATAAAATTTGTTTATTTTCATTTTCGTTTCATTCTTTTTTTGCTTTTTTTCGGAAATTTAGAAGATTTGGAAATTCAGAAATCTGAAAATTCAGAAATCTGAAAATTGGGAATTTCAAATTTCTGAATTTTCGAATTTTCGGATGTATGAATTTCCAAATTTTTGAATTTCAAAATTTTTGAATTTCAAAATTTTAGAATTTCCGAATTTTGAATTTCCGAATTTAGAATTTTCAGTTTTCCGAATTTTCAAATTTCCGAATTACCTCATTTAGAATTTTCGAATTTCTGAATTTCGAATTTTCAAATTTAGAATTTATGAATTTAGAATTTCCAAATTTTCAAAATTAAATATTGAAAAATTTGAAAATCTGAAAAAAAGAAAGAAAATCAGTAAAATTCTATATAATACAACTGACAAATAATAAATATTGAATTATAGGTATTGAAATTTCCTTTCAAATTTGGCTATTTGTGAACGTAACAAATACAAATTTGTCTGAAGTTACGAATTATCCAAAATAACTAATGCCACATCTAAACAAATGGAATGGAACAAATAATAAATAATAATAATAAAAAGGTTTTATTATTATTATTGTTATTTATTATTATTAGATCATTACATTACATTTGCTTAGATACGGCATTCGTTATATCAGATAATTTGTAACTTCTGATAAATTCATACACGTTCCGTTCACTAACAGCCAAATTTGAAAGGAAATTCCAATACCATTAATTAAATATTTATTATTAGTTAATATTTCAGATTTTCTGGTTTTCAAATTTTCAGATTTTCATTCTTGTTTTTGTGTTTTTAAATTTCCAAATTTTTGGATTTTCAAATTTATGAAATTTAGAATATTCAAATTTCCTAATTTAGAATTTTCAAATTTCCGAAATTTTGAATTTCCGAATTCTAGAAATGTTCCAATTTCGTATATTTTGCAATTTTGGAAATTTCGAATGTCAGAAATGTCGAATTTCAGACATTTCGAATTTCAGAAATTTCAAATTTATGAATTTCCAAAATTCCACATTTCTGAAATTCCGAAATTTAGAATTTTCTAAAATTTTCAAATTTGAAAATTTGGAAATTCGAAAATTTGGAAATTCGAAAATTTGGAAATTCGAAATTCGAAAATTTGAAAATTCGGGAATTTAAAGATTTAGAAATTCGGAAAGTAGGAAATTCGAAATTTCGGAAATTCGTTAATTCAAAATTTCAGAAATTGAAAAATTTGGAAATTTCTGAATTAATACATTTGTTAAAATTTGTTAAAAATGAATTTGGAACTAAACAAATTGCACATGTCTAGTAGACAGGACAAACAGAGAGGGTGAATCTCCCTAATGGGGGGGACAGACTGCAACAAAAAAAAATTGACAGGTCATCTAATCCTTCTCCTCTCTATTAAAAAAAATTGCCTTTAGTTCTACTTTAGGATGTCAAAACTAAAGCTGGCCATATACTTGAAGAATTGTATTCGAAAGTTTATATTTTATAATCATTTATTTGATTTTCTAACAGTTAGTGGGTTCAAATTGAGATTAGTTTTCAAACAAAGTGATGAGAAAAATTGAAGGAGCGGGATGGAAATGTTTTTTATATATTGGGGCGCCTGCTTTTACACACACATGAACTTTATTGGCATCCCAGTCTTAGTCCGTAGGGTTCAATATTGAGTTGGCCCACCCTTTGCAGCTATAACAGCTTCAATTCTTCTGGGAAGGCCGTCCACAAGGTTTAGGAGATGTGTCTATGGAAATGTTGGACCATTCTTCCAGAAGAGCATTTGTGAGGTCAGGCGCTGATGTTGGACGAGAAGCCCTGGCTCTAGGTCTAATTCATCCCAAAGGTGTTCTGTCGGGCTGAGATCAGGACTATGGGGATGTTTGACCATTCTTCCAGAAGCGCAATTGTGAGGCCGGCACTGATGTGGATGAGAAGGCCTGGTTCTCAGTCTCTACTCTAATTCATCCCAAAGATGTTCTATTAGGTTGAGGTCAGGACTTTGTGCAGGTCAGTCAGTTCTTCCACCCCAAACTCACTCATCAATATCTTTAGGGCCATTGGTTGTACATTGGTGCACAGTCATGTTGGAACAGGAAGGGCTGATCCCCAAACTGTTCCCACAAAGTCGGGAGCATGAAATTGTCCAAAATGTCTTGGTATGCTGATGCTTTAAGACCCCTTTCACACTGGGGCATTTTTCGGGCGTTTTTCAGGTGCTTTAGCGTTAAAAAAAAAGCACCTGTAAAGCACTTGAAAGAAGCTGCAAATGCAATCCCAATGTAAAAGCCCGAGTGCTTTCACACTGAGATCCCTTTCACACTGGGGAGTTTTTCGAGCGCTTTAGCGTTAAAAAAAGCGCCTGTAAAGCGCCTGAAAGAAGCTGCAACTGCAATCCCAATGTAAAAGCCCGAGTGCTTTCACACCGAGGCGCTGCGCTGGCGGGGCGTCCAAAAAAGTCCTGCAAGCAGCTTCTTTGCAGCGCTTTTGGAGCGGTGAATACAACGCTCCTAAAGCGCCCCTTCCCATTGAAATCAATGGGAAGCGCCTGTAAAACGCCTGAAAAGCACCTGAAAAGCGCTATTGGCAGCAGCGTTTTGTGGGTGCTTTTAACCCTTTATTTGGCCACTAGCAGGGGTTAAAAGTGCCCCAATAACGCTCAAAAAACAGTGGTAAAGCGCTGCTAGTTTAAGCGGCGCTTTACGACCATTTTTCGGGCGCTGACATTGTGAAAGGACCCTTAAACACTTGGGCTTTCACATTGGGACTGCAGATGAGGCTTCTTTCAAGCGCTTTACAGGCGCTTTTTTTAACGCTAAAGCGCCTGAAAAACGCATGAAAAACGCCCCAGTGTGAAAGGGGTCTAAGGGTTCTCTTCACTGTAACTAAGGGGCCAAGACCAACCCCTGAAAAACAACCCCACACCATAATCCCCCCTCCACCAAATGATTTGGACCAGTGCACAAAGCCAGGTCCATAAAGATATGGATGAGCGAGTTTGGGGAGTGTGGGGTTGTTTTTCAGGGGTTGAGCTTGGCCCCTTAGTTTCAGTGAAGGGAACTCTTAAGGCGTCAGCATACCAAGACATTTTGGACAATTTCATCCTCCCAACTTTGTCGGAACAGTTTGGGGATGGCCCCTTCCTGTTCCAACATGACTGCCCACCAGTACACAAAGCAAGGCCCATAAAGACATGGATGAGGGAGTTTACGGTGGAGGAACTTGACTGGCCTGCACAAAGTCCTGACCTCAATCGGAATAGAACATCTTTGGGATGAATTAGAGTGGAGACTGCGAGCCAGGCCTTCTCATCCACATCAGTGCCTGACCTCACAAATGCGCTTCTGGAAGAATGGTCAAACATTCCTATAGACACAAGGCATAATGCCCCGTGCACACGAGCGGAATTTCCATCGGAAAAATCTTGGATGGTTTTTCAGACGGAATTCCTCTCAAGCTTGGCTTGCATACACACGGGTCACACAAAAGTTCTCTGAACTTTCTACCGTCAAGAACGTGGCGATGTACAACACTATGACAAGCCGAGAAAATGAAGTTCAATGCTTCCGAGCTTGCATCGAATTGTTTCCGAGCATGCGTAGGAATTTTGTGCGTCGGAATTGCTACAGACGATCGGAATTTCAGATCAGAACTTTTTCCGTTGGAAAAATAGAGAACCTGCTCTCAAACTTTTGCTGGCAGAAATTCCACCAGTAAAAGTCCGATGGAGCATACACACGGTCGGAATTTCCGACCACAAGCTCACATCGGACTTTTTCTGGCAGAGTTTCCGATCGTGTGTACGGGGCATTAGGCTGGGGTCACATATATGCAAATTGGATGAGGGTTTTTTCCGCATCCAATTCGCATGACAGGCGAGTGTGACCGGCTCTCAATGGAGATGGTTCACACAGGTCCGGGTGGCCATGGTCCGGATTGCAGAAGGGTCCTGTGCGTCTTTGGGTCCGGTTCAGGTGCGAATTCAGGCAAAAATTCGGACCGGAATCGCACCAGAACTGGTGAACAGAACCGGACCCCAGGCACGAACCTGCGGCCGCACGTATGTGAATCCAGCCAAAAAAAAAACGAATACAGCCATCACATCTAACAATTGGTAAGCTGAAATATAATAAATGATTGAGTTTAATACTGCTTTAAAAAAATAAATAAAATCAAGATCCAAAAGATTTCCACCATTTACAAAGGCTTGGGCGATTGTAGTCGGTGATGTTTTTTTTTTTCTGCAGCTGTTCAGGTCTTGTTCAAACGAGGCCTCCGTAATGAGAAGGCCAAAGAGGGCAGTACGGTGAAGCTACACTGTGAACTGAGCAAGGCCGGAGCCCCTGTGAAGTGGACGAAGGACGACCAAATTTTAGTGAGCGGTGAGAAGTACCAAACCAAGCAACAGGGCACGGTGGTGGAGCTTCTCATTCTAAATGCAAAACCAGAAGATTCCGGCGACTACACATGTGACACCGGAGGCCAGAGGAGCTCATCTCATGTGACTGTAACTGGTAAGACCGAGGCAAAGCGCTTTTCACTGTGATGAGATGTTTAAGTTTATTTTTGCAACTTCAGAAATCGTCCACCAAATGGAAAAAATGTTCATGACATGTATGAAATATGTTTAAAAATGTCATACATTCCAGCTTGGACCAATGTAAGTACATATTTCTCATACCTGTGGGATCCCTCTAGAACAGTGATGGTGAACCTTGGCACCCCAGATGTTTTGGAACTACATTTCCCATGATGCTCAACTACACTGCAGCGTGCATGAGCACCATGGGAAATGTAGTTCCAAAGCATCTGGGGTTCCAAGGTTCACCATCACTGCTCTAGAAGCTGGAAATCACTGTAGTAGACATTGCTGCTACACCACCACTCAAGCGATCTCCACTAGCTTCCAGGTCCCGTGGAAAGCATCCAAGAGGCTCTGGTATTTGGATGTGAGTTTATACGAAGTAGTGAGAGGACAAAATGCTTTGGTGAGCTCATCGGATCAGGTTAGCCTGCTCACAACTAATAGGGCTACCCTCTCCAGTGGGTACCCAGCAGGTTACCAAAAAAATATGCACCAGTGGAAAGAGCACCGGACCAAAGAATAAGAGTCCACATCCATTTATTGGTTTACACTAAAAATGGTCAATGTATTTTGGGGGCAAGAAAATATTTCACCTTCATCAGGGCTTCAGTTAAAATAAGAAACTTGAATAGACTCAAAACAGGTCTCTCCTATGCATGGGCGGACTGACCATTTGGCCACTCGGGCACTGCCCGAGGGCCCCGGGCCACTAGGGGACCCCATCAGGTTTGCCAGGCTCAGTAAAACCAGGGACAGTGTGTAAAAATCTTAATTTTTTCTACATCTGTCTCTGAAATGTCCCTTACCGACATCCTTTTGGTCTAAAAATCCTGAGATTATAGCTGCCCCACCTCTCCAGTACCTTCTCCGCCAAAAGAAACATGTCTGTGTATACTGTGTGTACATGTATGTGTATACTGTGTGATTGTATACTGTCTGTGTGTATACTGTGTGGCCCCATAATCTATGATTGCTGGGGGCCCCATAATCTCCTATTGCCCGGGGGCCCCATGAGTTGCCAGTCCGCCCCTGCTCCTATGTGAATCTATGTAGAGAATATAATGGCTGGACTAGAACTAAATAATATATCACAAGTTGTAGATACAGTTGTGCTCATACCCTGGCAGAATTTATGATTTCTTGGCCATTTTGTAGAGAATATGAATGATTACACAAAAAACATTTCTTTCACTCATGGTTAGTGTTTGGCTGAAGCCATTTATTATCAATCAACTGTGTTTACTCTTTTTAAATCATAATGACAACAGAAACTACCCTGATCAAAAGTTTACATACCCCTTAATACCATGTATTGCCCCCTTTAACATCAATGACAGCTTGAAGACTTTTGTGGTATTTGTGGATGAGGCTCTTTATCTTCTCAGATGGTAAAGCTGCCCATTCCTCTTGGCAGTTCCTGTAAATTCTTGGGCTGTCTTGCATGAACGGCATGATTGAGATCTCCCCAGAGGGGCTCAATGATATTGAGGTCAAGAGACTGAGATGGCCACTCCAGAACCTTCACTTTATTCTGCTGTAGCCAATGACGGGTCGACTTGGCCTGTCATTGTGATGTCAAGGGTTTCCAAGGTTTTCTCTGTGTTTGAAAAAGGTTTAGAAAGGCTAATCTACGCCATGGTATAGATAGATGTAATTGGTCACTTCCACCTAAACTTATTCTGAAATGTTGACGTTGTTATGCAGCTTATCTAAGTTGCTTCCATTTTTTACATTCTTCGTTATAACAGCAATGTATATAACCTTCACTGATTACCAATGTGTATTCACACACAGAACTGTCACTCGACGAACCCTGGTGTTTGACAACCCCAGGGGGTCAGCAGTTTCTGAGACGCTGCCACCACTACAACTGACATTAAAAAAAATCTCTGACTGGCTATTTAGGAGGAAGGTGTATCAAATAAAGTGGCACTGAAGGGTTATTGGATGACAAAGAAGTTTTATTGCGGTTTTGATTCTTTGAACCTAATAATAGGTAGATATTCACCTGTTCTTTCTTAGCTCTTCCCATTCGCTTTAAGCAAGATCTGAAAGACTGCGAAGCAGAAGAGGGCTCATCAGTCACTCTTTCCTGTGAAGTCACCAAGGCTGATGCCCATGTGGTCTGGAAGAAGGGCATCACAGACCTTCAAGCCAGTGTCAAATATGAGCTCAGACAAACGGGAACCAAGGTGGAGCTTCTCATTCATAACATAACAGCAGAGGATTCTGGAAACTACACCTGCGATACTGGCGACCAGCAGACTGCTGCACGGGTCAAAGTTCGGGGTAAGATAGCCTTGAACTTTCATTTAGGGGTCTATTTATGAAGGATTCAGTGCCCAGTGATTCCTTCGATGCCATTTGCATGAATGACCTTCAATGACATTCACCTGGCATGCTAAACCTTTTTTCCGATTATCACCCCATTTGCAGCACATTGACCTCAGTTGATCTATATAAGGTTTATTTCATGCTATTAAAGTAGATTTAACTCAAATTTGATAGAATTTTGTTTGCTAAGCTTCATTAAAAAAATCTGCATTCTTCATATATAAAATACTGCTTTCACCTTTTTTTCCATCTCAGTGCTGTTGATATCCTCCAGCCTCTTTCAGCCACTTCCTGTCTACATGCACTTGCTCGAGTGTCAGTTTCACATCATTGCTCTAAAGCGGTTTACTAATATTGGTGACAGTGGCGTACCATACCTGCACAATGTGGGTCAGCACGGTCGCTAGAGGTCTCTACCTGGGGTGCATGTGATGGGGTTACAAGACTGAAGGTCACTCGGGAGACAATTGTCACCCCATAAAAGGAAGTGCCTGAACAAGTATTTTCATGGCAGGGATTATCTCAACCAAAGCTGCAAATTTAAAAAAAGGTTGAAACAAGTTTTGAAATTATAATATCATCTTCAAGCACGTATGAGCGGGTCTTTTTTTCTTAGTGGGAGTGCAGGGGGAATGTAGTTCTGACACCTCATGTATTTAATGGCAAGGGGTGCTGGGGTGTGTTGGAGGGTCTATTGATGCTGACTGCTGGAGGGTCTATTGATGCTGACTGCTGGAGGGTCTATTGATGCTGGCTATTGGGAGTCTATTATTGCTGGCTGCTGGAGGGTCTATTGTTGCTGGCTGTTGGAGGGTCTATTGATGCTTGCTATTGGGAATCTATTGTTGCTGGCTGCTGGAGGGTCTATTGTTGCTGGCTATTGGGAGTCTATTGTTGCTGGCTGCTGGAGGGTCTATTGATGCTTGCTATTGGGAATCTATTGTTGCTGGCTGCTGGAGGGTCTATTGTTGCTGGTTATTGGGAGTCTATTATTGCTGGCTGCTGGAGGGTCTATTGTTGCTGGCTGTTGGAGGGTCTATTGATGCTTGCTATTGGGAATCTATTGTTGCTGGCTGCTGGAGGGTCTATTGTTGCTGGCTATTGGGAGTCTATTGTTTCTGGCTGCTGGAGGGTCTATTGTTTCTGGCTGCTGGAGGGTGTATTGATGTTGGCTATTGGGAGTCTATTGTTGCTGGGTGCTGGAGGGTCTATTGATGCTGGGTGCATTCATTGTTACTAACTACAGTGGATCTATTTTACTGTCTTTCTTGTTATCATTAACAAATTCCATACAAACTACCGAAACCCACAAAATTATATTTGGTTCTGTATTCTCTAAAAAGCAGCATTACTGGGAGGCGGGTAGGGGGTGGAACCAAGGAACGATGCTCTGAGGTGGGTAGGGGCAGAGACAAGAGGTGGTTTGGAGGGGGGGGGGGGGGGGGTGTTCCTGTACCTATTCGCTGAGAAAAAAAGACCTGCGTATGAGATATTTATGATTGAGTTTACTTCTACTTTAAATGAATAGATCTCCTATGTACCATAGGCCAAGGTGTTCGTGCTTTGCTTAACCACCCTATTTTCTAATTGACTGGCAATATAGTATAATATATAAAATGTTATGTTTGATTACATTACTTCTACCGCTATGATTACCCTGTTTTCTTTTTAAAGAGGCAAATATGCCTTTACATTCAATGTTAGAATATGAAGTTTGTTAGTTTGTTAATATTTTCTTCCGTTGAGGACTTCTTGTGGTGATTAGTTGTATATCATACTGTATTTGTTTGTAATATTCTACCCAAAGAGCTTCCAGCCCGCTTCACCAAAGAGCTTACCCACCAGAAGGCTACCGAGGGGGAATCGGTGACTCTGCGCTGTGAACTCAACAAGCCCGATGCTCAAGTAGAGTGGAAGAAGGACGGCAAAGTCATAAAGCAAAGCAAGAAACACAAGCTACACCAGGAAGGTTCCGCGTCAGAGCTGGTTATACGTGACCTGGTGCCGGACGACGCTGGAAATTACTCTTGTGTTTGCGGGGGCGAACAAACGACGGCTGCGGTGACAGTAACTGGTAATGTCCTCTTCTTGTTTGTGGAATGTCTGTGGAGATAGGGGAAAAGTTTTAAGTGGATGGTGTGTGGTGCAGTGGTGTTGGGTTGATTCACCACTATGTCCTTGGAGGTCCTGCTTAAATGGTCTTGGAGAGCATTTTGTAAAGCTCCTGTGCTATCCACTTTATCCTCTAGCTCTCTTCTACACTGTTGTCTGTTAGGGATGGCATTTGGGATTTTCGAAGTTTGTGAATTGTGACTTTTTGGCCAAAAAGTTTGCAGGTTCGCCGCCAAAAAGAGGAACAACCTGTAATGCGGCCTTATGCCGCGTACACACCGTCGGAATTTCCAACAACAAATGTTCGAAGGGGGGCTTGTTGTCAGAAAGTCCGACCGTGTGTATGCTCCATCGGACATTTGCTGTCGGAAATTTCCGACAACAAATGTTTGAGAGCAGGTTCTCAAATTTTCCGACAACAAACGTTGTTGTCGGAAATTCAGAGCGTGTGTACCCAAGTCCGACGCACAAAATTCCACGCATGTTCAGAATCAAGCAGAAGAGCCGCCACTGGCTATTGAACTTAATTTTTCTCGGCTCGTCGTACGTGTTGTACGCCCCCGCGTTCTTGGCGATCGGAATTTCCGACAACATTTGTGTGACCGTGTGTATGCAAGACAAGCTTAAGCCACTATCCGTCGGAAAAAAATCCACGGTTTTGTTGTCGGAATGTCCGATCGTGTGTACGGGGCATTAGCCTATTTTATATTTAACTTTTCTTGAGAAGAGCTTGCTGATTAGCCCTACACATAACTAGACATGTGCAAAAGGAAAAAATCTGTTTAGTTTCGTTTCATTTTAATTCGTTAATTCATTAATTTCGTTTAGTTATATTCGTTAACTTCCTTAAATTCGTTTTCGGATTTCGTTTAGTTTTCTACCGAATTCGAAAAATCGGCCACATTCGAAGATATTTCAACCAAATTCGAAAATATTTCTACCGGATTCGAAATGATTTCAACATGATTCGACATTATTTCAACCGCATTCGAAAATATTTTGTGACCCGACTTTAGGGCCATGTATCTCGGGGTCACTTGGTGCTAGAAACTCCAAATTTGGATATGTTGTAGTGCTAGTACTATTGTGTTTGCATACCAATCGGATCGGGTCGCAAAATGTCATTCTCTAATAACTAATAACATTTTGCGACCCGATTTTGGGGCCACATATCTCGGGGTCACTTATAGCTAGAAACCCCAAATTTGGTATGCAAACACAATAGTACTAGCACTACAACATATCCAAATTTGGAGTTTCTAGCACAAAGTGACCCTGAGATACATGGCCCTAAATTCGGGTCACAAAATATTTTTGAATGCGGTTGAAATAATGTCGAATCATGTTGAAATCATTTAGTACTTCGGCTCAAAAACACTTTGCCAGTAATCCATCCTCCAGCACAAAATTAATTAGCTGATTGGACTATAAGATTTACTTTGAGCTGACCTTTTGTTTCATTAGATCTTTAAAGAATTACCGAATTCATTCGAATTCATTCGTTATATTTCTTTCGTATTCGTTGTAATTCGTTATTTTTTTATTCGGACATTCGGATGCAAAATTCGGCCGAATTTCGATTCGTTACGAAAAGAATTGCACAAGCCTACACATAACCAGAAATGAATGTCAAATTTTCCCCCATACGGAACCCTATAGACAATTTGCTGCAAGATTTGCAAAATTTGAGCACGATTTCCAAACCAAACCCAATCTTCCTTAGCAGGAAGACTTGAAGGCAAAGTTTCTTAACATTTATCTTATGACAATATAGGAACCTGGATGTGGACCAACAAAAATTTGCTTTAGGTCTTTCGAAAATTTTAGTATGGAGGCTCATTCAATACTGTATTCAACTGTATTTATAATCACAGGTTATCTAAATGAGATGAAACGCTAACTTCCGGGCTTTTTTTACTCCTTGAAATTAAATGAATAGTAATTGCAATAAGGGTCTCCATTGCCTTCCTGCACAGGCCCTCGTCTGCATTGGTCTTTCCACCAATCCAGCTTACACATTTGTAGATTTCACCTGCCCTTCTACAAAAAAATAAAAAATACCAATAATCAGTGTTGCAATTTTTAAACATATGCTATTCACATACATTACATTTTGCTGAGAAACGGATAAACAGAAATAAACATAAACCAGAAAATTATTGGAATAAATTTAAATACATTTGTGATGCTCTTTGCATAATATGCAGTTCTAACATTGCAATCATTCCATAAATGACACCTGTAATTTTTTATCTCATGGATTTTCACATTGCTTGTTATTTAAGTAAATGTAAAATGGCAGAATTTAAACATCTTTCCTGTTATTGCCGCATTTGCACTAATAATACCATAAAACTCGGGAAAAAAAAAATGTAAATGCCCTGGCGCTTTGGGGATTCGCTGTTTTCAATGTGATTTACCAAGTTTTGGTCACCTTCTTTATGTTTGCTTAGAAAATAAATGGAAAAAAAGGCAGACTTTACTGGTACCAGGGAAGCGACATCAGATAAAATTCAAATGTTTCTTTAAATTCATTGAATTGTGTTAAAATCACAAGATAAAAATGTCATGGGTTAACATATCCCTAATGTACATTCACATGTCTCATGATGACAATATAGAAGTCATAAATGCATAGCATAGTAACCCAAAAGGTCAGCGCATTTCACCTAAGTGCTTCCTCAGGACCTATATGTACAGGTTTATGGGGGAGTGACTTACCTTAAGAAAATACGTGTTTGACATCCATCTAATAAACTTGCTTATTATATATAATCAATCATCGATTCCAATATACAGTGCTCAATTGTGCAGACTTACATATCCCCCCCCCCCCCCCCAAGGATGAAAATCAGGGGCAATATCCAACAGCGGCCAGCATAAACTTCAATAGAATAATATGCCAATCAGTGTTTTCTTCAAGAGTAATCACCAGAGGCAAAAAAAATATATGTAACTCTAAATAGGTAGCCAAAAAGCATGAATAAATCTATATACGAAAGCTTTTCAAAAATGGGCACAATTACATATATCATATATCATAAGTCAGAGAGAAGGTAATTTACATAGGAACCTAGCTACAAAGTAAAGACAAGCATCAATGCAAAGATACTGCAAATTCCATCCGTTTATTCTTTATGTTGCAGAAAATAATGTTAATTTGTAAGTAATAATTATTTTAAAAATGAAAAATAAAATTGTATAATTGTATATTTATATATTTAAACAGAAATAAAACACAAGGGAGGCAGGGGGTTTTCTAAATACTTCTAAAATCTGAGTTTGTATCATGTGGTCTTGCTAATATAACATTCACACATGCATTCACCCTCATTAACTTGTTTTAATAATTTATTAACGCTAAAATCGCTTTTTTTTAATCATATTATTTTTTTATTTTTTCACACTTAATAAATTATTTTTTTACTTATTTTTAAGTCTTTTAATCTTTATATATTGCAGTAAAAAAGAAAATAGTTTTAAGAAAAACTATATATGCTTGTAGATAACAAACAATGTACAGTCTCTCTCAGTGTCTTCTTTCTATTGCTTCAGCTTGCATTACTTTCTCTTTTTTTTTTTTTATCATTATTTATTTATTTTTTTTCAAATTAAATACATTATTTTAATATTTATTTTTAAGGCTTGCAATCTTTATAAATTGCAATAAAAAACTAAATTTAGATTTCAGAAAAATTATATATGCTTGTAGGCAACAAACAACTTATAGTCATTCTCAGTCTTCTTTCTATTGCTTCAGCTTGCATTACTTTCTCATTTTTTTTTTTTTATCATTTTTTTATTTTTTTCAAATTAAATACATTATTTTAATACTTATTTTTAAGGCTTGCAATCTTTATAAATTGCAATAAAAAACTAAATTTAGATTTCAGAAAAATTATATATGCTTGTAGGCAACAAACAACTTATAGTCATTCTCAGTCTTCTTTCTATTGCTTCAGCTTACATTAATTTCTCATTTTATTTATTTTTTTAATCATTATTTTTTCAAATTAAATGCATTATTTTAATACTTATTTTTAAGGCTTGCAATCTTTATAAATTGCAATAAAAAACAAAATTAGATTTCAGAAAAATGATATATGCTTGTAGACAACAAACAACTTATAGTCATTCTCAGTCTTCTTTCTATTTCTTCAGCATGCATTAAAATAAATAAATAAACAACATTATTGGCTCTCTGATTGTCACGTTTAAAAAAAAAAAAAAAAAAAAAATCATATTATTTTATTCTTTTTTCAAATTATATACAATTTTGATAATTATTTTTAAGGCTTGTAAACTTTATAAATTGCAATAAAAAACAAAATTAGATTTAAGGAAAAATATATATGCTTGCACAAACAACGTATAGTCTTTCTCAGTCTTCTTTCTATTTCTTCAGCATGCATTAAAATACAAAATTAACAACTTTATTGACTCTCTGGTTGCATCATCACGTTTTTAAAAGAATCATATTATTTTATTATTTTTTTCAAATTATATACATTTTTAATACTTATTTTTAAGGCCTGTAATCTTTATAAATTGCAATAAAAAAAAAAACACAAAATTAGATTTAAGAAAAATTATATATGCTTGTAGATCACAAACAACTTATAGTCTTTCTCAGTCTTCTTTTGATTTCTTCAGCGTGCGTTAAAATAAAAAACAAACAACATTATTGACTCTCTGATTGCATCATCGCGTTTTTAAAAAAAATCACATTATTTTTATTCTTTTTTCAAATTATATACATTTTTAATACTTATTTTTAAGGCTTGTACTCTTTATAAATTACAATAGAAAACAAAATTAGATTTAAGAAAAATTATATATGCTTGTACCTATCATACAATTTATGGCCTTTCTCAGTCTTCTATTTCTTCAGCATTCAAAATAAAAAATAAACAAGATTATTGACTCTCTGATTGCATCATTGCATTTTTCTTAAATCATATTCGTTTTTTCTTTTTTCAACCTAAATACATTTTAATACTTATTTTTAAGGCTTGTAATCTTTATAGATTGCAATAAAAAACAAAATTAGATTAAGGAACAACTATTTATGCTTGTAGATGGCAAACAATTTATAGTCTTTCTCATTCTTCTTTCTTTTTCTTCAGCGTGCGTGAAAATAAAAATGAACAACTTTATTGACTCTCTTTATTATATAAAAAAAAATGTAGTTAACTTTAGTACGCCGCACACATGATCGGAAATTCCACCAGCAAAAGTCCGATGTGAGGTTTTGGTCGGAAATTGCGACCGTGTGTATGCTCCCTCGGACTTTTGCTGGCAGAATTCCCATCAGCAAAAGATTGAGAGCAGGTTCTCTATTTTTCCGACAGAAAAAGTTCCAATCAGAAATTTCCGATCGTCTGTAGCAATTCCGAGGCGCAAAATGCCTACGCATGCTCGGAAACAATTCGATGAATGTTCGGAAGCATTGAACTTTATTTTCTCGGCTCCTCGTAGTGTTGTACGTCACTGCGTTCTTGACGGTCGAAAGTTCAGAGAACTTTTGTGTGAGCGGAATTCCGTCGGAAAAACCATCCAAGATTTTTCCGACTAAAACTCGGATCGTGTGTACGCTGCATTATTTTCCTGTGCGGTCACTACCACTGAAAATTCCTTAATTTGGGGTTTGTCTATTGTAACTGATTTTAGTCTTTGGTTATCGAACTCTTGTTGGATGAGAAGATACTAAATGTCTTCTACCGTCTTTAGCTTTACCTCCATTATTCAAAGAAGAGCTTAAGGATGCAAAGGCTACAGAAGGGGAAAACGTCGTCCTTCGATGTGAACTCACCAAACCTGATGCCACTATAGAATGGAGAAAAGGGAGCCAGACTTTAAAAGCTGGTGTCAAGTACACCAAAAGGCAGGAAGGGCCCCTTGCTGAATTAATAATTAACAATCTAAATGAAAATGATGCTGGGAGTTACACCTGCATTTGTGGAGACCAGGAAACCACAGCCACTTTGACTGTGAATGGTAAATTAAGTGAAATAATTTTTGTTTGTGACTTATTTATTTACCTCTTATGTAGGCATGGGCTTTTCTATACCTAAAATATTTTATAAGAGTGTACGCCATAAAGTTACATGGCAATAGTTACATAGCTATTAGTAGGGTTACCCACCATGAAAATCTCCAGTAATGACCAGTGGCAGAACTACCAGGGTCACAAAGGTCACACTTGAGGTGTTCCATCACCATGGGGGGCCCCAAGAAGGCTGGAAGGGGGCCATTGGGTCTCTGTGTCCACTGGTAGTCTGCGATTTCTGGGAGGATAGAGAGCTTTGACCAGGGTATGAGCCCCAGGGAGAATGCTGGAGCTGTGCCAGGCACCTGCCAGGCTGTAGAGTCCTGTGTGTTCCCAGATGAGCTCAGGATAGTGGCCAGAGCCCTCAGGTGAGGCTTTGCTTCCAGGTGAATCAGTGTAAAGGGCCCCGGGACCCATGGAAAGGGCCCCGGAAATGGTGGGTAAGGGGGGCCCTTCATGGTTTCTTGCACCAGAGGCCTGAAGGTTCTAGTTATGCCTCTGGTAATGACACATACAAAAAGCTGTAACCTAGTCCTCCAGTTTGTAGGTTGGGCATGGGATGAGAAAATAACTGTTAAGGACATTGAGTAGAAGCGTTGTAGCTAAGGATAAGTAGCTTGTTTGATAGTGATGTCTATTTTTCTGGATACATTTACTGGATAGGTTTTGTTTTATCTTTTTTAACTGGCTACTTATAGATAGGTTACAAGGTTTTAAACTCATTATGAATACAAATTTTCGTTTGGGTGGGGCAGTCCATCCAACTCTTGTTTTGAGTCAGAAACTACTGCTTCTTCTACGAATTCAACCAAAACCCTAACCAATGGTCTTTTACATTCTTGACATGCATTAGCTCTTCCAACCTTCTTTAAAGAAAAACTGGTTGACAAAGAATCCATGGAAGGAGAAAATCTCACTCTCTGCTGTGAGCTTTCTAAACCAGCCACCGCCGTTGTTTGGAAGAAAGGTCAAACGGCCTTGAAACTAGTGATGGACGAACTTCCGACGGGACGTTTCGCGAACGCGAAACGCGAACGGGCACAAACGTTCGCGAAAACGACCGTTCGCCGCGGGCTCCATTGACTTCAATGGGAGGCGAATTTCGCAAACCTTTAGGTCGAATTTGCGGCCACGGGGTAATTATTAGGGGGTAGCACGTAGTCCCACCACCTGGACAATAGCATAATACATGTATGAGGTGAATTTGGGATCGATAACTACAAGCATTTTTTTTTTATTTGGGAAATTGTTCTGACAATTCAGGACTATGGAGCTAATGAAGGCAATGGAGGAGAGGGAAGGTCAGGGACCAGGGTAGGCAAACAAGAGGGTGCAGGAGATACAGAGCACTGACAGCAGCACCGTAATACAGAGCACTGACATCAGCACCGTGACATACAGCGCTGACAGCAGCTCCGTGACATACAGCGCTGACAGCAGCTCCGTGACATACAGCGCTGACAGCAGCTCCGTGACATACAGCGCTGACAGCAGCTCCGTGACATACAGCGCTGACAGCAGCTCCGTGACATACAGCGCTGACAGCAGCACCGTGACATACAGCGCTGACAGCAGCTCCGTGACATACAGCGCTGACAGCAGCTCCGTGACATACAGCGCTGACAGCAGCTCCGTGACATACAGCACTGACAGCAGCTCCGTGACATACAGCGCTGACAGCAGCTCCGTGACATACAGCGCTGACAGCAGCACCGTGACATACAGCGCTGACAGCAGCTCCGTGACATACAGCGCTGACAGCAGCTCCGTGACATACAGCGCTGACAGCAGCTCCGTGACATACAGCACTGACAGCAGCTCCGTGACATACAGCGCTGACAGCAGCTCCGTGACATACAGCGCTGACAGCAGCACCGTGACATACAGCGCTGACAGCAGCTCCGTGACATACAGCGCTGACAGCAGCTCCGTGACATACAGCGCTGACAGCAGCTCCGTGACATACAGCGCTGACAGCAGCTCCGTGACATACAGCGCTGACAGCAGCTCCGTGACATACAGCGCTGACAGCAGCTCCGTGACATACAGCGCTGACAGCAGCTCCGTGACATACAGCGCTGACAGCAGCACCGTAAGCAGCCCCAGGAGGAAGTCAGCACAGCACAGGGATGGTGTGATCCCCTCATAATAAGAACCCCCAGGAGGAAGTCAGCACAGCACAGGGATGGTGGGAGCCCCTCATAATAAGAACCCCCAGGAGGAAGTCAGCACAGCACAGGGATGGTGGGAGCCCCTCATAATAAGAACACCCAGGAGGAAGTCAGCACAGCACAGGGATGGTGGGAACCCCTCATAATAAGCAGCCCCAGTAGAAATATGACACCGCTCAACCTCTTCAAAGAGGAGGGTAGGGGCATATAGTACGGTGTGCTTTTTTGGGTCAGGGAAGTGAGCCAAATGAATTAAGAAGGTCTGTGTGCTTGATTCCAAAAATTGTTTATAGACATATACATGGTCTACTGATCACATGTGTTGAATTCCTCCGAGATCCATGCCTCATTCATTTTTAGAAATGTGAGGTAGTTAACACTGTCGTGAGCTAGGCGAGTACGCTTATCGGTCACAATCCCCCCTGCTGCGCTGAACGTCCTTTCGGACAGGACACTGGATGAGGGGCAAGCCAACAGTTCGATTGCAAATTGGGCAAGCTCTGGCCAGAGGTCAAGCCTGCCCACCCAGTAGTCTAGGGGTTCATCACTCCTCAGAGCGTCCACATCGGCCGTTAACCCAATGTAGTCGGACACCTGACGGTCTAGGCGTTCCCTGATGCTGGATCCGGATGACACCTGTCGATGGGTCGGCTGAAAGAATGACCTCATATCCGAAGTCACCAACACATCTTCAAACCGGCCTCTTCTTGCAGGCGCTGTTGGATTGGTACCCGCAAATCCTTCTCTGGGAGTGGGAATTGCTCCTCTGCCAGCGCACGCAAAAGCAGAATGCAGCATTTCTCGAAGCAAGGCCTGGAAGTGCTGCATTCTGACAGCCCTCTGCGACGGCGGTAACATTTCCGCCATTTTGTGTTTGTACCGGGGATCTAAGTACGTTGCCACCCAGTACTGGTCCTTGACCCTCATGCTTTTTATACGGGGGTCCCTATTAAAACACTGGAGCATGAAGGCCCCCATTTGCACTCAAGCGGAAGGTATGTGGTGGTGGTGGTGTTGTTGGTGGTAGTGTCTTTGGGGGTGCACATAGCAGAGAGTGAAGAAGAGGGTGCAGATCGAGAGGATGAGGAGGGTGCAGAAGAATAAGGCTGAGTGAGCCACTCAACCAAGTCTGGTGCGTCCTTTAAAGTAATTGAACGCACCTTCTGCAACTTCCCACTTTGGCTCAAGGCTGTTGCTCCTGCCCTACCCCTACCACCCCTGCGGAAGGGCCTGCCTCTTCCTCTGCCTGTCATTTTTTAAATCACCCTGTGACAAAACTCTTAGTCCCTATACCGCTGAAGGACTGCTGCAGTATAGGGCAGCGGTCAGCAGTAGTGCACGTCAACCCTATGTATTGTGGACCGATAGCGGTCCTTACAGAACAGCAGACTGTACTGCACTCAGGCCTATGTACCGTAGCACCCTATACCAAGTTACCAGTCCTTATAAAAACTTTTGTGGACCAAGCAGGTTGTGTGTTAGTGATTAGCAGACTGTACGTCAGTCCCTATACCAATGAAGGACTGCTGCAGTATAGGGCAGCGGTCAGCAGTAGTGCACGGCAACCCTATGTATTGTGGACCGATAGCGGTCCTTACAGAACAGCAGACTGTACTGCACTCAGGCCTATGTACCGTAGCACCCTATACCAAGTTACCAGTCCTTATAAGAACTTTTGTGGACCAAGCAGGTTGTGTGTTAGTGATTAGCAGACTGTACGTCAGTCCCTATACCAATGAAGGACTGCTGCAGTATAGGGCAGCGGTCAGCAGTAGTGCACGTCAACCCTATGTATTGTGGACCGATAGCGGTCCTTACAGAACAGCAGACTGTACTGCACTCAGGCCTATGTACCGTAGCACCCTATACCAAGTTACCAGTCCTTATAAAAACTTTTGTGGACCAAGCAGGTTGTGTGTTAGTGATTAGCAGACTGTACGTCAGTCCCTATACCAATGAAGGACTGCTGCAGTATAGGGCAGCGGTCAGCAGTAGTGCACGGCAACCCTATGTATTGTGGACCGATAGCGGTCCTTACAGAACAGCAGACTGTAACGCACTCAGGCCTATGTACCGTAGCACCCTATACCAAGTTACCAGTCCTTATAAGAACTTTTGTGGACCAAGCAGGTTGTGTGTTAGTGATTAGCAGACTGTACGTCAGTCCCTATACCAATGAAGGACTGCTGCAGTATAGGGCAGCGGTCAGCAGTAGTGCACGGCAACCCTATGTATTGTGGACCGATAGCGGTCCTTACAGAACAGCAGACTGTACTGCACTCAGGCCTATGTACCGTAGCACCCTATACCAAGTTACCAGTCCTTATAAGAACTTTTGTGGACCAAGCAGGTTGTGTGTTAGTGTTTAGCAGACTGTGCGTCAGTCCCTATACCGCTGAAGGACTGCTGCAGTATAGGGCAGCGGTCAGCAGTAGTGCACGGCAACCCTATGTATTGTGGACCGATAGCGGTCCTTACAGAACAGCAGACTGTAACGCACTCAGGCCTATGTACCGTAGCACCCTATACCAAGTTACCAGTCCTTATAAGAACTTTTGTGGACCAAGCAGGTTGTGTGTTAGTGATTAGCAGACTGTACGTCAGTCCCTATACCAATGAAGGACTGCTGCAGTATAGGGCAGCGGTCAGCAGTAGTGCACGGCAACCCTATGTATTGTGGACCGATAGCGGTCCTTACAGAACAGCAGACTGTAACGCACTCAGGCCTATGTACCGTAGCACCCTATACCAAGTTACCAGTCCTTATAAGAACTTTTGTGGACCAAGCAGGTTGTGTGTTAGTGATTAGCAGACTGTACGTCAGTCCCTATACCAATGAAGGACTGCTGCAGTATAGGGCAGCGGTCAGCAGTAGTGCACGGCAACCCTATGTATTGTGGACCGATAGCGGTCCTTACAGAACAGCAGACTGTACTGCACTCAGGCCTATGTACCGTAGCACCCTATACCAAGTTACCAGTCCTTATAAGAACTTTTGTGGACCAAGCAGGTTGTGTGTTAGTGTTTAGCAGACTGTGCGTCAGTCCCTATACCGCTGAAGGACTGCTGCAGTATAGGGCAGCGGTCAGCAGTAGTGCACGGCAACCCTATGTATTGTGGACCGATAGCGGTCCTTACAGAACAGCAGACTGTAACGCACTCAGGCCTATGTACCGTAGCACCCTATACCAAGTTACCAGTCCTTATAAGAACTTTTGTGGACCAAGCAGGTTGTGTGTTAGTGATTAGCAGACTGTACGTCAGTCCCTATACCGCTGAAGGACTGCTGCAGTATAGGGCAGCGGTCAGCAGTAGTGCACGGCAACCCTATGTATTGTGGACCGATAGCGGTCCTTACAGAACAGCAGACTGTAACGCACTCAGGCCTATGTACCGTAGCACCCTATACCAAGTTACCAGTCCTTATAAGAACTTTTGTGGACCAAGCAGGTTGTGTGTTAGTGTTTAGCAGACTGTGCGTCAGTCCCTATACCGCTGAAGGACTGCTGCAGTATAGGGCAGCGGTCAGCAGTAGTGCACGGCAACCCTATGTATTGTGGACCGATAGCGGTCCTTACAGAACAGCAGACTGTAACGCACTCAGGCCTATGTACCGTAGCACCCTATACCAAGTTACCAGTCCTTATAAGAACTTTTGTGGACCAAGCAGGTTGTGTGTTAGTGATTAGCAGACTGTACGTCAGTCCCTATACCAATGAAGGACTGCTGCAGTATAGGGCAGCGGTCAGCAGTAGTGCACGGCAACCCTATGTATTGTGGACCGATAGCGGTCCTTACAGAACAGCAGACTGTAACGCACTCAGGCCTATGTACCGTAGCACCCTATACCAAGTTACCAGTCCTTATAAGAACTTTTGTGGACCAAGCAGGTTGTGTGTTAGTGTTTAGCAGACTGTGCGTCAGTCCCTATACCGCTGAAGGACTGCTGCAGTATAGGGCAGCGGTCAGCAGTAGTGCACGGCAACCCTATGTATTGTGGACCGATAGCGGTCCTTACAGAACAGCAGACTGTAACGCACTCAGGCCTATGTACCGTAGCACCCTATACCAAGTTACCAGTCCTTATAAGAACTTTTGTGGACCAAGCAGGTTGTGTGTTAGTGTTTAGCAGACTGTGCGTCAGTCCCTATACCGCTGAAGGACTGCTGCAGTATAGGGCAGCGGTCAGCAGTAGTGCACGGCAACCCTATGTATTGTGGACCGATAGCGGTCCTTACAGAACAGCAGACTGTAACGCACTCAGGCCTATGTACCGTAGCACCCTATACCAAGTTACCAGTCCTTATAAGAACTTTTGTGGACCAAGCAGGTTGTGTATTAGTGTTTAGCAGACTGTGCGTCAGTCCCTATACCGCTGAAGGACTGCTGCAGTATAGGGCAGCGGTCAGCAGTAGTGCACGGCAACCCTATGTATTGTGGACCGATAGCAGTCCTTACAGAACAGCAGACTGTACTGCACTCAGGCCTATGTACCGTAGCACCCTATACCAAGTTACCAGTCCTTATAAGAACTTTTGTGGACCAAGCAGGTTGTGTGTTAGTGTTTAGCAGACTGTGCGTCAGTCCCTATACCGCTGAAGGACTGCTGCAGTATAGGGCAGCGGTCAGCAGTAGTGCACGTCAACCCTATGTATTGTGGACCGATAGCGGTCCTTACAGAACAGCAGACTGTAACGCACTCAGGCCTATGTACCGTAGCACCCTATACCAAGTTACCAGTCCTTATAAGAACTTTTGTGGACCAAGCAGGTTGTGTATTAGTGTTTAGCAGACTGTGCGTCAGTCCCTATACCGCTGAAGGACTGCTGCAGTATAGGGCAGCGGTCAGCAGTAGTGCACGGCAACCCTATCTATTGTGGACCGATAGCGGTCCTTACAGAACAGCAGACTGTACCGCACCCAAGCCTATGTACCGTAGCACCCTAGACAGACCAAGTTACCAGTCCTGATAAAGAGCTTTGTGGAACAAGTGAGTTGTGAATGATTAGCAGACTGCAGCAGAAGGGCAGCAGTCAAGTATAATATTCTTTCTATATTTGGAAGAAAGAATATTATACGTGTACAAGCCTATTACCGTACCACTGATACCAGTCCTGAAAAGAACCTTTGTGGAACTAATAGTAACAGCAAGTCTTTAAAATTATCCTCACTGCCTGACACACTGCTTCCTGCCTGTCCCTATACAAATTGGCAAAAAAGAGTAGGCTGGAACGATTAGCTGGAACAGCTCTTTTGTGGACCTGATAGTAACAGCTAATGATGATGATGATGATGATGATGATGAAGAAAGACTAATCTGGCTGAGCTGTCCCTAAAATAGCAGCATACAGCGCTCTGTCCCTTTATCTAAACTGACAAAAGAAACTCAGGCTGCTGACCTAACACCTATACCAGTCCTGAAAAGAACTTTTGTGTACCAAATAGCTAGCGTTTTCTCTGTCCCTACTCCACACAGGATCCTTTCCCTACAGTGACAGAAGAAAGAATGTAAAATGGCCACCGGATCGGGTGTATTTATAGGTTAGGGGGAATGTCCAAGTGTCCATGAGCTGTCATGTCTCAATTGGTTGTCCTGTAACACATGATAAACGTGTCACGAAAGGTTAAAGTTCTTGTATACATTAAACACGTAAGTCCGCCGGGGCGAACGACGGAAAAAGGCGTTCGAACCCGCGGACGGCGAAAGTCGGAAATTCGCCGCGAAACGACCGCCGGGCGAACCGTTCGGCCATCACTACTTGAAACAAAGTGATAAACATAAGATGATCTTAAAAGACACAATGGCTGAACTGACCATCCGGAATCTCGAATTTAAAGATGAAGGAAATTACACCTGTACATGTGGAGAGCAAGAAACCACAGCAAGTGTAAAAGTCAATGGTAAACCCCCGGTCTATTTTTCTTTACTATTTAAAGTTAATGCTTCAATATATGTACAGATATTATCTTTAGAACAAGACAGGTCTTTGAAGAAAGAGTTATAACTCACATTTTTATTAAAGTGCGTATTTCAGTTAACTTCTTATCTGATGTCTTTAGCCAAGCCTGTTCTTTTCAAAGAGGAGTTGAAGAATATAGAAGGCAAGGAGGGCTCTTCGGTGACTCTGCATGGAGAGCTGACCAAGCCTCCAGTGGCCATTGAGTGGAGAAGAGGAGACAAGGTGCTCCAGCCAAGTCACAAGTATGACATGAGACAGGACGGAGCAATGGTGGAGCTCTTAATACGCAATTTGGAGCTAGAAGACACTGGAGAATACTCATGTGTATGCGGAGAGGAGCACTCCAGAGCAGTACTTTTAGTGCATGGTAAAAATTTTACCATTCTTAATATTTAACGATCTTTTACATTCTTGCTACGATCTTTGTGCCACACTGATTCCCATGATGCACAATGTACTCTTAGGCCGCGTACACACGGGCGGATTGTCTGCCCAACTTAGTCCGCTGAACCGTGTTTCAGCGGACAATCCGCTCGTGTGTGGGCTTCAGCGGACTTTTTCAGCGGACAGTCTGACGGACTTTGTTTTTCGGAATTTCCGTAATTTTGTCCGTCCAAACTTGGTTTTGTCCGTCCAAACTTGGTCCGCTCGTGTGTAGGAAAGTTGGACGGACTAAGTATGGCGCATGCTCAGAAAGGATTTACACGGCCGAAGGTTGCATTGCAGTGTATTGGACGTCGTTTTTCTAGTCCTGACGTACGTGCTGTACACGTCATCGCGCAAGTTTTCAGCGGACTGTCTGTTCATCGTGTGTGGTCAAGTCCGTTCATTCAAAAGTTGAACGGACTGTCTGTCGGATTGTCTGACGAACTTAGTTGGGCAGACAATCCGCCCGTGTGTACGCGGCCTTAGGCCGCGTACACACGGGCGGATTGTCTGCCCAACTTAGTCCGCTGAACCGTGTTTCAGCGGACAATCCGCTCGTGTGTGGGCTTCAGCTGACTTTTTCAGCGGACAGTCTGACTGACTTAGGCCGCGTACACACGGGCGGATTGTCTGCCCAACTAAGTTCGTCAGACAATCCGACAGACAGTCCGTCCAACATTTGAATGAACGGACTTGACAACACACGATGAACAGACAGTCCGCTGAAAGCTTGCGCGATGGCGTGTACAGCACGTACGACGGGACTAGAAAAACGACGTCCAATACACTGCAATGCAACCTTCGGCCGTGTAAATACTTTCTGAGCATGCGCCATACTTAGTCCGTCCAACTTGCCTACACACGAGCGGACTGTCCGCTGAAACCAAGTTTGGACGGACAAAACGAAGTTTGGACGGACAAAATTACGGAAATTCCGAAAGACTTAGTCCGTCAGACTGTCCGCTGAAAAAGTCAGCTGAAGCCCACACACAAGCGGATTGTCCGCTGAAACACGGTTCAGCGGACTAAGTTGGCCAGACAATCCGCCCGTGTGTACGCGGCCTTAGTCTTTCGGAATTTCCGTAATTTTGTCCGTCCAAACTTGGTTTTGTCCGTCCAAACTTGGTTTCAGCGGACAGTCCGCTCGTGTGTAGGCAAGTTGGACGGACTAAGTATGGCGCATGCTCAGAAAGGATTTACACGGCCGAAGGTTGCATTGCAGTGTATTGGACGTCGTTTTTCTAGTCCCGTCGTACGTGCTGTACACGTCATCGCGCAAGCTTTCAGCGGACTGTCTGTTCATCGTGTGTGGTCAAGTCCGTTCATTCAAAAGTTGAACGGACTGTCTGTCGGATTGTCTGACGAACTTAGTTGGGCAGACAATCCGCCCGTGTGTACGCGGCCTTACAGTTTTTTTATTTATTTCATTTCTGTTGTGTTTGTCCTGCTTGGCTTTCTATTTCTATGTACCCATCAAACCAACAGCACATATTTTGCTTTTTACAGTCGTTGTACACCCATTACCATATAAAACCATATTAGCAAAGTTTTTAGTTGTGATCACATGACCACTATACACCCTTTTCATGCCTGACCTCTGAGGTTGAGGGGATGAGACTCCAAATGAGGTTGCAAATCCAAGGAGTTATTGACAGCGTGACTGCTTATCTGTCAGTGAGGACTTGCCGGGCTTAATGGGGGGCATATCAGGCTAAGATGTCACAGGTTGACTAAAGCCGGCCATAGATGGTTTGAATCTCGGTCGGTTCGGCAGGGGCCAGACGAGATTCGAACCATCTATGAGCAGGATGATTGTATCAATCCTGTGTGGATTGTGTCAATCCATCAATCAACTTGGGTACAACAAACATGTTGGGATTCTTACATGTGATTATTGCCCGTTATAGGCGCTAGCAATAATCGCTGTGTTCTCCTGGCAGGGATGGCTCCCTGCGCCCCCCTGTTGGGAGAACACAATAGCTCCACGGGAGGGATTCTCCCATCAACACTGATTCGATTTTCATGTCTGCAACCCATGGTTGCCATCATCTATCAACTGCCTAATGGACAACAGCCTCACAAACAAAAGGGGGAGGGGGGACTTGATTATGGCTACCACAGAAGACTAGAAGGATCACTAGGTATTTAGTGTGACTTGCACTTGCTCAATACATGAAAGTAAACATTACAATTACAGTGAAGGATGCAGAATAATGTGGGCAAGATAACGTGAAATAAGGAATCAGTTAAAGCTTTGAACTAGCAGATCATTTTTGGAGCCTTGACACAAGTGCCTCCTATGCCAACAACAGCTAAAGCTCAGGAGTTAAGAATAAGCAGCAATATTTTAGACACACGGAATACCTGGCTACTAGAACAAGTTCAGCATCCTGTCCAGGCTTGAGGAACCTTCAGCAGAATTTTGGCTAGAATTCTAATTGCTGACTTGCAATATCACACATCTCTGCATTAATTGGTATATCATGTCTATGATAATGTATGCTATTGACCAAAAATGAGTTCCCGATAAGCAAAAATATAAAAGACAAACCAAAAGGCACGTGTTGAAATGGTTTCGGTATTTTTTGTTTTTTTTGTATGTTTTAATGTGATTCGGTGTTGTTAAGTTTTAAGGTTTGAAAGAATGTTACATGTTATGTACAGTAAGTCGTTCACAGTTTAGAACCTGCATATTTACACCTTACCTTCCACGTTACTTAGCACTGCCTGTCCACTTCAAGCATGGGCTCAAGGATGAGAGCACAACAGAAGGTGATAAAGTCATCCTCCACTGTGAGCTTAGCAAACCCAACGTACCCGTGCAATGGGAAAAAGAGAAAAAAGTTCTTCCTCAATCGGAGAAGCATGTTTTGAGACAAGATGGCTCGGTGGCAGAACTTGTCATTTTAGATGTCAATGAAAATGATGCGGGAATATACAGCTGTGTCTGCGGAGACCAAAAAACATCTGCCTCTGTAACTGTTAAAGGTATTATAAGCAGAACTAAAGCAGGGGTCTCCACACTTTATAAACAAAGGGCTAGTTTATTGGCCTTGAAGCTTTAGAGGTGCCAGACTGTCACCAGTGGCGTTAGAAAATGCCATGGTGTTGGTGAGAGCAAACTGTGCCCCATTATTGTTTTTTGTGGAAGGAATAGTTCCCCATTGTTGGTTTTCAAATTGAGAATGGCCTCCCCATTGTTAGTGTCTATGGGAGGAATGGTGCCGCATCATTGGTGTCTGTGGGAGGAATAGTGCCCCATCATTGGTGTCTGTGGGAGGAATGGTTCCTCATTATTGTGTCTGTGGGGGGAATGGTACCCCGTCATTGGTGTCTGTGGGAGGAATGGTGCCCCATTATTGTATCTGTGGGAGGAAGGGTGCCCCATTATTGTATCTGTGGAAGTAATGGTACCCCGTCATTGGTGTCTGTAAGAGGAATAATGCCCCATCATTGGTGTCTATGGGAGGAAAGGTGCCACATCATTGGTGTCTATGGGAGGAATGGTGCCCTATTATTGTCTGTGGGAGGGGTGGTGGGCCAAGGGCTGTATAAAGGGCAAGCAAAGGGCCACATCCAGCCCATGGGTTGCAGTTACTGCACTAAAGAAAATGTTTAAAAAAAATAGATGCACACTGTAACATCTTGCACTTTTTGGTGTTGGGTGAACTCATCTTAAACTTTCTAGAATTCCATTACTATCAATGAAAAGCTATTCTTGGAAGAACTTTGTTGACTCAATAGGCTGAATAATTTTTATTTACCTCTGATGGACCTGTCCTAAAGGTCCAATATCCCTACTTGCGTGAGCTCTTCAGGCCTCTCAGAGGGCATATTTGTTTTTGTTTTGTTTTTTTGTTTCTTTTGGAGACAGCCATCAATATGCAGCTCCAGGAAGCTGTTTTTTTGTGGGTGATAAAGATCCTAGAAAAAATGATGTAGCAATTTATTCTGTTTACTCATGAATAGTATAAAATAGCTAACATTGGACATTAGGCTTGCTGTGTATTTAGGTTTATGATGATCAGCAGCATGTGTACGTTTTCAAACCAGTAATAATGTCTTCTACATTCTGCCAGCTTTGCCACCCAAGTTCAAAACTGAGCTAAAAAACAAAGAGTGTGTGGAAGGGCAGTCGGCCATTTTGAACTGTGAGCTGACCAAGGCAAATGCTCGCCTAGAATGGAGGAAAGGAAACACGGTCCTCCTGCCAAATGATAAGTACAAAATTAGCCAAGATGGCTTCAATGCCGAACTTGTAATTCATAACTTAGCTTTTCAAGATGGAGGCCAATACTCTTGTATGTGTGGAGAGCAACAGACTTCAGCTACATTAGTAGTGAATGGTAAATTTATAGATCACATCTATTGTACTACTACTTACTATTATGTTTGCAATTATACTAGTAGCATAGGTGTGGTAAACTTACAACTTATGCTTCAGTATATATTAACCACCTTAGATGGCCAATAACTTTCTAAAACTAAATGTTGTTACTAATGTCTAAACTCAAGAATAACTATGTTCAAGCGAAAAAAATTGCATATGTGATGTAGGCTGCCCATATTAGTTGAAAGGGGCTCTCTGGGATTTTTAAGAAGTCCCTGAAAAATTGTGCCATTGCCTGTGGATTCTGCCAGCGGAACCTTTGAGTAGGCATTTCCGTTTATAGTGAGACAATGTGGGGAGGTGCAGCATAGCTGCTGACTTTTAATATAAAGACACTTTTCTGTCCAGGGTTTCAGCAATGTTGGCACCCCGAGCCGATTCTTCAATAGTTTTCGAGTGCAGGCGCTGGCATCTTCACTAAGGGAAACCAGCAGTGAAGCCTTCCGGCTTCACGGCCAGTTTCCTACTGCACATACGTGGGTCGTGCTGCGCTTTCTGAATGGTGCCACCATTTTCTGGGACCTGTGTGCATCCCAGTCTGCAGTGGGGGGAAGGAGGTGGGCCCTGAACTACCAGCATGGTGATCTTATTTGGAAGTGGGAGTGTGTGCCTGTCAAAACCAGGCACTGGCTCCCCCCCAAAAAAGTGACAAATCTGGCAGTCGAGGGGTGCGAGGGTGTGAACAAGCAGAGCTTTCTCTTTTGGGTGGAGCTCTGCTCTAATGTTAAAGTTCAGCAATTCACAACAATCCCAGCAGGAAGGAGCCCAACTGGGAACACTCACAGCATGTAACAGTGGTGTGTAAAAGAGCCTGTCTTGAATATGCCGACAGCATCTGTCTTGAGGGGCGGGTCTGTACCAGTCCAGGCCAGTCCGTACCCAAATGGGGAGGTATCCTGGAAGGATGGAACTCATCTGGAACCTCTCCCTGCCACTAATCACTGTCCTTGTTAGATGGGTTACCTGTCCCCACACTACCTACATGCAAAATGCATGCCAAGCCTGGGGGCTGGGGTCTTAAATATTCTCTGCCTGAACCAGCATGGCTGGCAGAGTTACATGGGGTGGCAGCATCTAATCCGATATCTTCCCCAGTGGCCCAGCAAACCATAGAGGAACCAATTCCATTTGACTTCTCTTCCAAATGAAATGCCTCTGCAATCAAGTGCCACCTACAGTGAAGAGAATAGACTATACCTACCTACAACAACACAACAACTTTTTGCAGTGAGATCATTTCAGCTTTTTTCACCATTGCTGTTGCTGTAGCTGCTTAGATGTTGGCACTGTTCATATCCCAATCAGTGAATAGTCATGCCTAGCTCCGCCCACAGCCCTTTAGATTGACATCACATTGCTCTATCTTGTCTTGAGGAGCATCGGGAAATTAAGTAAAAGCCCCGTTCAGTCCTAACCCCCTCAAATACTCCTCAGCAGGGTACAGGAGAAATCCTGCTTCTCATCTGCATTTACATTTAATAAAGAAGTAAATTACATACATTTAAAATGCCAACTTGCATTGAGAATCGCCCTTTCAGATGGACTTCAGATGGACTTTAACAAAATTTCCTATAAACATTATGTTTCATTTAGGATATTTTTCTCCAAAATCATATTTAAAAAAAAAAAAATCATATTTTATCACAAAGAAAATTTGGGGGCATCGTGGTGTTTTTTTCTTCACGTTGACATTTTCCAAAGGGCTTTCCTTACATGTATTTCTTTTTGTATGAATCGTTTTGATGGTGGTAAAATGAAAATGTAGTTTCAAAAAAAGAAAATCGATGTGTTACTTTTAAGGTTTGTCTGGTGGGGAAGGAATAGGTCCTAATCGTACGTCTGTTTGTCTCAATTTTGCGCCAGCTTTGCCGCCAGAATTTAAAGAGGAACTGAAAAGCCTTGAAGCCGTAGAAGGGAACTCTGTAACTTTGCACTGTGAGTTGACCAAACCAAACGCTTCCCTCGAATGGCGGAAAGGACAGAAAATTATCAAGTCAAGTGAAAAGTACAAGCTCATACAGGAGGGCCTTGTGGCAGAACTGGTTGTAAATAATCTGGATCAACAAGATACCGGGAGATATATTTGTGTCTGCGGAGATAACCAGACCGCCGCGTCATTAACTGTGAAGGGTATTTTAGAATTCCTAGTCTTCTTTAGATGTCCATTAACAGCATCTTCATCACTTTGTGTTCCTCCTCATCATTTAATCAAGCATCTTCGCCTTCCCTTCTCCTCATTTTCGACTCATCCCATTACTATGCCTCACTTTTAACAACTAATCCTTCATCATCATCAACTGTTGGTTCTGCTGGGTGATTTATAAATCTGATCTTTTTTTATATTTTCAGCGCTTCCTCCACAGTTTAAGGAAGGACTAGTGAACAAGGAATGCGTTGAAGGTGAGTCAGTGAAATTGCATTGCACGTTGACCAAGTCAAAAGCTTCTCTGGAGTGGAGGAAAGGCCAGAAGACACTTAAAACTGGAGATAAATATAAACTTGTCCAAGAAGGTCTTGTCGCTGAGTTGGTTATTAGTCAACTGGACCTGGAGGATGCGGGAGACTACACATGTGTGTGTGGAGAACATAAAACAACGGCCTCCATAACTGTGAAGGGTAATTTTTTTTTTACATTTTTAACTTTTGGGATTCTAAATCCAACCTCATTCGTCACCAGTTTCTATCATCCCTTCCCTTCTCCACCTTGTTTCATTTTCCATTTTTTCGTCATTTATCGTAATCCCTATTATTGCCTTTTCATCTGTTCCATCCTACCATCTGTCGCTCTGCATTGCAAGTCCCTTGATTAAGTCATCACTTTGCAACTAATATTGCAGACTTTGCATTGTATATACAGTATATTTTCAAAAGTATTGGAACACCTGTCTTTACACACGCATGAACTTAAATAGCATCCCGGTCTTAGTCCGTAGGGTTCAATATTGAGTTGGCCCACCCTTTGCAGCTATAACAGCTCCAACTCTTCTGGGAAGGCTGTCCAGAAGATTTAGGAGTGTGTCTATGGGAATGTTTGACCATTCTTCCAGAAGCACATTTGTGAGGTCAGGTACTAACGTTGGACGAGAAGGCCTGGCTCGCAGTCTCCAATCTAATTCATCCCAAAGGAGTTCTATCGGGTTGAGATCAGAACTCTGTGTATTTACCATAGCTAAAGAATGCTGCAGGCCAGTCAGGTTCCTTAACCCCAAACTTGCCCATCCGTATCTTTACGGGCCTTGCTTAGTGCACTGGTGCGCAGTCATGATGGAACAGGAAGGGGCCATCCCCAAACTGTTCCTATAAAGTTTGGGAGGATGAAATTGTCCAAAATGTCTTGGTATGTTGACGCCTTAAGAATTCCCTTCACTGGAACTAAGGGGCCAAGCCAAACTCCTGAAAAACAAGCCCACGCCATAATCCCCCCTCCACCAAATGATTTGGACCAGTGCACAAAGCAAGGTCCATAAAGACATGGATGAGGGAGTTTGGGGTGGAGGAACTTGAATGGCCTGCAGCATGCTTAGCTATGGTAAATCTGATGGGTACAAGAAATGCTACTCCCCTTAACTATTCTGTATTCAGTTGGTGTTGAGTCCCAATATTACTATCCTGGGCCATAAAACATTAGACTTTTGCCAATCCTGTGGTCTTCTGACTGATGGTAGGTTCCTTTAACAAAAATACAGCTTTTAAATGACCATGGAAACATAACGATGGATCCTAGAAGAAACTAATTCCAACAAAGCTGTTATCTAACAATGCCATCTCTGCATTGTACATTATTATCTAGCTAGGCTGAGGGGTCCACTCTAGGTTTCATAGTGATGTTGATAAGTAAACAATCACTTATGCTATGGTTGCTCCCTTTTGTAGGAAAACTCTCTCTATTTTGAAAAACATACTCAAACTAGATTAAAGCTGGCCATAGATGGTGGGAGTCCCCCAGTCAGTGTTGACGGGGGAATCCCTCCCTAGGAGCTATTGTGTTCTCCGGGTGGTGGGGCGGGGGAGAATCCAGGAGAACATACAGTGATTATTGCTAGCTATAGCCACTATCAATAATCGCATGAAAAATCCGACAGCCTGGTTGTATCCAAGTTGATCGGACAATCAACTTGGGTACAATCAACCTAACCATGCATGGTTCGAATCTCAGCTTGTCCTGGCTTAAAGCCAATCTTACAATATATTTAGAAGGACTATCATTTCTTGAACCAATCAGATTTACCATAACTGAGGCATTCTTATGATTAAATAAAAATGGTAGATTATTAATCCAGGGAATTCAAACCAAACTGAAATTCGAATCATCTATGTCCAGCTTTACCTTGCCGCCTGCTCTACACTAGCAGAATGCTACAGACATTTTCACAGATATATACAATACTTCTGGGTAACCAGCTAGAAAATCTTCCTATCCTGGGTAGAAAAGGGTGGGGGGGGGGGGGAGATTTGAGACTAAGAACAGAAGAGGTTTGGCAGTGTATTCTGGAGCAGGTACTGGTGTCTCGCAGGAATGTAGTCAGCGGCGTGGTGACACTGGGAGTGGTGTTTTGAGTTTGTTGTTTGCTTTGTTCGTGTTAGGCACAGTTGTTTAGTTGCAGTTCTCCTCAAATTTCCATCTCTTGCAATATGTATCCAACATTATATAATGCATGTTAAAGCACTTTAAAAGACCCCACCAGGTCTCTAAACAAATCAAAAGGCCAATTCCCGGATAGAGAGGAGGTAATATACTCATTTGCCTGGTAAAAGACACCTAAACCTGGCTGAACTCTAATCTCTCATGCGTTCCTGCATTGCAGCCTCCAACAGTTTCTTCAGCATGCAACACGTTTGGGAGTATCCCTCTCCATGCACTGCCCCTATGGCACAATAGACTCCTTATAGATGTAGGAGTAAGAGAAGGGTAGTGGGGTATGGTGGGGATCAAGGGCCTGTAACACTTCTGGAAGCCAAAGAACACTTGAACATTGGGAGGTAAGAGTCACATGTGGGTGCAGTGTCAGTAACCACATAGAGTCCAGATGTAGTAATTGGAACTTGTATTAAGGTTAAATTTCAACAGTTCACAGCAAGTCTCGGTGGGAAGGCAACCCAACCAAAAACACTCACTGGTTGAAACAGCCGTGTGTAGCAGAGCAGGTCTCAGCTGATCTGACAGCATCTGTTTCCAGGGGAGAAATATGGCCTGACCACATGTGGAATGGTCCAAGCTCAAGTGGGACGGTTTCCAGAATGAATAGCGTGTCCCTATCCTTTCCCTACCCATCTGGAACCTCTACCTATGGTTATTCACTATCCCTGACAGACGAGGGAGCTGTCCCTACACTACCCACATGCAAAATGCGCCCCAAACCCAAGAGCCAGGGTCTTAAATAAACTCCACCTGACCTAAGATGGCCACCAGGGTCAAATGGGTTGTCAGAATCCAACTGGGTCGCTGCCCCAGTAATCCAGGAAACCATAGGGGGAACCATGTTCCTTTTGACTTCCTCTCCCTCTGCCCTGTGGCTGCGGTCAAGCGCCACCTGCAGTGGGGAAAATAGACTGCACCTGCCTACACACAGGCCACTGGACAGGTAAGTATATGAGCTATTCTTTTGCAGGAAACTGGGCTTTTGACTTATTTAAAAACCTGAAAGGTTCTCTTTAAAAATGTTGTAGTACATGAACAAAATTAGTAGTAAGTGAACTTGCTCTTAACCAGAGCGCCGCTATCCACTGTTGTGAGCGCCATATAATCAACATGCTGTTAATTCTGTATCAGCCCACCCAACACAATTTAAAAAGGAATTAAAAAGCAAGGAAGTCATTGAGGGAACTTCAGCCACGCTAATCTGCGAGTTGACGAAAGCCGACGCGTTCCTAGAATGGAGAAAAGGACACCAACCTCTCAAACCAAGTGACAAGTACCGGTTCATCCAGGAGGGTCCTATTGCTGAGCTGGTAATAGATAACGTGAAGGTGAAGGATGCCGGCGAGTACACTTGCATATGTGGAAACTACCGGACAACTGCGTCCCTGAGCGTGAGCGGTAAAACTTCAACAATAGCAGCCTTGTGCTGTCCTCCTGCACCGAGTTTCCTTAACCCAATTATAATGTGTCATTCACCGTATTCATTCACCGTATTTGTCATAAATGGTTTTGATTCCATCATCACTCCACTTCTAATAGTCAGAAAACCTTACTTACCACACACCTTGTCCTTCCATTGTGCCCACTTCATCTTTCTGTCTGACAATACTGACTGACATGGTTGGACGAAATTATTTTGGTTTTAGCATTTGTTGCCTGTCTTATATACTTATCTTTGTACAGTCTCTAGGAATAAATATCTTGTATACCCATCAGGCAGAACTTGATTGTTTTGGATGCTAGGCTCTATTGTATTGACCATGTGGTGTCATGTAGTTCCAAAATTTTCCTCCCACCAATTGGGTTATGGAACTAATTAAAGTGTAACTCAAGTTTTATTGAGAAAAACACAATCTTCTCTAGTTGAACCATATAGTATACAATAGGATAAGATTTTAGCAAATCTTTTTTATCTCTGCCTTTCCAGCACAAAGGAGAGATGTGGGGTCTTATAGACCCCACATCTCTCCATATCTCTCTTATTACAAGGCTCATTTACATTCCTGGTAATAGGAATAAAAGTGATAAAAAAATTTTTTAAAGAGAAAGTGTAAAAAAAAAAAAAAAAAAAAATTCATAAAAGTAAAATAAAGAATACAATTTTCCCTGCGTGCTCGCGTATAGAAGCATATGTCCACATGAAAAAAAAAAGCCGTGGTACAGTCAAGTATAGCACTACCATAGGTTAGACATGGGCGCCGTCAAAAAATTTGTTTCGTTCTGTTCCGTTTCGATTCGTAATAAAATTAATTCGTAATTCGTATTTCATGTCCGAAATTCCGTTCTGTTCCGTACGAAATACGAATTTTCGTACGAACGTTCTTTACCATGAATTTAAAGGCAAAAACATTGCTCATTATGCTTATTATGACCTGCAGAAGACTTCTGTGATAGAAGTCAATGTAATGCCGCGTACACACGAGCGGACTGTATGGCATACTTAGTCCGTCGAAACACATTTCAGCGGACAATCCACTCGTGTGTGGGCTTCAGCGGACTTTTTCAGCGTGCAGTCCGGCGTACTAAGAATTTCGGATTTTTCGAAATTCTGTCCGTCGTACTTTGGTTTCAGCGGACAATCCGCTCGTCAGTATGCTAGTTCGACGGACTAAGAATGGCGCATGCCCAGAAAGGATTTACACGGCGGAAGGGTGCTTTGCTGTGTCTTGGACTTCCTATTTCTAGTCCCGTCGTACGTGCTGTACACGTCATCGCGCAAGCTTTCGACGGACTGTTTGTGCATCCGTGTGTGGTCAAGTCCGTTCAGTCGAAAGTACGACGGACTGTCCGTCGGATTGTATGACGAACTAAGTACGCCATACAGTTCGCTCGTGTGTACGAGGCATAAGTTGCCTGAAGACATTGGTGAAGCACTTTCCTCCTCTCTGGGCAGTCTGCCAAGAAAAGAACAAAGTGATACAATGTTTCTTCTTCAATGGGCTGAACTCCCTGTGTAGAAGTTCTCAGTTTAACCATTTAAAGACTAAATCTTTTTTGACACTTGTTGCTTACAAGTAAAAATCCTGTATTTTCTGCTAGAAAATCACTCAGAAGCACCAAAAATTATATATATATTTTTTAGCAGAGACCCTAGGGAATAAAATAGCAGTTGTTACAATATTTTATGTGACGCGGTATTTGTGCAGAGGTCTTTCAAACGCAAGTTAGCCCTTTTTTTTTCCGGTCGACCTCTAGAAAGCACTGACATTAGCAGCATGACATACAGCAATGACACCTGCAACCGCTATTTTATTCCCTAGGGTCTCTGCTAAAAAAATATATATAATTTTTGGGGCTTCTGAGTGATTTTCTAGCAGAAAATACTGGATTTTTACTTGTAAGCAACAAGTGTCAAAAAAGATTTAGTCTTTGGTTAAACTGAGAACTTCTACACACGGAGTTCAGCCCATTGAAGAAGAAACATTGTATCATTTTGTTCTTTTCTTGGCAGCCCAGAGAGGAGGAAAGTCCTTCACTGATGTCTTCAGGCAACTTACATTGACTTCTATCACAGAAGTCTTCTGCAAGTCATAATAAGCATAATGACTGAAAAACGCGGTAAAAAACGCTGATCCGAAATCCGGAATTCGTAAACAAAAGTTCATATTCCGTACAGAATTCGGACGCATGGCAATTCGTATTTCGGATCCTCCCGAACGTACGAATTTTGAGAAATTCGTACGAAACGAATCGCACATGTCTACCATAGGTACAGATCCAAAAGTTTGGAAAACACTGTTCTAGAAGATGTACTGGCATGAAGGGACAAGACAGGCAATGGATAGTATTTGTGAAGTTGATAGTTATGTTGTCCCACCTTACAAATAATTGTCTGAAAGATAGAAGTGGACTTTCACATTGTGCCATCTTGCACTTTCAAATGCCCTTTCATCCTGCATTCAGCTCTTCCACCTCGATTTAAAGAAGAACTTCAGAGCAAAGAAAGTATGGAGGGGGGATCTGTGACTCTGCATTGCATGTTGACCAAACCAAATGCTTCTCTGGAGTGGAGGAAAGGACAGAAGACTCTTAAACCTGGAGATAAATATAAATTTGTCCAAGAAGGTCTCGCCGCAGAACTAGTTATAAGTCGACTGGACCTGGATGATGCCGGGGAATACATGTGTGTATGTGGAGACCAGCAAACAAAGGCATCCCTCAACATAAAGGGTAAAGGTCTTCTCATCATATCTACCATCACTTTCCTACTAATTATCCCATGTCATCTCCAAAATCATCCAAATTCATCATCCATATCCATTTTCTACATCTGCCATTTTCAACTTTCTCACCTAGTGTGAATAAGCATGCAGATTTATCATCATTTTATACTACAGTGTTTTTATATGTGTAACTACTGTAATTTTCATTTAAATTTACATTTGAATGTATGTATTCATTGGCCTGTTGACATGTGACCCTCGAAGCATCCCACAGCATGAATTCATATGTTGGTAGATCATTTACTGTTACTTCAATATGTGGTCACTGTTCTTATATAAAGTAAGAGGTTAGCGGTCTTATTAACCACTTCAGTACCGGGCCCTTTCACCCCCTTCCTGCCCAGGCCATTTTTTTTAGCTTTCAGGGCTGTCGCACTTTGAATGACAATTGCGCGGTCATGCAACACGGCACCCATATGAATGTTTTTATTTTTTTCTTCATACAAATAGAGCTTTCTTTTGGTGGTATTTAGTCACTGCTGATATTTTTATTTTTTATTAAAAAAAAAGAAAAAAGCCCAAAAATGTTGAAAAAAAAACGTTTTTCTTATTTTCTGTCAGTAAATTTTGTAAATAAGTCATTTTTCTCCTTCACTGATGTGCGCTGATGAGGCTGCACTGATGGGCACTGATGAGGTGGCACTTATGGGCACTGATTAGGTGGCACTGATGAGGAGGCACTAATATGCCACACTGATGGGTGGCACTGGTGGGCACTGATAGGTGGCACTGGTAGGCACTGATAGGTGGCAGGGTGGGCACGGATAGGCAGCACTTATGGACACTGATGCGCAGCACTGATGGGAGGCACTGATGGTCATTGATGGGCTGGGGTAGCACTGATGAGCAGGCACTGATGGGAGGCACTGACTGGCATCACGTATGGGCACTGATTGGTGGATAGAAGGGACGGTGCTTGGAGGTGGGTAAGGGGTGGAATAAAGGGACGGTGCTCGGAGGTGGGTAGGGGGTGGAACGAAGGGAAGGTGCTCGGAGGAGGGAGGGGGTGGAACGAAGGGTCGATGCTCGGAGGTGGGTAAGGGGTGGAACGAAGGGACGGTTCTCGGAGCTGGGTAGGGGATGGAACGAAGGGAAGGTGCTTGGAGGTGGGTAAGGGGTGGATCGAAGGGACGGTGCTTGGAGGTGGGTAAGGGGTGGAATAAAGGGACGTTGCTCGGAGGTGTGTAGGGGTGGAACGAAGGGACGGTGCTCAAAGGTGGGTAAGGGGTGGATCGAAGGGACGGTGCTCGGAGGTGGGTAGGGGGTGGAACAAAGGGATGGTGCTCGGAGGTGGGTAGGGGGTGGAACGAAGGGAAGGTGCTCGGAGGAGGGAGGGGGTGGAACGAAGGGTCGATGCTCGGAGGTGGGTAAGGGGTGGAACGAAGGGACGTTGCTCGGAGGTGGGTAGGGGGTGGAACGAAGGGACGGTTCTCGGAGGTGGGTAGGGGATGGAACGAAGGGAAGGTGCTTGGAGGTGGGTAGGGGGTGGAACGAAGGGATGGTGCTTGGAGGTGGGTAGGGGGTGGAACGAAGGGACGGTGCTTGGAGGTGGGTAAGGGGTGGAATGAAGGGACGTTGCTCGAAGGTGTGTAGGGGGTGGAACGAAGGGACGGTGCTTGGAGGTGGGTGAGGGGTGGAACGAAGGGATGTTGCTCAGAGGTGGGTAGGGGGCGGAACAAAGGGACGGTTCTCGGAGGTGGGTAGGGGGTGGAACGAAGGGTCGGTGCTCGGAGGTGGGTAGGGGATGGAGACAAGGAGTGACTCAGAAGGGAGGAGTACCTGCAATTATTCCTGAGAAAGAAAGCCCTGGTTATATTAATACTTTTGGCAAAACTGGTAAATTGCATATTTGCCCCAAAAAATAAAAGGACTATTTACTAATAAGAAACATATAAACTATGTAATGTATTTAATATATGTAACCTTTCTGCAACTCTTGACAACAATGCCTGTAAGGTATATTGTAAATGGATTTATGTAGGATTAGGTTTGAAATGTGGTCCTTACTTCCACATGTATGTTTCACATTTTGAAGATATTACTATGAAGCAGGATGTGATTGCAACAACACGGTTTTATTTAATTTTTTTGTATTTTATTTTTTTAGAGCCCATTTACATTTGTGTGGTATGTTTAATGTGCAATATGTCACAGGTTAATGTTTGTTGTGTTTAATAGCCCATTTAAACACACCTTAACATGCTTAAAAAAACACACGACCCTAATGCAGCACATCACAGCACACTAACACAGATGTGTTGCCTTAATGCAATGGAGTTCTATTCAAAATGAATGGTACCATATTCCAGTAAATCATGTAACGTGCATTTATGTACTTTACGGTAAGTGTCCTGGGCCCAATCCTGTTTAATTTGTTCATAAACGATCTAGAGGATGGAATAAACAGCTCAATCTCAGTATTTGCGGATGATACCAAGTTAAAGAGGCAGTAAACCCTGGTGGGTTTTACTTCTTCTTTATTTCCCTGCAAAGGTAAAGCATAATGGGCTAGTATGGATCGCATGCGCCGGTAGTCATTGGCGTCAAATCGATATTCCTATCGCACGCTTTCCTGGTATTTGTGGCTCATAAAGTGGTGTGTGCTGCAGCAATTACCAGTTGGGTCCTGGAAACCTCAAACGAGCGTACATCACTCGATCCTGTAGGAGGGGGAGGCGGCGTCATGACGTAGGAGCCGCTATACGCTGATCTCCCGAGATCCCCACTCTCTCTCCCTCTCACTACGCTCTCGTTGATGCGGGGCTGGGCGTGACTTCCCTGGCCCGCGGAGAGCTCCAGCAACGCCGCGGGATTCGAATCTCGCCGCGGCGGCCTCCGCGATCTAGGCATAGGCGGACAGCTACCTCTCTCTCGGCGAACCGGCGGAGGATCGGATGGATGCTCACCTTTCGATGAGGAAGGCCCTTTGATCGGCAGACAGACAGACAGCTGCATCTGAAATTGGGTGTCAGGAGAGGAGCCGTTTATCCAGGGATCTGTGTCTGCGCATGTCGGCGCTTGGCGGTCGGTCTACGATGACAGCGGTAAGACAAGCGGCCTGAAGGGGAGGGAGGCAGCCCAAAGCTGGAGGTGGTTCAAAGACACTATACCCGATAGGAAGAGTTCTGTCCCCCTGGTTATAGCTCGGGCTTACCTGTGAGTATCTCCCCTCCCTCCCTTTTAATGATATAAGAAGGCTGCCACCTAAGGTCTATCTTTGAAGGACAGTGTCTTTTTGCATATTCTAAATGTGCCGCTGCTATAAATGTGAGTGGAGAGGAGAAGGGGAAGCCATAATAAAAGGAAGAAAAATAATTTGCTTGCTGATGGAAACTCGCTTTAGCTGCCAGACCCCTTCCTTTTTCTAGTTGAAATTACAACTGAACTTTTATGCATATAATTTAAGGATGAAGTGTGCGCTGCTGTGAACAAAGGAGGTTGGATATATTCTGATGCTTGGTTATCTGACGCAAGAGTTTCTTTTGCAGGAAAAACTTATCTAAAACCTCTTCTGGTTGTGTGACCGTGTAGTTTGCCTCCTTTTAACACTTAAAGGACTGAAATGTGAGTGGAGATGAGAAGGAGAGGAGAAGGGGAAGCAATAATAAAAGGAAAAAAAAAAAAATATAATTTGCTTGCTGATGGAAATCTGCTGTAGCTGCCAGATCCCTTCCCTTCTCTAGTTGAATACAAAATTACAACTGAATTTGTATGCATACAATTTAAGGATGAAGTGAGCGCTGCGGTAAAAGGAAGAAAAATAATTCGCTGGCTGATGGAAACTCGCTTTAGCTGCCAGACCCCTTCCTTTTTTTTTTTTTTCTTTTTTTATTTTAGTTGAATACAAAATTACAACTGAACTTTTATCCATATAATCTAAGGATGAAGTGTGCGCTGCGGTGAACATAGGAGGTTGGATATACTCCGACGCTTGGTTATCTGACACAGGAGTTTCTTTTGCAGGAAAAACCTATCTAAAGCCATAATAAAAGGAAGAAAAACAATTTGCTTGCTGATGGAAACTCGCTTTAGCTGCCAGACCCCTTCCTTTTTCTAGTTGAAATTACAACTGAACTTTTATGCATATAATTTAAGGATGAAGTGTGCGCTGCTGTGAACAAAGGAGGTTGGATATATTCTGATGCTTGGTTATCTGACGCAAGAGTTTCTTTTGCAGGAAAAACTTATCTAAAACCTCTTCTGGCTGTGGGTCCGAGTAGTTTGCCTCTATTTAACAGTTAAAGGACTGGATACATGTTTTTCGTCTTTTTTTGATTTTGGGGTGGGAGAACTTGTTATCAAAGAAAGACCCACTTAAAAACCTTTTCTGGCTGTGTGACGGTTTTGACTGTTTTTGATTGTCTCCATGTAATAGCTGTAGGACCGGACATATCTTTGTTTTTTGGTTTTAAATTTTTTTTTTTTTTTTTTTTTGTGTGTCTTTTTGGGGGGGAAAAGCTGCTATCAAAGTAAGATGAATTCAGCTTAACAGCTGTAATAATATCACTATCAACAACTTCTCACCGTATAGCCTATTACATTTTCGGTATACCATTAACAGCATGGTCCTTGATAGAGGATCTTTCCACGGCATGGAAAGCAGCTGAACTAGGTCCCATCCCCCCCTCCCTTTTTGTCTTTTTTCTCTTTTTTAGAATAAGGCAGCCGTTGATACTGTTATTCTTGATTTAATTGTATCTTATGACGGGTGATCTTGGGCCTTTGGGGGATCTTTAGTGGTTCGGACGCAGGTATACTGGATTAGGTTGAAGGTAGGAGGGAAGAGTGGGAAGTGGGGCTGATAGTAAAAAGGAATATCTGGCGAGCGTTAGATAAAGGGAGGAGGGTCTCCAACCCTGTCAAAATGAGGGGAAAGACAAGTAAAGTAAACAAGACAGTCACCCCGGCTACAAGTCCGGTCGGGATCCAAAAATATTTAGCTGCAAACTCTAGTATAAGAGAGGATGAAGGGACTGACAGCCCCAGAACAGATAAATCTATTCGCCCAGGCCCAAGTAGACAGAAGGGGGAAGAGGGAAGGGGGGTAAAAAATACCACGAGTAAGTCAAGCGAGATTAAAAAAAAAAAGCGGGGTAAATTTACAGAATGTAGAAATAGACCAGAATAATTCCCGAGGGGAGGGGGAGGTGGTTAACAGGGAGACAGAAGAAATGATTCCGGATAGCCATAGAGAAACCCTCCAACCCCCACAAATCAGGGAGATGCTCTCTGAGATGTTCTCGAGAATGGAGATCTCCCTAAGGGCAGATATCGCAACAATAAGAAGTGATATAGGTTTGGTATTGGGGAGAGTTGAGGAGTTAGAAAACAGAGTTGAGTCTCAAGAGATTAAGATGGAGGGAATCTTAGAGCAGATAACAGCTCTCCGGAAATCAAATAGAGCAATTAGATATAAGCTGGAGGACCAAGAAAATAGAAGTAGGAGAAAGAATATACGGATAAAAGGTCTCCCCGAGTCATATGGTGGGTCGGCTCTGGGCGAGATAGCTCAACAGATTTTTAACCCTTTATTAGATAAGGAAGTCACAGCCCCTTTGAAAATTGATAGAATACATAGAATGACTCTACCCCGGGGGATTAGAACAGAAGCACCTCGAGACGTTATAGTGAGATTTCACAATGTAGTAGAAAAAATGCAGGTAATGAGAAGAGGGAGAACACAGTCTGGGGTGGTCCATGAGGGCGCGGAACTGCAGATCTACCCTGATTTAGCGGGTGAGACATTGGGAAGGAGGAGATGCTTAAAACCACTTACTGAACTGCTGAGAGCGGCGGACATCCCATATCAATGGGGATTTCCTGCATGCCTCATAGGAAAGAAAGAGGGACGATCTGCAGTTCTGCGCTACCCTGAAGACCTCCCAGAATTTTGTGAACAGTTAGGTATAATCCCTGCCCCTCAGATAGAATGGAGTAGTGAAGATGTATTAGGGGCGGAAGGGAATAGTACCCGGGGGAGGAAAGGGCAGGGCCGACCAATCAGGGGGAGTCGAAAGTAGATTACTGGAATTGAGCTGAACTGATGAATTTGCACTGAGAGTTGAGGGGTGAGGGGGGGGAATTGGGGGGAGGGAGGGAGGGTAGGCGAGAGGAGTCTTGGGCGGTTTAAGGTTCAAGCTCCAGGGATACTATGGGGGTGAGGCGAACACAAACAGCGGCCCACCAATGCCATAGGCTTAACGGGAAGGGGGGTGTCCTACCCAGTCTCACGAGACGTTCCGTTATAGGACAAAGGGGGTTCTGGGAGGGGAGATGGAGGGAGGGAGGGAAAGGGAGGGGGGTGGTTTTCGGTTGCTTTTTTGGGCTCTCACTCGGTCCTCCCATGGGACTAGCAGGTACAGGCACCACTGGATCCACTAGACGCTTAGGAGGAAAGGAAAAAAGAAAGAAGAAAGGGAAAGAAAGAAGGGAAGGAAAGAAAAGGAAAAAAAAAAGAGAAAAAAATAGGGAGGGGAATTATCCCAGTAGAGAGGTATGGTAGTCCTTAATGTTGTTACGTATAATGTAAGGGGTTTAAATTCAAAAAGGAAAAGATTCCGGGTAAATGACGAACTGCAATATATGGACGCAAATATAGTGTGTTTGCAGGAGACGCATATAACATGCACTTCTGGGGTTAGACTGAATTCGGCCAATTACCCGGTGTGGTTCTACGGGGATTCCCCATCCCCCTTCTCGAGAGGGGTTGCAATAGGGTTCAGTAGAACAATAAGATTTAACCTAGAAGAGCGACTGGTGGATCCGGAGGGTCGTTACCTATGCCTAAAAGGTATGCTGTTTAATTCTAAATGTACAATTGTTAATATCTATGCCCCAAACAAGAATACGGGTCGATTCGTGAAGAAAGTTTTGAATAAAATAGAAGATTTTAAAGAAGGGAAATTAATTTTGGCAGGTGATTTCAATTGGAGCATGAACCCCAAAATAGATACTACAGGGGTGGGGCCTAGGATATCTGAACATAAACTGAGGTCATTTTCAAGAGTATTAACTGCATACCAATTATATGATACTTGGAGAACACTGCACCCTAAAGATAGGGATTATACATGTTTTTCCTCGGTCCATGGTTCCTTTTCCCGTATAGATTATATCTTCCTGGAGCATTCATTTTTAAGGGCACTTAAGAAGGCTGAAATAAAGATAAGAACTGTTTCAGATCATGCTCCTGTGCTGATTCAGTTGGAGATCGGGGGGGACCATGGACCGAGGACGAATTGGAGACTGAATGAATCTCTATTACAGGACAAAGATACAGCAGAAAGGATTGAGCAGGAGATTATACAATTCTTTAGTCTGAATGACATCCCGGAAACATCTAGCCCTGTATTATGGGAAGCGCACAAGGCAGTTATAAGAGGCATATTAATAGGGATTGGTGCAGGGAAAAAGAGAGAGAGGGAGAAGAAGAAATCCCTATTATACGAGGAAATTCAGAGATTGGAACAGTTGGGGAGACCATGGGGGCTTCAGGACACCCAAGATTTAATAACAAAAAAACGTGAGTTAGATGATTGCTTAGAGCAGAATAGGAGATCGATCTATCATATTTTGGGAAGAGAAAGGTACCAATGGGGGAATAAATCAGGTAAATGGCTGGCTAGGAGGGTGAAGGAAAAGAAAAATAGAACTTTCATTCCAAACGTAAGAAATGCTGCGGGGGACTTACAAAATATGCCAGACGATATTGTTAACACATTCTTCACATATTATCAGGGCCTATATAATATCGGGCAACAGGATAAGGGTGAGAATCAAGTAGAGGAGGGAATAAAGGAATATCTAAATCAGTTAGATATCCCCAGGGCCAGGCAATTAGAAATGGAAGCATTAGAAACCCCAATAACAAGGGCGGAGGTTGAGAGGGCGATCAAAAATACAGCTAAAGGAGGGTGCCCGGGGCCCGATGGTTTCCCGATCTCCTACTATAAACAATTCCAAAAACAGCTAGTCCCAAGATTATGCGACTATTTTAATGCAGTGGGGAAGGGTCAAGCATTTCGTGAAGAAACACTTCTGACACATGTGGTCCTGATCTTAAAAGAGGGAAAAGACCCGGCGGCAGTAGAAAGCTGTAGGCCAATTTCTTTATTAAATTCAGACATTAAATTGTTTGCAAAAATTATTGCAGAGAGATTGGGACCACATGTGCCAGAATGGATATTGCAGGATCAGGTTGGATTTATTGAGGGGAGAGAGGGTCGGGATAACACATTAAAGACCATTATGTTATGCCAAGAAGCGGTAAGACGGGGCACCCCTGCGGTGCTCATGTCAATAGACGCGGAAAAGGCATTTGACCGAGTGGGGTGGAGGTTCTTGTTTGAGGTTCTGGAAAGGTATGGAGTGGGGGACCGTATGAGGGGTTGGGTAGACGCCCTTTATACCCACCCTAAAGCTAGAATAAGAATAAACGGGGCCCTGTCCTGCCCCCTTGAGTTATTCAATGGGACAAGACAGGGCTGCCCGCTATCCCCATTATTATTTATACTGTCACTAGAACCTCTGTTGAGGGCCATTAGGATGAATTCAAACATTTATGGGATAAGGGCTGCTGACAGGGAGTTCAAGGTTGCGGCGTTTGCCGACGACCTTTTGCTCTATATTTCCAACCCTGGGTCTTCCATACCAGCACTAATGGAAGAACTATCAAGTTATGGGAAGGTCTCTAACTTCAAGGTTAATACATCTAAATCCGAAATTCTGAATCTGAATATTTCTATAACAGAGCAGAGCCGTCTTCGGTCTAAATTCCCCTTTAGATGGTGTGGGAGGGAATTGGTCTACTTGGGAATAAGGCTGACAGCAGAGGTGAGTGATCTGTTTGAGGCCAATTATATACCCTTATTAAATAAAATTAAACAGAATTTGGAAAGGTGTCAATATAAAGCTCTATCATGGACAGGTAGAATAAACGTAGTTAAAATGTTTATTTTACCAATCTTTTCCTATACATGCCAAATGATCCCAATAGTGTTACCACAGGTTTATTTAAATAAATTAAAAATCTTGATTAACAGATTTATATGGAAAAAAAAAGTGGCAAGGGTGGCTCGGAATACCCTGATCAGAAGTAAAGAAAGGGGAGGGTTGGCAATGCCGGATCTCCAAAAGTATTATGAGGCTATAGCAATCTCTCGAATACCGGACTGGATTTATAATAAAAAGGGTAAGGACTGGGCTGAATTAGAAATTAAGTTAAGTAGAAGGGATTTAGGGGAAATAGTATGGATACCTGCAAAACACAGAGAATTAGGCCCTAACACAAGCACACTCACAAAAAATTTATTTCAGATATGGGACACAATAAACAAACGACATAACTGGGAACACAACTCACCACTAATGCCACTACTGGACACTAAATTCTTTATCCCAGGTCAAGAGGAATATTTATATTATAGTAGTTGGGTTAAGAAAGATAATATTAAAATACAGGAGGTGATGGAAGGTAATAGGATGTGCACATATGAAGAAATTATAGGGAAATGGGGACATAAACCATTAGACAAATGGAGATATTTTCAATTATATTATTTTATTCAGTCTTTACCACAGCCACTACGGGGTATGGAACAACTTAGACCGTTGGAGAAGCTATTAGTGAACCGACAGTGCCTTCAAAAAAGAATCTCAAAATTTTATAAAATTCTAATAGAAAGAATAGAGCAAAATTACCCTCCCTATTTAGAAAAATGGGAAAACGAAATCGGGTCCTTAGGTGATGATGGCCATAGAAATAGGATAATTAGACGAACCTACTCGGTTACCGTAGATTCGCAAACACGAGAGATGTCCTATAAACTTTTAACAAGATGGTACATAACCCCACAACAAGGAAATAAAATATGCAGTGCGACCCCCCGGCTATGCTGGAGAGGCTGCATGGGGGAGGGGTCTTTTGCCCACATATGGTGGCTGTGCCCTAAGATACAGATATTTTGGGATAAAGTAATAGAAACTATTTTTGAAATAACAGGGGAAAGGATTAGGAGGGATCCATGGGTATGTTTGTTTCATGATATAGAAAAAGGAGAGAAGGAGTATGCGTATTCCTTGATACCCTCTTTATTAAATGCTGCTAAATTATTGATACCGCTTAGATGGAAAAGAGCTGACCCGCCCTCAATGAGGGAGTGGGCAGATAGGTTAGAAAAGACTCGAATCATAGAAGAGTCAATGTACAAACTGGATAACTTGGAGGAAAGGTACCAAAATAAATGGCGTCTTTGGGTATTGTTTGGTAAAACTGAAAGCTATCTGAAGAGGATTGAAAGCTAGTTAAAAGGAGTCCCATGGAGTAGGATCGAGTGAGGGAGGGGTGGGAAGGGGGGGGGGGAGGGAATAGGAAGATAACCTGTATAAGAAATGATGTTGTATTTAATATGTGAAATAGTTTATATATGAATCGTGGTTTTTTGTAAATTTTGGAAAATCCTATAAATAAAGAATTAAAAAAAAAAAAAACGAGCGTACATATTCGCCAGCACACCATGGATCGGCAATTTTCGTCCAAAAGGTTTAATGGAAAGAATCGCATCACGAAAGAAAGAGCAATGTTTCGGAGCCGGTGTTCTGGCAGATAGTGTCCTGCCAGTGCAGTACGGGGCAGACGAAGCTTCGGAAAATCTCAGAAGATGAACGGCGCCTGCACCGTGAGTGGAGGTGTTAGCCCCCCGATGCAAGCGGACACAGGGTTGTGAAAATTAGAGGGCCCCTCTCGGGCGAGCTTCGTTCGCCACGCTTCGGGCTCGGCCTCGCTGCGCTCGGCTCTTTTTATTCTAACTCTATGTCCACTTGGATGGTGGGGATAGAACCTGGACTCATGGCGCAGGCGCCGTTCATCCTTGGATATTTTCGGAATCTGTGTGTGCTGTGTACTGCGCATGCCCAGTACACAGCGGACACTATCCGATGGGGGGCCATATTTGATAGGACACCGGATCCAAAACGTTGCACTTTCTTTTGTGATGTGATTCTTTCCATTAAACCTTTTGGACGAAACTTGCCGATCCATGGTGTGCTGGCGAATATGTACGCTCGGTAGTCATTGGCGCTCGGCTTTTTCATAAATACGGTTTAGTAGATATTTCCAGCACCTACCGGTAAGCCTTAATATAGGCTTACCTGTAGGTAAAAGTGGTTGTATGGGGTGCACAACCACTTTAAGCAGGGCTATAACAGGATGCGGAAACCTTGCAAGAAGACCTCAACAAAATAATAATCTTCCCTCATATCTGAGCTCCTCCATGCCTCCGTTATCCATTTGGTTGCTCTTCTCTGCCCCAGCCTTAAAAAAATATATATTTTTGACACAGTATATGCTTCCCATCTGGTGTTTTAAAATGTTCTTTTCATCCCGTGTTCAGCCATTCCTCCGCGATTCAAGGAGGAACTGAAGAGCACAGAAAGCCTGGAGGGAGAGTTGGCATCCCTACGTTGTATGCTGACCAAACCAAAAGCTCAGCTGGAATGGAAGAAAGGACAAAAGACTCTTAAACCTGGAGATAAATACAGATTCGTCCAGGATGGTCTTGCCGCGGAGTTGGTTATAAATCGGTTGGACCTGGAAGATACTGGCGAATACACGTGTGTATGTGGAGACCAGCATACCACCGCATCTCTTACCGTGAAGGGTAATGATCTTCTAAAGACCCCCAATAGTCACCTTTTGTTGACTCTGCATCTGTTTTCACTTCACCTTCACCTGTCTCCACTAATAACCTATCATCATCATCATCATCATCTTAACCCAATTCCATTACCAGTTCTTCCATTACCAGTTCTTCCATTACCAGTTCTTCTCTCATTATCATCTCTTTACACTTATATTCCTTTTCACCTCATCATGGTTGTGCCGAGTTTTCCACTGACAGCATGGCCTATTTTGTCACGTCTCAACATCTAATGGTCTCTCCAAATCATTGACATCTATGAGCAAAACTTACATGCTATCTTTATATGTTGTGTCTCTTTGTTGTAGTTTGATATTCACTATATTGCCAAAAGTATTGGGACACCTGCCTTTACATGCATATGAACTTAAAGGGAATCCCAGTCTTAGTCCACGGGGTTTAATATTGGGTAGACCCACCCTTTTTTAGCTTCAACTCTTCTGGGAAGACTGTCCACAAGGTTTAGGAGATGTGTCTGTGGGAATGTTTGACCATTCTTCCAGAAGCGCATTTGTGGGGTCAGGCACTGATGTTGGACGAGAAGGCCTGGCTCGCAGTCTCCGCTCTAATTCATCCCAAAGGTGTTCTATGGGGGTTGAGGTCAGGACTCTGTGCAGGCCATTTAAGTTCCTTCACCCCAAACTCGCTCATCCATGTCTTTATGGACCTTGCTTTGTGCACTGGTGTGCAGTCATGTTGGAACAGGAAGGGATCATCCCCAAACTGTTCCCACAAAGTTGGGAGCATGAAATTGTCCAAAATGTCTTGGTATTCTGATGCCTTAAGAGCTCCCTTCACTGGGACTAAGGGGCCAAGCCCAACCCCTGAAAAACAACCCCACAGCATAATTCCCCCCCCCTCCACCAAATGATTTGGAGGGGTTATTTTTAATACAAGTTTTCAATAGTACAGAAATAACAATAATATATTGTATCTGCCAGTTAAAGTAGAACTATGGCCTTCTTTAAAAAAAAATATGCGCTGCAGCACTATATTATAAGTGCATCTATGCTTACAGCTTTCTCCTAGTCTCCCTGAAAATCTTCTTCTTCTTCATCTTTATTCTTCCTTCTTCCTTATTCTTCCTCCGTCTTCCTCCTCCTTCCTTCTTCTTCTTCTTTTTCTTCCTTCTTCTTCCTTCTTCTTCCTCCTTCTTCTTCTCCCTTCTTCTTCCTTCTTCTTCTTCCTCCCTGTTCTTTCTTCTTCTTCTTCTTCTTCTTCTTCTTCTTCTTCTTTCTTCTTTCTTCTTCCTCCTTCTTCTTCCTTCTTCTTCTTCTTCTTTCTTCTTCCTCCTTCTTCTTCCTTCTTCTTCTTCTTCTTCCTTCTTCTTCTTCCTTCTCCTTCTCCTTCCTTCTTCTTCCTCCTTCTTCCTCCTTCTTCCTCCTTCTTCTTCCTCCTTCTTCTTCTTCCTCCTTCTTCCTTCTTCTTCCTCCTTCTTCTTCCTCCTCCTTCTTCTTCCTCCTTCTTCTTGCTACTTCTTCTTGTTACTTCTTCTTCCTTCTTCTTCTTCCTCCTTCTTCTTCCTTCTCCTTCTCCTTCTTCTTTCTTCTTTCTCCTTCTTCCGCCTTCTTCTTCTTCCTTCTTCTTCTTCCTTCCTCTTCTTCCTTCTTCTTCTTCCTTCCTCTTCTTCCTTCTTCTTCCTCCTTCTTCTTCCTCCTTCTTCCTCTTTATTCTTCTTCTTCCTTCTTTTTTTCTTCCTCCTTCTTCTTCCTCCTTCTTGCTCCTCCTTCTTCTTCTTCCTTCTTCTTCCTTCTTCTTCTTCCTCCTTCTTCCTTCTTCTTCTTCCTCATTCTTCTTCCTTCTTCTTCTTCTTCCTTCTTCTTTTTCCGTCTTCTTCTTCCTTCTTCTTCTTGGTCTTCTTATTCTTCTTCTCCTTTTCTATGATTATTATATTTTTTCTTTATTGACTATGAACAAAAAATATATACTTCTTGAAAATATTTATTTTGACATTTTGTTCTCTAATTTTCCAGCCAACAGCTAGAAATATTGGTTCTTGTCCACACATATACCTAGCTATTCTTAGTTGCTCTGTTGAACAAAAATTCTGTTGTTCACAGAGGCTAATAGCTTGAGCTCAAATGTACATATATGTTTCAAAGTTTTACTCATCGCCTTCCAACCCCCTCCTCCAGTGTGCTATGCACTGAGTTTCAATAAGAGAGAGAGTATCTAATGGCAAGCAGCTTATTCTATGCTCCCTCTTTTTTTATAGGGTGTCATAGGGGTCCACCCTGTCTCAAATGGGTCATTTGTAAAAAAAATTAAAAATAAAAAAAATAACAAAAAAATGATGTAAAATGTATAAACCTAAAAAAAATAAAAACTTGATCCAGAACCTCATGCCTTTAAAACTATCTCTTCGGACATTGTAGCTCTTCCCATTGTCTTTGTGGAGGAACTGAGAAATGAATCGGCAACCGAAGGCCAATCGGCCACTTTGCGCTGTGAGCTGAGTAAGGCCGATGTCGCGGTGTCTTGGAAGAAGAACAGTTCTGTCATCCAAGCAAGTGATAAGTACGTCATAAAGCAGGAGGGAGCAGTTACAGAGCTGACCATTAACAAGCTGGATCTGAATGATGCCGGAGGTTACACATGCGTGTGCGGAGAACAGCAGACTACTGCAAAATTATCAGTACAGGGTAAATATGTTTGTACAACCTGCATATAAAGTTACATGTCTGGTTCTTCATCTTCAACCAACTCCATCAAACTATGTGACACATTCGTTAGATATTGTCCTACGCTTTTTTTTTCCCGTTGTCTTCTGTCGTCTTTGCTCAGCCACCTTTCACTTTCAGTAGGCATTTATTAAAGTTTTGTAAGATATATGGTATGACCCGTACAAATGTTCAAATATAATCAACATTGTAAAAAGGTACAGAGTGCATCTGTGAGTCATAGAAAATAATATCGGTTCTGATAATAAAGATCTACAAGTATGGCATAGTATAAGCTAGGTTTACAGTAATGATACACATATTATGAACTACGAGGATAGGTAGGCAAGGAAAGGTAGGGGGGGAAGGGGAAGGAGGACAAACATGTATTAAAGAGGAAGTAAACCCTGATGAGTTTACTTCCTCTTTGATTCCCTGCAAAGGTAAAGTATAATGGACTACTATGCATCGCATAGTAGTCCATTATGTGTCACTTACCTGACACAGGAGCCAGCAAAGTCACCGCTGTCCCCTGTAGTCCGGAGCGTCCATCTTCTTGGTGGGTCTTGCTGTTCCGGCGCTGTCATTCGGCGAAGCCGCGATGACGTCACTCCCGCGCATGTGCACGGGAGCCGCCACTCGCGGCATATCGCCGTTGACAGCGGCGCGCTCAATGCGCCTGCGCGCATGTGCCATAGACAGCGGTGCCTGTCTTTCGCCAAATATCTCCTAAACCCTGTAGGTTTAGGAGATATTTCTTGGACCTACAGGTAAGCCTTATTCTAGGATTACCTGTAGGTCAAAGTGGTTTGTAAGGGTTTACAACCACTTTAACTGTAAACCGGGAATCACTCTTGGATTACTTATGAGAGTTGGGCCTTGCACATACGATAGTCAAGAGACGTACTAGCCAAGGCCTCCCAGAACAGGGGGCAGAGAATAGAAAAAGGAAGGGAAAGAGAAATAGAACAGAATGGAAAAGAAGAGAAAAGAAGAAGAGGGGAACAGAAGAAGGACGTTGGGCTCACTAGGGTCAGAAACCCAAGGCTTCTGCCTATGGCAGTGCATTGCTTTTCGAGAGCATGGATGGATGAATGTATTGTATCCACGTGACCCAGGTTTTTAGGAGCTTCTTGTGCGTGTCTAGAAGACTGCTAGTAAGCTTTTCGTTGATAAAATAAATTCTCTATGCAATGATAAACTTCAGCGGAAACTGTTGTTTCCAAGCTTTTGCGATAGTTTGTTTTGCCACTGGTAGAGAACATAGGTGACCGATTTAAATTAGGATCTCGTAAGTTCTGCAGGTTTCAAATGTAAAAGGACTCTATCAAGGGTCTCTGGGAAATGTGGCAAGGTTTGTAACAGTTTTAGGACTTTTGTCTGCTTAGCCATCATTCTTTGGAGCTCATTTAGACAGTTTTTTTGTTTCTGATGTCCCATATTACTCATCGCCTCTGCTGTTTTCTTGCTTTATTAAAAGCTTAAAGGGTACTTATAAAATCCACTCTTAATCAAACCTCCATAACTTACTCCTCTTGCCCACTGTATAGATTCTAGACCCAAGTACTGACAAATGGCAATCGCACCACCACCGTCTACCCATGGGCTACATCCTGCAGGACTTTCGCTCTGAATTGCCTTAAAGGGCGATGGCCCATGTTCATAGTATTACCCTCTAAGTGCCCATTGTAGAACAAAAATAAAATTTGTGGGAAATTGATATACTTGATCACCTCAAACCAAATATGTTTTGGAAGAATACACTAGGACTTACTTTTTGAGAAAACTGTGCTATGTATTGATAATTTACCAAAGTTTGAAGAGAATATTGACATATGTGATCCAAAACTACCACCTATCGACTGAGGTGGAATAAACGTCTCATGGATTTTGTTGGATACTGATACAATTTGAAATCATTTACACATCTGCACTTGGCAAAGAGAAAAGGTTTGGAGTTTTTAATAAGTTAACTGTTAGGAGTATAACTGGCATAACCATTAAATGATAGTTGGACAATCAATACTTTGAAATATCTACTCTTTACCCAACCCATAGAAATAATGGCTTCCATTGTTGAAACCGCATAATTTTTGAAGAAGTTCAAATTATATATATCTTTTTTTACTTACCTAATGTTATTTTTGGATCACATTGGTAGCCACTAAGGACCTAGACCTCAAGGCTATAAAATGTAAATGTTAAAGATTTTCACCCCCCCCCCCCTCATTATCTTCCTAAAAAGGTGTGATAGGTACCAAGGAAACCCAAATGCCCCTACTTAGATCTGAATTAGAATGTCCCAATGCAGACACTTTTTGTGCTTCACAGTACATTTGTTGTGCTTCACTCGCCGTCTGGAAGCTTTAAGTTTCTCCTGGGACGTTACTGCTGGCTACATTTCGGTGCTCGTTGTTCACGTCGTACGCTTCATTTTCATTCCATCATTTCAAGGAGCCTCATTATGTGTTTGTCAGAATATATCTTTATCACTTTTTGTCAGAACTGCCCCCGCTAATTGTAGAGGGACTGCAAAACAAAGAAGAGATAGAAGGCAGAGAAGCCATTTTTCAGTGCCAGCTCAGCAAAGCCAACGCAAAGACGGAGTGGAAGAAGGGGCACCAGAACCTGAAACCTGACCACAAATACAGGATGAGACTGCAGGGTGTCCATGCTGAACTGGTCATCTCCAATTTAGACCTGAAGGATTCTGGGAACTACACCTGTCTGTGTGGAGAGGAAGCAACTACAGCGACCCTGACAGTAACTGGTAAGAATTCACAACTACTTAACTTCCCAAAGTAAAAGTCAATTTTTACGGGGTGTTCATTTTTTTTAGATTTAAAGGAACTGCTTATGAAAATTGGAAAACTAAATCTTATTCCTAAAAGACTTCCTCTGCCCATGACCATTATACCAGTGGAACATCAACCCAACATTACCTCTAAGTTTACAGTAAACAGCCATCTCAAAGACTTGTTGACTTGGTACCAGGATAATGCAATGGTGGATGGCCTATTTAGAAACAAGTGTTTGGAAGCTCTCGATCCTTAAAGCCAAACTCTGGCTACCATCGTTGGAGGATTTAGAAGCTGGTTACCTCAACTTAGTGTTTCTTTCATTCTTTGCACAAAATTTGGGGCTGGCATCATGTCTCCACCCAATCTACCTTCACCCCTTCATAAAATGTCATCACAGACTATGTTTTGTGAATGGGCAAGCATAGATGGGATGGAGACATGACACCTGCCCGCAGCACTGGTGTCCTTGGAGGATGTCCTTGGAGGATGAGGCGATTACGGCGGGACTTATCCGGTATTACCTAAAAGGCCAATTTTGATGTGTTACGAAGAAACACTGCGGTCAATTTACTAAAGGGAAATAGACTGTTCATTTTGCAAGGGAAAATTTACTATTTTTTTTTTTACATTTTCCTTGGGTGTGATTGGGTATGCTTTACAAAGTGAAATTTCACCGCATTCACTAAGCTCTTGGGAAAATTCCCTTGCAAAGTGCAACTTCCCTTGCGATGTGCAGAGATGTACAGTATTCAAAAGTCAGTTATGTATCTCCCACTGTATAATGTATGAAAAATATTTTTAACCCTAAAAAATCAAAAGATGGACTTTAGCTTTAAACTTTGCATGAGAACTCTTTATTTTTTCTTTTATACATATTACAGAGCCAATATATATTTTCCAACTTAATATTTTTTTTTTATCTTAGAGTTGCCAGCCCATTTTAGTATAGAGTTGGCCAACATTGAAGCTACAGAAGGAGGAATGGGCATCTTTCATTGTGAGGTGAACAAGAAATCCGCTTCAGTGCAATGGAGGAAGGGTGCGACTCTGCTGAGACCCAGCGACAAATACGACATGAGGCAGGAAGGATATAGAGTGGAACTCCAGATAAATGATCTCGAACTGACCGATGCGGACCAGTACACCTGCATTTGTGAAGACCAGAAGACCTCTGCCTCCCTGATAGTCAATGGTAATTTTTTTTGTTCTTATTTTATCACAAGCTGGAAGATAACGAACTATCATTTATTTTTATATTTTAACTTTTGTGAGAATTCTAAGCCCTTGTACACACGGTCGGACATTCCGACGGAAAATGTCAGATCAGACCATGTTGTCAGATAATCCGACCGTGTGTGGGCTCCATCGAAATGTTTCCAACGGACCAAGTTTTCCAGCTTGGCTATAAAACTTTCCGATAACATGATCCGATCGGACATACTCCGATCATGTGTAGAGAATTCCGATCAGACAAAGTGCCACGCATGCTCAGATCAAATTCCTAGACCAAAGCTATTGGCTACTAGCCTGAACGTAGTCCCATCCTAACTAAATTACGTCATCACATTCTGAACGATCGCATTTTCCGACAACTTTGTCCGACCGTGTGTATGCAACAGTTTCGGACAAAATCCGTCGGACAAAATCCGACGGATTTGGTTATCGGAATGTCCGACCGTGTGTACAAGGGCTAAGACTTTGGTGGTCCTTGACATATTGAGCCTCCTTGGCTCCGTGATCTGTTGGTTCACATGCTGATTTTGAATGCTTCATCCAGAGAATGCCTTGAAAAAGTATTCATACCCCTCGAAATTTTCACATTGTGCCATGTTACAGCCAAAAACATAAATACATTTTATTGGGAATTTATGTGATAGACCAACACAAAGGGGCACATAATTGTGAAGTGAAAGGAAAATTATAAATGTTTTTTTAACATATTTTACAAAAAAAAATTTGAAAAGTGTGGCATGCATTTGTATTCAGCCCCCTTTACTCAGATACCCCTAACTAAAATCTAGTAGAACCAATTGCCTTCAGAAGTCACCTAATTAGTAAATCCACCTGTGTGTATTTTATTCTCAGTATAAATACAGCTGTTCTGTGAAGTCCTCAGAGGTTTTTTTAGAGAACCTTAGCGAACACACAGCATCATGAAGGCCAAGGAACACACCAGATAGGTCAGGGATAACGTTGTGGAGAAGTTTAAAGCAGGGTTAGGTTATAAAAAAAATATCCCAAGCTTTGAACATCTCACGGAGCTCTGTTCAATCCATCATCTGAAAATGGAAAGAGTATGGCACAACTGCAAACCTACCAAGACATGGCCGTCCACCTAAACTGACCGGCCGGGCAAGGAGAGCATTCATCAGAGAAGCAGCCAAGAGGTCCATGGTAACTCTGGAGGAGCTGCAGAGATCCACAGCTCAGGGGGAAGAATCTGTCCACAGGACAACTATTAGTCGTCTCTCCACAAACCTGACCTTTATGAAAGAGTAGTAAGAAGGAAGACATCGTTGAAAGAAAGCCATAAGAAGTTTGGTTTGCAGTTTGTGAGAAGCCAAGGGTCAGTTAAAGTAAAGCAGTGCCGTATCGCAAAAAAATTACCTGGTCATGAAGGGGGGTAAGTGTTTTACGGAAGTCAAGAGCTGCACCAGATTTGGCAGGCCCCTAGTTTTAGTAAATCGATCCCATCGGTTACAATCAGCCTGGAGGCGTTATAGAAATTGTCTAATATTTAAAAATAAAAAAATAAATAAAAATGTGTAAAAATCTAAAGACTAAAGATAAAGAAAAAAAAAAAAAAAAAATGAATAAAATGTTGTCAAGTTAACTAATGCATGCTGATACTGCAATTTTTTTCCCTGGGCATTTAGGCATCAATGACCTCCAGTCATGAAAAGTTTAAGCCATTGGGTTACCCTAAAAGTATATGTACTAGAATATTCTAAAGGCAAGCTTCAATGGGAGTCTCCATATTTCTTACATGAAATGTAAAATGTTGACTTTCAACTGCTTCATGCACAGAATGAATTTAGTGTAAAGTGCAATCTTTTTATATTTTGTAAGAATTAATTCCAATATTTGTGCTTTATTTTGAGACTTCCTGTTCTAAGGTGACAACATTCTGTCATTGTCTCACAATTGCTCTCCAGTGTTGTCACCCTCTCACATGTGCGATCAGTGGAGACTATAGGTGACTGTGCTGACACTTGTTGGGTCGGCATGTTTCCCCATTGTTGCCACCGGGAAGCCAGTCCAGAGGAGTTGCATGCTGCTGCTGCTGCTGGAGTGTATGCATGTAGACAGGAAGTAGCTGAAAGAGACTGGAGGAGATCAGGAGTGCTGCTAATAAATAGGTGAAAACTGTTTTTTTTCTGAAAGAAACAACATGGTAATTATTGTGGTACAAGGTATTGTAACAAAACAAAATAATATCCATACAGAGTTTAGATCTACTTTACGTATAGATACATAGATGATATATTTTATAATATATAAAAGTAGAGACTATAGATTTTTTTTTTTTCATTTGGCTTTTTACAATTATTTTAAACCTGAACTGTTTTCTTGTTGATCTTCTAATCTCTGTATTATTTCACCAGCTCTACCAGTTGATTTTAAGGAGCCATTGAAAAATGTGGACGTTACGGAAGGCGACACGGTTGCTCTGCACTGTGAGCTTAGCAAACCAAACCAGAGTGTAGAGTGGAAGAAAGGGTCGGATGTTCTGACCTCGGGGGATCGGGTCAGCATCAGGCAGGACGGCTCGGCAGCTGAGCTTATCATTCAGCCTGTTGCCATAAAGGATGCTGGGAAGTATACCTGCAGATGTGGTGACAAGATGACTACGGCAGTTTTGACAGTAAATGGTAAAAAAGAAAAAAATTAACAATTTAATTCATGTGTGCTATTTTTATCCTGTACAGAAACATTTTGTGTTCCAAGATGTACATGTCCTAAGGGGCTGCTAATTTTCTTCCTACTATTTTTTTTATTTTTGTCTCTATTATTTGTATGTCCTGTAATTATTTGTTATTATTTATTTATAATGGTCACTACTAAAACAAAAAAAAATTATTGAAATTAATACAATTAAACTCAAGCATTTAACAATATTTTTTGTGTATATCTATTTACCTATTTTATTCACAGATAGATACGATTTTTATATATTTTTTTTATATTTTATTCATTTGTGTAGTTATATTTAATATTTATTTATTTTATTTATAACAGGTACATCTATCTATCTATCTATCTATCTATCTATCTATCTATCTATCTACTATCAAAAAACAATACAAAACAAAACAATTTGGTCCATGTGTATTATGTGTGTTATTTATATTAGTTACTGTTTGTTGCCTGAACAGAAACATGTTCTTTTCCCATATTTACATGTCTCAAAGTGGGCTACTAATTTTCTTCTTGCTGTGTATTTTTTATTTATGTGGTTTGTATGTTTTTTTTGCTTATTATTATTATTATTATTATTACATATAATATTTATGTTATTCATACAAGTACACCCATATATATATATATATATATATATATATATATATATATATATATATATATATATATATATATATATATAATTTTATCCATGTGCATTATTTACTATATGTTACCTACACAATCTTTTCATATCTTTTCCCATATTTACATGTCTCAATGCTTATTTTCTTTCTACTACTTTTTGCATATTTGGTTTGTTTGTTTTGTACTTTTTTATTGCTAATTTATTTTACTCATTTATTGTGGACAGAGCTATTTTTTTTGTCTATCTATCTATCTATATAATTATTATTTGTATTATTATTATTGTTATTATTTTTTGTATATATATATAATGCTTATTTATTTGTAACAAGTATATATATTTCTGTTAATGCAGAAGGTTTGAAATTTAAGTAATACAAATTACTGGCTAAATTAAGCTATTCATTTTTATTCTGCTACCATTATCTGCGCATCCTATTGTATGAAATGTTATTTATTCAGAAAAAGAAAATGTTTTATTTTGGCAGACTGCTGCTTCTAAAACTTTTTGGGGAATTTTTAGCTATTCCAGTGTCATTTGAGGAGGAACTGAAATCTGTTGAAGTCACAGAGGGGGAAATTGTCACCCTCCGCTGCCGACTGAACAAGTCGGATGTCTACGTTGAGTGGATGAAAGGTGACAAGGTTCTGGGGTCAGACGTCTACAAGTACACAATACGGCAGAATGGGAGCACCGCGGAGTTCACCGTCTTAGACGTTGGCATAGAAGACAGCGGGGAGTACACCTGTGTCTGTGGAGATGTGCGGACAGTGGGGCACCTTCAAGTCCAAGGTAAATATTTTATTCTTACTCTGTATATAACAAAATAGCACCTAAACATTGATCAACCCCCCAGCATAGGGGTGCGCACAGGGTGTGCTAGGTGTGCCTGGGCACACCCTATTTACCTTGTGTGGTAAAGATTCCCCTTGTTTAAACCCCTGATATTTCAGCAAAGCCTGAAATTTGTAAAAAAGAACTGTAAAAAATAAATAAATAAATAAAATCGTAAAAAATAATATAGCAACAATAAAAACTACTGACACCAATCTCTGCTCTACTGACACCATCCACTGCTCTACTGACACCATCCACTGCTCTACTGACACTATCCACTGCTCTACTGACACCATCCACTGCCCTACTGACACCGTCCACTGCCCTACTGACACCATCCACTGCTCTACTGACACCATCCACTGCCCTACTGACACCATCCACTGCTCTACTGACACCGTCCACCGCCCTACTGACACCATCCACCGCCCTACTGACACCATCCACTGCTCCACTGACACCATCCACTGCCCTACTGACACCATCCACTGCCCTACTGACACCGTCCACTGCCCTACTGACACCGTCCACTGCTCTACTGACACCGTCCACTGCTCTACTGACACCGTCCACTGCCCTACTGACACCGTCCACTGCCCTACTGACACCGTCCACTGCTCTACTGACACCGTCCACTGCTCTACTGACACCATCCACTGCCTTACTGACACCGTCCACTGCCCTACTGACACCATCCACTGCTCTATTGACACCGTCCACTTCTCTACTGACACCGTCCACTGCTCTACTGACACCATCCACTGCCCTACTGACACCATCCACTGCCCTACTGACACCGTCAGTATACTGTATATACAAATGCATATGTGTTTGAGCTTTGAGGTACATACTCTAATGCTGAGCTAGACATAAGCACTGCTGAAAAATGTGTTAGTTTTTTTTTCTTTTTTCATTTTTCGGGTCGATCGTTACGATCGCAATTCGTAAATTCGCAAGTTTGAAAATTCGGAATTTCGAAAAGACGAAAATAAGAAAGAAAATTCGAAAATTCGAAAGAATAACTAATAATAACTAGCGTGGGAAAGACGCATATTGGGAGAGATAGTGGTGCTGCACACCCCAAATAGTAGAATGTGGGAAAGTTCCCCTGAGGGAGTTTTTTAGCAGCAAGGTAAGGTAATTAGAATGAGTAAATTATTTTAGAAAAAGAAATTCTTTATTGAAATTTACATGTAATATTCTCATGGCAAGTGCAAACACAGAGTTATATATAGAATTACATGTCAGAATGTCTATTGTATAAAATTTCTGACGCGTTTCGACCCGCGTAGTTTGGTCTTCTTCAGGGGGTTGGTTTGCTGCAAAGAGATTGCATTTAGCATATCAAATTTTAACAGATAATTCATAAATCATTGTATAACATTTATGGATATAACACAGAATTTCCAAATGGGAGGTGTATTTGGAAAAAACCTCCTAACCAGGATTCCTTTAAAAGCTGTCAGATGCTCCACAGCCAGACAGTACCCTGAGGGAAGACGTCACTCCACAGAGTACGGCTTACAGCAAATTCCCAGGATGTCATTATATAGGCTATTCGAAAAAATACACAAACTGAATTTAAAGTTTGCTGACTGATATTATGTATGTCCTATAACTATACTATGAATAATAAATGTTTAAACAAGAATAATAATAATAAATATAAATTTATATTTTATATCTTTAATTAATATATTAGATCAATTTAACCACTGTAGCGCTTACACCTGAACAGCCCCTTATGGAGCAGAGTAATTTTTACATTTCTGCTATGGGCCCATTTATTTGCCAATCATTTTGTCATCACTTAAAGCGGAGTTCCACTGGTTTTTGAGTTTATTAATAGTCAGCAGCTACAAAAAGTATAGCTGCGGCCGCCCGAAGCCTCCGTTCTCTCCCCCTCCTCTTCGCAACGCCGACATTGTGAGTGTGGGCTCCCGGCTGTGACAGTTTGCGGTTTCACAGCCGGGCGCACACTGCGCATGCGCGAGCCGCGCTGCATCAATGGCCAAGCAATGTTCTGGGACCTGTGACGTGTCCCAAAACATTGCCGGGAGGGAAGGGCCGCCTAGGAGTCGCCCAGGAGGCCAGAAGTCGGAAGGAGGAAGTGGGACAGGAAGTCCCACTCCAAACCAGGTACCCCCCCCCCCCAAAAAAAAGACACGCCAATTGTGGCATGTCAGGGGGCGAGGAGTACTTAAAGTGGAAGTTCCACTTTTGGGTGGAACTCCGCTTTAAGATAAAAAAAATATTTTTTTAGACTTTTGTTATGCATTTTATAGAAAAAACATATATTAATTCTATGCTATACTATGGTACCACTCTACTGCTGCACTGTACTTTACTATAGTATGCTATATCCTACTGCTATTCTGTATGATAGTATACTAGACTATTCTTTACTATGTTGTACTATACTACTGTTACTCTACTGCTATACCATACTACTATCCTGTACTATCCAATACAAGACTCTACTATATTATTCACACTACTTCACTATACTATACTTTATTATACTACTACTACAGTATACTGTGCTACACTATAATAATATATTGTTCTCTTCTATACCACACTACTATACTGTACAATACTAGACTCTACTATTTACACTCCTTCACTATACTATACTTTATTATACTACTACTACAGTATACTGTGCTATACTATAATAATACACTGTTCTGTTCTATACCACACTACTATACTGTACAATACTAGACTCTACTATTTACACTACTTCAATATACTATACTTTATTATACTACTACTACTATGGTATACTGTGCTATACTATACTACTATACTGTTCTGTTCCATACCATACTATATATACCATATATATACTGTACAATACTAGGCTCTACTATCCTATTTACACTACTTCACTATACTATACTTTATTATACTACTACTACTACAAGTATACTGTGGTATACTATACTACTGAGGGGGGAAGGTACAGGAATTGAGGTGATCTGAGGGGTGCAGGAACTGGGGTGATCTGAGGGGTGAAGGTACAGGAACTGGGGTGATCTGAGGGGTGCAGGAACTGGGGTGATCTGAGGGGTGCAGGAACTGGGGTGATCTGAGGGGTGAAGGTACAGGAACTGGGGTGATCTGAGGGGTGCGGGTACTGGGGTGATCTGAAGGGTGCGGGTACTGGGGTGATCTGAAGGGTGAAGGTGCAGGAACTGGGGTGATCTGAAGGGTGAAGGTGCAGGAATTGGGGTGATCTGAGGGATGAAGGTGCAGGAATTGGGGTGATCTGAGGGGTGAAGGTGCAGGAACTGGGGTGATCTGAGGGCTGCAGAAATTGGGGTGATCTGAAGGGTGAAGGTACAGGAACTGGGGGGATCTGAGGGGTGCGGGTACTGGGGTGATCTGAAGGGTGAAGGTGCAGGAACTGGGGTGATCTGAAGGGTGAAGGTGCAGGAATTGGGGTGATCTGAGGGATGAAGGTGCAGGAATTGGGGTGATCTGAAGGGTGAAGGTGCAGGAACTGGGGTGATCTGAAGGGTGAAGGTGCAGGAACTGGGGTGATCTGAGGGGTAAAGGTGCAGGAACTGGGGTGATCTGAGGGGTGCAGGAATTGGGGTGATCTGAAGGGTGAAGGTACAGGAACTGGGGGGATCTGAGGGGTGCAGGAATTGGGTTGATCTGAAGGGTGAAGGTACAGGAACTGGGGGGATCTGAGGGGTGCAGGAATTGGGGTGATCTGAGGGGTGAAGTTGCAGGAACTGGGGTGATCTGAGGTCTAAATATGTTATTAAAAAATAAAAAAACAAGTCAAGCGGGGACAGTTTGCAGTGGTCAGGGACATCCAGGAGGCTTAAGGCTGCTTCATGGGGGTGTTAAAATACATCTTCGCCTGAGTAGAGAAAAATCCTTGCACCAGCCCTGTATATTTTATTATACTACTACTACAGTATACTGTGCTATACTACATTACTATACTTTACAATACTAAACTTTAAAATACTATTCACGCTATTTTATACTACTATACTGTTGTAGTCTATACTATATTATTATTATACAGGATTTATACAGCGCCTACACTACTATACTGGTCTATTCTACACCACTATACTGTTCCTTACTATACTATACTATTTGGTCAATTCTATACTACTATACTGTTCTGTTCTGTTCTATACTATACTACTATACTGTACAATCAATACTACTATACTGGCCTATTCTATACTACTATACTATTCTGTTTTATACTATACTAATATACTGTACAATACTATACTACTATACTGGTCTATTATTCTATACTATACTACTATACTGTTCTGTTCTATACTATACTACTATACTGTACAATACAATACTATACTACTGTACTTGTCTATTCTATACTATACTGTTCTATTCTATACTATACTACTATACTGTTCTGTTCTATACTATACTACTATACTGTACAATACAATACTATACTACTGTACTGCTCTATTCTATACTATACTATACTGTTATATTCTATACTATACTACTATACTGTTCTATTCTATACTATACTAATATACTGAAGGTAGTGGACAGGTGAAGAGGAATGATGATCAACAAGAAATTAAAGCGGCCTATTTACACCAGGCTGAAATGGACATCTTGGTTATCTAATATTTATTTTAGAGAAACTGTTGATTCCAGAAGTTTTTTAAGGCAACTCTTGGCATCTCTTCTATTTATTTTTATAATATTTCAACAATATGTAAAAAAAAAAAAATAATAAAATCATAAAAATAAAAAAATAAAATAATAAAAAAATAAAAAAAATTCACTGTGGAGTGAATTTACCAATTTGTAATGGTTTAGCCCATTTTGTTTTTACTGCTAATTTCAGTTAGTTTATACCATGCTAAAGTTGGTGTCATCCATAATTTTCATTTCAACGTGATTTGATTGTTTTTTGTTGTTGTTTTTTTCTTTTTTTTTTAATTCTTTTAAACATTGACAAAAAACAAACAAGCAAGATGGTGTAACAGGAGAATAAGGGTTCACAGTTGCTACAAAAACCCCTAATATAAAAATGTAGTAAAATACAGTAGGAAACCTTAGATCAATGCTGTGAAAACACGGTCATCATGTCAGCCATCATTTCCAATGGAGAAAGGCTTTGTTCACACCACTGCAATTGGTTTTCTTTAGCATTCTTCCCACTTTTCTCCAATTTTACACTCCAGGATCATGGCTGACCACACTGAACTTCAATAAAGCAAGTAAAATCTGTCTGTACAATAATGGGGAACTGACGGGGAACACAATACTTTTTTCCTAATCTTAATAAGTCAACCCTTGCGTCTTAATGTAACCACTATTTACATGTAAATGTTGAATGCTTTCTTCAGCTTTGCCTGTTACCTTCACCACGCCGCTCCAGAACGTGGAAGCTCAGGAAGAAGGTACCATCACCCTGAGCTGTGAGGTCTCAAAGCCTGGAGCCATGGTAGAGTGGAGGAAGGGCGGCCTGGGGCTGCAGCCCGGCCCCAAATACGAGATGCGGCAAAGAGAGAAGATACGGGAGTTACTGATACATCACCTGAGGCTGGAGGACACCGGAGAGTACAGCTGTGATTCCGGGGATCAGGACACCAAGGCCTACCTAACTGTGAAAGGTACATTTTATATCCATGTCATGTGTATGTCTAAAATGAATGCCCACATTCGCCAGCACACCAAGGATCCTCTAATATCCTTTGAAGGCTTTTATTGCAGAAAGATCACATCACAAGAACAAGTGCAACGTTTCGAAACCACGCAGGCCTCGTTCACATGATGATGATCACGTGCCCGACGAAGGGGTCCTGCGTGGCTCCGAAACGTTGTCTTGTGATGTGATCTTTCTGCAATAAAAGCCTGTTGGACGATATTTGAGGATCCTTTGTGAACCGGTGAATGTGTCCATTTACAATACATTAAGGGTGCAGCGCCAACCAGATATAAACAAGAGTCCTGAAAGTCTACCAGCTGTAGAAGGTGTGGATGAGAAGTGAGAACGGCGGTAAATGCACTCGTCACCGCTGTGTGAGAAAGGGCAATCCCACTTAAGAGATTGCATTGACCCTCAAGTTATAGAGGAGGTCAAAAATGCATTTGAGTAGGCCAGGGCAAGATGAATGGACCACTGGACACCAGCTATAAACCTCACTATGGCTCCTTAGGCAGATATGAACTGCAATGCTAGGGCAGGAAACTCGTGATCCAGACGATAAGTGCATAGATAATGGCCATTACCCTCAAAGGATACAAGGACACAACAATGGTGCAGTATGTAAACTAACCTCTCACCACCTCGCCAACACCATTCCCAACACCTCACAGAGCAGTAAAAAGCTGAAATCAGTCATGTCGTCCTGTCCTTCCTTATGCGTTTCGTCAAAATCTGACGTCTCCAGAGGCGGTGCATTTATCTGTGATGTTTCCAGTATCCAGCTGGTAGATGCTACAGAACCCACTATAGATGAGCCTTGTTTCCTGGAATGTGTGTGATGGGAATATAGACCAGTGATGGCAAACCTTGGCATCCCAGATGTTTTGGAACTACATTTCCCATGATGCTCATGCACTCTGCAGTGTAGTTGAGCATCATGGGAAGTGTAGTTCCAAAACATCTGGGGTGCCAAGGTTCGCCATCACTGATATAGACTGTATGTCTAAAATTAGACTTCATCCTTAATAAAGTATTCTGAATCAGAATTTTTGGAGGTATCTACATCCCTTTTAAAATGCACATTTTTTTAAAAAAATATTGGAACCAATATGGTACCCGTATTGTTCCACAATAAAAAAAAATGTTTTTTTTTGTACAATATTTTTATTGGAGTTTAAACAATACAGAGATCAAAATACAAATACATGTGGATGCAGCTACAGTGGTTATCTATGATATCTAATAATAAAAATAATGTTTTAATGTCTCACTTTAATGTCTTGTCTTTTATTTATGACGATCGTATAGAAAACAAAAACTTGTTAAAACTTTCATCGTACATCATGCTATTTTTATATGTTGTTTGTAAGCCACCTCCTCCTTTCTAAGACATGTTTTATTTATTTAATATTATTAATTATTATTTATTTATTATCAATTATTAATTTTATTAAAGTGGTTTTAAATCTCTAAAATGAAAAAGGAACAGAGCGCCCAAGTGTGATTTCGGTCTGCCCTGTCTTTCCTCTGCTTTCTGCATGAGTCTATGCCGACACCAAGCACTCCCGGGAGATTAACCTCCCACCCCCACCCCCCTCAAGCACACATAAGATGATTGACAGCCTCACCTGTGCATGTTTCCCTATGAGGCTGTGCAGAGGGGGGAGGGGGTGTGTCCTTTCCCTCCACTCAGGTATCAGATTACACTTAGCTCCCTGCTCTACGCTGGGCAGTGTGCAGGTCTCCGCCATTTGCCTCCTGGAAGCTCAAAAATAGGACTTTGATCTGCATGTTTTAGAAGGCTGTAGAAAAGAGAGGGCTGCAGATAAACAGGTATATCTGTAGGAGGATTTGATTCCTCTCTGTTTATCACTTGAGCAGTGGTGGCTGGTGCTCAATATTTTCGGGAGTGCTCTGCGCCCCAAGCCCTCCCCTTTTTTGAAGCCAATTAGAGCCTCAGTCTCTAATCATATGCTTGGGAAACCAACCCCCCCCATATAAATCCATGCGTCCAACGCCCTGAATGTGGATTAGGGGTGGGCGCATGGATTGGGGGGTGGCGCCCCTGCGCCCTGCATGGACGGGCCGCCACTGCACTTGAGGCTAGTCACATATGTAAGGGTTTACAACCACTTTAGGTAAAATTCTGAATTCTGAACAAGGACTTTGTGTGAGTCTGATGCTTTTCGTGGAATTAAGTCACTTCTTTAGTGATAGATCCCCATAGGACTACATCTAGTCTTACGTATATACATATAGAAATATAGAGAAAATGTATTTGTATTTCATAGGTTGGACTTGATGGACTTGTGTCTTTTTTCGACCCCACCTACTATGTAACTCTGTATTTACTCGCTAATGACATCATTTTAACAAGCAGGTCATGTTTTCCTGGGCGGGAAAAGCACATGTTTGGTTTAATTGCTGCAATAACTAGAAAGTATTGAAGACAATGGATCCAGTCAACTTGGATTTGCAAAAGGATATCAGTGACGGCATCCTCCATATTTCTTAGGATCATTTCCTTTCGTTGGGAGGGAGCCTTTCTGATTCAGTGTTGATCAGCAGCTTCATCCTTCTGAAGGACGGCTATGTGCCTACACTTGCTCCATGTCTCCAGTAGCAAGGGATCATGGGAAAGAGATCCAACGTGACCAGTTTGATGGCTTACCGGCTGTATACCTCTACAGGAAGCCATAAGAGTAGACAGTGCCAACTCCTGGTTTTCAGTTATATGGGGTCATAAGAAAGAAGGGAAAAGAAGCGGCCATTACGGTTCAACAGGTTTATCAACTCGCAGGCAGGGGCGGACTGACAACTCATGGAGCCCCCGGGCAATAGGAGATTATGGGGCCCCCAGGCAATCAGAGATTATGGGGCCACACAGTATACACCCACACAGTATACAATCACATAGTATACATATACTTGTACACACAGTATACACAGACATGTTTCTATTGGCTGAGAAGGTACTGGAGAGGCGGGGCAGCTATAATTTCAGGATTTTTAGACCAAAGGGATGTCGGTAAGGGACATTTCAGAGACAGATGTAAAAAAAAAAACAGATTTTTGCATACTTTCCCTGGTTTTACTGAGGCTGGCAACCCTGATGGGGCCCCCTAGTGGCCCGGGGCCCTCGGGCAGTGCCCGAGTGCAAAATGGTCAGTCCGCCCCTGCCCGCAGGACAGTCTTGGTTAGGACCATTATCCTTGATTGGTAAACTGCTCTGAATCTATAAAATGAAGGACCGTATGACCCAATGGCATCATTGTTCAGGTGATAGTTCCTTCCATTCACCTTCTCCATTTACTAACCATCTCCAATGCTGAGGTGGACCTCTCATACTGAGGGCGATCATCATTTTTGAACCTGGAGTGACCTTGTGGCCAATTATCCTTCGAGGTCTTTTGCACATTTGCAGTTTAATGGGCTCTTACTGTTCATAATGATAGTCTTGTGTGAACATTGCCCATTTAGTCTGTGATGCAAGGAGCAATGAGGTTGATTTACTAAAACTTGAGAGTGCAAAAACTCCAGATTTTATTGTCAAAGCTTAATTTAAAAGCTGATTATCTACCATGCATTGCTGCACCACATTTTGCACTCTCCAGTTTTAGTAAATCCCCCCCCACCCCTCAATGGGAGATATGACACAATAACCCGCTGCCCCCCCCCCCCCCCCCAGTCCTATCAGATATCAGATCTTTAGGAGCACCAGAATTAACTCCAACTATGGCAGGCAGCAATTCAACCGGGCGACGGGCGGTGGTTTCCCCTGCTCTCCTCCTCAGGCATCACGGAGGCTTCCATCGCACGTCTCCTCCCTCCTCCTCCTAGGCCAATTGGAACACTTCTCCGTTCAGCCAGACCTGCTTCTTGATTGGCCGGGAGGAGAATCAGTGTGACAATAGCGAATATATTAATTCACTATTGTCACACAACTGGGTGGGATCAGGGCACAGTGCTATTTCACCCCGAGCCTACCCTTTTTTTGAAGCCTATTAGAGTCTCTGGCTCTAATCACGTGCTCAAAAAAAAAAAAAAAACAACATGTAGATTAGCAGACTGGGCAGGGTCGGCACCCCTGCACCCCACTGCAGCCAGCTGTGCACTGCGCATGCGCAAGTCCCACTGCGCCTCCTCAATGACCGGTCAATCTTCTGGGACCTGTGACGTGTCCCAGAAGATTTCAGGGAGGGAGGGGGGAGGAGAACGTCTGCTCGAGTCACCTAGGCTGCCCGGGTGTAAGTGGGAACTGGGTACCTGTCAAAACTAGGTACCTGCCCCCCCCCCCAAATAAAATGACATGCCAAATGGCATGTCAAGGGGTCAGGAGTCCTTAAAGCAGAACGTCCACTTGTGGGTGGAACTCTGCTTTAACCCCTTCCCAGCCAGTGTCATTAGTACAGTGACAGTGTACAGTATTATCACTGATCATTATATTAGTGTCACTGGTGGTGTCAGTCCCCCCCCCCCCCCCCCAAGTGTCAGTTGGTGTCAGATTTTCCCCGTTGCACTGTTACATTCCCATTATAACTAGAATACCTTTTGGCCAAATTAAAAAAATCGATTTTTTTTTTTTATATTGGTTATGGCATAAAGTATATTGTTTTTTTTATATATAATAAAAAAAAAACAGTGGTGATCAAATACCACCAATAGAAAGCTTTATTTGTGTGAAAAAAAAAGATACAAGTTTTGTTTGGGTACAGTGTTGCATGGCCGCGCAATTACCAGTGGCCAATTTCTATCAAAAGTCCATTAAGAATAGAGAAGACCGCAGATGACACAGCAGTGTAAAATTGACCAGCTGCAGGACAAGGGGGAGAATTGGTGGAAGCATATGGGAGAAAAAGAGTACAGACAGTTAGTTTACTACAAGAATGATAAGATTGCAGATGACAAAGCAGTGTAAAATTGACCAGCTGCAGGACAAGGGGGAGAATTGGTGGAAGAATACGGGAGAAAAAGAGTACAGACAGGTAGTTTACTACAAGAATGATAAGATTGCAGATGACACAGCAGTGTAAAATTGACCAGCTGCAGGACAAGGGGGAGAATTGGTGGAAGAATACGGGAGAAAAAGAGTACAGACAGGTAGTTTACCACAACAATGATGAGATCGCAGATGACAAAGCAGTGTAAAATTGTCAGCTGCTGAACAATTTTACTCTGCTTTGTCATCTGCGATCTCATCATTCTTGTAGTAAAATTTACCAGAGACAAAGAGGTTGATTTACTAAAGGCAAAAAAAGGATGTTCACTATGCAAGGAAATTTTCCCCAGTGAATGTAGCAAAGTTTCCCGAATACCCATCCATTTTGAATAGGCTCAAGTTGTACTGCATCGCAAACCAAAAGTTTTTGGAAATGCACTGCAGCCGGATTACATGATCACACAAAAGTACCATGTGATCTGCGTCCTGCATTTGGGGTGTTGTTAACTTAAAACTGACCCCAACTGCAGATGACAGCTGCAGTGCATGTGCACGGAATGCAGATTTCCTGTGCCATGTTCTAGTGTCAACCTAGCCTAACTAAAGGCCAAATAGCATGTTCACTCGCTTAGTTAATAAGGTAAAGCTCTTCTGACTTCCATTATCCAATCTTGTGCAAGCAAAAATATATTTATTACATTTTCCTTGAGCGTTATTTGGTATTCTTTGCGAAGTGAATTTTCACCACATTTACTAAGCTAAGGGATAATTCCTTTGAAAAGTGAACAAGCCTATGTGAATTTTAGTAAATCAACCCCTATGGCTGCTCTGTGTCCCCCCTCCACTTTTATATTGAGAGGGCTGACTTATCCAAAAGCCCCCTTATTGACTTCGCTAAGCCTGCTGGCCAAATTTTAAAGGCCCTGCAGTGCATTATGGTACAAAAAGCGAATTTGCTAAATAAATTTGGGATTGCGAATCTCAAAACTATATGATTGACCGCAAACCCATCAATCATTACTATAACTATTTTGTCTTGTGTTGCAGCCCTCCCCGTGGTGTTCAGCAGGCCGTTGAAGAATACGGTCGTAGAGGACGGAGTCACGGTGACACTCCGCTGTGAGACCTCCAAACCCAACGTTCCCCTAGAATGGAGGAAAGGATCTATGGCTCTCTTCCCTTGTGCCAAGTATGAAATGAGACAAGATGGGGTGGTAGCGGAGTTGGTAGTCTTCGATGCAGAAGGGGAAGATGCCGGAGATTACACCTGTGATACAGGAGACCAACAAACCACCTCCAACGTCAAAGTGAACAGTGAGTGATGTGTAATAGTTCAAACATTGTCCCAACCAGTGGCAGCTGGTGCTCCTTTTTTTTGGGGGGGGCAAACAAACCACCCATGACCCACCCCGCCCCCCAGGTTCGGTGAGTCAACCCCCCCATCACTCGTTTGTCCACCCACCAGTCCCGCACTTACCCCATGTAGGTCGCAGACAGCTTCAGCTCCTTCCTGCATTTCCTCCGCCTCGGCAGCTTCCTCCTTGGTGGCTTCACCCTGCATCTCCTCGGCGGCTTCACCCTGCATCTCCTCCTCCTCTGCAGCTTCCTCCTTGGTGCCTTCCCCTTGCATCTCCTCCACCTCGGCAGCTTCCTCCTTGGTGGCTTCACCCTGCATCTCCTCCTCCTCTGCAGCTTCCTCCTTGGCGGCTTCACCCTGCATCTCCTCCTCCTCAGGGGCTTCACCCTGCATCTCCACCTCCTCTGCAGCTTCCTCCTTGGCGGCTTCACCCTGCATCTCCTCCTCCTTGGTGGCTTCACCCTGCATCTCCTCCACCTCGGCAGCTTCCTCCTTGGTGGCTTCACGCTGCATCTCCTCCTCCTCTGCAGCTTCCTCCTTGGCGGCTTCACCCTGCATCTCCTCCTCGGCACCTTCACCCTGCATCTCCTCCTCCTCTGCAGCTTCCTCCTTGGCGGCTTCACCCTGCAGCTCCTCCTCCTCGGCGGCTTCACCATGCATCTCCTCCTTCTCGGTGGCTTCCTCCTTGGCGGCTTCACCCTACAGTTCCTCCTCCTTGGCGGCTTCACCCTGCATCTCCTCCTTCTCTGTGGCTTCCTCCTTGGCGGCCAATATGGTCGCTTCTCTTCTCGGCCCTTGTGCCAAGTATGAAATGAGACAAGATGGGGTGGTAGCGGAGTTGGTAGTCTTTGATGCAGAAGGGGAAGATGCCAGAGATTACACCTGTGATACAGGAGACCAACAAACCACCTCTAACGTCAAAGTGAACAGTGAGTGACATGGAATAGTTCAAACATTGTCCCAACCAGTGGTGGCTGGTGCTCCTTTTTTTGGGGGGGGAGGGGGGCAGCAAATAAACCACCCATGACCCACACTGACCCCCAGGTTCGGTCGATCAGTCAACCCCCCCCCCATGGCTCACTCATCCACCCACCAGCCCCGCACTTACCCCATCTAGGTTGCAGGCAGCTTCAGCTCCTTCCGGCATCTCCTCCTTCTCAGTGGCTTCACCCTGCATCTCCTTCCTCCTTGGTGGCCAATATGGTCGCTTCTCTTCTTGGCCAATTGGGTCCTAAGACCCACTTCCTGATTGGCCAGGGAGGATAATATTAATTTGCTATTGTCACACAACTGGGTGGGCTCAGGGTGTAGTGCTCTGCGCCCCGAGCCCACCCTTTTTTTTAAGCCAATTAGAGCCTCAGGCCAAGAGACAAAAGAAACCAACTTCATCAATGAGCCTTCCCTCCCCCACATTCGTCAATGAGCCTTCCCTCCCCCCTCCATCAATGAGCCTTCCCTCCTCCCCTCCATCATTGAGCCTTCCCTCCCCCCTCCATCAATGAGCCTTCCCTCCCCCACCTCCATCAATGAGCCCCCCCCCATCAATGAGCCTTCCCTCCCTCACCTCCATCAATGAGCATTCCCTCCCCATCTCCTTTAATGAGCCTACCCTCCCCCACCTTCATCAATAAGCCTTCCCTCCCCCACCTTCGTCAATGTGCCTTCCCTCCCCCCTCCATCCATGAGCCTTACCCCCCCCCCCCCTCCATCATTGTGCCTTTCCTCCCCCACCTCCATTAATGAACCTTCCCTCTCTCACCTCCATCAATGAGCATTACCTCCCCATCTCCATCAATGAGCCTTCCCTCCCCCACCTTCATCAATGAGCCTTCCATCCCCACCTCCATCAATGAGCCTTCCCTCCCCCCTCCATCAATGAGCCTTCCCTCTCCCACCTCAATCAATGAGCCTTCCCTCCCCACTTCCATCAATGAGCCTTCCATCCTCACCTCCATCAATGAGCCTTCCCTCCCCCTCCATCAATGAGCCTTCCCTCCCCACCTCCATCAATGAGCCTTCCCTCTCCCATCTTCATCAATGAGCATTCCTTCCCTACCTCAATCAATGAGCCCCCCCCCCCCATCAATGAGCCTTGCCCCCTGACCTCCATCAATGAGCCTTCCCTCTCCCACCTCAATCAATGAGCCTTCCCTCCCCCTCCATCAATGAACCTTCCTTCCCCACCTCCATCAATGAGCCTTCCCTCTCCCATCTTCATCAATGAGCCTTCCTTCCCTACCTCAATCAATGAGCCCCCCGCCATCAATGAGCCTTGCCCCCTGACCTCCATCATTGAGCCTTCCCTCCCCACCTCCATTAATGAACCTTTCTTCCCCACCTCCATCAATGAGCCTTTACTCCCCACCTCCATCAATGTGCCTTCACTCCCCCCACCTCCATCAATGAGCCTGCCCTCTCCACCTCAATCAATGAGCCTTCCCTCTCCCATCTCCATCAATGAGCCTGCCCTCTCCACCTCCATCAATGAGCCTTACCTCCCCCATCTCCATCAATAAGTCTTCCCTCACCTCGTCCATCAATGAGCCTTCCCTCCACCTCCATCAATGAGCCTTCCCTTCCCCACCTCCATCAATGAGTCTTCCCTCCGCACCTCCATCAATGAGCCTTCCCTCCTGACCTCCATCAATGAGACTTCTCCCCCCCACCTCCATCATTGAGCCTTCCTTTCCCGCCTCCATCAATGAGCCTTCCCTCCCCTCCCCTAATTGCTCTTCTATTGAATTGGACTACACGGGTCAGCCTTTGCTCTCCATGTGCATTATTGAGGTTGCCCATGACCCTTTCTCCAGTTCACCAGTTTTCCTTCCTTGGACCACTTTTGGTCAGTCTTGATCACTGCAGACTGGGAACATCCCACAAGAGCTGCCGTTTTGGAGTTGCTCTGACCCAACCACCCGGCCATTACAATTTGGCCCTTGTCAAAGTCATTCAGATCATTACTCTCGATCATTTTTCCGGTGTGCAACACATCAACTTCTGAATGAATGAATGAATGAAATACTTATATAGCGCACAATGCGAACTGAATCGCCTCTAGGCGAACTTCTGGGACAACATGTTCACTTGCTCCCAAATATATCCCCCCCCCCCCAACTTTCAGATGTCATTGTAATGAGATAATCAATGTTCTTCACTTTACCTGTCCGTGGTCAAAAACGTATGGTTGATTGGTATATATTGTAAGTCCTTTGCTGTCTTTCAGTTCTCCATTTCGTGAAGAATTTACAAAATGTAGTGGCTGAAGAAGGCTCAACTGCTGTGTGTCTCCACTGTGAAGTCTCCGCCAAGATGGCCTCCGTGGAATGGAGAAAAGGTGCTGAGAAGCTACAGGCCAACCACAAGTATGAGATCAGGCAAGAGGGGACTGTGCGGGAGCTGATCATTCATGATCTGCAGCTGGAGGACACCGGGGAGTATGTTTGCATCGCTCGAAGCAAAAGAACTACGGCCACGCTAACTGTGAAGGGTAGGTTTTGTGTGAGGTCCTAAAGGGCAACTGTTCTTCGATAAATACAACCAAATCTGGGAACTTACCTTCTAAAATATGTTTTTATTCTCAGAGAATGGCTGCATGTTCTCCTCCCTCCCCCGAATAACCCGTGTCTCCACCCCCTACCCACCTCTGAGCACCGTCCCTTGTTACCGCCCCTACCCACATCCCAGTACAGCCCCTTTTAGATACAGTAATTTGTATGGAATTTGTTAACGATAGCAAGAAAGTTGGTAAAATACAGTAGATGCCCTGCAGCCATTAACAAAATATGCCCCCAACAACAATAGATCCCCACCAGCAACAATAGATTTTCCCAGGAACAATAAATTCACCAGCAGCAATAGATCCACCATCAGTAACAATAGATCCACCCAGCAAAAATAGATCCCCCACCAGCAACAATAGACCCCCCCACCAGCAACAACCGATTAACCCCAGCAACAAAAGACCCCCCCCCAACAGACCCTCCCAGCAGCCAGCAACAATAGACCCCACCTCCCCAAAACCCATGAAAGTAGATCCTCCCCAGCAACAATAGACCCCCCAACAGACCCTCCCAGCAGCCAGCAACAATAGACCCCCACCTCCCCACAACCCACGACAGTAGATCCTCCCCAGCAACAATAGACCCCCAACAGACCCTCCCAGCAGCCAGCAACAATAGATTCCACCTCCCCGCAACCCACAGCAGTAGATCATCCCCAGCAACAATAGACCCCGCCTCCCTACGACAGTAGACCACCCCCCCAGCAACAATATACCCCACGCCAGCAACAATAGAACCTTTCCAGCAATAATAGACCCCTTCAACAGACCCTCCCCAGCAGCAAGGAACAATAGACCCCCTCCCCTCGCAACAGTAAATCCTCCCCAGCAACAACAGAGTCGCGCCCCAGAAACAGTACAATACCACCCCCACCAGCAACAATGGCTTCCATAGCAACAATAGATCCACCCAACAGATCTACCCAAACAATAGATCCCCACCAGCAACAGTAGACCCCGCACCGGCAACAATAGATCCTCCCCAGCAACAATAGACCCCCCCCCAACAGACCCTCCCAGCAGCCAGCAACAGTCGATCCTCCCCACTAACAATACATCCCCCGCCAGAAACAGTAGATCTTTCCCAGCACCAATAGACCCTCAACAGACCTTCCCCAGCTGCCAGGCACACTAGACCCCCCACCCCCTCCCCTCCCAACAGTAAATCCTCCCCAGCAACAACAGACCCCCCTCCCCCAGAAACAGTATAATGCCACCCCCACCAGCAACAATAGACCCACCATCAGTAACAATAGATCCGCCCGAGCAACAATAGATCCCCTACCAGCAACGAATTGACTCAACACCAGCAACAATAGATCCTCCTCAACAACAATAGACCCCCCCACCAGACCCCTCCCCACAATAGTAGATCCTCCCCAGCAACAACAGATCCAGCCTCCCCACAAAATACACCCCAATAACAATATATCCCCCACCAGCAACAATAGATCCTTCCCTGCAACAACAGACCCCCCCCAACAGACCCTTCCAGCAGCCAGGCACAATAGATGTCTGCCCCCACCCCTCAAAACAGTAAATACTCCCATGGAAAAATAGACTCCACCCCAGAAACAGTACAGTGCCACCCCCACCAGCAACAATAGATCCTCCAGCATGCCAAAGCTGCCCTTGCCAGTACATACTTCAGTACTGGGGATGCTGGAAATGCTTACTGCTACATTCCCACCCATCAATTTAGAGAGTCAACACTCCCACTGCAAGTCGAATTTCAGCCGGCATGTAGAAATGTATTTAAAAAATGATTAAAATCTTAATAATATCCAAGAAAAAAACATAAAAACAAACCTGAAAAAGAGAACTTTGTTTCCTATTAATCAGTATTAATGAAAAAAGTTAGTGTGGCTAAAAGTATACATTTTATTCCACAATTTGTCTAGTTTAGCCCTTTTGCCCTTGTTTACATTGGAGCGACTGGTCATGCGATTTGACAGGTCAAATCGCATGACAAGTCACACCGTTTTGTCGGCAATGGCCTTGTTCAAATTTGATGCAACGCCGACTTTGGGGTGCCGCATCGATTAAAAAAAAAAAAAAGTAGGTCCTGTACTATTTTAGGCGATTTCAGGTGCGACCTGAATAGACACCTGTGCATGAAGCCGCACAAAGTCGCACTGGCATGCAACTTTGAAATCGTGCGATTTCAGATGAATGCGCAATTTCAAAGCCACATTCAATGTAAACAAGGGTATATGTGATAATAAAACAAAACAAATGTAAATGCAAAAAAAATATATAAAAAGTTTTGAGTTACATATTTGTTTTTAACCAACACCCCACACCACCACATTTCCTGTTTTTTTTTTTTTTTTTGGCGGAGTTTGTCTACAAAATATCGTTCCTATTAATAGTCTTTCTTTTTATAAAATGCAATTCAAAATTTATTTTAATTTTGTTTGGCACTAGGTTATGTTTTTTTAAGATATATTCTAACAAAGCCCTCAAAATTTCCACTCGCCTGCTCACATTTGGCGAGTGGAAATAAGATGAGGGCGAGTGTGTGGAGACACCATCGGAGGAAGGAAGGGGGGCGGGCACCTCCGGTAGGTGGGGTTGAACAGGAGCCGATTCTCCTCCCAGCCATACATTTACTGTATATACACTGAATATATAGTCTAAATACACCTATATATTCTCTATATACATATCTCTGTATACTAGCGCTCCAAATTTTCACTCACCTGCTCGCATTAGGCAAGTGGAAATAAGCTGAGGGCGAGTGTGAAGCTACATCGAAGCGGGGGAGGGGCCGGGCCGCCAGCAGAGGGTTGGGTGGGGCAACTGGTGGCGAGTAACTCTTAAGGCCTGGCTAGTACATTAGGACTTGAAATTTCAAGCCCTGCTATATACAATCTATATACACCCCTATGTCATGGTTATGCAATAGAGTTTGTCTGCTTACCTGTTTCCATGTGTTCATCTCTAGAGACCAGCCGACCCTCACCTGACTGCTTTTGTAATCCCTCCTCTGACATGACTCCACCCTAGTTCCTATCAGAGAACTCTATATTAACCTGTGCACTGCAGGCCAACCCTGCTGATCAACCATTGTGTATTCCTTTGTGTGTTTAGCTTCCTGTTACTTGCCGTGTGCTCTTCTGTTGTTCCGTTATTGACTTTGGCATGTCCTTGACTATCCCTGTTTGCTTGTGATCCTGACCTATTGGCGTGTCCCTGACTATTCCTGTCTGCTTGTGGCCCCGACCTTGGCTTTATCCCTCTCAATCCCTGTCCTCCTGTTGCCTACTGTGGGTGCGAGCTGGGGGACCCTGGGGGTCGCGACCTGGAGCCAGTTGCAGGCAAGTCCATCCTGACCACTAGAGGCTCTGGTGAACACCTGCTGGCTCTTAAGCCCCATACACCCTATCAGTTTTTCTGCTGAGTTTTTCCTTCAGGTTTACCAAAACCATGTAGTAGAAGGGCCTGCCTGATTGCATACACATTGAAACTCCTAAGGTTTGACCTCATATTACATGATTTTGGTAAATCTGAAGGAAAAACTCAGCAGAAAAACTGATAGTGTGTATGGGGCTTCAGACTCCGCGCCCCAGGGAATCTTACGCTCTAACCTCAGTGGGATCTGTCTCCCATCCGCAGCAGTCAGCCATAGGGTCCACAACCTTGCGGTGCACTCCTGATCCCTTCGGTGTGCATCTGTCACCTCGCCTCAAGGTGACCTGACACTCTAGATACTATATACACTCTATATACTATATAAACATCTATATACACCTATATACACCTCTATACACTATACACCCTCAATATATACTCTATATACACCTCTATATACTATATTCACTCTATATATACTTTAGATAAACCTCTATATACTATATACTAGCCCTCAAAAATCCCACTGCCTGCTCACATTAGGCAAGCTGAGGGTGAGTGTGGCGCCACCAGCAGAGGGCAACTGGTGGCGAGACTTGAAATTGCTAGTAAATGGTATTGCTGGTGGTGGGTTATTAAAGCGGGAGTCCACCGGGACTCCGCGTTTTTTTTTTTTTTTTAAAGCCAGCAGCTACAAATACTGCAGCTGCTGACTTTTAAAATAGTGACACTTACCTGTCCAGCGCGCCCGCGATGTCGGCACCCGAAGCCGATTTCTAGGTCGTCTGTCGGGTCCTGCCGCCGCCATCTTGGGTATGGGAATCAGGAAATGGAGCCTTTCGGCTTCATTTCCCGGTTCCCTACTGCGCATGCGCGAATCGTGCTGCGCAATAAGGACGCTCCCTGCTGCCTCTGGGATCTGTGTGTTTCCCAGCAGGCAGCGGGGCACTTGCGGGAAGGGGTGGGCACTTGCGGAAAGGGGCGTAAGTTACGCCCCTTTCCGCAGAGAGCTATCCCGGAAGTGGGTGCAGTTACCTGGATTATCCAGGTAACTGCACCCCCCCTCCCCCCTGAAAGGTGCCGATTGTGGCACCGGAGGGGGGGAGGGTTCCGATGAGCGGAAGGTCCACTTTAGGGTGGACCTCCGCTTTAAAGTAACTCATTCAAAGATTAAACCATACTTCTTTTTTAGAATTGGATGTCACCATTGTCCGCGGTCTCAAGGACCTGTCCGTCTTTGCCGGAGAGGACGTTGTGTTTAAGTGTGAAGTCTCCCACGCCAACGCAAAGGACGTAGAGTGGACATTGCAGGGGATTACACTGGTGAAGAATGAGATGAATGAGATCTGGGTGGAAACTGAGAAGGTCCATATCTTGAAAATGAGCAGTATGACACAGGAGGACAGCGGTCCCGTGACTTTCAGAGTTGGGTCACACACATCTACAGCCCAACTTGTGGTCAAAGGTAACTTGGATTCAGTGGTCAAAATACTGTACAGCGTCTGTTTCTGGTTAAGCAGGGGTCTACAGACTTTCTAAACAAAGGGCCAGTTTGCTGTCTTTCAGACTTTAGAATGGCCCAACTGCAGCCAGTGGAAGTAGGAAATGCCCAGGCATCAGTGGGACTAAACAATGCCCCATCTTTAATTTTAGTGGGAGGAATAATGCCCCGTTGTTGATATCGGTGGGAACAATAGTGCCTCATTGTTAAAATAAGTGGAAGGAATAGTGCCCCATTGTTGGTATCAGTTGGAGGAATAGTGCCCCATTGTTGGTATCAGTGGGAGGAATAGTGCCCCATTGTTGGTATCAGTGGGAGGAATGGTGCCCCAATGTTGGTATCAGTAGGAGGAATAGGGACCCGTTGTTGGTATCAGTGGGAGGAATGGTGCCCCATTGTTGGTATCAGTAGGAGGAATAGTGCCCCATTGTTGGTATCAGTGGGAGGAATGGTGCCCTAATGTTGGTATCAGTGGGAGGAATATTGCCCTATTGTTTGTATCAGTGGGAAGAATGGTGCCCCATTGTTGGTATCAGTGGGAGGAATGGTACCCCAATGTTGGTATCAGTGGGAGGAATACTGCCCTATTGTTGGTATCAGTGGGAGGAATGGTGCCCCATTGTTGGTATCAGTGGGAGGAATGGTGCCCCATTGTTGGTATCAGTGGGAGGAATGGTGCCCCACCCATTTGTTATGATCGCAATTCCTAAATTCGTAACTTAGAAAATCTGAAAATTCTAAAGAATAACGAAATAATTAACTAAAAATAACTATTCCATTATAGGTATTGGAATTTCCTTTATAATTTGTCTGTTAGTGAACGTAGCGAATATGTATTTAGCCGAAGTTTACGAATTATCCAAAATATCCATTGCTACATCTAAACAAATGGAAAGGAACTAATTAATAATAAATAATAGAAATAATAAAAAGTTTTCATTATTATTATTATTGTTATTTATTATTATTAATTTGTTACGTTCCATTCGTTTAGATGCGGAATTCGTTAGCACGGATAATTCGTAACTTCGGATAATTCGTAACTTCGGATAATTCGTAACTTCGGATAATTCGTAACTTCGGATAATTCGTTAGTTCGGATAATTCGTAACTTCGGATAAGCTCGTATTTGTTATGTTCACTAACAGCCAAATTTGAAAGGAAATTACAATACCTATAATGGAATAGTTAGTTATTATTCGTTAGTTACTTAGTTATTCTTTCAAATTTTCAGATTTTCTTTCTTATTTACCTATAATTTAATAGTTAGATAGAGTTAAATTATTATATTTTTTAATTTTCAGGTTTACGGATTTTTGACATTCAAAATTGACGAATTTTCGAATTTATGGATATTCAGAAAAATTTGTTGAACGGGTTTTTATTCATGTGGATTAACGAATTTCTGAATTAACAAATTTGTAAATAGAAAATGAATTTGGAACTAAACGAATTGCCCATGTTTACTTACCAACTATGTAACTATATGAACCTCTTTGTTTTTCCAGCTCCACTCCCAGTGTTTAAAAGACAACCATCTGATGTGGAAGTGGAGGAGGACACCATGGTGGTTTTACAGTGTGAGCTGTCCCAGCCCGGAGCGTCCATAGTGTGGAAGAAGGGCGCACAGCAGATCAGTCAGAGCGCCAAATACAATATTCTGGATCATGGCGCCATGCAGGTCCTGCAGATCCTCAATGCGGCGCCTGCAGACTCCGGCGTCTACACCTGTGATATCGGAAACCAGCAGACGAAGGCCAAAGTCACCGTGACAGGTTTGTATGACTAGGAAGAAGAATTTACTTGTTGATAATATTGAGATTTATCCAATAATAGTCACATTTAACTGGTCTTGTTCCGTCATGTTAAAAATGTTTCCTCGAAGTGGCCTAGTCAGTTCTAATCAGTATGAAAAACACACCCCGGCATTTATAGCCACATGAGTGGTCAATGAGCAGTGTAACCCAATCACGATAGTGTCATGAGATGCGTCAAGACAAATGTTGTCTTCCAGGAACATGACATATGCTATATTACCAAAACCTGCCTTTAAACGGACATGAACTTTAATGGCATCCCAGTCTTATGCCGCGTACACACGATCTGAGTTTTAGTCGGAGAAATCGTGGATGTTTTTTTCCTGACTGAATTTCGCTGAAACTTGGCTTGCATACACACGGTCACACAAAAGTTCTCTAAACTTTCGACCGTCAAGAACGCGGTGACGTACAACACTACGACGAGCCAAGAAAATTAAGTTCAATGTTTCCGAGCGTGCGTCAAATTGTTTCCGAGCATGAGTAGGAATTTTGCGCATCGGAATTGCTACAGACGATCGTAATTTCCGATCTTTTCAGTCGGTAAAATAGAGAACCTGCGCTCAATCTTTTGCTGGCGGGAATTCCGTCAGTAAAAGTCCAATGGAGCGTACACACGGTCGGAATTTCCGACCAAAAGCTCACATCGGAATTTCGCTTAGCGGCATTTTCGATCGTGTGAACGGGGCTTTAGTTCATAGGGTTCAATATTGGGTTGCCAATTTTTTATTTTGAGAATCTTGCAAAGAATAAACACTTCTCAATTTATTTATTTTTTTTACAAAAAAAAAAATATATATATATATATATATACACCGAAATTTTTATTTTTTTATGTATGCATAATATAATGTATACACGAGTAACATAAAAATAATAATAATAAAGGCTTAAGTTTTTTTTTTTACCAAGAGCAATATTACTGTATTATATTATATATATATATATATATATATATATATATATATATATATATATATATATATATATATATATATATACAGTATATACACACACACATATCACTAAATAGCACAGACATCTATAAAAATTCTACACATTACTCAACTTGATTAACATTGAGGCCAAAAAATATATGATGTGTACGTGACATTTCTTCAAAATCATTTTTAACCTTGAAAATCGAATGCCCCGTACACACGATCGGAAATTCCACCAGCAAAAATCCAATGTGAGGTTTTGTTCGGAAATTGCGACCGTGTGTATGCTCCATCGGACTTTTGCTGGCCGAATTCCCACCAGCAAAAAATTGAGAACAGGTTCTCTATTTTTATAGACGGAAAAAGTTCCAATTGGAAATTCTGATCGTCTGTAGCAATTCCTACGCGCAAAATTCCTACGCATGCTCGGAAACATTGAACTTCAATTTCTCGGCTTGTTGTAGTGTTGTACGTCACCGCGTTCTTGACAGGAGAAAGTTCAGAGAACTTTTGTGTGACCGTGTGTATGCAAGATGAGCTTGAGCGGAATTCCAATCGGAAAAATCTTGGATGGTTTTTCCGATGGAATTCCGCTCAAGCTCGTCTTGCATACACACGGTCACATAAAAGTTCTCTGATAACTCTGATCGTGTCTACGCGGCATAAGGGAGTGTCCAGAGAGAAAACAGAACCCAACACCCAGAGATCAACAAACAGCAGCTACTGGCCTGATATTCCTCCACGCCTTTATCCAGACCCTTTGCCTGGGGCTTTCACACTGGAGAGACAGGAGAGGCTCTTTACGGGCGCTATTTTTAGTGCTGTAGCACCTGTAAAGCACCTCGGTGTGAAAATAGCCTAAAGGTACACTTGACCTTTAAGTTAAACACAAAGAATATTCACAGTTTGTATTTGAACTTCTATAATTTATTCCCTGTACTCTGATGCAGCCATTCCAGTCGTTTTTGAACAGAAACCTGAAAAGTTCAGCTGCGAGGAAGGTTCTGAGGTCATTCTACGAGCCCAGGTCTCCAAGCCCAATGCCCCCGTCCAGTGGAAGAAAGGGGCCACGGCCATCAAGCCCAGTGACAAGCTGGAAGTACGACAGAAAGAGAAGACGGTGGAGCTCATTATACACCAGGCACTCCCGGAGGACTCTGGAGATTATACCTGTGATACTGGAGACCAAAAGGCCACGTCCACAGTGACTGTGACAGGTGAGGTCAGGGAGGGCCTACGGGGGTCAAACATCCTCAATGTGGACCTTTTTTTGTGGAACTTTACAGGCTTGCTTGAATAAACGCTTGATATACCTCAATATACAGCAGGGTTTCTCAACCATGGTTCCATGGAACCCTTGGGTTCCTCTAGAGGCTGCTAGGGGTTCCTTGAGCAATTTCTGCCTCTCAGATAAGTTTCCACTGACACCTTTGATCTTTTTAGCTATCTGCAAGTAGGGATGGCCGAACGGTTCGCCCGGCGGTCGTTTTGCGGCGAATTTCGGCTGTTCGCCGTCCGCCCGATCGGCAGACTATTGCCGCCGTTCGCCCGGCGGACTTCCGTGTTTATTGTGTAAAAGAAATTTGACCTATGATGACACATCCATCATGGGGTACAGGACAGCCAATTGAGACATTACAGCACATGGACACTTGGACATTCCCCCTAACTTATAAATAGACCCGATCCGGCGGCCATTTTACATTCTTTCTACTGTCACTATAGGGAGAGGTTGCTGTGTGGAGCAGGGAGAGACTTCAGTGACCCAAATCGCTAGCTATTAGGTCCATAAAAGTTCTTTTAAGGACTGGTATCATGGTATAGGTGTTAGGTGTAGTTCAGGATATAGGTTTGAGGCATTTCTGTGCTAGTGATTGTTGCAGCAGCCTGAGTGTCTTTTGTCAGTGTAGAGAAAGGGACAGGACGCTGTGTGCAGCAGGGACAGTCAGTTTAATCATTAGCTGTTACTATTAGGTCCACAAGGGTTCTTTTCAGGACTGGTATGGTAATAGGCTTGTACACGTATAATATTCTTTCTTCCAAACATAGAAAGAATATTATACTTGACTGCTGCCCTTCTGCTGCAGTAGTCCTTTATGAGTATAGGGACTGAGGTACAGTCTGCTAATCATTCACAACCTACTAGTTCCACAAAGGTCCTTATAAGGACTGGTAAGGTCTAGGGTACTACAGTACATAGGGTTGAGTGAGGTACAGTCTGCTATTCCTTAAGGACTGGTATAGGTCCACAATATATAGGGTTGAGGTGCACTACTGCTGACTGCTGCCCTATACTGCAGCAGTCCTTTATCAGTATAGGGACTGAGGTACAGTCTGCTAATCATTCACAACCTACTAGTTGCACAAAGGTCCTTATAAGGACTGGTAAGGTCTAGGGTACTACAGTACATAGGGTTGAGTGAGGTACAGTCTGCTATTCCTTAATGACTGGTATAGGTCCACAATATATAGGCTTGACCTCTGGCTAGAGCTTTCCCAATTTGCAATCGAACTGTTGGCTTGCCCCTCGTCTAGTGTCCTGTCCGAAAGGACGTTCAGCGCAGCAGGGGGGATCGTGACCGATAAGCGTACTCGCCTAGCTCACGACAGTGTTACCTACCTCACATTTCTAAAAATGAATGAGGCATGGATCTTGGAGGAATTCAACACATGTGACCAGTAGACCATGTATATGTTTATAAACGATTTTTTTAATCGAGAACAGAGACATTCTTTCTTCATTTGGCTCACTTCCTTGTCCAAAAAAAGCACACCGTACTATATGCCCGTACCCTCCTGTTTGAAGAGGTTGAGCGGTCTCATATTTCTACTGGGGCTGCTTATTAATATATTATATATTACATATTACTTTATGACATAAAACAAATCCAATACATTTAAAAAAAAAAAAATCTAATATATTCATCAATTTAGACCAATATGTTATTTGGTACATGTTTTTGGTAAAAAAAAATATATCGCAATAAGTGTACATTGATTGGTTTGCACAAAAGTTATAGCGTCTACAATCTATGGAATAGATTTATAGAATTTTTTTTTTTTTTTTACTAGTAGTGGTGGTGATCAGCATTTTTTAGCGGGACTGCAACATTGCGGCAGCCAAATCTGACACTTTTTGTGGACCAGTGACACCAATACAGAGCGATCAGTGTTAAAAATATGCACTGTCACTGTACTAATGACACAGGGAAGGAGTTAACATCAGGGATGATCAAAGGGTTAAATGTGTTCCTATTGTGTGCTTTCTAACTGTGGGGGAGGAAGTGCTTTCAACTGGGAGAAGACAGAGATCGGTGTTCTGCTTAGCAGAAACACAAGATCTCCATCTTCTCCTCTCACAGCTGTCTGCCTTGTTTACATAGGCAGACCGCTGTCCTGCCTCTCCTGAGAACGACTGTGGAGTGTCGGCAGACATCAAGCCTGCCGGACCTGCTGATTGGCTCCCACTGTGTCCAATCACATTGGGAGCGGGTTACCGGCCGCTAGGGATGAGCCGAACACCCCCCGGTTCGGTTCGCACCAGAACTTTCGAACGGACCCCACGTTCGTTACGAACGTTAGAACCCCATTGAAGTCTATGGGACTCGAACGTTCGAAATGGAAAGTGCTAATTTTAACGGCTAATATGCAAGATACTGTCCTAAAAGGGGTTTGGGGACCTGGCTCCTGCCCCAGGGGACATGGGTCAATGCCTAAAATGTTTTTAAAAATGGCCGTTTTGGCGGGAGCACTGATTTTACTGACGATTAAAGTGAAAAAAAAAGTGAAATATTCCTTTAAATATGGTGCCTGGGGGGTGTCTGTAGTATGCCTGTGAAGTGCCACGTGTTTCCCGTGTTTAGAACAGTCCCTGCACAAAATGACATTAAACGGAAATAACATCATTGAAAACTGCTTGCGGTTTTAATGTTATATCTGGTTCCTGCAATATGGTTGAAAACCATTCAGAAAAATGGCATGGGTAGCCCTCCCTGCCCATTACCAGCCTATTTGGGTCTTGTACGCATATTAAGGGGAACCCCGTACCCATATTAAAAAAAGGAAATGCGTGTGGCCCCCAGGCCCTATATACTCAGAACAGCAGTATACAGACGGTGCAAACAAGACAGGGACTGTGTAGGTTTGTTGTGTTAAGTTGAATCTGTTTGTAATTTTCAACTGGTACATTTTTAAAGTGTAGCTCCAGTCAAAAAAACTATTTTTAAGCTTTTTGGAAAACATAGGGAAGTGTTATCACCCCTGTATAATTTGTTTTGTCGTCCATCTTTTTTCATCTCACTTGCTGTTGTCTCCTTGTGTTTGCAAGTAGGAGATGTTTGTAAGTTGGATGTTTGAAAGTAGGGGCCTGCCCTATATGCTCTGCAGAAATGGCGGAACAAGGTGTTGGTTTTGCCACAACATTGTAAGCCCTCAAAGTGACTCTTGGTGGGCGCTGGAGCGACCTGCTGTGAACGATTATATCAAGAATTGTAATTACATGCCATTGTTGAACAGTGGTAGAAAAAATTGACCTTTGGTGGTTGTGGTGCTGGTGCCACAACACTATAAGTCCTCACCGTTACTCTGGGTGGGCACAGGAAGGGGCCCTCCTGTGAAATATTATATCAAGAATTGTAATTACATGTCCCTGTTAAACAGGGGCAGAAAAATTTGGCCTTAGGCACTGCTGCTGGTGCCACGACACTGCAACCTCTCCCATATACTCTAGTTTTTTTGCTGGAATTAGCCCTGCTGCAAAGCATTGCATCAAAAATTGTACTTAAACGCCCCTGTTAAACAGGGGCAGAAAAATTGGGCCTTAGGCACTGGTGCTGGTGCCACCACACTGCAACCTCTGCCATATACTCTAGTTTTATTGCAGGAATTAGCCCTGTTTTATTGCAGGAATTTGCAGGAAATAACCCCAATTGGGCTCAAATAGAGAACAGCTATGTAGGTGGATTATAGCGGTATGTACTGGGTACAGAGCACGCAGACAGCACGCACTATCTCCTAACACTACTGACTGCAAGCTCTATTATTAAAGCTAGATCACTAGCTATATAGGTGAGGTGAATATAGTGGTGTATACTGCGGTCAGGGCACAGACAATAACCACTACACAACAGCAAGATAGGAAATCAGCCAAAAACGATCGGTGTGTACTGTGTTGAAGGTACACAGAACACCCACTGCTTCAGATGCCAACATACTACACGAGGCCGCCTCAATGGCGGCCTTATATAGTGTGGGGCGTGCACTACACAGCCTGAGCTATAATTGGCCACAGGCATCCTGCCTGTGGCCAATCATGGCTCTCCTCGCTGCTGGCGCTGCGATTGGCCAAGCATGCACTGTGACCCTGCCATCGCAGTGCATTGTGGGCCGTGAGCGCCATGCGAATTTTGACGCGAACGGACCAAGTGTTCGGATTTCGCCGAACGGACGAACAGCCAATGTTCGAGTCGAACGTACGTTTGACTCGAACACGAAGCTCATCCCTACCGGCCGCGCACACACACCCTGGACCCAGTGCGCAAAATCAGGTATAGGTACGTGATTTCGCACAGGAGAGCCACCCTGCCACAGTATATGTGCGTGGGGCAGTCCAGAAGAGCTTCAACAGATGTAGATGAGAGTAGACATGTGCAATTAGTACCAAATTAATTTTTTAATGAGTTTAGAGAAATTCGGTAATTCGTAAATATCCAAATTTTCTAATTCTCGAATATTCGAAAATTCGGGAATTCAGAAAATCAAATTCAAAAATCCGAAAATCTAAAAATTCGGAAATCCAAAAATAATAATGAAACCCAAAAATTTAAAAAGAACGAAAATGAAAAAATTCGAAAATCTGTAATAATTACTAATGACTAACTAATAACTAATATTAGGGGCCACCCTGAAAAAAAAAAAAATACATTAAAAATTACAAAAAAATCTAAAAAAAAAAAGTAAAAATTTTTTTTTTTCTTTACTTACCAGAAGTGCCTGTTGCTAGGCACATAATCCTAATCTGCCTCTTCCTCCTCCGCAGAGATCTTCTTTCTTCTCTCCTCGTCGCGTTGTCTTCTGGGTAATGGGTCGCGCTGTGTTCTGGGAACTGTGTGTCCCAGAACACAGCGCGTCCTATTCACAAAGTGCTGTGCGACTCGCGCATGCGCAGTAGGAAACGGGCAGTGAAGCCGCAGGGCTTCACTGCCTGTTTCCCTTAGAAAGAATGCCGGCGCCGGGACCCGAAAGCCGAGGGACGGGGCGCCCGACATCGCGGGCGCTCTGGACAGGTAAGTCGGCTTATTAAGTCAGCAGCTGCAGTGTTTGCAGCTGCTGACTTTTAATTATTATTATTTTTTTTTTAAACAGCCCTCCTCTTTAACTAATACTAACTATTAAATTATAGGTGTTGGAATTTCCTTTCGAATTTGGCTGTTAGTGAATGTAACGAATACGAATTTATCCGAAGTTAAGAATTTTCCGTAATAACGAATACCGCATCTAAACGAATAGAACTTAACAAATTAATAATAATAAATAACAATAACAATAATAAAAACGTATTATTATTTATTATTATTTTGTTCCGTTCCATTTGTTTATATGCAGCATTCTTTATTTCGGATAATTCATAACTTCAGATACATTTATATTCGTTACGTTCACTATCAGCCAAATTTAAAAGGAAATTCCAATACCTATAATTTAATAGTTAGTTAATATTAGAATTTTTGGATTTTCGTTCTTTTGAATTTTCGGCTTTCCCTAACTTTAGAATTTCAGAATTTTAAAATTTTCGAACTACCGAATATTAATAATAGCTAACTGATAATAACTTAACTATTACTTACTATTACATTATAGGTGTTGGACTTTCCTTCCAAATTTGGCTGTTAGTGAACGGAACAAATACGAATTTATCCGAAGTTACGAATTATCCATAATAACAAATTAATAATAATAAATAACAATAATAATAATAAAAACCTATTGTTATTTATTATAATTTTGTTCTGTTCCATTTGTTTACATGCAACATTCTTTATTTCGGATAATTCATAACTTCAGATAAAGTTGTATTCGTTACGTTCACTATCAGCCAAATTTAAAAGGAAATTCCAATACCTATAATTTAATAGTTACTTATTATTAGTTAGTTAGTTATTATTTTTAATTTTTGGATTTTCGATCTTTTTAGAATTTTCGGATTTTCTTAATTTTCAAATTTTTGAATTTACGAATTTTAATAATAGCTAACTAATAATAACTTAACTATTACTAACTATGAAATTGTAGGTGTCGGAATTTCCTTTCAAATTTGATTGTTGATGAACGTATCGAATATGAATATTGAAAGTTACAAATTAGCCGTAATAACGAATACCGTATCTAAACAAATGTAATGTAACAAATTAATAATAATAAATAATAATAATAATAATAAAAACTTATTATTTATTATTTTTTTGTTCCGTTCCATTTGTTTAGATGCGCCATTCTTTCTTTCGGATAATTCGTAAATTTGTATTTGTTATGTTCACTATCAGCCAAATTTAAAAGGAAATTCCAATACCTATAATTTAATAGTTAGTTATTATTAGTTAGTTATTATTTCGAATTTTGGGATTTTTGGGATTTTCGATCTTTTTGAATTTTAGGATTTTCCTAATTTTCGAATCTCCGAATTTTAGAATTTCTGAATCTTTGAAGTTCGAATTTAAGCATTTCTGAATTTCCGAATTATGAAATTTACAAATTCCGAATTTATGAATTTTTGCATTCTGAATTTTCGATTGATCGAATTTTAGAAGGTCCGAATTTATGAAGTTCCGAATTTTTGCATTTACAAATTTTCAAATTTCCGAATGATCGAATTTGTAAATTCGATAATTTGGAAATTTTAAAATTTGTAAATGCAAAAGTTCAAATTTTCGAATTTATGAATTTTTGAATTCACAAATTTTTGAATTTCCGAATCTTTGAAGTTCAAACTTTCGCATTTCCAAATGTTCGAATTTCCGAATTATCGAATTTACAAATTCTGAATGTTTGAATTTTTACATTTTCGAATTCCAAATTTTCGAATTTCCGAATTTTCGATTGATCGAATTTTTGAATTTCTGAATTTTCGCATTTCCACATTTTGAATTTCCAAATTATCGAATTTACAAATGTAAAATTTCCGAATTTATGAATTTTTGAATTTTCGAATTTACGCATTTTTGAATTTTTGAATTTTCGAATTTACGAATTTTCAAAATTCAGAAGAAAAAAACAAAAAACAAAAAATGAATGAAACAGAAACTAACACATTTTTCGGCAATGCACATGTCTAGAGGAGAGAGGGTTGAAGATAAACCGGTACAACTGATGCAGGAGGATTTGTTTCATCTCTGTGTGTCACCTGAGGCCAGTCACTTTACTGGGGATATGGAAGGGATTACGACCACTTTAAAGTCTACCCACCATAACACCAGATGAAGAGACTTTGACCATGTTGCATTGCAGCAATAAGACAATGACCAAAATGATAGCACTTAAAGTTATAGGTGAACTAAATTAGGTTATCTTGACCCAGCTATATAAAATCCAACATGATGTCATTTCCCAGCATTACCTGTGAAGTTCACGCGAGACCTACAGAACGAGCAGGGAGAAGAGAACGGGTCGGTGACGCTCAGAGCCGAGATCTCCAAACCTGGCGCCCCCGTGCAGTGGAAGAAAGGTGGAGCACCCATTAAAGCTGGTGCCAAGTATGAAGTGAAGCAGTCTGGACATGTGGTGGAACTTCATATACACAAGCTACAGCAGTCTGATGCAGCTGAATACATATGTGACACCGGTGACCAGAAATCAGTGGCTACAGTGTTTGTTAAAGGTAAGAGGGGTCCTTCACCCACCAGCACAGGAGGGCGGCAAAAAAGGTGTTAAAATGACCGGCATATGATCACCGGTCACATTCTATGGATGGGACCTTCTAAAGTAACCATCATTAGCATGATCATTGGCCATATACACTCACCGGCCACTTTATTTAGTACACCTGTTCATCTGCTTGGTAATCGGCCAATCACATGGCAGCAACTCAATGCATTTAGACATCTAGACCGTGGTGAAGTTGAGTATCAGAATGGGGAAGAAGGGGATTCAAACGACTTTGAACGTGGCATGGTTGTTGGTGCCGGACGGGCTGGTCAGAGTATTTCAGAAACTGCTGATCTGCTGGGATTGTCACACACAACCATCTCATGGGTTTACAGAGAATGGCCCGAAAAAGAGAAAATATCCAGTGAGCGTCAGTTGTGTGGAGTTAAATGCCTTGTTGAGGTCAGAAGAAAATGGGCAAACTGGTTCAAGGTGAAAGAAAGGCAACAGTAACTCAAATAGCCACTCGTTACAACCAAGGCATGCAGAATACCATCTCTGAATGCACAACACACTCAACCTTGAAGCAGATGGGCTACAACAGCAGAAGACCACACTGGGTGCCACACCTGTTAGCTAAGAACAGGAAATTGAGGCTACATTTCACACAGGCTCACCAAAATTGAGGATAGAAGATTGGAAAAATGTGGATTTCAGCTGCGACATTCAGATGGTTGGGTCAGAATTTGGCATACACAACATGAAAGCATGGATCCATGCTGCCTTGTATCACTGGTTTAGGCTGGTGGTGGTGGTGTAATAGTGTGAGAGATATTTTCTTGGCACACTTTGGGCCCCTTAGTACCAACTGATCATCGTTTAAACACCACGGCCTACCTGAGTATTGTTGCTGACCATGTCCATCCCTTTATGACTACAGTGTCTCCATCTTCCGATGGCTCCTTCCAAAAGGATAATGTGCCATGACACAAAGCTCCAATCATCTCCCCACTGGACAATGAAGTCACTGTACTCCAATGGCCTCCACAGTCACCACATCTCATCCAATAGAGCACCATTGGGATGTGGTGGAACAGGAGATGGGCATCATGGGTGTGCAGCCGACAAATCGGCAGCAACTTCGTGATGCCATCATGTCACTATGGACCAAAACCTCTCAGGAATGTTTCCAACACCATGTTGAATCTACGCCACGAAGAATGAAAAGGCAGTTCTGAAGACAAAAATGGGGAACTAGCAAGGGGTACCTAATGAAGTGGCTGGTGAGTGTACATGTTAGGTGACGGGTTTCGCTGGGTCAAGTCCTGTATTCCCGAGCGAGATTTTTAGGAAGTTTTGGTTCATTGGAAGTCTATTGATTTATTTGGGCTGCCTTAACCCAACCCACATTAACAGGCAACATAAGACACATTGACGCACGTGTGTTTATGCACCACTAGAAGTAAACAGGGCCCTCAACAATATCTTCAGCACTTTCAAGATGGTCACAGCATAAACCACCAAAGATTTACAAACATAAAAGAGTGATTGAAGAAAAAAGGCCAGGCGGTGTAAGTATACTCATTTTTAGCAAGGGTTCCTCAGGACCTAAAAAATGTATTTCGAGGGTTTCTCTGGTTTGAAAAGGTTAAGAAAGGCTGTTTTAGGTCGATTTGTTGGAACACCATCATCATCACATGCTGAGAAGCAAGGTGAGAACAACAACTTACGCACTTTATTTTGTTTCAGAACCAGAACCGTATATAGTGGACCAGCTACAGAACGTGTCAGTAGAGGAGGGAGAAGACGCCATCTTCAAGTGTAAGGTGTCGAAGGATAACGCTCCCAATGTTCAATGGTCTCTGGCTGGAGTTCCACTGCAGAACAACGAGATGAACGAGATTTCTGTGCACAAGGGAAAGATCCACACCCTCACCCTGAGGAAGGTCACTCCGGAAGACGCCGGATTGGTCAGCTTCAGGGTTGGCCAGAACAGTACCGAAGCAAAACTAGAAGTTAAAGGTAAATAAGGAAAGGTTGAGAAGGACTTTTTATTTTTTCCTATTGAGGCAGAAACAGGCTACAGGCCTGTGGGTGGGTGCAGCGTGGCGGCGGCAATAACACACACTCAGTCCAGATGCAATAGAAAGAACTTGTATTGCAGTCAGAGGAAAACAGTACACAACAATCCCGGCAGAAGGCAGCCCGATCAGGAACACACAGCAGATTGTAGCAAAGCAGATCTCAGCTGTACTGAAGGCATCTGTCTTGAGGGGCGGAATGCGACCTGGCCGGTCCATGGCCAAGCGGTGAGGTTTCCAGGAAGAGTGGCAGATCCCGAAGCTTTCCCTAATCATCTGTAACCTTTTCCTTGCCGCTATTTATGCCCCTACGCTACCTAGATGCTAAATGGACCCAAAACCCAGGAGCCAGGGTCTTAAATAGACTCTGCCCAACTCAAGATGGCCACCAGAGTCACATGGGCTGTCAGCATCCAACCAGATCACTGCCCCAGTGACCCAGGAAATGATAGAGGAACCATGTTCCTCTTGACTTTCTCTCTGTGGTTGAGCGCCACCTGCAGGGAAGAAAATAGACTGCACCTGCCTACAGGCACCATGGAGTTTTGTGTTCCCTGAGAAGTTTGTGGGCGGCGGAACTTCAATGACCATGAATATTACTAATGAACAAGGATGCATGGTCACATTTACTTTCCATGGTGTCCTTCTTTTATATATTTATAATAGGTAGTTACACCCAAACCTGATGAGCTCCAGGTTGGACCCAGCACTATACTATGCAACAGTTACACATTACAATTAGCTTACACATCAGACCTGCCTCCTTCTGTCTCAAGTGAATACAGGAAGCTAATATGAAAACCTATTTGAAGTACTTATATTAGCTGTATTTAAATCACTTATGCGAGCAACCCCGCCAGATTATATACCTGTACATTGGTGGGGCTCCCCTGGGTTTGCACGTGATTGGACACGGCACAATTTTGCCAGCAGGTCCCAGCCAATGATTTATGGCTGAGACCCGCTGATTGGCTGTATCCAATTACGGCACAGATCCCTGTGTTTACAAACACACAGGGCTCTTTACACAGATCAGCGGTCTGGCTGTTTCTTTGTAAAGAGCCCTGCCTGTTTGTAAACACAGAAATCTGTGTTGTCATTGGATACAGTCAATCAGCAGGTCTCAGTCATAAATCATTGGCTGGGACCTGCTGACAAAATTGTGCTTTGTCCAATCACGCACACATTTCACAAACAGCACACATTACACATTGTTAGGCACATATTTAAAGCCTTGATAACCCGAGATGTTAACCCCTTCTGAGCCAGTGTCATTAGTACAGTGATAGTGTACAGTATTATCACTGATATCTGTATTAGGCCCCTTTCATACTGCTGCGACTTCAAAGTCGCGTCATTTTGAAGCAATATCATGGCTGCGATTTTGACGTGATTTCAGGGAATGCCTGTGTGAACTTAAGGTCTATGGACCTCAAATCGCATCAAAGTCGGACCAAAGTAGCGCAGGGACTACTTTGAATTTGGTGTGACTTGAAGTCGCACAGATATGAATGGTACTCATTGGAAATCATGGGGTATGACTTGTCATGCAACTTTGCAGTCCCAAGTTGCAGGGCAAGTCGCACAAACGTTAAAAGGGGGCTTAGTGTCACTAGCGACGTCAGTGTCAGTTATTGACCCTCCCGGATAGTGTCTGTTAGTGCCAGATTTCCACCCTATCACAGTCCCACTATACAGTAAGTCGCTGATCACCACCATTATCAGTATAGCGTCTGTAGCTGCGTAAGTTCCAGTATATATACCATAGTTTGTAGACACCAGAACTTTCACACAAACCAATTAATATACACTTATTGGGATTTTATTTTAACAGAGACATTTAGTAGAATACAATTTGGACTCAATTTATGAAGAAATTAGATTTTATTGGATATGTTTTATAACAAAAAAATATATACAGTATCCCTAAGTGAAAATGTCCAAATTGGGCCTAAAGTGTCAATATTTTCTGTGGCCACCATTTTTTTCCAGCGCAGCCTTAACTCTCTTGGGCATGGAGTTGACCAGAGCTTCACAGGTTGCCACTGGAGTCCTCTTCCACTCCTCCATGATGACATCACATAGCTGGTGTAAAAGTGGGTGTCAGAAACCATGAAATCAGACCAAGACAGAAGTACAGTTAAATCACACTTGTTTAATAATAAAAGTAAAAAGAACAAACGTAGTCAAAACATAGCCAAAGTTCAGTAACCAGAATGGATAGTCAGCCAAGCCAGAAGTCAGGGATCAAAGTAGAGGAACAGCAAGTAGGATCTGGAGCCAGAAGGGATGTCAGCAAAGCCAGTCTTTAACCACTTGCAGACCGGACCAATTTGCTGGTCAAAGACCAGACCCCTTTTTGCGATTCGGCACTGCGTCGCTTTAACTGACAATTGCGCGGTCTTGCGACGTGGCTCCCAAACAAAATTGACATCCTTTTTTTCCCAAAAATAGAGCTTTCTTTTGGTGGTATTTGATCACCCCTGCGGTTTTTATTTTTTGCGCTATAACCAAAAATAGAGCGACAATTTTGAAAAAAACGCATTATTTTTTACTTTTTGTTATAATAAATATCCCCCAAAAATATATAAAAAAACATTTTTTTCCCTCAGTTTAGGCCGATACGTATTCTTCTACATATTTTTGGTAAAAAAAATCGCAATAAGCGATTATTGATTGGTTTGCGCAATAGTTATAGCGTTTACAAAATAGGGATAGTTTAATAGCATTTTTATTAATAATTTTTTATTATTTTTTTTTTACTAGTAATGGCAGCGATCAGCGATTTTTATTGTGACTGCGACATTGTGGGGGACCCATCGGACATTTTTGACACATTTTTGGGACCATTGCCATTTATACAGTAATCACTGCTATATAAATGCAGTGATTCCTGTATAAATGACACTGGCAGTGAAAGGGTTAACCAGTGGGTGGCAGTGTAGGGGTTAAGTGTTCCTAGGGGTGTGTTACTAACTGTGGGGGGGTTGGGCTTTCATTTAGTGAACACTGATCTCTGCTTCAATCACATGGAGCAGAGATCAGCGTCACTAGTTGCTAGGCAGAATGGAGAAATGTTGTTTACACAGCATTTCCTCCATTCGGCCGCTCCGTGAGACGATCGCGGGGATGCCCGCGGCGATCGAGTCCGCGGGTCCCGCGACCGGACTCACGGGGGTCCTGAACAGCGCGGTTTCATAAAACGTCATTGATACAATTGGGTTAGTGGTGACTATAAAATCCATAATAATCGATCTCAAAATCACGTGATTGCAATGGTTTAGCATAAGGCTGGGGCTCTACGCGTTTCATGGAGATATCCACTCATCAGGAGCAGTAGCAATATGTATCGATCTATATTGAAAGAAATCGCAGAGTGAACAGAAGTTGGCACAGAGGGGGGATTAGGGGGGGAGGCAGATGAGGAAATATTTTCCAAACACTCTTGCCTACAAAAAAGTTGGATGTGTGAAAAGGTGGTATTTGATGGCTGGGATACCCCGGATAGCAAAACATCTCCAGAGAGCTGAGGCCTCATATCCACGGTTGCACTGAGGCAGAAGGAGTGCAAAAGACGTCAGTGATAAAGTGATCCCCAATTAGAAGTTGCATCTGGTGCAGGTTGTATAATAGTGGCAATAGAGTCCTGTGAATGGAGGTTGTTCTGGTGCATTTTTGTAAGTTCCTGATCATAGCATCCCATTGTTCAGGTGTAAAAGATGGGGTCCACGTCGGTCTCCCATTGGAGCATAGGTTGGGATTTTTCTGGCATGCAGAATTCATTGGGACTTTTGTAAATTATAGAAATCAATCCTCTATTCTTTGGGGAAGATAAGCATATTTGTTCAAATTGTGAAAAGGGAGTATGAATAGTGAGAGAATAATATTTTTGATAGAATTGTCTGACTTTTGTAGAGTTCATTTGTTCTGATGGTGGGGGGGGCTATATTCTGTTTGTAGGTCTGTAAAAGAGCGAAATTGGTTATTTTGGGTAAATGATCTTAAATTCGTTTGTTTGTGGGATTTCCGTATAGTAGGGGTCTCCCAGGAAGGATGCTAAGGGAGGGGTGATGGAAGCCATGTTAAACTTGTCTTTGTGTCGGTTCCATAATTGTATAGAGTGGGTTACTACCGCGGTAAGACAGACCTGGACCAACGTAGGCCTGGTAAATGGTATGGAAGTACTGATTGTTCTTCAAATAAAAGCCAGGGGTTTGTGTAGCTGAAGCATAACCATTGTGCCAGTTGAGTGAATCTCGATGAAAGATAATATGCCGTATATACTCGAGTATAAGCTGAGTTTTTCAGCAAATTTTTTAGGCTGAACCCCCCCCCCCCCTTCGGATTATACTCGAGTGAGGGTCTCGAGTGAGGGTGCAGCCTCACTGTGCCCATCCGGAGCTTTACCTTTGATAACGAAAACAACGGGTGTCTCCCGCTGTGTCATGCAGTCTATTCGGCGGCCGTCCATTGTAACAAAGCCCCGCCTCCTCCTGGTCGGTTATAGATGGAACACTGATACAATGCTGGGAAACTGTATCAGTGTTCCATCTATCATGGACGAGGAGGAGCGGGGCTTTGTTACAATGGACGGCCGAACAGACTACATGGCACAGCAGGAGACACCCGCTGTTTTAGTTATCAAAGGTACAGCTGCAGATGGGCACAGTAAGGCTGCAGATGGGCACAGTGAGGCTGCAGATGGGCACAGTGAGGCTGCAAATGGGCACAGTGAGGCTTCAGATGGGCACAGTGGGGCTGCAGATGGGCAAAGTGGGGCTGCAGATGGGCCCTGATGATACAGGTGGGTACAGCAGTGAGGCTGCAGATGGGCACAGTGAGGCTGCAAATGGGCACAGTGAGGATGCAGATGGGCACAGTGAGACTGCAGATGGGCATTGTTTACCCAGTAGCTGCTGCATTTCCCACCCTAGGCTTATACTCGAGTCAATACATTTTCCCAGTTTTTTGTGGTAAAATTAGGTGCCTCAGCCTATACTCAAGTATATACAGTAACCATTGATTAGGAATGCTTAACCCTCCATTAGATTGAGGTCTGAACATTAGAGAGTAGCTAAATCTGGGTTTATTTATTGATTTCTCTTTGGAGTGAATCTAGGGTGTTTTTAGGGATTAAAAGGGTGAGAGCTCTGAAGAAAAATAATATTTTGTGTAAAATAACCATTTTTGTAGCGACTATTCTTCCCTAAATATAATACGTTGAGCATAGTTTTAGTACATTTTTGATGTTGGTAAATAATGGTGGATAATTTGCCTGAAATTGAGTTTTATAGGAGGGGGTGATATGGATTTGTAAATATCTAAAGATAACCCCAAATTTAACACACCTGCTCCCCTTTCACACCTGAGACCTTGTAACACTAATGAGTCACATGACACCGGGGAGGAAAAATGGCTAATTGAGCCCAATTTGGACATTTTCACTTAGGGGTGTACAGGTGGTTTAGACATTAATGGCTGTGTGTTGAGTTATTTTGAGGGGACAGCAAATTGTAGCAAAGTGTAATTTCTTCAGTGTTGTCACATGAAATGAGTCGTGTACTCACTTTTGTGAGATACTGTATATACAGTGCCGTATAGCAAAATAAAATGGCCCGGTCCAGAGGCCAAGTGATTAAATTAGTTGTTTTTTTTTATTTGCTCAGAGAACCCTATTGACCTTTTACCTTTTTTTTTTTATTATTAAAACCCCAGCGGTGGTGCTGAAATTTACAAAGCCCCTGCAGCCAACTGAGGCAGAAGAGAAGGGAAGCGTGACGCTGAACTGCGAGCTCTCCAAGCCCAACGTGGCGGTGGAGTGGAGGAAAGGATCACTGGTGATCAAACATGGCGGAAAATACGAGGTCACTGTAAAAGGATCGGTTCACAGTCTGCGCATTAAGGACGTCCTTCTGGAGGACGCAGGCGAATACAGCTGCAGCGCAGGCAGCGAGAAAACCTCAAGCAAGCTGCAAGTGAAAGGTAAGGAGGGGCAAGCCCCTGCAGCCACTTTAATGTCAATGACTACTTCTCCAGCAAAGTAAAAAAAATATCATTTTTTTAATATATGTTACTAACAGAGAAGCTCTAGTGTGCAAATACATCCTGCTATAATAAAACTGTTTCTGTTATTTGCTAAAGTCAGAAAAATAAGTCAGGATTTTTTTTCACATTTTCCACAGGTGATAGTCTTCCTTTTCCTATAGCCTGAATAAACTTTCAGTTTAAATCAGCTAAACACATTCCAGGTGCATAAGGGGAGATGGGGTCTGTACAGATGGAGGGGGGTGGTTTGTCCTGAGGGGGGTCTGTACTGATGGAAGGGGGGGCTTGAATTGAGGGGGGGTCTGTACAGATGGAGGCGGTGTTTTTTTTATTGAGGGGGGTCTGTACTGATGAAGGAAGGGGGTTTGTCCTGGGGGGGGTCTGTACTGATGGAGGGGGGGTTTTATATTGAGGGGGGTCTGTAATGATGAAAGGGGGTGGTTTGTCCTTAGGAGGGTCTGTACTGATGGAGGGAGGTGGTTTGTATTTAGGGGGGTCTGTACTGATGAAAGGGGGTGGTTTGTCCTGAGGGGGGTCTGTACTGATGGAGGTGGGTTGTTTGTATTGAGGGGGGGGGGGTCTATACAGATGGAGGGGGGTCTGTACTGATGGAGGGGAGTGGTTTTATTGAGGGGGTCTGTACTGATGAAGGGGGGTGGTTTGTCCTGAGGGGGTCTATACTGATGGAGGGGGGTTGTTTGTATTGAGGGGGGTCTATACAGATGGAGGGGGGTCTGTACTGATGGAGGGGAGTGGTTTTATTGAGGGGGGTCTGTACTGATGAAGGAGGGTGGTTTGTCCTGAGGGGGGTCTGTACTGATGAAGGGGGATGGTTTGTCCTGAGGGGGTCTATACTGATGGAGGGGGGGTGTTTGTATTGAGGGGGGGTCTATACAGATGGAGGGGTCTGTACTTATGGAGGGGAGTGGTTTTATTGAGGGGGTTCTGTACTGATGAAGGAGGGTGGTTTGTCCTGAGGGGGTCTGTACTGAGGGAGGACTACAATAAGTGGAGGGGAGTCTGTGCTGGTGGAGGGGGTTCTATACTTAGTGGAGGGGGGTTTGTACAGAGGGGTGACTATAGTTGGTGGAGGGGGGGGGAGTGACACCATATTTTACCACACCAGGTGACACCAAGCACTGGTGCAAAGCCTTACAGTTCCTTTAGAAAGCAGAAGCCAGCATGCTGCAGAGAAGGATGCTGGCTTTCTGCATGAAAGTAATGGTCTCTCTGTAGAGATCCAGCATTCCCTCTGCTGAACCAGAGCCAGACCTCTCCAATGAGCAGGGAGCATCAGGTTTGCTGGTTGCAGTGCTAGAAGTCTGACTTTGCTGAGAGTGGGGTGAAATTCTGAAGAGAGACCACTGCTTCCATATAGAGGGTAAGGGTTCTTCTCTGCAGCATGCTGACAATGGACAGGCTTATCTGCTCAGGCTGTGGGTTTTGATCTTTTTTTATAGAATAAAGATTTTAGGTTACAACAAGACCAGAGATCGGCCACATAGGTGGGACAAACATAAAAAAACTTAATACAGGGGAGACATTAACACAAAAATATTAACAATTATAACAGAAGTAAGAAAGAAAAAAGTGTAGCACTGTTTACCACTGCTGCATAGCCAGGCACATAACATTTTCAGTTTTCATCCAGACGGAGTAAATAGTCCTTGAGCTTTGTTTTGTTGTTTTATGGGGGGGGGGGGGGGATAACAACTTGGATGGGGATAGGAATTATGTGATGCCCAACTTAAAAGTCACAAAACCAGGGACAACGTCCGCCATATATATATGTTGTATCATGGTTATGTGATAGTTTAAGTTCTTTTAGGGTTTTTATTCGATATGTGCTAAGAGAGATCACACAAATACTAGTATAACATTTATTAAAGTTAAAGATAGATACAGATAAAGATAAATAAAATATAACAAGAATACTTAACTAAAGATGCTGTTTCACCATGGAGTCCCCCTGCACATGCAGCATGGCCAGATGATCGGGTCAGACGCTTGCATGGTTGCAAGCTCTGGTGTGAGACTAACCCTACAAGTTCTAGCTAGGGTATATATGTCTTGTGTGTAGGAAATGGTCAAGCCCACCTTCAGAGCAAAATTACCTTAAAAAGGAAAATGGCAAATTTTTAAAGGAGAAGGAGCTGGGTTGTCCATATAGGCAGTTCACATTCCAATAAGATGAGTCATCCAAGGTAACCAGAATAACCAGGATATTAGAGGGTTTATTTAGATATTTATGAGGCCAACCTTAATAAGGAATATGAAATATGCAATTTCCCTGTCAATATACTGCACAACGCCGACTGATCTCTCTGTACAGGCTAACAGTCTCTGTTAGATCAGCAACAGCCCCTTACAGGCTAGGAACTCTCAGTCCCTCTAGAAAGTAACACAATGTGTTGTGATCTGCATCCTGGAATACCTCCAACTCCCCTGTAGATACTGGCCCCAGCTCTACCACTGCAGGAAATGTCAGTCCACCTAGCTGCATCTTCACAAGCCCATCTGGCTACTTTTCCTTACCAGTCCACCCGACTGACACTCTGGAGACCTCCCAGGGAAAGGCTATAGAAGACTTGAGCACACCACTATGTTCAAGAGAGACCTGCTATATGTGGCAGTCTCTCCCCTTGTAAGTCCTTGCATTGTGCTGTAGTACTCATGCTGTCCACTCCTTGCTCTCGCTGCCTCTCAGGAAAGCCTCCTTCTAACTTCTCCTGTGGTAGCATCCTTCCAGGCCAGCCACCTAAACCCCAGCCCGAGGCAGAGCACCCACTCATACTAGGGGGTTCACCTCAAGGGCCACGACCACCTTCTCAGCACTGCATCTCCATCTTCCACCCGTCTCCCTGTCCAGCATGAAATAAGGGGGTTTGGAAGCCTGGTCCCCAACCAGGACTCACCAAGGGAGAGGATAGGGGGCAGCATGACTCGTGTCAATTTAAGGGCTCACTTAGTCCCGTGCTAGGCCACCTCCTAGGGATTGGCTAAGTGCCCCTAAATATGCAGGACAATCCTACTATCCTCTGCCCCTATAGCTTCCAGAACATTCTCCAACATTCCAGAACCAGGGGGGGAACCAGGGGACTGCCTGTTTGAGTCATGCTGTCCTGAACTCTAGTAACCCTGACCCAATTACAGACCTACAGGGTTTAAACATGAGTCATGATATGCTTTTACCTACTTTGACACTAGTAGCACACCAGAGGGTGGTACATAAGCAAAATGATAGAGTTTAAGGCAGGCATTGGAAGGGATCTCTAGCCTTGGGTCTGTTAAGGTAGGTTGTCCTTAAAGTCAAAGAATACTCTTGTGGGTTATCCACCCTGGCGGTGCATATGCCTCATTTCAATGACACATAAAGCTCGTTCATATATGAGGTTGAGGGATTACCGATCCCCCCCCCCCAAACACACCCCCTTTAGCTGCAATTTCCAACTGCAAAGTCCAAAGTGTTAGACTGCATAACTTTTGTTTTGATTCTCTTGGAATGTATTTAGCTGATTAAAACTTAAAGCTCAGTTGGGTTTTAAGTAAGAATTCCAGGTATGGCATTTTTATGTGGTTATATTGGCCTGGCTAGCTCCTAGCTTAAGCGGCCGCCCTGCTGCATCATAAACATGGGAAGCTGCCCATTCGACATGGGCACCATTCAGAGGTCATTTTGCATTTTCTCAATGAATGATTGGACAAGGTGGAGAGGTGGGGGCAGTGACAACAGGCTCTCCATCTTATCCAATCAAAGAATAGTTTGCATCCTTTCAGAAGATGCAAAGTGATCTCTGAATGGTCCCCATGCCGAACTGCCAACCTCCTATTTTCAGCAGGGCAGCCACTCTGCACAGGATCCAGAAGTTGGTAGAGATCACTGTAGTAGTGGTGTAGTATTCATGTAGTAATAGTGTAGTAGTAGTACCTTGGTTGGAGGCCAAGTTGACGAGAGGACTTCTCTTGTGGCTCTGGTCCAAGCACCCCTGAATGTGGTGACAGAGGTACAAGGCTCAAAGAAGCACAAGTGCTGGTAGCTAAGTAGCAGGTGATTTCCACGGACAGAGATGTAGTCAAGGTGAGCCAGGGTTGTGTATGGTGAGGCAGCAGCATGGACAGGGAGCAGGCAGAGCTAGGTTCAGTAGCAGGCTGAGGTCAGTACCAGGGAATCAGGCAGAGCAAGGTCTAGTAGCAAGCTGAGGTCAGTACCAGGGAAGCAGGCAGATAATAGTCAGAAGCAAGCAAAGGTCAGTATCCAGAACTCACAGAGCAAGGGGGCAGGAACGAGCCGGGATCAGCAAGATCAGTCAGCAAGCAGGAACACGGGTCATGGGAAAGCTGAAGAACATCCAGTGATTAGCACACACCAGGTTCTCCTTTAAATAGGCAGCTTGGCACTAATGCATGTGGATGTACAGGCCGGTGTGCACTAAGGCATAGAAATGCGCCTATGTGTCAGTGCACACTGGATATTAGCCTGAGCTCGTCTGTGTGCTGCATCAGCTGCACGGGAATCAGCTGTAGCTGCACGGGGATGAGCATTAGCTGCATGAGAATGAGCACTAGTATTAGCTTTCTGACAGTAGGGGTGTTAAAGGGGTGTAGTAGAGGTGTAGTAGTGGTGTAGTAGAGGTGTAGTAGCACTATACTAGAGGTGTTCACTACAGTGATTTCCAGCTTCTAGAAGGGTCCCTCAGGTATGGTATATACATAGTTGGTCCAAGCTGGAACAATGTAACTATGTAAAAATATCCATATCTGGAATTCTTCTTTAAATAAATCATTCTAGAAAAAGAAATGTCTGCTTGGATAATGAAACCATTTAGGATAAAATAAGGATTGACTGCATGGTAAAATGAAAATATCATACTGGCCATTAAAATTAGGTTTACCTCAATTGGAAATTCTTTTTATGTTATAATGAAATAAAGTTAACATTCACATTTTTTCAGCCTTTTGCTGCCCCTTACCCTGTGGCACCTGAGGCATCGGCCATCCCTACTGTCTGTTATGTTTCATTAATGAGTCCTCTCTGTTCACTGTGGATGATGTGTTTCAGCCCTCCCTGTAGTTTTCACACAAGAGCTATGTAATATCGAACCGGAGGAAGGCGGAATGGCGATGTTAGAGTGCCAGGTCTCCAAAGATGGTGCCCCCGTAGAGTGGCGGAAAGGAGCGCTGGTACTACAGCCCAGTGATAAGTATGAGATGAGGCAAAGCGGGACTTTAGTTGAATTAGTGATCCATAACGTGGACCTGGAAGATTGCGGCCAATACACCTGCAGCACGAATTCTGCCCAGACTGTTGCCTCCATCTTCGTACAAGGTAAACAATGTTAGGAAGGGGATGGGGGGGGGGGTGCTTGATGTACTTTCAGTGAGACAAAGCTTTTGTTAAATTTTTTTGTGATCGCATGATTTTATTTGCTACATAAAACTTTCATAGTATAATCCCCAAGTGTCCTTTATCACACCAAAAGCCAAGGAGAACATGAGGACAGACACTATGTACTCTATAGAACAGTAAGAGGTCCTCTGTAAGACATTTATTCCAATAATATTTAGTAAATTCTCCTCCATTGCTTTGGTTCCACTGTTGGCCACTGTTGGGTACAGTAGTGATAAAGGAGCTAACGGGTTGAACTGCAGAATGCAAGTGCAGAACTAGGAATCTGACACACCCAGAAGTTTTGGATGCTGCAGCTTCTTTAGTGCAGGGGTCGGCAAGCCATTGATCGTGATTGATCATGGGCAGCCGTCGGGTCAATCGGGAACACAGCCCTGCACAAACCCCCCTTGTGTGAAGGGAATACTACAGTGGGGGGTGAGAGGTGACAGATGATGACACCGCATTGGGGGGCTGAGGTCACTACAGTGGGGGGGAGGGGGTGAGGGGGACAGAGGATATTGCTTTGGGGCAGAGGACACGACAGTAGTGGGGAGGGTGTAAAGGGGACAGAGGACATTGCTTGGGTGGGGGGGGGGCAGAAGAAACTACAGTGGTGTTGTGTGAAGGGGACAGAGGACACTGCTATGAGGGGGCACAGGACAGTGCAGATGACACTACAGTGGGGAGTTGTGATCTAAATGGGAACAGCAGCTCGCCGAGAGGCTGAGCCAGGTGTCGGTCCAGGCATGTGGCCGCATCTTGACCATATGGCCCCGATTTTTCCAGAGTCTGGACCAGCTATGTGACATCAGTTGACGGCGGGCTTCAGACCACTGTTTGCTGAAAATGGGTCACAGGAGTGCAGAATGTACTGGACTCCTGTGAGCCATAAGAGAAGTACAGCCAAATAAGATTTGGCTGTGCTTCTACTTTAATGATAACAATATTTAGGACAAATAGAGAGGGGGGATCTCCTAAAGTGGACACAAAATGTAACAGGGGCTCTAATCCCTCTCCATTCTTTCCAAAACTAAAAAAATATATAGTTTTGCCTTTAGTTATACTTTCAAAAACAAGCCTCTCACTGACCTTTGTAGCTACAGGTAATGTGGAGCAATTCATTCTCAATGCTCCTTCCCTTTGCGGTTACAATTATAAAGGGGTTGACTACTGCATGCTATATTTCCTGTGATTTTTGAACATGTTGCTAGATTTCTGTGGCTTCTCAGCATGCTTCACAGTTGGTCTTTAAACACTTGGGCTTGTTTTACTTGCCTACAAGAAGAATCAGTGCTCCATTGTGCAATTCAATTTATATAAATGTATATAAAACATTAGTTTTGTATTGTTTATACCTGTAGTAATAATGTCTTTCCTTTGAGGATATATACATTTATAGATTATATACATTTTTAACCATTGCAATTTTGGTAAACTAAGGTGTTTTTTTTGTTTTGTTTGTTTTTTAACGAGCATCCTGTTTTTACCATTGTTTGATGTTTTTTCTTCTAATCTTCGAACCCGTCACCAGAGAGTAACGTAGACCTAGTTTCCACTTTAAAGAACACAGATGTCTTTGCGGGGGAGACGGCTGTTTTCTCCTGCGAGCTGTCCAGTCCGTACGTGCGGAATGTTCAGTGGTGGCTGGACGGCTCGCCCCTCCAGAACAGCCCCGTGAATGAGATCTCGGTGCACGGAGGCACTGTCCACACCTTAACGCTAAAAAACCTGGGGACCAATGACTCTGGCGTTGTCACCTTCAGAGCTGGCTCTCTCGTATCTTCTGCTAAACTGTTAATCAAAGGTATTTTAAAAAGACTAACACGAGCCTAACTGAGCTGGTTCCATCCGCCTGCTAGTGTTTTCCCTTTCTGGAGCAAAGGCAAATGTATTGAAGTTGGAAACTGAAAGGGATTTTTGAGGATGTGAAGGAACTAGAGATTCATGGTTATTAAAAAAAATAGGAAGCCTTTAAAATCCAATCATAATGCTTGCCAGGCCCACCATTGGTGAATGGGATCCTTGCTTCCCTCACCATCTGACTGCTACATCAAGTATAATTATGATCAGGGCTTTTCTTTTGTCAGAGAAGAGGTTCCAGTACCCCCCCCCCCCCCCTTTCAAGTCATTCCTCATAACCAGCACCTATCCACAACAATAAATTCCCCCCAAGAGCAAAGGCCTCCTCACCAACAATAGTAGACCCCTCAGCAACAAAATACCCCCCCTTGAAAGAATAGACCCCCAGCAATAAAGTACCCCTCCCACACAACAAAAATTGACCCCTGATGTAACAATAAGTAGATCTCCCCATCAGCAACTATAGAGCCCTCCCTCAACAGTAGACCCCTCCCAGCAACCATTGACCCACTCTAGCAACAATGCGATCCCTCAAAGGAACAATAGGATCCCCCACAAGCATCAATATACCCCCTAGTAACAATAGGAGACCTTCCTGCAGCAACAATAGATCCGTCCTCAGCAACGATAGATCCCCAAAGCAACAATAGTAGATCCCTTGAGCAACAAAATACACCTCCAGCAACAGTAGACCCCCAATATAACAATACATTAGATCTCCTAGCAGCCAGCAAACCCTTCAGAAGACCTCTTCCTCGACAGTAGATCCCTCCCAGCAACAGTTGACCCCCCTAGCAACAATGGGATCCCCCACCAGCAACAATAGACTCCCCCACAAGCAATAATAGGATCTCCCACCAACATTAGACTTCCCCCCAACACCAATAGCTCTCACTAGCAGCAAAAAAACACCTGCCAGTAACAATACAGTAGATCTCCCAGCAGCCAGCATCAATATAACCTCCAGAAGTCAGCAACAATAGACTCCTCCCTCAACAGTAGATCCCTTCCAACAACAATTGGCCCTCTAGCAACAATAGGATCCCCCCCGCCAGCAATAATAGGACCCCTGACAGCAACAAATGAATCCCTGACCAATTACAAGAGCTTCCCCCAACAACAATAGATCTCTTCAGCAGCAGCAAAAAAAAAAATCTGTTAGAAGCAATACAGAAGATCTCCTGTCAGCCAACATCAATAGACCCTCCAGAAGCCAGCAACAAAAGACTCCTGCTTCAACAGCAGATCTAGCAACAATAGGATCCCCCACCAATAACAACAGATCCCTTCAACAAAAGTAGACCTCCCCAGCAGCAGTAAGCCCCCCACCAGTAGCAATGCAGCAGCCAGCATTAATAGACCCTTCAGAAGCCAGCAACAGTAGATCCCTCCTAGCAACTATATGATCCCCCACCAGCAACAATAGCACCCCTCACTAGCAATAAGAGGATCCCCCAACAATAGATCTGCCCAGCAGTAATAAACCCCTGCCAGTAACAATACAGTAGATCTCCTCTCCCAGCAGCCAGCATCAATAGACCAGCCAGCAACAACTGTCCCCCTAGCAACAAAAGATCTCCCCAGCAAAACATATATCACCTCCCAGCAACAATAGCCTTCCCCAGCAACAAATGCACCCCCTTCACTCAGTGACAATAGATCCCAAGGATCAAAAGACCCTGCTGAAAAAAAAAGCCCTGCTTATGATCCAGTGGTCGATGGGTGGATCCACAGGGGGCTATAGGAGACTCAGGACACACCTTGAAGTATTGCATGTTGAAGATTCTACCAAACCTTCCAGAATGAAGATTCTGTTCACCGGCAGAGAGACTGATACGTATTATGATTGTAGTTTTCAAGGCTGCCTGTTATTTTTTAGTGACATCTATGTGTGTCTATTTCAGTGAGTCTACTTATGCTATTTGGAGGTCTTCTAGTCATTGGGCAGGAGCTACCAACAGCTTAAAGTGTAAACCATAAACCGTTCTATCACGTGTTCCCTTAGACCGCGTACACACGGGCGGACTGTTCGCCCAACTTAGTCCGCTGAACAGTGTTTCAGCGGACAGTCCGCTCGTGTGTGGGCTTCAGCGGACAGTTTCAGCGGACAGTCTGACGAACAAAGTCTTTCGGAATTTCCGTAAGACAGTCCGTCCAAACTTGGTTTCAGCGGACAGTCCGCTCGTGTGTAGGCTTGTTCGACAGACTAAGTTTGGCGCATGCTCAGAAAGGATTTACACGGCGAAGGTTGCATTGCAGTGTATTGGACGTTGAATTTCTCGTCCCGTCGTACGTGCCATTCACGTCATCGCGCAAGCTTTCAGCGGACTGTCTGCTCATCGTGTGTGGTCAAGTCCGTTCATGCAAATTTTGAACGGACTGTTTGTCGGATTGTCTGACGAACTTAGTTGGGCGAACAGTCCGCCCGTGTGTACGCGGCCTTAGTCTGGGGAATATACTATAAAAAGCATTCAGAAGCTGCATTATAGTGAGGGAACCCAGGGACAGGAAGTGCATTACTGGCAGGATCACTAGGTGAAAATAATGGAGCCTTAAGGAAATCTAATGCAGCCTCCACATTTGGAGACTGGTAAGCTGCAATAAATGAAGTTTTTGTTTTTGAGTTTTGTTTACATACATTTTAAGCTGTTAGCGGACAGTGCAGCCTACCTACATTTCCCCCCACAAGTACAAGCAAAAAATTGTAATAGAGTCAATCAATTGTTCATAGATTTTCATAAGTTAAAAATTTGTTTTTGAAAGCTTTATAATTTGTTGTTCCTTTAGATTCTAATTGACCATATACTTTTTGCTACCTTTTCCATAGAAACAGCCTGACTCTTGATTGAGGTATAGGGTATGGAATATATTTCTATATTTTTTTTAAGACAGTGTACCTTGTTATACTTCAATCGTCCATCTCATGTTCTTTGTCTATAATCAAAGTCACTTTTCCCCGCTACAAACCCTAAGCTGATGCTCCCCGCCTGACATCATTTAAGTTAGACCAGCCTTCCTCAACCCTGTTCAATGGAATCTTAAAGATGCCGAAGGTTCCTTAAGCAACGGGCAATTTCTACCTCTCAAATAAGTGACCACTGGTACCAGTGATCTTTTTAGCTATCCTTAAGGGGCATTCTTCCCATTGACCAATATTGTAAGAGGCATTCTTCCCATTGACTGATACTGTAAGGGGCATTCTTCCCGTGGACTAATACCGTAAGGGCATTCCTCCCTTTGACCAATACCATAAGGGATGTTCTTCCCATTGACCAATACCATAAGGAACATTCTTCCCATTGACCAATACCGTAAGGGGCATTCTTTCCATGGACCAATACTGTAAGGGGCATTTCTCCCATTGACCAATACCGTAAGGGGCATTCTTCCCACTGACCAATACCATAAGGGGCATGCCTCCCACTGACTAATACCGTAAGGGGCATTCTTCCCATGGACCAATACCATAAGGGGCATTCTTCCCATTAACCAATACCATAAGGGACATTCTTATCCATGGACCAATACCATAAGGGGCATTCCTCCCATTGACCAATACCATAAGGGGCATTCTTATCACTGACCCATACCATAAGGAGCATTCTTCCCACTGATCAATACCGTAAGGGGTATTCTTCCCATTGACCAATTCTGTAAGGGGTATTCTTCCGCTTTACCAATTCCATAATGGGCATTCTTCCCATTGACCAGGCTGTAAGGAGCATTCCTCCCACTGACCTCCACTGTAATGAGGCCCTTCCCCCATTGACTATCATTGTTAGGGGGTCCTTCTACCACCTATCCAAGATGCTATTATTTAACTTCGTCACTGATCACTGATGTAAGGGGTCCTTCCCTCACTCCCCACCAATCTAAGGGACCCTTCTTGACCAGCCACCGGTGTAAGGGTTTCTTCCCTTGCTCATTACCAATTCAAGGGACCCTTCTTCAACGGCCACTGGTGTAAGGGTGTCTTCCCTCGCTCACCACCAATCTAAGAGACAACTTCTTCACTGACCACAGGTGTATGGGGTCCATTCCTCGCTCACCACCAATCTAAGGGACCCTTCTTCACTGGCCACCAATGTCAGGGCTTCTACCTTCACTCTTTACCAATCTAAGGGATCCTGCTTCACTGACCACTGGTGTAAGGGATCCTTCTCTTACTCCCCACCAATGTAGAGGACCCTTCTTCACCAACCAATGGTGTAAGGGTTTCTTTCGTCACTCACTACCACTCTAACAGACCCTTCACTGACCACTGGAATAAGGGTTCCTCTCCACACTCACCACCAATCTAAAGGACCCTTCTGCACCAACCAATGTGTTAGGTGTTATTTCATCACTTACTAATGTACATCTAAGGGTCTCTTCTTCAAAGACATCCAATGTAAAGGGTCTTTTCCTCACTGACCTGACCACCATCTAAGGAAACCTTAACCAGCATTATCAGGGGGCATTCAGGTTTTTCATTGTCTACTTTTTTTTCTACCTTTATTTTCATTATTTCATTATTATTCCCGAAAGTAAATTTGTAAGCCCTGGATGTCAAATACTCAAAGTACCCCACATCCTATTATTTTATTTATTCTTATATCTACAGCTCCCTGTTCTCTCTGATGTATCATGAGCTGTAGATATGGTAATTATTAGCAAGAGTTCCCTGAGCCAGAAAGTTGTTTCAGAGGTTCCTCACTGTTAAAAGGGTTGAGAAATGTGTAGTTAGACTTAGAGATGGGAAGGCCATGGAAAAAAATAAAAACAACGTGGGGGAATTCATTTTTTTTTCCCCAAAGCCATTTTTTTTTCCAAAAAAAATAAATAATAATAAAGAAATGTGGAATATGATATATGGTATACCTTCGAATACCATATCTATGACATGGTATTCAAACTATATAACATGAAGACCTTAACAAAAGATTTATGAAACCTAATGTTAAGTCTTAAATTATTACATGTTCTCTTAGCTGAAGACAAGCAAATCCTGGAATACAGTTCAGGCAACACTGCTTCTCAATGCAGTTTTCAAACAAGAGAAATATGCATTTTTGCCACTAGGGAGCACTGCAGGGGAAAGGCTCCAGTTTAGTTTGCTTCTGGGCCCCATCTTGTACCTCCTACAGTTGGGTGATTGTTAGGACAGTAGATGATAGTTTCTGTCCTCTCATGCCTTAATTGATAGGTAAGAGGATAAATGTGTCTGACAAATTAGTTTGTAAATATATATTTACATGATTCCTATTAATGTTCTCCACTATCACAGCATAATGTTTCCTTATATTCTGGTCAGAAAATATTTTTTTCTTAACCCCTCTCAGTAAAATGGTGAGACCAACATCTAGATTTTGCAAACATTTGAAATGTGCAAATATTGTGAGAAGAAATATTCTTTTCCAAATGCTACAAGGATGACAAAACACATCCTGGCAAAAATGAAAATGTGAGTAGCTTTTCCCTCATTTCAATTTTCATACTCGAAACGCTCTTTCTTCTGCTACACAAAGTGTTTCTTCACCAGCAGCATCTTAGTAAGGAAGTGTTACAGACTACTACTCACAGAAAATATACAATATCTTAATTTACAGATAAAATGTCACGTGAAAATCAAAATGGTTTCAATTTGTACAACTACTCCACACTGAAATTTTTTTTGTTAAAATTTTCCAAAAATGAATTTTTTTTTCTGGAAAAACCAAAAAAAAGTCAATTTTTTTTTTTTTTTCTCAGGACTTTCTGGAAATTTTACATCTCTAGTTAGACCTCTATTGTAACCTAGGTAGACTTTGATATGTAACATGGATCTCAAGAGGAATATTCTGAAAGCCTGACTCTCAGTCAAGAATCAGGTCAACTGTTTCTATGGAAAGCAAAAACTGTAAACATTTCCATTTAAAAGAAAAATGCAAAAACGTTAAACACAATAAATAGGCTTTCAAAAGTGAATAATCCTTTTAGGCCTTATCTGGTTTGATGCGTCCAGCAGAAGGCTGTAGTATAACTATGCTCTGTTGCTGTTGGTAATGTTTCTAGAGGAGGTAAAACACTAGTAGTCACCTAATACCATATAGCAATATAACAAATAGCTCATCAGCTAACCCTATTCAGCATAAATCTATCAATTTTACAACAAAGCACCAGAACTGTGTACGTGTATGGGGATTTGATGCAAAATCCATACATTTAATAGAATGCCATTATAACGTCTCCCACAAAGATGACAATTCCAAAAATGTAACATTTTTTAATAGATTTTTAGTATAGATTGGGCTGATTTGGTTATCAAATTATTATTTTCATTATGAAATGTTATTTATAAGGTGGCTATGTATTCTATAGTGAAGAATGAGACATAAAGCAGCTGATTCATTAAAGCAGAGCAATGATGATGTGGAAAGTGCAGTAGCGCACACCCAATAAAAATAAATGTTCTGATTGGCTGCTGGAGTGGGTCACTGCACTTTACATTTACATTGCTTTTTTTTATTATTTATTTATTTTTAGCAAAACCTGACCTTTATCGGTGCATAATTTAGGCAAAAGGAAAGAATTATAGGAGCTAAAAGTTAAACGCTGATCTTAAAGTTGACCTTCTCCTTAGTAATTTTTTTTCTCTACAAAAGTTTTGGTGCTTTAAAAATCTGTTAAAAAATATAGATGGAGTCACTCAGTGTTTTTAGATGAAACTTTTTTTTCTGTTTTCGATGTTTGCTAAAAAAAAAAATCACAGCTAGACATGGCACAACCATAGTCTAATTTCAGAAAAAAACACCCTTCCAATATAAAACAACACTTTTGCTTTTTTTGTTTTTAACAATAGAAAGGGCATAGTGCTATAATCCATAGAAGTCCCAATGCACTCTACTAAAGTCATAACAGTACAAAATGAATTTGATGGGTGTGGCACTCTACATATAGTATTTATGATTAAAGTAGCCTTTAAAACAGCAGTCCTCAAACTTCTCACACCTCAAAAAAGCTACTGATGTCCCCCCATGCAAAACCATTGTCAATCATGATACCCAGCTATGTATATACGTTGTCAATCTGCAAAAAAATTTAATATATAATGTATCTGTTTTCTACTATTTTATAAAGTGACAAAACCCATTAATTTTAATACACGGTGTGGGGGTTCCCCATAATATTCCAGCAAGACCCTTATCTAGGCATGTGAACTGGGTGGCCAAGAAAGGAAGGATCACAGCATCATCAAAGGAGTCAATCACAACATCCAGTGGTTTATATTCATTGTCAATCATAGGGTCCAGTGATGTAAACACAGAGCTGGGGATCCTAATTGATGTCATTGACCATATATGGTCAATAGGGGTGAGCTCAAGGTTCGGTTCCAAACGCAAGTTCAGAACCAACTTTGGCTGTCCAGGAGACAAATTTGGTATCTCTTCCACTACTATATTAAGGTTCCCCTTAATATTTCAACTAGACCTTTATCTAGGCAGGTGGACTGGATGGCCAGAAAAAGAAGGATCACAACATCATCAAGGGAGTAAATCCAGCATCAAGTGGTGTATATCAATTTTCAATAATGGTGTCCAGTGATGTAAACATAGGGCTGGGAATCCTAGTTGATGTCATTGACCATATTTGGTTACAACCATATATGGTCGATAGGTATGAACTCAAGGTTCAGTCTGAACACAAGTTCAAAACCAACTTTGACTGTCCAGGACAAATGTCATATATATAGTAGTGATATTTCTACCACTACTATATTAAGGTTCCCCTTAATATTCCAACCAGACCCTTATCTAGGCAGGTGGACTGGATGGGCAGTAAAAGAAGGATCACAGCATCATCAAGGGAGTCAATCACAGAGTCCAGTGGTGTATATCCATTTTCAATCATGGAGTTCAGTGATGTAAACACAAGGCTGGGAATCCTAGTTGACTGACCATATTTGGTTATGACCATATATGGCCAATAGGGAAGAGCTAAAGGTTTGGTCCGAAGAGGAGTTCAGAACCAACTTTGGCTGTCCAGGACAAATGTTTATTTTGTAAATTATATGTAGTGGCTTCTGGGTGGCCAGCAAAAGAAGGGTCATGGTCAGGGGAGGGCTGGCAGCCTTAGGCCTGGGGGGCAAGTCTAGTCAAGTGGCCCATTAATCCACAAATCAGCTCACCATCAACAGTGCCCATCAATGCAGCCTCACCAATGCCCATCAATGCAGCCTCACCAGTGCCCATCAGCTCAGCCTTGTCAGTGCCCATCAATGCAGCCTCACCATAGCCCATCAATGCAGTCTGTTCAGTGCATGGGGATTAGAGAGAGAAAAGCTGCTGGATAACACAGAGCGGAGATCTCCCGTTTACCCAGTGCGGCTTCTGTCATACGAAGTCGTGCCTCCTGGACCAGGTTCTATGATAGATGTCACCAGTGTGCTCTTTATCATAGGACATCCTTGGCTTCCTGGCAGTACACTGAGGTACATGTCACAGAGGAGCCGATGCACGTACCCGGTTGCTGTGATATCTGCCGGGCACCCGCAATCGCTCATGACAGAGCAGGAATGTGGATCTGTGTGTGTAAATACACAGATCCACGTCCTGTCAGGGGAGAGGAGACAGATCGTATGTTCCTAGTATATAGGATTGGTTTCCTCCCTAGTCAGTCCCATCTCCCCCACAGTTAGAATCACTCCCTAGGTAACACATTTAACCCCTTGATTGCCCCCTAGTGTTAACCCCTTCCCTGCCAGTGATATTTATACAGTAATCAGTGCATTTTTATAGCACTGATCGCTGTATAAAAGTCACTGATCCCAAAATAGGGTCAAAAGTGTCCGATCTGTCCACCGCAATGTCACAGTCACAATAAAAATTGCAGCATTACTAGTAAAAAGAAAAAAATAATAAAAATTCCATAAATCAATAACCTATTTTGTAGACCCTATAACTTATTACTGGTTATCGCAATTTTTTTTACCAAAAATATGTAGCCTAAACTGTTAAGGCTTAAGTTGGCATATTATAGCAAAAAGTAAAAAATATTGTGTTTTTTTAACCAGTTCCCGACCAGCGCACGCCGATGTATGTCGGCACAATGGCACAGGCAGGCATATTGGTGTACAGGTACGTCCAATCTGGTCGGGACTCCTGTGAGTCCGGTCGCGGGTCCCGCAGACTCGATCGCCACGGGCATACCCGCGATCGTCTCACGGGGCGGCTGAACAGAGAGATGCTGTTGTAAACAGCATCTCCCCGTTCTGCCTAGCAACAAATGATGCTGATCTCTGCTCCATGTGATTGGAGCAGAGATCAGTGACCCCCCCCCAGTTAGTAACACACCCCTAGGAACACTTAACCCCTACACTGCCACCCCCTGATTAACCCCTTCACTGCCAGTGTCATTTACACAGGAATCACTGCATTTGTATAGCAGTGATTACTGTATAAATGACAATGGTCCCAAAAATGTGTCAAAAATGTCCTATGTGTCCGCCGTAATGTCGCAGTCACAATAAAAATCACTGATCGCCGCCATTACTAGTAAAAAAAAATTATTACTAAAAATGCCATAAAACTATCCCCTATTTTGTAAACGCTATAACTTTTGCACAAACAAATCAATAATCGCTTATTGCGATTTTTTTTTACCAAAAATATGTAGAAGAATACGTATCGGCCTAAACTGAGGGAAAAATTATTTTTTTTATATATTTTTGGGGGATATTTATTATAACAAAAAGTAAAAAATAATGCGTTTTTTTCAAAATTGTCGCTCTATTTTTGTTTATAGCGCAAAAAATAAAAACCGCAGAGGTGATCAAATACCACCAAAAGAAAGCTCTATTTGTAGGAAAAAAAGGACATCAATTTTGTTTGGGAGCCACGTCGCACGACCGCCAAATTGTCAGTTAAAAAGGGAGTTCGCCGGGAGTCCGCGTTTTTTTTTTTTTTTTTTTTTTAAAGCCAGCAGCTACAAATACTGCAGCTGCTGACTTTTAAAATAATGACACTTACCTGCCCAGCGCGCCCGCGATGTCGGCACCCGAAGCCGATCTCGCGATAGCCTCTCGGGTGCTGCCGCCGCCATCTTGGGTATGGGAATCAGGAAGTGGAGCCTTTCGGCTTCATTTCCCGGTTCCCTACTGCGCATGTGCGAGTCGCGCTGCGCAATAAGGATGGACCCGCTGCCTCTGGCATCTGTGTGTTTCCCAGCAGGCAGCGGGGGACTTTCGGAAAGGGGCGTAATCTACACCCCTTTCCGCAGAGAGCTATCCCGAAAGTGGGTGCAGATACCTGTACTGTACAGGTACCTGCACCCCCCTCCCCCCTGAAAGGTGCCAATTGTGGCGCCGGAGGGGGGGAGAATTCCAATGAGCGGAAGGTTCACTTTAGGGTGGACCTCTGCTTTAAAGCGACGCAGTGCCCGAATCGCAAAAAAGTGGTCTGGTCTTTGGCCAGTAAAATGGTCCGGGGCTGAAGTGGTTAAAGTTGGCACTCTTTTTTTGTTTAAAGTGCAAATAATAAAAACCGCAGAGGTGATCAAATACCACCAAAAGAAAGCTCTATTTGTGGAAAAAAAATTATTTGGGTACAATGTTGCATGACCGCACAATGAAAACTGACCTGGGCAGGAAGGGATGAAAATGGCCGGTATTGAAGTGGTAAATTAATGAAAGTGTATTTCTTCCAAAAAAAATTGTATTTGAAAAACAGCTACATAAATACCGTGTGACATAAAATATTGCAACAATTGCCATTTTATTCTCTAGTCTAGGGTCTCTGCTAAAAAAAAAAAATAAAAAAAAAAAAAAAAAAATTATATATATATATATATATATATATATATATATATATATATATATATATATAATGCTATAATGCTTGGGGGTTCTAAGTAATTTTCTAACAAAAGATTTTTTACTTGTAAAGAAGTGTCAAAAAAGGTTTAGGCATGAAGGGGTTAATAATATCAGCTCCCAGCTTGAAACAATGGGAAAGAAGTGAGAAATCTTCATAGTGTAAGACTTTTCTTTTTAATAAAAAATAAAAAAAACACATTTACCAAAAAACTTACATTATCTGTGCTCTGTCTATAGGATCAGCCTCATGGGGTGACAGTCTGCTCCCCCACAGCCTCTCGTTTGTTCTCTTCCTGTGGTCAGGCTAGGGAATTTTTTGCGCACAGGAATTGCTATTAGGCCACTAGGACTACATGTCCCATGATGCTTTGCAGCTGCTGGAGGCTCTGATGGGCTCCCTCCCTCTACCAATGAGGAAGCAGGGGAGGGAACAGAGTGGGCGGACGCTCACACAGGCTGCAGTCTTCGGAGGAGGAGAGGAGAGGAGAGGGGGGGGAATCCCCCACACGAACTGACAGGTCAGGTTGGCTCTCACTCCACTGTCAGTGGATTAGTGTGAGCGCGACTGATGGGAGGTGCGGGAACAGAGCGGCCTCCACTACATAAGTGAGTGTGAGTGCCTCTTGAGTTTCCGCGCCCCTCCCTCTGCCTCAGCTGGCAGCCCCTGCCCTGACCCGAAAAAAAAAAAAAAAAAAAAAACGTGAGCAGTGGCCGCCGGCCATTATGTGTATATTGTTAGGGCAGCCTAGGGGGAAATTGCCACCCTGCCCCCCGGCCCAGCCCGCCCCTGCTCATGGTATTAGCAAGGGAGCCAATTATGGCATCCAGTCATGTGTATCCAGGCATGTACTGGCCATCGGGACTACTGGGAGTTTCCTGGTGGGCCGATGGCTCAGGGGGCCACTCTGATGTAATGGGGCTGGTGATGGGACACTCTGATGTAAGGGGGCTGGTGATGGGACACTGTGATGTAAGGGGGCTGCTGATGGGACATTCTGATGTAAGGGGGCTGCTGATGGGACACTCAGATCTAAGGGGGCTGCTGATGTGACACTCTGATGTAAGGGGGCTGCTGATGGGACACTGATGTAAGGGGACTGCTGATGGGAGACTCTGATGTAAGGGGGTGCTGATGGGACACTCTGATGTAAGGGGGCTGGTAATGGGACACTCTGTTGTAAGGGGGCTGGTAATGGGACACTCTGTTGTAAGGGGACTGGTGATGGGACACTCAAAATGTAAGTGGGCCAGTCTGGATGAAGTGCAGGGCCAAATTTCTGTCCAAGTCCAGCCCTGTGTGTATCCATCTTCAATCATGGGGTGTCTTAATATAGTGGTGGTAGAGATATCACTACCATACAGTATATGACCTTGGACTGAGGCATGTGGACTGAGTGGCAAGGAAAGGAAGGATCACAGCATCCTCAAGGGAGTCAAGGGAATCCTAGTTAACATCATTAACCATATTTTGTCACGACCATATATAATCATTGGGGATGGGACAATCTGATGTAAGGGGGCTGCTGATGGGACACTCTGATGTAAGAGGGTGCTGATGGGACACTCTGATGTAAGGGGGCTGGTAATGGGACACTCTGTTGTAAGGGGGCTGGTGATGGGACACTCAAAATGTAAGTGGGCCAGTTTGGATGAAGTCCAGGGCCAAATTTCTGTCCCAGTCCAGCCCTGTGTGTATCCATCTTCAATCATGGGATCCAGTGATGTAAACTCAGAGCTTTGGATCCTAGATGATGTCATTAAACATATCTGGTCATGACCATATATGGTCAAAAGGGATGAGCTCAAGGTTCGGTCCGAGGACAAGTTCAGAACCAACTTTGGCTGTCCAGGACAAATGGCATATATATATATATATATATATATATATATATATATATATATATATATATATATATATAAAACAGTAAATAGTGTAGCGCTACTATTAAGTGAATATGTAATCCCATGAGAAAAATCCGTATACGATCACAAATAATCACATTAATCAGTAATCACATGGGAAAATCAGTAATCACATGGGGAAAATCCATATACGATCACAAATAATAATAAATAGAGTCCTCTGTAGTGTGACTGGTGCACAAAGAGTGTGATAAAACTTCTTCAGAAGAAATAGGCGTTTCACTAGTCAAGTGCAACTAAATATGTCAACTTGTCTGAAGATATCAAAAAGGTGGGTAGAATACTCTTACCGAATATGATGGACTCACAAGGTCTTACGACGCTTGAGTCGGAAGCGCTTGGGGTCCAGACCTAGGACCAGATGGTAGGTTGGTGGTGGTCCGACCGGATATTGAGAAGACTCCAAACGACTGAAGACCCTGGGGGGTGTCTCACAGGGGGTTCTCCGGAATGTTCCTCAGGTTGTCCAATTCGGATGTAGCTCAATTGGAATTACAACCCCAAATGAGGGGTGAGGGATTTGTAGAAATTAGAACAAAAAAGAAAAAAGAAAGCTCCACATGGTGCGGGTCAAAAAATATTAACCATCAGGTTTTATTAAAAGGTCATATAATTGGATAAAAATTATGACTGGTGATCACAAGTGAACAAAATAAAAGCAATGTGGGGTGCCAAAAGCGAGCCCGACGCGTTTCGACGTAGAATGTCTTCAGCCCCTGTTGAAGACATTCTATGTCGAAACGCGTCGGGCTCGCTTTTGGCACCCTACATTGCTTTTATTTTGTTCACTTGTGATCACCAGTCATAATTTTTATCCAATTATATGACCTTTTAATAAAACCTGATGGTTAATATTTTTTGACCCGCACCATGTGGAGCTTTCTTTTTTCTTTTTTGTTCTAATTTCTACAAATCCTTCACCCCTCATTTGGGGTTGTAATTCCAATTGAGCTACATCCGAATTGGACAACCTGAGGAACATTCCGGAGAACCCCCTGTGAGACACCCCCCAGGGTCTTCAGTCGTTTGGAGTCTTCTCAATATCCGGTCGGACCACCACCAACCTACCATCTGGTCCTAGGTATGGACCCCAATCGCTTCCGACTCAACCGTCGTAAGACCGTGTGAGTCCATCATATTCGGTAAGAGTATTCTACCCACCTTTTTGATATCTTCAGACAAGTTGACATATTGGGTTGCACTTGACTAGTGAAACGCCTATTTCTTCTGAAGAAGTTTTATCACACTCTTTGTGCACCAGTCACACTACAGAGGACTCTATTTATTATTATTTGTGATCTATATGGATTTTCCCCATGTGATTACTGATTTTCCCATGTGATTACTGATTAATGTGATTATTTGTGATCGTATACGGATTTTTCTCATGGGATTACATATTCACTTAATAGTAGCCCTACACTATTTACTGTTTTAAATTGTTTAACTTTGTTTGTTTGAAGTGTTGGCAGCTGTTTTTTCACTTGTTTTCTTGTTAGCTAGATACAGCGCGGTGTTTTCCCCTTCTTTTTTTATATATATATATATATATAAACAGTGGTATCTCCACCACTACTATAATAAGGTTCCCCAAAAAACTCCAACCAGACCTTTAACTAGTCATGTGGACTGGGTGCCCAAGAAATTAAGGATCCCAGCAGCATCAAGGGAATAAATTACAGTGTCCAATGATGTATATCCATTGTCAATCCTGGAGTCCAGTGATGTAAACAAAGGGCTTGGGATCCTAGGTTACGTTTATTGGCCATATTTGGTCACGACCATATACTGTATAGACAATAGGGATGAATTCAAGATTTGGTCTGAACACAAATTCAGAAAAATCTTTGGCTGTCTGGGACAAATGTCATATACTGTATGGTAGTGATATATCTACCACCACTATATTAAGACACCCCTTATTCTTCCAACCAGACCCTTATCTAGGCATGTGGACTGAGTGGCAAGGAAAGGAAGGATCACAGCATCTTCAAGGGAGTCAAGGGAATCCTAGTTGACATCATTGACCATATTTTGTCACGACCATATATAATCATTGGGGATGAACTCAAGGTTTGGTCCGAACATGAGTTCAGAACGAACTTTGGCTGTCCAGGACAAATGTAATTTATAGTAGTGGCATCTCTACCCTTATTATTCCATCCAGACCCTTATCTAGACATGTAGACTGGGTGGCCAGGAAAGGAAGGATCATGGTATCATCAAGGGAGTCAATCAGTGATATACTATACATCCATTATCAGTCACAGTTTCCAATGATGTCAACACAAGGGTGGGGACCCTAGTTGATGTCATTGACCATATATGGTCACTACCATATATGGTCATTAGGGATGAGCTCAAGGTTTGGAGTTCAAAATCAACTTTGGCTGTCCAGGACAAACGTCATTTATAGTATAGGTTTAAAATCTCTCATTTTAAAGGAAATATTAAGTTTCCTCTAGTCTCATATTTTGCTACAACATCATGTTTTGCACTTTTTAATGTCAGATTATTAACACTTAAAAGGTGACATGTCAGGGAGGAAATATAAAGTAATCTAAAGTAATCTGTTAAAGCCCCTCCTTCATAAAACAATATGTGTCTGCTCTCTCTGCCTTTGTTACATCCTGAGTCCATGTCCTGCTCCAAGAATGCCACTAGTGAGGTTACCACACCTTATATATACACACTTTTGCCAGGTCAGTGAATCAGAAAGTATTGGAACCAGAGGATTGACATGACAGCCTCAGAGGTCAACAGTGGAAACACACATATTTTCCTAAGCTCAGGTCTATTATATACCATATATCAACTCAAAGCTCAAAGGAAAGTTCTATTTAACCAAGCTTGTGATCCTTATAGCCCTGCCGGATAGCACAGCCAGAATCGACAACCCACATTTTCCTCTTAGTGCAAGTTTGCTGTAAAAACACTGACGTTGACTCTATCTAAGATTTTTAGGAAGAGTGTGTTAAAGGATAAAGTGTGCTATAATTGTACCATTAAAACCAATGCCAAGTGTACAGGATACACAATCAATGATGCATATTTACTTTTTTTTTTTTACTTGAAGGAAAATTAAATGACTATGTTCCTTTATATTTGAGGCTATTAAGTGGAGAGTAATAACATTTGATGTATCTGTACTTCAAGGTACTACAGGCAACCATAGCAAAATTCCTGGCCAGGCAAGGAGGGTGGGAATTCCAGCATACTGCACTAATTGAAAGTGGACCTTGCTGTAAAAAATAAGGTCTGCCTAAATTGCTTGGTCTGCTGCCCATTACAGATTGCCTACTGTTAATAGCTGTATAATGTACAAAAAATGTACAAAAAAAAAATCATACTTTCCTTACATCCTTCTTCTGCATGACCTCACCTTCCTTCCAGGAAGATTCTGCAGAGCAGCCTAACTCCAACCCTATTACAAGAGCATCTTGCAAGATTTTAGCTCCTCTATATTCAGCTCTGTATTCAACAGGTTCTAGTCGGAAGGAATGTGACGTCACCCTTATCTACAATGCCTTGAAAAAGTATTTATACCCCTTGAAATTTTCCACATTTTGTCATGTTACAACCAATTCTTCTTCGCAAAATAGCTCAAGCTCTGCCAGATTGGATGGAGAGCATCTGTGAACAGCAATTTTCAAGTCTTGCCACAGATTCTCGATTGAATTTAGGTCTGGACTGTGACTGGGCCATTCTAACACATGAATATGCTTTGATCTAAACCATTCCATTGTAGCTCTGGCTGTATGTTTCAGGTTGTTGTCCTGCTGGAAGGTGAACCTCTGCCCCAGTCTCAAGTCTTTTGCAGACTCTAAGCCCTTGTACACACGGTCGGAGATTCCGACAACCAAATCCGTTGGAGTAATTCTGACTGATTAATTCTGGAAGAGGTCCAGAAGTGATGTTGCATACACACGGTCGGACTAAGTTGTCGGAAAATCCGATTGTACATAACGTGATGACATTATTTCGTTACGACGGGACTACGTTCAGGCTAGTAGCCAATAGCTTTGGCCTAGGAATTTGATCTGAGCATGCGTGGCACTTTGTCCGTCGGAGTAGGCTACACATGATCGGAGTATGTCCAATAGGAGCATTTTGTTGGAAAATTTTACCGGCAAGTTGGAAAAGTTGGTCCGTCGGATATTCCGACGGAAACAGTCCGATGCAGACCACACACAGTCGGAATATCCGACAAAATGGTCCGATAGGAAACATTCCGTTGGAATCTCCGACCGTGTGTACAAGGGCTAACAGGTTTTCTTCTAAGACTGCCCTGTATTTGGCTCCATCCATCTGCCCATCAACTCTGACTAGCTTCCCTGTCACTGCTGAATAAGGATGAGCCGAACACCCCCCCCCCCCCCCCCCCCCTGTTCGGTTCGCACCAGATCCTGTGAACAGACCTAAACTTCATGTGAAATTTAGAACCCTATTAAAGTCTATGGGATTCGAACGTTCAAAATTGAAAGTGCTAAATTTTAAAGGCTAATATGCAAGTTATTGTCCTAAAAAGTGTTTGGGGTTGGCGTGGAGTTCCCCCTAAAAATACATACCAGACCCTTTATCCGAGCATGCAACCTGGCAGGAAAAGAGGGGGGACGAGAGAGCGCCCCCCCCCTGAACCGTACCAGGCCACATGCCCTCAACATTGGGAGGATGCTTTGGGGGTCTGTTTTCCTTCAAAGCACCATGTCCCCATGTTGATGAGGACAAGGGCCTCATCCGCACAACCCTGGCTGGTGGTTGTGGGGGGTCTGTGGGCGGTGGGCTTATCAGAATCTGGAAGCCCCCTTTAACAAGGGGACCCCCAGATCCCGCCCCCCCATTTGAAATGATAAGGGGGTACTTACCCCTACCATTTCACAAAGAAAATGTAAAAGAATGTTAAAAAAGACAAACACACTTTTGAAAAAATAAATAAAAAAAGATTCCAGTGGTGGTAATCCACTCTTGCTATCCAGCGACAGATGGTCATCTCTCCGGGGTCCAGCGATGGCTGATCTGATCAAGCGACGGTGATCTCTCCCTCCAGACCAGCACAGCACAATCCATCCATCCACTGTCTCCACTGGCGGAGACACTGCGGGGATCCCGGCAGCCTGACATTTCTTATATGAGGAGGGCGTGGCCATCCCCTCATAGGGTCACAGACCCCCAAAGTATCCTCCCAATGTTGAGGGCATGTGGCCTGGTATGGTTCGGGGGGGCACTCTCTCATCCCCCCCTCTTTTCCTACGCCCTGCCAGGTTGCGTGCTCGGATAAAGGGTCTGGTATGGATTTAGGGGGAACTCCACGCCATTTTTTTTTTAATTTGGCGTGGAGTTCCTCTTAAAATCCATACCAGACCTGAAGGGTCTGGTAATTGAATTTGGTTGAACCCCACGTTTTTTTTTTTTTATCAATGACTTTCAATGACTGTTCTCTGTATTACGGGGAGCCGACAATTCATTATAGCCGCGAGTGATTTTAAATGACTTTTTTTCCTGCAGAAATTACAGTTTGTGCAGGGACAGTTCTAAGCACGGGAAACATGCGCCCCATTACAGGCATACTATAGACACCCCCCAGGTACAAACTTTTATTGTTTCACTTTAAGCATTATTAAAATCACTGCTCCCGAAAAAACTGCCGTTTTTAAAACTTTTTTTGCATTGATACATGTCCCCTTTAGATTTCTCCCATAGACTTGTACAGGGTGTTCCGTGGCTTTTCCAATTTGCCGCGAACACCCGAAATTGTTCACTGTTCGCCGAATAGGCGAACAGGCAATGTTCGAGTCGAACATGAGTTCGACTCGACTCAAAGCTCATCCCTACTGCTGAAGAAAAGCATCTCCACAACACGATCCTTCCACTACCATGTTTCACGGTGGGGTTGCTGTGTTCAGGGTGATGTGCAGTGTTTATTTTCTGCCACAAATGGCATTTTGCTTTTAGGCCAAAAAGTTAAATTTTTGTCTCATCTGAACAGGGAACCTTCTTCCACATGTTTGCTTTGTCCCCCAGATGACTTCTCGCAAACTGCGAATTGGACTTCTTATGGCTTTCTTTCAACAATGGCTTTCTTCTTACCACTCTTCCATAAAGGTCAGATTTGTGGAGTGCCACGGCTAATAGTTGTCCTGTGGACAGATTCTCAAACCTAAACTATGGATCTCTGCAGCTCCTCCAGAGTGACCATGGGCCTCTTGGCTGCTTCTCTGATTAATACTCTCCTTGCCTGGCCTGTCAGTTTAGGTGGATGGCCATGTCTTGGTAAGTATGCAGTTGTGCCATACTCTTTCTATTTTTGGATGATGGATTGAACAGAGCTTCATGAGATGTTGAAAGCTTGGGATATCTTTTTATAACCTAACCCTGTTTTAAACTTATAATACAAGGCAGTATTAGAAGAAAACCCTGTTAGATTCTGCAAAAGACTTGAGACTGGGACGGAGGTTCACCTTCCAGCAGGACAACGACCCTAAATATACAGCCAGAGCTACAATGGAATGGTTAAGATCAAAGCATATTCATGTGTTAGAATGACCAAGTCAAAGTCCGGACCTAAATCCAATTGAGAATCTGTGGCAAGCCTTGAAAATTGCTGTTCACAGATGCTCTCCATTCAATCTGACAGAACTTGAGCTATTTCGCAAAGAAGAATGGGCAAAAATGTCCCTCTCTAGATGTGCAAAGCTGATAGCGACATCCCCGAAAAGACTTGCAGCTGTAATTGCAGAGAAAGGTGGTTCTACAAAGTAATGACTCCGGGGAAGCTGAATACCACTGCATGTCACACTTTTCACTTATTTATTTGTAAAAAAAATTGAAAACCATTTGTCATTTTCCTTCCACTTCACAATTATGTGTCACTTTGTGTTGGTCTATCACATAAAATCCCAATATAATACCTTTAAGTTTTTGGTTGTAACATGACAAAATGTGGAGCATTTCAAAGGGTGTGAATACTTTTTCAAGGCACTGTAGGACACAAGTAGAATATGGGGGTGAGTCCACTTTTTTCTTTACATGAACATGTTACAACTACTATAAGTAAGTGATTTGTGAAGGAGAACGGGCCCCCAGGCAATGTAATCAGACCATGTACTTTATTGCAAGGTCTACTTTCAGTACTTTGTGATGCATCATTGCATTCCAATGCTAGCCATCTAGTGATGTCACCATAGATGATGCTGCCAAAGTTGTCTTTGATGACCTTGATGCTCTCCTTGATGACTTTGGTCACCAGGATAGGAGGGTCAAACACCCTGATGGCAATAAAAAAAAACCTTTAACAGTTCCACACCCTAAAATAAATAAAAAAACAAGAGTTGGCATAAGATTCACTTTGAGTATAGAGGTATTTTAATTCATTTTTGCCTTTTCTGAACATGTTTCTTAATGTAGAAGCATGTCCTTTGTCAACTTTCGTGGTGTCACAGGGCACTCCTCTTATAATTTTTTTTCTGATAGGCATATAAAACACCCAAATAGAAAACAGTAAAGGGTTCTGACAGCCAAACCACAGGACTTTTTTCAGTTACTAGGGACAATTTAAGCATTGGAATCTTTACACGGTAAAGTAGAACTCCAGTTAAACCAATCCTTCCATTTATTTTGAAACCCTGCTGATTGGCAGCAGTGGTGGGGGATCTTTTCACCAGGATTGAGCAGTGCTCTGTAATGGCGTGTGCATGTCGCGCTGTCCATGAATACTGTGAGCCCAGGAGGTGTGTCTATGAAAGCTACGTCTCACAGGAAGTAGGATAAATGATGCTGGTCACCATTCAAACCAAAAAAAACTGGTGACACCAGGTGGAGAAGTAAGTTGTAGACATTGTTGGGTCCTGAAGAGGGTAAGTGGTATTTGGCCAGATTTTTTTTTTATGTAAGATAGGGGAGGGTCCCTTAGCTGGAATTCCACTTTAAAGTTTCATCAGAATTCTTATAAATTCTAGTTGTAAAATTGTAATGAATACTTATCCTGTACACTAAGCTTCACCAACAAGCTGTCTCTTGTGATTTATGGCTTCCACATGGCTGAAACCGCTAACCACAGCCTAATCCATCTGCCATCATGCTTTTGCTTCCATTGCTTTGGGCAAGATAAACAAAGTCATGTTCATCAAGAGCCTTTAATGCATGTCCCTCTGACATGTTGGTTGACAGATCCAACTCTTGAGGTGGTCAGTCCAATGAATGACCTCATCATTGATGAAGATGACACTGCAGAGTTCATCTGCCAGTACTCTAGGCCAGTGCAGGCCACCTGGAAGAAAAACGATGTAGTCGTAAGTTCTGACGGGAAAAGAATCATTGTCGAGCAAGATTGGAATGTGGCCAGGCTGACCATTAAGTCTGTGGTTCCCGAGGATGGTGGCGTGTACGTGTGCGAGGCTGAAGGCACTAGAGTTGTGGCTATGCTGGAAGTCGAAGGTGAGGTCTTCGACCACATGCGGAAGACTCTTACTCCTACCAGTCTAACAAGCCAACCATTAATACTGATTACTGACCTGGATGGGTTTTACGTCTTTACAGGGCTGTCTGCATCTTCTCTTCATCCCTGTTTTTGCATTAGGGGTCACCTTCTGGAATAGAAGAAATCATATTTACTCTTACTTGAAAACTGGGGGGATTGTTTTTTTTTAATTTAGCATCAGTCACAATTTTATACTGATATGAAATGGGTAATTTTCAAACATATATAAGGGAACCACATTGCTTATTTGTCAAAAATGGTGTTCCCTTTTATATAGTACCATCGTGTCTTGTAGAGTCTGTGAACATTGTTGGCTTTCTATTGTTTTACTGTCATATTTGAATATTCTGTGTTGTTCTCACGTATGTTAAAAAAAACAATATGTGTTGATTATTGTTCCCAGTCTTAGGGAAGTGTATGAGCAATATTTCAACACCAGAGGGAAGGAATAATTGGTCCAAGTCTTAGGGAAGCATATGAGCAATATTTGGACACCAGATGGAAAGTAAATAGCAATAGCAATAAAAGACAATACAAGACAACCGTTCATCAGTTGCTTTGTATTTTTGCTGCAGAACAATTTTTAGGGCTCAGTTTTTATAGTACTTGAACTATTTCCCAGCTTGAACTGCCAGCCAAGCATTGACAGAATAAAATGAGAGGCACCCTAAAAATTTCAGAATCAAATGTCACATCTACCAGTAACATAGGCAATCACTTGAGTTGTACCTGAAGCTAAAATTCTTAAATCTTTTTTGTTGTTGTTTTAGATCAGGTAGAGAAAAATTAAAGCTGACACTGCAGCAAAACATGATAAAATGTGATTTAATGCACTTTACTGGAATCTGATTTTTTTTACTTTTATCAATTAATAATAGGCCTCAGTTGACCAGTGAATGTAGCATCCACAACAGATATAAAAGTATTTTTTCTTAAAAAAATAAACCTGAAGCCCTCAACTCCGAACACATTTGGCAAGTGGCACAACAGTTTAATAGTATAGTTTGTGAAACTTTTTTTTTTTGTAGTACCACAGTGCATTGTCTTTAAAGTTTAATACAATATCAAAACAGAGTGCACAAAAGCACTTCGGAACCACAACTCCACATTCCCCAAACCTCCTTCAATCCCTGTATCCACCATTATTCTCAATATTAAAAAAAAGACTTTAGATATGTGTTTGGAAGAAATTGGCTGGTCAAAAAAGCACCTGAGAACTTGAATAGCCTGTAAATAAAAAGGGAAAGGCAGATTTTGTCTTGCAATAAAAAATAATGTTTAGTTGCTTTACAGAATGTTAGCAGCATGGTTAGTCCACAATTTAAGAGGGAGAGACGAGGCTGGTTTTATCTTGAAACATACATTAGAGTATATTATTTGAGAAACAATTGCAACAAATATTTTACAATGCTCAGGCAGTATGTAAGCAGCTTGATTAGTCTGCAGTATAAAATGGCAAGACAAGGCATGCTTTATATTGAAACAGAAAATAAACTGTATTTTTTAAGAGACAAATGCCACAAATATTTTTCAGTGGCTGGACAATATATAAGCAGCTTGGATAGGCCACAGTATAGGTGAAAGGGACAAGGCAGGGTTTTATTTGAGAGACAAAACAACCAACATTTTTATTCTACATAACCTACTTAAGTAGAGAGTAGCTGCTAAAAAAATTTTATGAACTGGGAATGAAAGTGTTAAAGTATAACTATAGGCAAAACTTTTTTTTTTTTTCATTTTGGATAGTCAGGGAGGGTTATAATCCCTGTAAGGTTTATTTTTTTGCCATCCTTGTCACATTGGGGAGATTTAACTTCCCCTCCTGTCCCATAGCCAAAACAGGAAGTGAGAGGAAATCCCTGTAAATTAAAAGAATCCCTTGGTGCTCCCCCCCGTTTACCAGAACTAGTGTTCCCATTGGAAGATTTTATTTTGCTTTCATTTTCAACGATAATGGTAAACAGGACAAATGGAGAAGGTGAATCTCCCTAACGGGGGCGCAGACAGCAACAATAACTGACAAGCATTCTAATCCCTCCCCACTTTATCCAAATCTAAAAAAAAGTTTTCCCTATAGTTATACTTAAATACATAATTTATTGCATTAACATCATCATGTAATCTGTACTGTTTTGTCCATTTTGTCAAGTTCTAGTAAATACCTTTTGAGAGTTTTATGTCTTTATGTGCTTTTTCCCAATTTACAACAAGGTGTATATTTTGCCAACACCTGGGAGCAAATGGTAGTTTGTCCAGATAGATACTATCTCTAGTTTAACAGATGAAATACAGTAGCTCTACATTTTCCCCTAATTACTGAAACATATTCTGTAAAGTTCTTTAAACAAATATCTGTATCAGAGTTTAAAAGCAGTTGAAGTTTGAAGTAGTCAGCTGGTGTTATAGCGGTCTTTCATTGTGTTTTTTACTAGCCAAGAATAAGATATTGCAAGGTCTGGAAAATGTAGATGCGATAGAGGGTGGCGAAGCTCTCTTTGAGTGTTACTTGACCAAACCAGAATGCTACAACTACAACTGGCTGGTAGATGATGAACCAGTACAAAATACAGAGAACATTGAGCTGGTGTTCTTTGAGAATGGGCGCAGGCATCTCCTCTTGCTGAAGAACCTCACTTCTGAGGACAGTTGCCGAGTCACATTCATGGCAGGAGATGTGGTTTCATCTGCTTTCCTCAATGTTCGAGGTAAGGCCTGCAATCACTGCATGCCCGCTACTCCTGCTGTGCCATCACTGGCTGCGTCCCCTTGCACAAGTCCACTGATCCGCATGTAATCTTTTAAACTTAGCCGACCTAGCCAGTACTGACAATATTAAAACTCCAGGATGAGTAGATGAAAGCTTTCTAAACTGTGGTGTTGATATATCTGTGAAAGTCTCATTTATTGAAGTAGTGAAATATCTAGTAGCAGTTTATCTCATTTAACTGGACTTGTTCCATTGAAGATGTTCCACCACTCATCCAAGTGGCCTCCTCTTTGCATACGAGTGTTGAGAACATACTCCAGAATTTATACCCACATGGGAAACTTTGTCAAGTCAACTGTTTAGTGTCCAAGACAGGGGCGTAACTATAGGGCCCCATATTCCAGAGGAATAGCTGCCCTATACATCTGGTAAGCTGGGTGGTGGGGGAAGGTATAGAGAAACCAATTCCCTCCATTTTCCTCCTACAGCCACTGAAAGCCTGTTTCCCTTCTTCCCCCTCCTGCAGTTATTCTGCTTCTGTAGGAGGAAAATGGAGGGCATTGGTTCCACTATATACCATCCCGCTGTCCCTCTTATCCAGGTTACTTGTCTCCTCCTGCCCTCTGGCCCCTGTGTGCTCCCCTGGTCCCTCCCTCTCCAACCGGCATGCTGCTGGTTTGCCCCTCCCGTCTACCACCGGCTGCTGTGGGGGATGTGTCAGGATAGAGAGAAGGAAAGGGGCTGATAATTGTAATTTACCGGCCCTTTCCTTTTCTGAATTGGATAGTGAGTAATCGGTACCGATCACTCCTGTGTCCAATCATAACTGAAGCATAGTAAACTTTATTTACTATGCTTCAGTTTGTGAATGAACAGGAAGCTCTATTCCTGTTCACTCATTCTGTGCAGCTAACGCTATACTGGATATTAAGGGCTGTGTCCTCAATCTCCTTTCTCTGTCTCAAAGGTGAAGCATCAGAGGCCTGTTTAGACCCCTGATATTTCACCAAAGCCTCCCAATGGGGCTCCTGAAAAAATTGTGAAAATAAATGTGAAAAAATAAAAAAAATAAAATGGTAAAAATAATAATAAAAAAATAACAGAAATGAAAAACTATTGACACTAGTGGCAGAACTACCAGGGTCACAAAGGTTGCACTTCTGACGGCCCTGGCGTTCTGCCACCATGGGGGGGGGGGAGGCCGGCGGGAAGGGGGACTGCCACAGAACATCTGAAAGGGTCCAGCTGTGGGACTGTAATAAAAGGCCCCACGATGGGAGTAAAGGGCCCTCTGGATCAGTGGGGCCTTTCATGGTTTCTTGCACTGGGATCCTTAAGGTTCTAGTTACGCCTCTGGTCCAAGAATAAATAACAGTAATAAAAAAAAATTACTGACACCAGTGGCAAAACTACCTGGGTCACAAAGGTCGCATTTCTTAGTGGGCCCTGGCATTCTGCCATCACGGAGGGAGGGGGGCAAGACCGCAGGAAGGGTGCCTACTACAGAACATGTGAAAGGCTTCAGTTATGGGACTATAATAAATGGCCCCGCAACGGGTCCTGGGATCAGTGATAAGGGCCCCCCGGCTGGGGATCAGGGGGCCTTTCATGGTTTCTTGCACCAGGACCCTGAATATTCTATTTATGCCTCTGGTCCAAGAACATGATAAACTTTAACACCTCCTATTTTGTTTGCAATATATAAATTAGAATAGGAGGCTTCCCAAAATGTTTTACAGGTACATCATATGGTTGAACAATCCACATCTGCTGTGATATATTTCATGACGACATAAAGATAGGATAAAGGTGGCCTGGCTGCCTTGTGGGTATAAATAATGAAGTACGCTCTAGACCAAGGAAGCCACTTGGATGACAGGTGAAACATATTTAAAGAGGGTAGATAATATATTCCAAAACAAGCAAAACAGTAATCTCAGCATTAACAGCGCTAATAGAATAGTCAAATACAATATTCAGTGCAATCAACAAAAAGTCCTTTGAAGGATCAATCCACTTAAAAGTGTATATATACCGTATTTTCCGGCGTATAAGACGACCTTTTGCATGTAAAAAAATTGGCCAAAAAGCAGGGGTCGTCTTATACGCCGGGTCAGCCCCTCGGATGCCGGCTGGGTGTTCGGTAATACTGTATGTAGCTTCGGCTACATACAGTATATACCGCTGAGCCAATCCTGGTGTGCGATGTATTCAAATGAATACAAAGCCTGCTCGGATTGGAGTAACGACCTCTGCCAATCCGAGCAGGCTACTCTGTAGCCTGCTCTGATTGGCTTGGAGAGTCAGAGCGGCACGGGCTGATGATGTTACAGCCTCTGCCAATCCAAGCAGGCTTTGTATTCATTAATAGAATACATCGCTCGCTGTGATTGGCTCCAGCAAATGCAGGAAGAAGGAAGAAATATGAAGCCTCGGAAGCCTCGAAAGCCGGGTCGTCTTATACGGTAAGTACAGTTTTAAAAGCGTTTTTGTCCTGTAGGTTTAGGGGGTCGTCTTATATGCCGGGTCGCCTTATACACCGGCAAATACGGTATATAAAAAAAATCCACATTAAAATCAATATATATATTAAAGAAGGTGTGCTCCTTAACCCTTAGCAACTAGGACTAGGTTTCTCCTCTGGATACCAACACCTCGTGCATGAAAGCTCTCCATTGGTAATGAACTCACCAGACACAGGTGTATGACCGGCACTATGACTGACAGACGAGGGCGCCGTGTAGTCACGCCTTAACGCGTTTCATCATCACGTCTTCGTCGGAGGGCCAAAAGGTCCAAGTCTGAGTTGGTTACGGAGCACACCCTCTATTATATATATTTTCTTAGATTGATTTTAATGTGAACTTTTTTTATATATACTTTTAAGTGGATTGATCCTTCATAGGACTTTTTCTTGATTGCACTGAATATTGTATTTGACTATTCTATTAGTGCTGTTAATGCTGAGATGACTGTTTTGCTCTTTTGGCATATTTTATCAATTGATATTATTTATAATAGCTGCTGCTGTGCATTGAATCTATTGGTCCATTTCGGCGCTTGGATCAGTGACATTCTCTTTGTTAACTGATATTTTATATATTTAAAGAGGAGTTCCAGTCTGTGAAAAAAAAGAAAATTAAAAGTCAGCAGCTACAAATACTGTAACTGCTAATTTTTAATATAAGCACACTTACCTGTCCAGGGATCCCGTGATGTCGGCACCCCAAAACGATTCGTCCATCGGCTTCGGGTGCAGTAAGGGAAACCAGCAGTGAAGCCTTCAGGCCTTTCTGAATGGTCCCGTCGTCTTCTGGGATAAACACGGGTCCCAGAAGGCAGTGGGGAGGGGGGAGGAGGAGAGCCCGGACATGGCGAAGATCCTTGTGCAGCGATCTTACCAGGAACCAGGTACACGCTACCCCCCCAAAAAGTGCCAAATGGGGCAGTGGAGTGGGGGAGAGTGCGAACAAGCAGAACTTCCCCTTTTGGTTGGAGCTCCGTTTTAATATTACAGAACAAGTCCAGCTGAATTCAACTAATATCCATCGGTGTCAATGATCACATGTTGGGCATAGATCACCTTATATCTGATAACTTATTAAGTAATTCATTAAGGGTTTAATATTATTCCTCATTAGTGAATAGTTTTTTTTTTCTTCTAATATTTATGAACATTTGACCTGCTATTTACCACTGCATGGCTAAACTCCTTTACATTGGCATGATCATTGTATTAGGAAATGTAGAAGAAACATTCAAGAGATATCTATTTACAACATGAAAAGATTCATTTAGAAATTACATTAGCTACCACTTTTAGGTGATTATTGTTTTTCTTAAATATTATAATTTTACATACTACAATGGATAGAATTTGAATAGAAATGTAAAAAGTGTAAAATGAAGGCAATTAAGTCACATTTTTGAAATAAGGTCTTTAGATGTTGATCTGCATGCAGCAAATTTAATGACTGTTGATTATAACAGTATGAATTAACAAATAAGCAGTCATTAATGCAAACAAAATCTTTAGCATTGTTTAGGAGATTTTTTTGTCCCTTTTCCAGCAGTACAGCTTGAAACCACTTTAGTATTCCGGGATTGTGTTGAGAATTAAGTCTTTATTTGTGCCAAACTGAAGCTCTGCTCGTGTATGGTGGTCTTTACAGCTGATGAGTTCAGCCTAAGAAGGGCTCTTTCTTCTTATAGGGAAAGTCAAGTGTAGTAAAAAAAAAATAAGGTATATATTAAGCCAGAGGCATATTCAGAAAGGGTGTTGCCAAGATCCCTGAACAATCACCCAAAAATGGGACTCTAATGCCACGTACACGCGATCGAATTGTCCGGCAGACTTAGTCCGGCAAACAATCCGGCAAACAATCCGCCGGACTTTCTAATGAACGGACTTGGCCACACACGGACACTCCGAAAGTCCGGCGAATTCTAACGCGATGACATACAGCACGTACGACGGGACTAGAAAAAGGAAGTTCAATAGCCAGTAGCCAATAGCTTCCTTCTCGTACTTGCTTCTGAGCATGCGTCATTCTTAGTCGGCCGGACTAGCACACTGACGAATGGATTGTCCGCTGAAAGCCAAGTCCGGCGGACAAATTTTGAGTCAAAACTACTTTCTAAGTCCGCTGGACTTTACGATGAAAAAGTCCGCTGGAGCCCACACACGATTGAATTGTCCGGCATAATGCGGTCCAGTGGACTAAGTCCACCAGACAATTCAGTCGTGTGTACGTGGCATAAGAGGCAACCCAATACAAATGGAAAAATGTCATCTGAATCTTTATTTAACAAAATCAAAAACCTGATTTCATAAAAACTATACAGTATATGGCTATATATACACTCACCAGCTACTTTATTAGTTCCTCCTTGCTAGTCCCGGTTTTGACCCCCTTTTGCCTTCATTCTTCATGGCATAGGTTCAACAAGGTGTTGGAAACATTCCTGAGAGATTTTGGTCCATAGTGACATGATAGCATCACACGGTTGCTGCATATTTGTCAACTGCACATCCATGATGCCAATATCCCCATTCCACCACATCCCAAAGGTGCTCTATTGAATGAGGTGTGGTGAGTGTGGCAATTGGAGGACAGGGACCTCATTGTCCGGTGGTGAGATGATTGGAGCTTTGTGACATGGAGCATTATCCTGCTGGAAGGAGCCATCAGAAGATGGGGACACTGCAGTCATAAGAAGATAGACATGGTCAGCAACACTGCTCAGGTAGTCCATGGTGTTTAAGCAATGCTCAATTGGTACTAAGGAGCAAAAGGGTGCCAACAAAATATCCCCCACACCATTACACCACCACCAGCCCGTACTGTTGATACTAGGTGTACATACACTGGACCCCCTCCACACCCCCCCCCCCCAGTCCCGCTGTATCTGAAGCCGGCAATCACCCGCTAGGAGACATCGGATCGCCGCTTTACCAGTCCAGGGATTTAAAATTAAAGCAGGATGGATAGGGATCCATGCTTTTATGTTTATGCCAAATTCTGACCCCGCCATCTGAATTTCACAGGTGAAATCCAGACTCATCAGACCAGGCAATGTTTTTCCAATCTTCTAGTGTACAATTTTGGTGAGCCTGTGCAAATTGTTTCCTGTTCTTAGCTGACAGCAGTGGCACCCGGTGTGGTCTTCTGCTGCTTTAGCCCATCTGCTTCAAGGTTTGATGTGTTGCGCATTCAGAGATGGTATTCTGCATAACTTGGGCGTAACGAGTGGTTATTTGAGTTACTGTTGCCTTTCTATCATCTGGAACCAGTCTGTCCATTCTCCTCTGACCTCTGACATCAACAAGACATTTTCCTCCACACAACTGCCGCTCACTGGATATTTTCTCTTTTTCGGACCATTCTCTGTAAACCCGAGAGATGGTTGTGTGTGAAAATCCCAGTAGATCAGCAGTTTTTTGAAATACTCAGACCAGCCCGTCTGGCACCAACATCCATGCCATGTTCAAAGTCACTTAAAGCCCCTTTCTTCCCCTTTCTGATGCTCAGTTTGAACTTCAGCAAGTTGTCTTCCCTACGTCTAGATGCCTAAATGCATTGAGTTGCTGCCATGTAATTGGCTGATTAGCAATTTGTGTTACTAAGCATTTGAACAGGTGTACCTAATAAAGTGGTCGGTGAGTGTATAAGAAGATGCTAAACAACAATATTCCTGGTATCATACAAAAAATATCACCTCAAAACTGCACAAGTAACAAACATATGGTGATGAAAGTTTGTTGGTGCGGTGAAAGAACCTGATGCATTTCAGAAAATATGTTCACAATACATCCCCTTTAAGGCTTTTTATTCCTTTGAAGTTAAAATTTAGTAGAATTTCTCAGGTGACATTGACGTCAAGAATACTACAACCTATGTGTTTGACTCCAGGTTGGCGCCTGGAAGTTGTGAATCCTCCGGCTGACGCTAAGGTGACTGCTGGTGAAAAGGCGACATTTACTTGTGTATTAAGTGAAGCCGTGCCAGTAAATGAAGTCTCTTGGTACTTTAACGGATTGCCTATTCAGCCAGATGAGAACTGGTCCATGCACGTGGAGGGCAACCAGTACCGACTAATTCTTAACGATGCCCAGCTACATCACTCCGGAGAAGTGGCTTTTGCTTCAAGAGATGTAGTTGCGTCTGCCAAGTTGGCCATTCTAGGTAAGAAGGTTTCTCAGCACTCTTATATCAAATCATAAAAAAAAAAATATTTTTAAATGTCCACATTGCTCAAAACATGTCTATTCCATCAACACTTCATCACTGAAGGCCTTATTTTGCATCCTTAAGTCATACAACCGTTAGTTGTTGTCAGTGTTTTGATCATCCATTTTAGTAAAGCATGGTCCATTTCACTTAGATGATTTCTTCACTCATGACTTCCTTGAAAAATGTGTCTTATCGGGTGTATGTTGTGCCTTTAGCCCTTCCCGACCCCCCAGAAGAGCCGGAGATTGTAAGTAAGACCAGCCAGTCCGTGACTCTGTCATGGTTCACCCCCTTGAGCGATGGTGGCTCTCCGATTACTGGATACAATGTTGAGATGAAATCGCCTGGTGGTGATTGGCAGCAGTGCAACATGGAAATCATTCAAAGTATGGAATATGTTGTGCAAAACCTGAAACCAGGCAAGCCTTATCGTTTCAGAATTTCCTCCATAAACAAGCTGGGTGTTGGGGAACCGGTTCACTTACCTCAAACAGTCCAGCTAGGTGAGAACCTGTGGCCTCGCACCGTGAGCTTTAGAAAGCTGTGTAGATATTCACTCGCATGGCTTTTGTTTGATTCATTGATGCCCTGGGCCGAAAAAAAATAAAGCTGAAAATGCATTATGAAATATGTGTATATTTCTTCTTAAAAGTCATATGCTGTTTGTCTAGATGTGATCTTCTCTATGTTGCTTTCACTGGCCCATGCTTCACTGTAGAGTTAGTCAAATGCAAAGCAGCACGACTGGTGGGGCCACTTGGCAGACACAAAACTGGACAATACTTACTAAGGGTATGTACAGCTGGAGTGTTAAGACATAAGTAGCATTTGTGAACATCTTCTCTTGAACTACCCAAGAAACATGGCTGTCCCTTGAACTATCAATCCCTAGAAAAAGGATGCAACAGTGCAAATTCCAAGCAGCTAAAATGATACATGTACAGTCATGTTACTAACAGACAGTAGAATGTGTCACCAAGACTTTAGCATATCTAAAGCAAAGTAACGTTTTGTATAGTGTAAAGAAGGTTTAGATCTCCTCACAGGTATTTATTGCTGGAAGGTATACGTAGAATAAAACACCTTACAAAGGTATAGGTATATCATGCGCAAGTATCTTTATATTATCACAAAAGTTCAACAGCCCATCTTCAGGGCTTAAATAGCTGGTTTAGTTGGGCCCTTAATGCATAATAGGGGTTAATATATTTACATTTATTTGAGAATAGAGTCCAACTAAACCAAAAATTTAACATTTAACTGGCCTTTCTTTTTTACCCCAGAGGAGCCCTTGAAATAATGGTCAGCTCACAGGGAACCTCTACTAAGACTACTCCATGGGGGGTCAATCAGAAAAAGCCCCTTACATTGGTGGTGCCATACAGTGTGATTAGCATGTCACGCTTAGACTCAGCTAAAAAGATTGTGTCATGCTACTGGCTCTAAGTGGTGGTGGACTTTGAAATATCAAGGCACCATCAGATGGTAAGTCTATTACCACAGCTCAAGGAACCCCTTGCAACTTTTGGAGGAACCCAAAAGTTGAGTTGAGTTGTATAACAACTTCAACAAGATGGCATCTTTGGAATTCCACGTTGAAATAAATATACTTGGATATATATTTGGTATGGTGTTTATATCTTCCTTTTATTCTCCTGAAACCTTCCATTGATTATCAGAGATGCCTGTGGGTCCTCTTGTGTTAGAGAGTTCACTATAGACTCACCTTCACAATGAGGAACCAAATCAGTTGTAAATCCATTTTCTGAGGTTTTTGTTACTGTCTTTGTCTTTGCTGGGAATATTCACCCATTGTCCTGTTGGCCATTGTCCCTGGGACAGAAAATGATGGAAGATCAAAAGTAACATGTTGTCTATGAGGATAGAAGGGAAATCTTCCAAAGACAAGACCTGTTCTATTGACAACTGTCAAAGAGAGGATATCATCCTACTTCAGATACATTTCCTCTCTTGTCTTGTTATGAACAAGTCTCCCTAAAGGAACACAGAGCAAAAAAAAAAAGAAAAAACCTAATGGGGGTTTTAAACATTCCTTACTCTATATATATATATCTTACTATACAAAAATGAGAACTGGCTTTAGATATACTATAACAAGCACAGTGCTCAAGCGGATCAGGAAGTGTTCTCCAAAGCATACACACCAATGATGAACCCTCTCTTTAAACTGTCTATCTGCACATACCCTAACCTGGCATTTAGGTCTACATTTGTACTAAATAATTGCAACAAAGGTTAGCCTTACCTCTTTGATACAGGGCAATGAATGCAAATAACATTGACGTAATTTAGTGCAAAGATTGACCTAAATGAAATATCTGATCTGCATGGCTTTTAGGCAACATTGTTTTTGAGCTTTATTTTGTTTACCCATTGTTGCTTTAACCAGTTCACCACGTACCGACCAGAGCAATTTTTATATTTCTGCTATGGGCCTGTTTATTCAGCAATAAATTTGTAATAATTACCTAAGATAACAATGTAATACATACTGTATATTGTTTATTTATGATAAACAAGAATTTATTTTGGTGATACTGTCTTGCAAAAAGGATTTTATTTTTTATGCAATCCATAGGCAAAAAAGTAACAATTTATAAAAATTCACTTTTTTTCTACTTTGATCAGTATCAGTAAAAAAAAATACACTACATTACCAAAAGTATTGGGATGCCTACTTTTACACACACACATGAACTTTAATGACATCCCAGTCTTAGCCCTTGTACACACGGTCGGAGATTCCGACAACCAAATCTGTCGGATTTTGTCTGACGGATTGTGTCCGAAACTGTTGCATACACACGGTCGGATGAAGTTGTCGGAAAATCCGATCGTTCAGAACGTGATGACGTTATTTAGTTACGATGGGACTACGTTCAGGCTAGTAGCCAATAGCTTTGATGTAGGAATTTGATCTGAGCATGCGTGGCACTTTGTTCGATCTGAATTCTCTACACATGATTGGAGTATGTCCGATCGGAGCATTTTGGCGGAAAATATTTCCGGCAAGTTGGAAAATTTGGTCCGACGGATATTCCGACGGAAACAGTCTGATGCAGACCACACGCAGTCGGAATATCCGACAAAAATGCTCCGATCGGACACATTCCGTCTGAATCTCTGATCGTGTGTACAAGGGCTTAGTCCGTAGGGTTCAAGGTTTAGGAGTGTGTCTATGGGAATGTTTGACCATTCTTCCAGAACCAGAAGCACATTTGTGGGGTCAAGCATTGATGTGGATTAGAAGGCCTGGCTCGCAGTCTCCGCTCTAATTCACCCCAAAGGTGTTCTATTGGGTTGAGGTCAGGACTCTGTGTAGGACCGTCAAGTTCATCCACCCCAAACTCGCTCATCCATGTTTTATGGACCTTGCTTTGTGCACTGGTCCAAATCATTTGGTGGAGGGGGAGATTATGGTGTGGGGGGTTGTTTTTTCAGGGGTTGGGGTTGGCCTGTTAGTTCCAGTGAAGGGAACTCTTAAGGCATCAGCATACCAAGACATTTTGGACAATGTAATGCTCCTAACTTTGTGGGAACAGTTTGGAGATGGCCTCTTCCCGTTTCAACATGTCCACCAGTGCACAAACAAGGTCCATTAAGACATGGATGAGCGAGTTTGGGATGGAGGAACTTGGCTGGCCTGACCTCAACCTGATAGAACACCTTTGGGATGAATTAGAGTGGAGCCAGGCCTTCTTGTCCAACATCAGTGCCTGACCTCACAAATGTGCTTCTGGAAGAATGGTCAAACATTTCAATAGAAACACTCCTAAAGCTTGTGGAAGTCTTCTTAGAAGAGGTGAAGCTGTTATAGCTGCAAAGGGCGTGCCAGCTCAATATTGAACCCTACGGACTAAGACTGGGATGCCATTAAAGTTCATGTGTGTTTAGAGGCAAACGTCCCAATACGTTTGGTAATATAGTATATATGTATATATGTATATATATATATATATATATATATATATATATATATATATATATATATCTACTGTAGATAAAGATATACATTTTATTCTATAATTTGTCCTGTTCAAAGTGGCACTAAAATTATAATTCTGGTGCAAAGTATTTGGAAAAGTATTTAAAAATGTAGTAAAGTTTCTTTTTTTTCAATCCTGTACTTTTTTAATGCAACACCAAAAAAATAAAATAAATATAAAAATAAACAAATTAATAAATCAAATAAAAAAGAAAAAAACCTGTGGTTCCAGAGAACAAAATCGCACCATCCATGCCTTGGTTCCTACTTTGTTGTATAGGCCAAAAAGGAGTCAAGAAAGTCACTTCTCATGGCACACATTTTTGGGCAGCTTGCCTATTATCAGTAACACCTAAGCCCAAAATCCAAACCTAAATGGGGTGGTACAGCAATGGGGCTTACAGTACTGCTGTTAATAGAGTCTGGATTTTGGACAGTCATGTTCCTGACTGTTCTGTTCCTATATTTACTGAATTTTCCTGGCTTAGCTTCTTTGGGCGGCCTGCTTACTGTGATTCATACATTTTCTAACCAGAAATTCAATTTTTAACTAAAGCTGGCTATACACTTGTAGAATTTGATTTTAAACTTTTTGTTTTTAATGAACGTTTGTTCGATGTTCTTTTTGTTAGTGGAGTCAAATTGATGTTTGTTTTCAACCATAGTGCCAAGAAAATTTTAAGGAGCAAGATGGAAAAAATATTTCACACAAATTTATAACAATGTGTGTGGTTTACATTTGGGAATTTCCATTCACTCTAAAAAGGAATGTTAAAAGAAAAGGAAATTTTGAAGCACTTTCAAATGATGCTAATCAAGTCATCGAATGTACTAAAAAATGTTGTATGAATGTTTGTTCAAAAATGTACTAGTGTATGGCCAGCTTAAAGTGTAACTTCAGTCCACTCTGGACAGTCTCTCCTCCAATGCCGTCATTATTGTACATGTGCAGATGCTGTCAAAGTCTGGGGTCAGGGTCAGAGACCAATAGCTATAGCAGCAGAGACCCTCCCACCAACCAACAAGATGAGAACACAAGCAGGTTACCTTGGTAGATGGGCTCACCCAAGGAGTAGGGTCTTAGCACTAACCGGGGTTCACCATGTTCCTGATGGTGGAGATGGGTTTTGCTGCGTGTTAGTACTAGGTCATGGTCCTCAGGATTGCCCCATCAGGAGGTGAGCAAGCCAGGGGCCAGTAGCAAATATAGCAAGCAGACTTTGGCTAGTCAGTAAACGAGCTAAAGATCGGTAACAAGTGGTTGCAGGTTGGGATCAAGGGGAGATGTAGTCGAGGAATAAGCCAATGGTTGGTAAAAAGTGGATGTAGGTTCGGATCAGGCAAAAGTGTAGTCAAGCAACAAGCCAAAGGTCAGTAACGAGTAGTAGTGGAGATACAGACAGCAGCAGGAGTGACAAAAGCGAGATATTGGCTGGAGAGAGCACAATAATCTGGCAAACATGAAGTGCAAAGGCATGGCTTAAAGTGATTGTAAAGGTAATTTTTTATTGTTTTTAAAATAACAAACATGTCTATACTTGCCTGCTCTGTGCAATGGAATTGGCCACGAACCTCCTCTTCTCGGGTCCCCCGCTGGCACTTTCGGCACTGGCTTTGATTGACAGAACCGGGAGCCATTGGCTCCTGGTGCCCCAGCAAAGCCAGAGAGACCTGGAAGTGAGGGGAGAGAAGAGGTGCACGGCGCTGAATCGGCTCATTAAGGTAAAAAATGTTTAGGCTTTAGAACCATTTTAAATAGGAAGTTCATGGGAGGAGCAAAGAGTTAAAGGTTCACCAGAAACAAGGTTCAAGGCCCAATTGTCCAGGGAGCTGTCCAGCATCTCAAGTGGCTCAGGAGAGACACCGTCAGACATAGCAGAGGTTGCAGTTTCAGATCTGGGTCCTGACAGGGTTCTGCGTTTCCGTGTAGGGTCAGGAAACTGGGATCCGAGTCTGGAGAGCATCTTGCAAGAAAAGCGGCAATGAAACTTAGCAGCACAAAAAAAGTATGTTGTAAAAAAAAAATATATGCCCAATGGTAAATGGAGGAGGGAGGAGGCAGGGCAGCACAGGATGTCATTTTATGGGTGAAGGTCCAGTTTAAAGTGATTGTAAAGTCTCTTTTTTTTTAAGTTAAAAATAACGAACATGTTATACTTACCTGCTCTGTGTAAAGGTTTTGCACAGAGCAGCCCAGATCCTCCACATCTCGGGTCCCTGGTAAGAGCTCTTGGTCCCTCCCCCCTCCTGTTCAGTGCCCCCACAGCAAGCAGCTTGCTATGGGGGCACCCGAGCTAAGCCACAGCTCCCTGTGTCCATTCAGACACGGAGCCACGGCCCGGCCCGCCACCTTTCTCTCCTGATTGGCTGACTGATTTTTATTGACAGCAGCGGGAGCCAGTGGCGCATCACTGCTGTCTCAGCCAATGAGGAGGGGAGTCCCGGGCAGCCGAGACATTCCTGCAACATCGCTGCATCTGGAGGGACCTCAGGTAAGTATTAGGGGGGAGGCTCTGAGGGAGGCTCCTGCACACAGAAGGCTTTTTATCTTAATGCATAGAATGCATTAAAAGAAAATACCTTCGGACTTTACAATAATTTTAAGTTTAATGTGGAAGACATGTGGTGATATTGGGTCAGTAGTTGCTAAATGTCTCACAGTAAATCATAGGATATGCAAAGTAAGGGATCAGCATAATGTAATAATGTAAACCACCATGATTTATTAAAAGCAATTGCACTTACATTTGTGTAGATTACAAACAGCATGTACAAAAATGCCAGAGACGAAGATAGGTCTTTCTCTGGTAACCAAAATGGCTGACACTCGGCCGCGCATGTGCGGTAGCATGTGTGAGTGACTCCTCCCTACGCGTTTTGTCAGATATGACTTCATCAGGAATCATCCACTAATAATTCCTTTTTTTTTTTTTTAAGAATTTTATATTGCAAACTTTATTTGCAGCATGTACATCATTTCTTTTTAGCTCATGCAGAAATTAGATGCTTCATTTTGCTCTTTCATTTTCTGGATAGGGGTTTACAATTACGTTAACTGGTTTTGTAGCCTTTCTAACTCTGTGTGGTTCCATTGCAGAGCATCCCGTCATTGTAAAACAGCAGCTGGAAGACAAAACTGCAAGGGAGGGTGAGAGTCTTCGCCTGGAGTGTGAACTTTCCAATGAAACGCGGGACATCACCTGGATGAAAGAGGATGAACCACTCCATCCAGGGAAGAAATACGAATGTTTTTCTGAAGGCAGAAAACAAATCCTAATCATTCATAATGTCTCTGCAAATGACCAGGGCGGGTATTCTTGTGTGACCTCATCGGGGGTTAAAACTTCTGCAACTGTCTCTTTAGGAAGTAAGGAATTTTACTTATGGAGTGCATGCTTTTTAAGCAAACATAGACTGAATGTAGACCTAAACTAATTTTAGGGTCTTCACTCCGGCATCTATGTCCCCCATTCGGTGTGTTCCACTGAGGATGAAAAACCTTTCAAGTATTAATTTAACAGCCCAAAATAAAGAGAATGGGAAAATTCCTTGTTGGGTTTTTGCCTACATTTTAAATGAGTCAATGAAAGACTAACACAGGGTCTAATCCTTCTTAAAATACAAAATTTGGAGCTGGTGTTTTGTTTCCAACCGCTATTAACATAGTGTTTTTTTTTTATTTATACATTTAACATGAATTTAACGTAAATTTCTTTGCAACTTTTTTCTGTTTTACTCAGTTCGATCCATCACGGAACTGATCACAGTACAGGAGGCTTTTACTGTGGCCCACGAACAGTCCAGTCTTGGAGTTGCAGACGAAGAGAGCACTCAGCCGAATTTGCCCCCTGAAGCCGCACAAGAAGGCGATCTCCATTTACTGTGGGAGGCATTAGCTAAAAAGAGAAGAATGAGTAAGGAGCCCACTTTGGATTCCATCTCTGAGGTTCCAGAAGAAGATGATAAACGCAAGAAAAAGTCCGATTTTTCAGGCTATACCTCAGAAGATGTGGCTAAAACCAGCGAGGCTGATTTCTCTCTTACAAGTTCGGACGATGAGTCCCGCGCTGGAACGCCGTCCCTCGTGTCCTATCTTAAAAAAGCTGGCCATTCCACTATTACATATGGAGCTAAAGTTCAGACAATATCTACAAAAAAATTCTTTAAACATTTTGAGGCTGCCACCACTGAAGTCAAGGAGGTTAAGAAACCAGAACCCCCAGAAGAACTCGAGATGTTGGATGATGATCCCGAACTGGAGAAAGCAGCAACAAAAATTCAAGCTGCCTTCAAGGGATACAAAGCACGGAAGGTCATCAAACAACAAGAATGCCCTTTGTTTACAGAGACCTTCAAAGATCTTTCAGTTGAACCGGGTGGAACTGTCCAGCTTGAATGTGTTGCCATCAGCAAAACTGATGTTACAGCTCGTTGGTTGAAGGATGGCGAGGAACTTTTGGATGGACGCCATTATCATATTGACAACTACAGTGATGGAACTTGCTCCTTAATTATCACTGCTGTAGAACTCCAGGACACTGGAGAATATACATGTGAAGCATCAAACAAATTTGGAGCAGTGACCCACAGTGCAAAACTGGTGGTGGGGGGTGGTGTACAAGACATCCCACATAGGCCAATACACATTCCGGCCAAGCGTAGTCATACTACCGACAGCGAGACAGAGAGCTCTTCTGGAAGTGAGTTAGACGACGCCTTCCGAAAAGCAGGACGGAGACTGCATAAGATATTTAAAACAAAATCTTCTCTAGAAATATCTGACGTGGAAGAAGAAATTTTTGTGAGTGCCGATGAGGGAGAAATGCCTCCCATTGACCACCAGACCTACCGAGAGGATGACAAATACATCTACATCAAATTTGATATTTTGTCTGAAGCTACAGTCGCTGCCACAAGGTTCAGAGAAATGTTTTCTGCCATGGGTTTCCAAGTGAAGATTGACATTCTTGACCAAGGCCCGAAAAAGACTGAGCTACGGATAATGAAGATCGAAACGGGGGCTACAGAGCAGCAACGCCTTCAGGCCAAGCAGCAGATGACTTTAATGACAACAGACACAGGTTAGAAGAGTATGTTTTTATCTAAAATAAAAAAAATGGGAGGATATTGCTGCCTAAATAAGTACCACATTCCATATATACAGCGGGTAAAATAGGTATTGAACGCGTCAACATTTTTCTAGGTAGATATATTTCTAAAGGTGCTATTGACATGAACTTTTCACTACATGTCATTAACATCCCATGCAATCCACACATACAAAGATGCCAAAACAAATAAGTTCAGAAATTAAGTTATGTGTAATAAAATGGAATAACACAGGGAAAAAGTAACTCGCTAACTGAAATACATTTAATGCTTCAAACAAAATCCTTTGTTGGTAATGACAGCTTGTCTTGCTGAAATGTCCACCCTCGTTTCATCTTCATCATCCTGGTAAATGGCAGCAGATATTTGTCAAGAATGTCTTGATATATTTTTCCATTCATTCCTTCTTCTATCACAAGATTTCCTAGTACCGTATGCTAAAAAACAGCCCCGTACCATGTCTCCACCTCCAAACTTCACTGTTGGTATGGGGGGGTGTTTTTGGGGTGATGTGCCATTTGACCTCCAAACATGGTATGTATTGTGGCATCCAGTTTTGGTTTCATCTGACCAGACTATATTCTCCCAGTATTTCACAGGCTTGTCTAAATGTTGTGCAGAAAACTTTAAAAGAGCTTCAACATGCTTTTTCATCAGCAATGGAGTCTTGCGGAGTGAACGTGCATATGGCGGGCCATGGCGGTTGAGAGCATTACTTATTGTTTTCTTTGAAACAATTGTATCTGCTAATTCCAGGTCTTTCTGAAGCTCTCCACAAGTGGTCCTTGGCTCTTGGACAACTCTTCTGATAATTCTTATCACTCCTCTGTCAGAAATCCTGCGAGGAGCACCTGGTTGTGGGTGGTTTATAGTGAAATTAAAGCGGAGTTCCACCCTAAAGTGGAACTTCCACTCATCGGAACCCTCCCCCACCTCCGGTGCCACAGTTGGCACCTTTCAGGGGGGAGGGGGGTGCAGATACCTTTTTAAAACGGGTATTTGCACCCACTTCCGTGCATAGACTCCCACCGGAGTCTATGCCTCTTCTGTCTATGCCTCTACCGCATGCGCAACGCTTCACTTCGTGATTCCATCACCGAGAATGGTGGTGGCAGCAGCCGAGAGCCGATTGATCGGCCTCGGCTGCAGACATCGCTGGACTCCAGGAAAGGTAAGTGTCCATTTATTAAAAGTCAGCAGCTGTAGTATTTGTAGCTGCTGGCTTTTAATAATTTTTTTTCGGGTGGACTCCCTCTTTAAGTTCTTTCCACTTCCGGATTATGGCCCCAACAGTGCTCACTGGAACATTCAGAAGTTTAGAACTCCTTCTGTAACCAAGGCCATAAGTATGTTTTGCAACAATAAGGTTGTGAATGTCTTGAGAGAGCTTTTTGCTTTTACCCATCATGAGATGTTTCTTGGTAATGAGACACCTTTTTATAGGCCATCAGTTGAGACTGAACCAGCTGATATTAATTTGCACTGCCAAGGGGCAGGATTGCTTTCAAATTTCTGATAGATTTCAGCTGGTGTCTTGGCTTTCCATGCCTTTTTGGACCTACCTTCCTTCATGTGTTCAATATTTTTTCCCTGTGTCATTCCATTTTATTACACATAACTTAATTTTCAAACTTATTTGTTTTGGCGTCTTTGTATGTATGGCTTGCATGGGTTGTTATCGACATGTGGTGAAAATTTCATATCAATGGCACCTTTAGAAATATATTTACCTAGAAAAATGGTGACCTGTTCAGTACTTATTTTACCTGCTGTATGTATGCCAAAAAAGTCCCCAAATATGGGGAAAGAAGAGGACTTTACTGGTACCAAGGGAAGACAGAATTAAAATACTTTATTTACAAAATGTTAAGAAAACAATGTTAAAATTGGGGAATAGCACGTTACCATTTGGGTCACCAATGGGATAACATGCTATTCCCCAATTTTAGCATTGTTTTCTTAACTTTTTGTAAATAAAGTGTTTTAAAATTCTGTTTCCCCTTGGTACCAGTAAAGTCCTCTTCTTTTCCCATATTTGGGGACTTTTTTTTGGCATAAAAATAAAAAAATTCTGATTTGTTATGTCGTGGAAAAACCACTATACTCTTGCGCTATTAAGCGCCTGAAATGGATATTTTATAGATAGGCAACTCCTATCCTCATATTGATTAGTGGTTCCAAATTAATAATAACTACTGCAGTAGGGAACAGACACAAAAGATACGCTCAGCATCTTTCCAAATAACCGTTCTCCTTTATTATGACGCATTTGAAGGTTTTTATACACATGATTACGTAGGTATCACATTAATATTATAATTGTACGTTTATGGTAACAAGGGGCGTTACATAGGCAGGCTAATTCTAATCAGGACTTGAAATAATGCAAAACATGTACTGAAAACATTATTAGTGCCGTATATGCACATTGAGGGCCTTTTGGTATAATGCATCTTAAAACAACCCGTGTCTCCCCCATTCCCCCATATAAACAGACATAATCACCATCCTGATGATCTTAGCTCCATCGCTCGAACCCTCTGACCTGAACCTCGGAGCAATCTTTATTCATATAACAAATAGAGCCTCATGGTTTCACAATCGACCAATCAAGCACAGGCATTCCTTCAAACAGGAGGGTTTATAGAACAGCCAATGAACAATGACTAGGGGAGTCTTATGGGTGTGTCTGGCCATGGGCAGCGTGTATGATTTCCCACCCCCTGTCTCTGTAAGCTATCATCCTCTGCTAGATAATGGAAGCCACGTGGCTGGAAATCATGGACGCTGTCCGACCATAACGCACCCAAAGAGTCCAATTTTTACCGTTGGTGTGAATCCTTATTCTGCATTGTTCAGAGAACAATGCATACTGGGATTATACTACCGTCCAGTGTGAATGGGAGATTATCTTCAGGGGCACACCACGCCACCCCCCCCCCAAATGTGTTGATCGGGCACACAGGGGTGACACAAGCGCACATCCGCTAAACCAATAATGTCTTTTCAGAGCTAACACACCCCCCCCCCCCCCAGACGATCGTTCTGTGCATCGCACAGGGGCCCTTCTCCGGCGGACATATTTCCACTCTGCAAACACTTCTCTACATCCCCAAGGAGCTTTTCACTACCAGACGGATCTCAACCAGCGTCTGTCTGCCCCAGTCTTCATAAAATTTCCACAACAGTTACAATACTTAAAATGACTGTGAGAGATTTAACATCAAGTGGCCTGGTGGGGGAAAGGCATGAATCTTAACAAACAGTTGAGGTTCACGCAGATAAGTCAAGTGAGGTTATAAGTGGGGTACCCCAGGGCTCTGTCCTGTCTCTGGGACTAATCCTGTTTAAAGAGGAGCTCCAGACTCCTGCTCAACAAAATACAAACACTGTAGCTTCTGACTTTTAATATAAGGACACTTACCTGTCCAGGGATCCAGCAATGTCCTTACCCGAGACGATTCTTCAATCGGCTTCAGGTGCAGGCACCGGCATCTCAAGTAAAGGAAAGAGGTAGTGAATCCTTGCAGGTTCACAACGATCTGAGCCGGAAGTGGGAGCGGGTACCTGTCAAAACCAGGTACTAGCTTCCCCCTCCCTCTCAAAAAGTGCCAAATGTGGCAGTGGAGGGGGGGGGGGCAAGCGAAATTTCCCCTTTTGGGGGGAGCTCTGCTTTAACTTGTTTGTAAACTATATAGAGGCTAGTATAAATAGAATCTCGGTTTTTGCCAATAATATAAAGCTAAGCAGCACAATAACTTTACAACAGGATATAGCATCTCTATGGGAAGACCTTGGTAAAACATAGGGGTGAGCAAACACATGGCAAAACAATGTAGGGAAATATAAAGGAATGCACTCTGGGGCTAAAAATAGGAAGGTTAGTTACACTAGGGGGAGAACTTCTGGGGGGGGGGGGGGGTCGAGGGTGGAAAAAGATCTGGGGGTTCTAGTAGATCACAAGCTCAGCAATAGTATGCAATGCCAAGGTGCAGCAAGCACGGCCAGCAGACTAGCATGCAAAGAAAAGGGAGTTTACTCCAAAGATAAAACAATAATTCTGCCAATTTATAATACTTGTGTTCGGCCACATTTGAAGTTTTGTATGCCTTCCAGTTCTGCTCACCAGTCCTCAGGAAGGATGTGCTGGAACTGGAGAGAATCCAGAGAAGGGCAACAAAACTAATAAGAGGACTGAAGGATGATGAGGAACGATAACAAGCATTAAACTTATTCTCCTTGGAGAAAAGACACCAGAGAGGAGATATGATAGCGATATACAAATCTTAATGGTGACTCCAAAATAGGGAGGAAACTATTCAGTCTCAGTTCACTCAAGAAGACTCGTAGCCACTCAATGAATTTGGACAAGAAGCAGTTCAACCTTAAACTGTGTAATGCCGCGTACACACGACCAGACTTTTCGAGGGACTAGGTCCGACGGTCTTTCCGACGGAATTTCGGCGGAGTTCCGACGGACTTTCCGAATGAACGGACTTGGCCACACACAATCACACCAAAGTCCGACGGATTCGAACGTGATGACGTACGACCGAACTAGAATAAGGAAGTTCATAGCCAGTAGCCAATAGCTGCCCTCACGTCGGTTTTTGTCCGTCGGACTAGCATACACATGAACGGATTTCTCGGTCCGACGGAGTTCCAGTGGGAAAATTTAAAACATGTTCTATTTCTAAAGTCCGCCGGATTTTTGGCAAGCAAAGGTCCGATGGAGCCCACACACGATCAAATTGTCCGATGGACCCGTTCCGCCGGACCTTTGCTGTCAAAAAGTCTGATCGTGTGTACGCGGCATAAGGGTTTTTTCTACTATAAGAGCGGTAAGGATGTGGAACTCTCTTTTCACAGTTGGTGGTTGCGACACAAGTCTTTTTGTGATTGAAGTTATTAAAAATAGCCTTTCCTTTTCAATCTGCAGCTCTGTAATTTTCTGTTAAATGCAATACGACCACCTGGAGGCGTTCTGTACACAGATGGTATACAGAACGCCCCCACAGAAAAGTAATTTTTTGCTTATGTGATTGGCTCACTGATTTTCCCAGAAGTCTGCACTAATCAGGTTTTGGGCATCCCCTGCACCAAAAATGAATACTTTTTGATCTTGAACTCAGCAAAAATTACTACTTCTCTTCCAGTTTCTGATTTCTTTTGCCAGAGGTGTCCCTCTTCTCTTCTAAGACTTATTAAAAAAGTACCGTGATCTAGTAGGAACAAGATATTCATATACTGTATATGTCTGAGCCCTTGTACACACGGTCGGAGAATCCGTCGGAATGTGTCCTATCGGACCGTGTTGTCGGATAACCTGACTGTGTGTGGTATGCATCGGACTGATTCCGTCGGAATCTCCGTCAGACCCAAATTTCCAACTTGTTGGAAATATTTCCCGACCAACTGGTCCGATCGGACATACTCCGATCATGTGTAGAGAATTTTGATCGGACAAAGTACCACGCATGCTCAGATCAAATTCCTACATCAAAGCTATTGGCTACTAGCCTGAACGTAGTCCAGTCGTAACGAAATTATGTCATCACGTTCTGAATGATCGGATTTTTCGACAACTTTGTCCGACCGTGTGTATGCAACAGTTTCGGACAAGATCCGACGGACAAAATCCAACGGATTTGGTTGTCGAAATCTCCGACCGTGTGTACAGGGGCTGAGACAGCAATACCTTCCAATCAGAAAACAGGATTCCTATTACCCAGCTACTAAGGGAGAAACAAGGCCAAACAGGCCCCCCTTAAAGTGGAGTTCCACCCATTTAAAAGTCACCAGCTACAAAAAGGTGTAGCTGCTGACTTTTAATAATCGGACACTCACCTGTCCCACGGTCCAGCGATGCGGGGGGCGGACGAAGCCCCGCTCCTCTCCCCCTCTTCTTTGCGGCGCCGCCATTGTAACTGTGGGCGGCACACTGCGCATTCCGCGAGCCGTGCTGCGCGCTGTGAATGGCCTGGAAATCTTCTGGGACCTGTGATGTGCCCCAGAAGATTGCAGGGAGGGAGGGGGGAAACTTGAACATCCTTTCCGGCGCCGCGGAGCTCCGGGAGGAAGTGGGAGCTGGATGCCTCTAAAAAAGATGGTATCCGCTCCCCCCCCCCCCCCCAAAAAAAAAATTACATGCCAAATGTGGCATGTCCGGGGGTCACCATCACTTGAAGGTGGAAGTTCAATTTTTGGGTGGAACTCCGCTTTAAAGCATATTACAATCCAATTAGAAGTGATACAGTCCAATCACGAAACTTAGTAGATCGCTCCAAGGAAAATGTGAGGGATTAAGTGTTCAACATTTATGAAAAAAACATGCTCCCAATGACGTGATCTTTCACGAAACGCATTGGGCAGAGTCCATGTTTGCGATGATGATTCATCAAGGCTGTTGGCTTGAATCCCAGGATGGATAAACATTGCATATATGCTCGATTTTAACTGCCTTTATGTAAGTATTTGGTATCTTTTATCTTTAATACATTTTATACAGTTTCACACTATGGGAGTTTCTTTGATTCATTTCACATGCATGATTTGCCAGTGAACTATCGATTATTCCCTATGTGAGTGTTCCCATTCTGCTTGTGTTTTATTATGTAACTGAATAATGCTTTTGTTTCTTTTTAAGCTCCTATATTTATTACTGAGCTCCAAAACCAAGAGGTTCAAGATGGCTACCCAGTCAGTTTCGACTGTGTCGTGATCGGAAAGCCGATGCCAACCGTGCGCTGGTTCAAAGATGGGAAGGTGATAGAGGAAGATGACCATTATATGATCAATGAGGACCAGGAGGGCTGCCACCAGCTCATTATAACCGCCGTGGTTCCCACAGACATGGGCGTGTACCGATGCCTTGCTGAAAACAGGATGGGAGTTGCTTCCACCAAGGCTGAGCTGAGAGTGGACTGTAAGTAACACGTGTACATGAGGCATGGAATGTTGTATGAAGATAGTACCCATCTCAGCCAACCAGGTTCTAGGTGCCATTTTTTTATTTATTTTTTGTTACCTAAAATTTAAAAGCAGACCCTGATTTTTTGATAATAATATAAAATGGAAATATAAATTAAAAATTAACTTTTAAAATAATAATTTAGCCTTACATTGGAGGTTTACCGCTGCAAAGTCATACTAAGGCAAACCTGCTGTGTATCTAATGGCACCTTGGATATTTTTTTGTAGCACATATTAGACACCTTTAGAGGGCGCTCTTATACAGCTTATTGGTTTAGAGAATGATGCTTCCTAAATATGTATATTGCAATAAATTATTTTATTGCCTCCATTTGGATTTAAGATCTGCAAAGAAACTAGACGCCTTCTTCGTCTACCTACCTATCTATCTATCTATCTATCTATCTATCTATCTATCTATCTATCTATCTATCTATCTATCTCATATTTCATGGTAGGCAATCTTTTCAGCCGAGGGTTCCGAAAAAGAAATTGAGAGTCAGATCCTGCAGTAGATCTCATTAGGTTTTCCTCACACATCAGCGGAAAGAATGACCTAGAGAAAACTAGGGCAGTGGTCACCAAACTGTGACCTTTGCTTCCTTTTATCCAGCCCTTGAGGCACTATTTCATCCATTGATACCTAAAATGGGGCATAGTTCTCCCCACTGACACCAATGAAGGGGCTCTATTCATCCTAATGACACCAACGATGGGGAACAATTTCTCCCAATGACACCAACAATGGGGCAAAATGACCCCAATGATGGGGCACAAGTTCTCCTAATGACACCAACAATGGTGTGCCCGCAGAAAAGGCATCAGGTCATTCCCTGGCATGCATGCTGAGGGTTGCTGACCTCTATCATTTACTAAAAATTGGAAGGGAGAAATGTAAGCAGGCCCACAATCGGCATCTGGCAACTGGGTTACTTGATGGTTGAAAAGCTGAAAGGTTCGTAAAGGTCGTAAATTGTTTCTAGTTGTGAACTGGGTCTGGGTATAGTACAAAAAGAAAAGAAGAGCTTTAGATATTAGCCTCTACAGGTCATGTGAGCTATTTTGGGTCAAGTTTGTTTTTATTTTTGTTTTTTTTAACTATTTTTTTTATCTATATTTTGTTTAAACATCCAATATATGACATACAAGGATGCAGAGAGACCTTGAGCTAGCTAAAATGTGTTTTAAAATGCACAAATGGGGTTTTTTAATGTGCCAGACAAAATAGGATGCCAAAAATTTAAATCACATCAATTTTATTGTAAGTATACAAAAATGAAAAGCAGTTATTCATAAAAACCATCATTATGAAATGCATGCTGTCATGATGTGTGTGTACAGTATTTTCTGCTCAACATGTTTCACCATTCAATGGGTTCCTCAGGAGACTTGTGAAAAAAGGGTTGGGGTTAGGGTTGGGGTTAGGTTTAGGGTTAGGGGTTAGGGTTTAGGGCTTCTCCTAGAAGAACAAGGTTAGGACTCAGGGATTGGAATAGGGACCTCCCCCAAAGGTCAAAGGCCAGCAGGTGTGTCCCCCAGAAGTCAAAGTTCAAGAGGTCTGGCTGACCTACCCCCACCAAAGTGTTCCGCCTACCCCAGCTAAGTAGGGGCATGAACAAGTCGGGGTAAACTGCTGAAAATATCATATACAAATAAATAAGAAAAATTACATTATTAGTTGAACATGTGAGTTATATAGATATATTTATATATTTATACACTGAAGTGCAAATTATATTAGTATGTTTATACAATCAACATCACATCTGACAGGCCATCTTACCCCGGATGCTCACCGAGATCAGTATACATTGAAATGTTGTAACCAAAAATTGCACTTAGGGATATCAGTGTGCAGTGGCGGTGCTTCCATTAGGTATACAGGGGCACCGCCCCCCTAATCCATGTGCCCGGCCCCTAATTTACATGAAGAGCACTGGACGCATGGATTTCAATTTGTTTTTTTAAGAACATGATTAGAGCCTGAGGCTCTAATTGACTTCAAAGAAGAGTGGGCTTTGGGGCGCAGAGCACTGCACCCCAAGCCCACCCACCTGTGTGACATTAGCAAATTAATATTCTCTAATGTCTTCCTGCTTCTCCTCCCGGCCAATCAGGAAGCGGGTCCTGAGATCCGGTTGGGCACGGAGTCTTGGGACTCCCAGCCAATCGGGTCTCAGGACCCACTTCCTGTTCGGCTGAGAGGAGAAGGAACGACCGCGGCTCTTCCCTTTGCAAGCTGGAGCGATGAGCAGAATCGGCCTCTTAAGGTAAGACCACTGATCGCCTCTGCCCGTCTCCTGCGGGGGGGCACTCATCGCTGTTGTCCATCTCCTGCGGGGGAGCACTGGTCGCCGCTGTCTGTCTCCCAAGGTGGGGGGCAGGTTTTTTTGCCGCCTCCCCCCCCCCCCAAAAAAAAATATTGAGCACCAGCTGCCACTATCAGTGTGTCATAGTTATTGATTGTGTGTTGATTGTATGAACTTACTACTTTTTTTTTGTACAGTGCTTCACAAGTCTCCTGAGGAAGCCATTGAATGGTGAAACATGTTGAGTGGAAACTACCGTACACACATTATGACCACATGCATTTCAAATGCTTTTTATGGAATAACTGCACTTAATTTTTGTATACTTACAATAAAAAGTATGCGATTTAATATGTTGGCATACTATTTTGTTTATTAAAAAATATTTGCGTATTTCCGGGATGTGGTGCCTTTATCCCCGGATCTTTGGCTGATTATCTCAAAGAAGAAAAAATCCTTAGCTAAACTGTATGTTAATGTCATGTGAATTTCAGCTGGAGCTGTTGAGATGTATAAACAGACCTTTTTTAACAGACTAGAAATGGAAAGAATAAAATATATAAAAGGGCAGCCTTCCACTCCACTCGCAGGCTAAACAAATACAATATATAAAGGAACAATACAAAAAATATACCTGCTTGACAAATTTTTGCTTTCTGTGTTTTTCGAATTTCAGTAACCAGTTCTGACTATGACACGGCAGAGGCGGCCACTGAAACCTCCTCCTACCTCAGCGCCCAAGGCTATATGTCCAGGTAAAAAAAAAATTAAAAATTGACGCAAAAATAATAGACACAGCAACACGTCATTTGTAAAAGAGATTTTGGATGCTTTTAAGATTATTATTTCAAAGGCAGAATTCTGACTTTTAATGTCAGGATTCAGACTTTCAAACTCAGAATTCTGTAAAAAAATAAATAATAATTATTATTTTTTTCAAAATCATAATTCTGTATTTTTTTTTTATGTATTTTAAAAAATTCTAAATTTCAAAGTCAAAATTCTGAGAAGAGATTTTGGATGCTTTTGAAGTGAACCTTTTTGCCAATTAAAAATGAAGATGATTTTCCCAGCCTGTGTGTGTCCCACATGATAGTCCATTGTAAAATTCTATTTTCTTTGGGTGCAGAGATGTTTCAAACAGAAGAGCCCCGGGGTCCATCCTAATATTTATTTATTTATTTCATTTTTTTTTCTTTCCCTTTTTTTTTTTCTTTCCCTTTTTTTTTGTTTTTTGTTTTTTGTCAAAAAACTAAAAAAAATCCTAATATTTATTTATTAACCACTTCACCGGTCACACTTGTTCACCTCCTATGGAGCAGAGCAATTTTTAAATTTCCGCTATGAACTTGTTTGTTCGGCAATAACTGTTTGTTATTACTAAAGATAATACACACCGTTTTTAAGGACAAACAAAGCTTTTTTGCAGTTATTGCAAAAATAATGTTTTTCTCGCAATCCTAAGCCCTTGTACACACGGTCGGAGAATCCGTCGGAATGTGTCCTATCGGACCGTGTCGTCGGATAATCCGACTGTGTGTGGTATGCATCGGACTGATTCCGTCGGAATATCCGTCGGACCCAATTTTCCAACATGTTGGAAATATTTCCCGACCAACTGGGCCGGTCGGACATACTCCGATCATGTGTAGAGAATTTTGATCGGACCAAGTGCCACGCATGCTCAGATCAAATTCCTACATCAAAGCTATTGGCTACTAGCCTGAATGTAGTCGTAACGAAATTATGTCATCACGTTCTGAAAGATCGGATTTTTTTGCCAACTTTGTCCGACCGTGTGTATGCAACAGTTTCAGACAAGATCCGACGGGCAAAATCCGACGGGCAAAATCCGACGGATTTGGTTGTGGAAATCTCCGACCGTGTGTACAGGGGCTAAGACAAATAACCAACTCAATACCAGACACTTTCATCCCCCTTCCTGCCCAGGCCAATTTTCAGCTTTCAGCGCTGTCACATTTTCAATGACAATTGCGCGGCCATGCAACACTGTACCTATATGACATTTTTATCATTTTTTTTTCACACAAATAGAGCTTTCTTTTGGTGGTATTTAACCACTTTAGCCCCGGAAGGATTTACCCCCTTCTTGACCAGAGCACTTTTCGCGATTCGGCACTGCGTTGCATTAACTGACAATTGCGCGGTCATGTGACGTTGCACCCAAACAAAATTTACTTACTTTTTTTTCCCACAAATAGAGATGTCTTTTGGTGGTATTTGATCACCCCCTGCGGTTTTTATTTTTTGCACTATAAACAAAAAAAAAAACAACAATTTTGAAAAAAACACAATATTTTGTACTTTTTGCAATAATAAATATATATATATATTTTTTTTTTTAAAAGCAAATTTTTTCTCAGTTTAAGCCGATATGTATTCTTCTACATATTTATGGTAAAAAAAAATCGCAATAAGCGTATATTTATTGGTTTTCGCAAAGGTTATAGCGTCTACAAAATAGGGGGATATATTTACAGCATTTTTATTATTATTATTTTTGTTTTTTAATAGTAATGGCAGTGATCTTTTGGCACTATTTTGGGACCATTTACATTTCTACAGCGATCAGTGCAATTAAAATGCATTGATTACTGTGTAAATATAACTGGCAGTGAATAGGGTTAACCACTAGGTGGCGTTGTAGGGGCTAAGTGTGTCTTAGGGAGTGATTCTAACTGAGGGGCTGTGTGTGGCACGATACTTATCACCGCTCCTGATCACAGGGAGCTGTGATCAGTGTCAGTAGGCAGAACAGGGAGATGCTTGTTTACATTAGCATTTCCCTGTTCTTCCTCCACGTGAGACAATCGCTAAACCCGCAATCCCACTCACGGAGCTCCTGGCAGGCGCGCACGCAAGCTGCCTCTTAAAGGGCAACGTACAGGTATGTAAATCTGCCTGTATGTGCCCTTCTGCCGCAGTATATCTGCATGAGGCAGTCGGGAAGCAGTTAAAGCATAGTTCCACCCAAAAGTGGAAGTTTCCTCTTTAAGCACTTGGGACGCCCTGACATGCCACATTTGGCATGTAATCTTTTTTTTGGGGCGGGGGGGTACTTGACAGGTACCCAGCTCCCAATTCCAGGCATGCTGCCTAGTCGATGCCTCCCCCCCCTCACTCCTTCTTCTGAGACACGTCTAAAGCCGCGTACACACGGGCGGACTGTCTGGCCAACTAAGTCCGTCAGACAATCCGACGGACAGTCCGTCCTACATTCGAATGAACGGACTTGACCACACACGATGAACAAACAGTCCGTTGAAAGCTTGCGCGATGACGTGTACAGCACGTACCACGGGACTAGAAATAGGACGTCCAATACACAGCAATGCAACCTTCCGCCGTGTAAATCCTTTCTGAGCATGCGCCATACTTAGTCCGTCCAACTAGCCTACTCACGAGCGGACTGTCCGCTGAAACCAAAGTTGGACGGACAATATTACGGAAATTCTGAAATACTTAGTCCGCCAGACTGTCCGCTGAAAAAGTCCGCTGAAGCCCACACACGAGCGGACTGTCCGCTGAAATGTGTTTCGGCGGACTAAGTTGGAGAGACAGTCCGCCCGTGTGTACGCGGCCAAAGGTCCCAGAAGATTGCTCGACACTTTAGGACGTGCATGCACAGTGCACACCCAGGTGTGAAGTCACAGTGGGGTGCCCACACTTGCAAAGCCACTATTGCGGAGAGGGAGAGGAGCGAGGCTTCAGGCGCTCCCGCATCGCTGGATCGTGGGACAGGTGAGTGTGTGTTTATTAAAAGTCAGAAGATCCACTTTTTGTAGCTGCTGACTTAATAAACACAAAAACTAGTGGAACTCCCGCTTTAACTTTATCTGCAGATCTAAGTTTATCTCTTTGATCTGCAGATAAATGAACACAGGGATACAAAAGTAACAATATGTTACATTGTATCATTCTGTAGTCTCTGAGTGTTTTTTATCCACTTGCCAACTGCTGCACGGCGATATATGTCGGCACAATGGCAGCGGTGGGCAAATGGGCGTACCTGTACATCCTCTTTAATTGTCAGGATTAGTGGGCATGTGCCCGCCACGTACAGCGTGTGCCCGTTCTGCGGTTCCGTGACATGACTGCCTGGAGACCGGTGGACATCGAGTCCGCCGATCTCCCGGCGTTCGTGTCACGGAATCGCAGAATGGGGAGACGGGGAGATGCCTATGTAAACAAGCTATTTACCCGTTCTGCCTTGTGACATGACAGAGATCTACTGCTCGCTGTCATCGGGAGCAGTGATTGGTGTCATGTGATTTGTAGCCCACCCCCCATAGTTAGAATCACTTCCTAGGACACACTTAACCCCTTCATCACCCCCTAGTGGTTAACCCCTTCCCTGCCAGTGTCATTTACACAGTAATCAGTGCATTTTTATAGCACTGATTGCTGTATAAATGTCAATGGTCCCAAAAATGTGTCAAAAGTGTCCGGTGTGTCCGCCATAATGTCACAGTCATGATAAAAAAATCACAGATCGCCGCCATTACTAATAAAAAAAAAATTTATAATAAAAATGCCATAAAACTATCCCCTATTTTGTAGACGCTATAACTTTTGCGCAAACCAATCAATAAAAGAGTATTGCGATTTTTTTTTTTTTTACCCAAAATATGTAGAAGAATACGTATCAACCTCAACTGAGGAAAAAAATTGTTTTTTTTATATATTTTTGGGAATATTTATTATAGCATTATATCGCTATTTTTTTGTTTATATCGCAAAAAATAAAAACCGCAGAGGTGATCAAATACCACCAAAAGAAAGCTCTATTTGTGGCAAAAAAAGGACGTCAATTTTGTTTGGGAGCCACGTCACACGGCCGTGCAAATGTCAGTTAAAACAACGCGATGGCGAATCGCAAAAAGGGGCTTGGTCCTTTGGCTGCTAATTGGTTCGGGGCTTAAGTGGTTAAAAAATAAAAAAAATCTCCATTCACATCAAGCTGTGTGACCTTTATGGAGGGGAGAGACACCTGTGTGACATCCAGCAGCTCCGAAACACGACGATCGTTCTGAAGATTTGCTGTTATTTAAGATCAGCGAGAATTATCTTCCAAGGGTTACACAGACCATTAGCGGCAAGTAAATTGGTTGGGATTAATTACTGCCTCCGCACGCGCGGCTCCCTGAAATTGTTTTCTAATGACTATGAAATTGAGATGGAAACCAAATTAGATTTGTTAATGACGTTTCAATTTCAGGACTTATTTGTGGCTCATGAAAGTTGGGATGACTTTTTTTGGTTTTGAGGTTATTTACGCCTCGGCGAGAGGAGACGTCACCCCGGGATCTGGTTGAAGTAAAAGACCAAAAAAAACAAAAAACAAAAAAAACCCCATCAATTACAGCCACTGTGCTCATCAAACCCAGCCACTGTGCCCAGCAATTGCCAACACTGTACCATCAAACACAGCCACTGTGCCAAATGCGGTCACTGTGCCCATCAATTGCCGCCACTGTGCCATCAAACACAGCCACTGTGCCATCAAACGCAACCACTGTGCCCATCAAACCCAGCCACTGTCCCATCAAAGCCACTGTGCACGTCAATTGCCGCCACTGTACCATCAAACACAGCCACTGTGCCCATCAGTTGTCACCACTGTGCCATCAAGCACAGGAACTGTGCCCATCAAACGCAGCCACTGTGCCATATCAAATGCTCCCACTTTGCCATTAAATGCTGCCACTGTGCCATCAAATGCTGCCACTGTGCTCCATCAAATACAGCTAATATGCCCAATCATATGTAGTCACTGTGCCCATCTTATGCAGCCACTGTGCCCCATCAAATGCAGCCACTGTGTAGCATCGAATGCAACCACTGTGCCCATCTAATGCAGCCTCACTGTGCCCCATCAAATGCAGCCTCACTGTGCCCCATCTAATCACAGCCACTGTGCCCATCAAACCCAGCCACTGTGCCCAGCAATTGCCACCACTGTACCATCAAACACAGCCACTGTGCCAAATGCAGCCACTATGCCCATCAATTGCCGCCACTGTGCCATCAAACACAGCCACTGTGCCCATCAATTGCCGCCACTGTGCCATCAAACACAGCCACTGTGCCCATCAATTACTGCCACTGTGCCATCAAACACAGGAACTGTGCCCATCAAACGCAGCCACTGTGCCATATCAAATGCTCCCACTTTGCCATCAAATGCAGCCACTGTGCCATCAAATGCTGCCAATGTGCTCCATCAAATACAGCTACTATGCCCATCATATGTAGCCACTGTGCCCATCTTATGCAGCCACTGTGCCCCATCAAATGCAGCCACTGTGCAGCATCGAATGCAGCCTCACTGTGCCCCATCAAATGCAGCCTCACTGTGCCCCATCTAATGCAGCCTCACTGTGCCCATCAAACACAGCCACTGTGCCCATCAAACGCAGCCACTGTGCCATCAAACGCAGCCACTGTGCCATCAAACGCAGCCACTGTGCCCATCAATTGCCGCCACTGTACTATCAAACACAGCCACTGTGCCAAATGCAGCCGCTATGCCCATCAAACGCAGCCACTGTGCCATATCAAATGCTCCCGCTAAGCCATAAAAATTTTTTTTAAAGGGACCTTTTTAAAAAAAATATTTTTATGTGACTGCTGGGTGGGAGGACGGGCCGCCACGCTCCTTTAAGCCCTTTGAGCTGATACCTCGCAGGCAGTGGCATCTGGTGCTCCATATTTTTCTGGAGGGGGGGCAGGTGAGCAGCAAAGTCGGTAGGTCAGTCGGTCTGTGTCGGTCGCATACACCCCCCCCCCCCGTCGCTCGATCGTCAGCCCAACACCCCCACACATACCCCATCTAGATCGCAGGCAGCGCTTCACCCTCGTCGGCTTCTCGGCTTCACCCTGCATCTCCTCCTTCTTGGCTTCCCCTGCGTCTTCTCCTCCTCCTCGGCGGCCAATGCGATCGTTTCTTCTCCTTGGCCAATCGGGTCTCAGGACCCGCTTACTGATTGGCCGGGAGGAGAATCAGGGAGACAAAAGCGAATATTAATTCACTATGTTCACACAACTGGGTGAGCCCCCAGGCGCAGTGCTCTACGCCCCCCCCCCCCCGAGCCCACCCTTTTTTTGAAGCCTATTAGAGCTTCACATGCTTAAAAAAAAAAATACCCCCATTGGAATCCATGCGCCCGCCGCCCTGCATGTAGATTAGGGGCCAGGCGTGTCAGTGCCGGGACAAGGTCATCCAGCGCCCAGGGCAAAGTTGTCAAACTGCGCCTCCCTTTCCCTTAGGGTTAAGGTCATGGTGCCCCCTACCCCAGCAATAAACCATTGTGCCAGGGGCAGCCGTCCCTCCCGCCCACCCCTTGTCCCGGCTCTAAGGCGCATAGATTAGGGGTGCTCCTTATGGACAGGCCACCACTGCTGGGATGAGGGGGCGTGGTTTATGATCATGTGACCGCCATGATTGGCTATCATGGCGGGTCACATGATCGGAACGCTCCCTATCACTAGTAGCAATTGGGAGCTTGCCACCATTAACTGTGCCGGGAGTGCGCGGGGCCTGTGCTGCTCTTATATCTGCTATTAAATGCTCCCCATCCTCTCTGTACCATTATAATAATTGTCCCTGTGCCTGTGTTTTGTAAAAAAAAAATCTGCCCGGTTGTACCTTTAGCCGAGTGGCTCCCGCCACACAGCTGATTGTTGGCTCTCTCTCTCCTCTCTCCTCCTCCTCCCCCGGCTGACGTCAGCTGGAGGGCTCGGCCCCGCCCACCCCAGCTGTGAGCCATAGAGAGAAGAGAGAGCTGACAGTCAGCTGAGCGCTGGGAGCCGCTCGGCTGTAGGTACAACCGGGCAGATTTTTTTACAGGACACAGGCACAGGTACAATTATTATAATGGTACAGAGAGGATGGGGAGCATTTAGTAGAAGTAGATAAAACAGCCTAGATGTCAGCCCCTTCCCAGCCACTGCCATTAGTACAGTTACAGTGTACAGTATTAGCTCTGATCTCTGTATTAGCGCCACTGGTGATGTCAGTGGTAGTCAGTTCCCATCCAGTGTCAGTTAGTGTCAGATTTCCCACCGCACTATCACAGCCCCATTATAATTCGCTGATCACCGCCAATACAATTTCCAGTACAGTGGATCCTTGGTTTACGAGCAACGCGTTTAACGAGCGTTTTAAAAGACAAGCAACTTTTTTTTTTTTTAATCCTGACTCGGTTTTCGAGTGTTGTCTCGCAAGACAAGCAGGATTCAAGCCAGTGGGGTGTGCAGTACCGCATTTGGCCTGAGGTGTCGGGGGGGCGCCGGTGACACACGGAAACGGTTCGGAGCCGTTCGGAAAAAAATCGGAAACACTCAGAAATACTCGGAAACACTCCATTCCGAAGTGTTTCCGAGCCTTTCCCAGGGTTGTCAACCACCAGTAAATTTACTGACAGTTTGTAAAAATCTGTGATTTTTTTACAACTGCCAGTAAATATCAGGGGCTGATCATTTTGACTTTTTAAATGTAAAGCAAGAAAATTACTTTCTGTGTTTCCATATCATGTTTATACTGTTTTACATATTCACTCTGTCAGTTTTCAAAAGGAGTTCTGTAATTTTTCAGGTTGCCAGTAAAAAATAAAAGTGCTCTCCCAGTAAATTTTCCATGCTTTGTCAGTAAAAAAAATGCTGCAGGGAGGTTGGCAAACCTGGTCTTTCTGAAGCCGCGTACACACGTAGCCGTCTGTCCGATGTACTTAGTCTGGCGGACTTCCGCCAGACTGTCCGTCGGAATTTCCGAACGGGCTACTTGCCCACACACGGCACTTTTTCAGCGGACTAATACGGCGTACTAAGTCCACCGTACTATCCGCCGTACTTTCGAAATGAACGGACTCGCCCACACACGCGGAGGAAAGTCCGCTCATTTCGAGCGCGTCTCCAGGTAGGTGGGGCCCGCGAAGGAGACGCCGCTGGCCCCGCCGCCTGGTATGAACTTAAAGGGGAACCCCAACGCCGAAAAAAATCGGCGTGGGGGTCCCCCCCAAGTCCACAACAGACCCTTGTCCGAGCGCGCTACCCGGCCGGCCAGGAATTGGGGGCGAGCGAGCGCCCCCCCTCCTGAGCCGTACCAGGCCGCGTGCCCTCAACATGGGGGGTGCCTTGGGGAAGGGGGGGCCGTGCGCCCCCCCCCACCCCAAAGCACCTTGTCCCCATGTTGATGAGGACAAGGGACTCCCGACAACCCTGGCCGTTGGTTGTCGGGGTCTGCGGGCGGGGGGCTTATCGGAATCCGGGAGCCCCCTTTAATAAGGGGGCCCCCGGATACCGGCCCCCCACCCTATGTGAATGAGTATGGGGTACAATGTACCCCTACCCATTCACCTGTAAAATAAAAGTACAAAAAAAACCACAACACACGAGATAAAATACTTTATTGCACAGCTCCGGGGGTCTTCCGTCTTCGGGGGTCTTCTCGCCGGACTCCTCCGCTATCTTCTTCTAGCTCTTTTGCTAGCGGAGGAGTCCGGCTTTCTTCCTCGCCGCCGGCCTCTTCTTCCGACTTCGGGGGTCTTGTCCCCCTCTTCGGTTCTTCTGCCGGGCCACCGCGCCTTCTTATAGCTCTTTTACAGGCGGTGGCCCGGTCTTCTGTCGCCGCTGCCGCCTTCCGTTCTTCTTCTTCTTCTTCATCTTCTTCTTCTTCTCCAGGAGATGTTGACTCGACGATCTCTCCGGCCGCAATGCCAGGGACGCGCTGCGCGGCCAGTTATATAGGGACAAGGGGCGGTGTCACATGGCTTTATGTCACATGGGTTGGTGTCACATTGTGACCCCGCCCCCTTACGATGTCACAGTCCCCATGTGACATCAACCCATGTGACCAACCCATGTGACATAAAGCCATGTGACACCGCCCCTTGTCCCTATATAAGTGGCAGCGCAGCGCTTCTCTGGCATTGCGGCCGGAGAGATCGTCGAGTTAACATCTCCTGGCGAAGAAGAAGAAGAAGAAGAAGAACGGAAGGCGGCGGCGGCGACAGAAGACCGGGCCACCGCCTGTAAAAGAGCTATAAGAAGGCGCGATGGCCCGGCAGAAGAACCGAAGAGGGGGACAAGACCCCCGAAGTCGGAAGAAGAGGCCGGCGGCGAGGAAGAAAGCCGGACTCCTCCGCTAGCAAAAGAGCTAGAAGAAGATAGCGGAGGAGTCCGGCGAGAAGACCCCGGAAGACGGAAGACCCCCGGAGCTGTGCAATAAAGTATTTTATCTCGTGTGTTGTGTTTTTTTTTTTACTTTTATTTTACAGGTGAATGGGTAGGGGTACATTGTACCCCATACTCATTCACATAGGGTGGGGGGCCGGTATCCGGGGGCCCCCTTATTAAAGGGGGCTCCCGGATTCCGATAAGCCCCCCGCCCGCAGACCCCGACAACCAACGGCCAGGGTTGTCGGGAAGAGGCCCTTGTCCTCATCAACATGGGGACAAGGTGCTTTGGGGTGGGGGGGGCCGCGCGGCCCCCCCTTCCCCAAGGCACCCCCAATGTTGAGGGCACGCGGCCTGGTATGGCTCAGGAGGCGCTCGCTCGCCCCCCTTTCCTGGCCGGCCAGGTAGCGTGCTCGGACAAGGGTCTGTTGTGGACTTGGGGGGGACCCCACGCCAATTTTTTTCAGCATTGGGGTTCCCCTTTAAGTCCATACCAGGCGGCGGGGCCAGCGACGTCTCCTTCACGGGCCCCGCCTACCTGGAGACCCGCTCGAAATTAGCGGACTTTTCTCCGGGCGGGAAAAGTCCGCTCATTTCAAAAGTACGGCGGACTGGCACACACACGGCCAGATTGTTCGCCGAAATGCGAGTCCGACGGATAGATTGGTGTGCAACAGGGCATTCTAAGTCTGCCGTACTTTCGGGTCAAAAATGTATGCCGGAGGCTACACACGGGGGGATTGTTTGGCGGACTTGAGTTTGCCGGACTTTTCCACCGGATTGTTTGATCGTGTGTACGCGGCATGAGGGTTTCCTAGTTCAGCCGTGCTGTCCCTGAGTATTTCCGAGGCTCACTCCGGACCCCCCCCACCTCTGGCCACATGCGGTATTGCATGCAATAAAAGTCAACGCGGAACGAATTATCTCAGGCCGCGTACACACGGGCGGACTGTTCGCCCAACTTTGTTTGTCAAACAGTTTCGGCAAACAGTCCGCTCAAAATTAGCATGGACGGACATGGCCACACACGGCACTTTTTGAGCGGACTGTTTCAGCGAACTGTTTGCCAAACAGTTCGCTCAACTTTTGAAATGAACGGACTCGCCCACGTAAGGCGGAGGCAAATCCGCCCATTTCGAGCGCGTGTACAGGTAGGCGGGGCCCGCGAAGGAGACGTCGTGGGCTCCGCCGCCTGGAATGGACTTAAAGGGGAACCCCAACGCCGAAAAAAATCGGCGTGGGGGTTCCCCCAAAGTCCACAACAGACCCTTGTCCGAGCACGCTACCCGGCCGGCCAGGAAAGGGGGGCGAGCGAGCGTGCCCCCCCTCCTGAGCCGTACCAGGCCGCGTGCCCTCAACATGGGGGGGTGCCTTGGGGAAGGGGGGGCCGCGCGGCCCCCCCACCCCAAAGCACTATGTCCCCATGTTGATGAGGACAAGGGCCTCTTCCCGACAACCCTGGCCGTTGGTTGTCGGGGTCTGCGGGCGGGGGGCTTATCGGAATCCGGGAGCCCCCTTTAAGAAGGGGGCCCCCGGATACCGGCCCCCCACCCTATGTGAATGAGTATGGGGTACAATGTACCCCTACCCATTCACCTGTGAAATAAAGCACAAAAAAAACACAACACAGAGAAAAAATATTTTATTGCACAGCTCCGGGGGTCTTCCGTCTTCGGGGGTCTTCTCGCCGGAATCCTCCGCTATCTTCGTGTAGCTCTTTTACTAGCGGAGGAGCCCGGCTTTCTTCCTCCCCGCCGCCGGCCTCTTCTCCCGACTTCGGGGGTCTTGTCCCCCTCTTCGGTTCTTCTGCCGGGCCACCGCGCCTTCTAATAGCTCTTTTACAGGCGGTGGCCCGGTCTTCTGTCGCCGCTGCCTTCCGTTCTTCTGTCGCCGCCTTCGGTTCTTCTGCCGGGCCACCGCGCCTTCTTGTAGCTCTTTTACAGGCGGTGGCCCGGTCTTCTGTCGCCGCTGTCGCTGTCGCCGTCGCCGCCTTCCGTTCTTCTTCTTCTTGTTCTTCTTCTTCTTCCCCAGGAGATGTTGACACGTCGCTCTCTCCGGCCGGAATGCCAGAGCCGCGCTGTGCGGTCACTTATATAGTGACAATGGGGCGGTGTCACATGGTATATGTCACATGGGTTGGTCACATGGTGACCCCGCCCCCTTACGATGTCATAGTCCCCATGTGACATCAACCCATGTGACCAACCCATGTGACATATACCATGTGACACCGCCCCATTGTTACTATATAAGTGACCGCACAGCGCGGCTACACGAAGATAGCGGAGGAGTCCGGCGAGAAGACCCCCGAAGACGGAAGACCCCCGGAGCTGTGCAATAAAATATTTTTTCTCTGTGTTGTGTTTTTTTTTGTACTTTATTTCACAGGTGAATGGGTAGGGGTACATTGTACCCCATACTCATTCACATAGGGTGGGGGGCCCGCCTACCTTCACACGCGCTCGAAATTAGCAGACCTTCCTCCGAGCGGGAACAGTTTGCTCATTTCGAAAGTAGCCTACACACGGGCGGACTGTTCGCTCAAACACAGTTTCAGCGGACAGTTTTTCGGAATTTCCGAAAGACTTTGTCCGTCAAACTGTCCGCTGAAACTGTCCGCTGAAAGCCCACACACGAGCGGACTGTCCGCCCAAACACTGTTCAGCGGACAAGGTTGGGCGAACAGTCCGCCCGTGTGTACGTGGCCTCAGTTTCCATTGAGTCCTATGGGGAAACTCGCTTTGATATGCGAGTGCTTTGGATTACAAGCATTCTCCTGGAACGGATTATGCTCGTAATCCGAGGTTCCACTGTATATAAAGTATCCCATAGTTTGCAGACGCTAGAACTTTCACACAAACCAATCAGTATATACTTATTGGGATTCTCTTTTAGCAAAGACATGTAGCAGAATACATTTTTTGGCCTAAATTTTTGAAGAGATGCGATTCTTTAAAAAAAATTTAATTGGATATGTTTGATGGCAGAAAGCAAAAAATAAAATTTTTTTATTTTTCAAATTCATTGGTCTTTTTTCATTTATATAATAAAAAAGAAAAAACCCAGTGATCATCAAATACCACCATAAGAAAGCTCTATTTGTGTGAAAAAATAAATAAAAAAATAGATATTTCAATTGGGTACAGTGTTACTGTATAACAGCGCAATTACCAGTTAACCGCTCGCCGACCGCCGCACACAGATATACATCGGCAGAATGGCACAGACAGGCAAATGGGCGTACAGGTACTCTTGAAATTTGCCGCCTATCGGGAGCGCCCCCCGCGGGTCCCGGGAACTCAATGTTCACAGGCGGCCCCCCGCGATTGCGGTGTGGAGAGGCAGAACGGGGGGAGATGTCTATGTAAACAAGGCGTTTCCCCCATTCTGCCTAGTAAAATGACAGAGATCTACTGCTCCCTGTCATCCCTGTCATCGGTAACCCATCCCCCCTACAGTTAGAATCAATCCCCAGGACACACATAACCCCTTGATCGCCCCCTAGTGTTTAACCCCTTCCCTGCCGGTGACATTTACACAGTAATCAGTGCATTTTTATAGAACCGATCGCTGTATAAATGACAATGGTCCCAAAATAGTGTCAAAAGTGTCCGATGTGTCCGCCGTAATGACGCAGTCCCGATAAAAATCGCAGATCGCCGCCATTAGTGATACATTTTTTTTATAATAAGCCCATCTCCCAGACAGTTAGAAACACTTCCCAGGACACACGTAACCCCTCCCTAGCCCCCTAGTGGTTAACCCCTTCACTGCCAGTGACATTTTTACACTAATCAATGCAATGTTATAGCATTGATCGCTGTATTAATGGCAATGGTCCCAAAAATGTGTCAAAATTGTCCAATGTGTCCGCCATAATGTCGGGGTCACGATAAAAATCGCTGATAGCCCCCATTACTAGTAAAAAAAAAATAATAATTAATAAAAATGCCATAAAACTATCCTTTATTTTGTAGGCGCTATAAATTTTGTGCAAACGAATCAATAAACGCTTATTGCGTTTTTTTTTTTTTTACCAAAAATATGTAGAATACGTATCGGCCTAAACTGAGGGGAAATTTTTTTTTTTTTTGATTTTTGGGAGATATGTATTATAGCAAAAAGTAAAAAATATTGCGTTTTTTTAATCGAGTTGAGAGGTCAAATCGATTCAAAATTTAAGCAAATCTATTTTTTTAGATTTTTTTTTCACCACCGCGCCGGTCCTGAGGTGCTGCAGGCAGTAGTTTTTAGGCTAGTCCACGTACTAGGCCGAAGCCGTGGCCACGCCTAAAAGCTCCTGCCTGCAGCTCCTCAGGACCGGCGCGGTGTCCATCAAAAAAAAACTCGATTCGAATCAAGTTTTTTTTTTTAAATCGCAGATTTTTTTTTTTTTTTTTAAAAAAGCTCTACCTTAAATTAATTGTAAAGTCTCCTTTTTTTTTTCTCTAAAAATAACAAACATGTTATACTTACCTGCCCTGTGTAATGGTTTTGCACAGAGCAGCCCGGATCCTCCTCTTCTCAGGTCCCTCTTCGCTGCTCCTGGCCCCTCCCTCCTGTGGAGTGCCCCCCACAGCAAGCAGCTTCCTATGGGGGGCACCCAGAGCCAAGTCACAGCTTGTCCATTCAGACACGGAGCCCAGGTCTCTGTCTCTTTCGCCTGGGGGGGGGGGGGGGGGGCGCTCTATCAGGTAAGTTGTATGGGGCCCCATTATTTCTAGCAGTCCTGTTCACAAAGCTGAGTAAATGCTCTACCCCGGTGTATTTTGGGGGTTTAACATGAAGGGGAAATAATCTCTTCTAATTAGATCTGGACACATCCTGAGTGTATCGTGCTAATCTCTCTGGGTGACTTTTGTACACAGGGAACAGGAAAGTTTGGAATCTTCCACCGAACAGGATCAGCCGCCACAAATACTGGAGGAGCTACGGGATATCCTGGTGGCCCCTGAAACCCCAATTGCCAAATTCCAGATTAAAGTGAAAGGTAATAATTCTACGATGTCATTAAAATGTACTTTTTTTTTATTTTTTTTATTAAAGCTGGGGGGGCTTTGTTACCTTCCAAAGGATTTGTATTTTTGTCTAGACATGTGAAATTCGTTTAGTTCTGAATTTAATTTTATAACGAATCTAGACAAATTAGTTATTTTCCAATTTTCCAAATTTTTCAATTTCTGAAACTCCAAATTTCCGAATTTTCACATTTCTGAATTTTCACATTTCCGAATTTTCACATTTTCAAATTTGCAAATTTTCGAATTTCCGAATCTTCGAATTCTCAGATTTCCGAATTTCTCAATTTTCGTATTTCCCAATTTTATGATTTAGAATTTTCAAATTTATGAATTTATTCTAAATAACGAATTTTGATTATAACGAATGACCCGAATAATGAAAAAAAATAAACAAAAAAAATTGAATGAAACGAAAACGAACACATATTTTGGCAGTACACATGTCTAATAAATAGTAACCAAATGGAAATATACCTATTAGATTTCCATATTAATGTTTTTTATTTTACTTGCAAATATTGAAAAAATATACTTCTGAACTGGACTTATATATTTTTTTTTCAGTGGAAAAATGTATTTGGTATGGTGCCCTTGCTGTACTTTTTAATGAATTTCATTATTTGTATATTTATATAATGAAATGTATTTATTTTTATTTGAAAAATCTGAATAAAATCTTTGAAAAAGAAAAGAAAACACACCCTCCCTTTGAAAGCAATGGAAAATGCGGCAAAATCGCGTTTTTCCAGCAGATCAGTGTGAAAGCGCCCCAAGGCTGAGATCATAGCTAGTGTCCTATCAACACGCATTTTTGCATGTCTTCCAATCCACGCGTTTTTGATGCTACATGCATAGTGCAACCTATTCAGTTCAATGGGCTGCCCTATGTGTGCCAAACGAGCCAGTCACTTATGTACCATTTAGGGAGATGAGCTTTGTGTGTTTTAAAACCGCGTGTTTTCATGCATTTTAACATGCGCAAAAAAACGTGTGTCTGCTTGGTCCTTGTTAACAATGGCTGCAACCGCAAGCGAGATACGCATTTTTTGTACGTTCCGTGAATGATTTACATTTGTGTGGTTAATGCACGATATTAAATCATCCCGAAAATTGTACGTACCCCAAAATATTTTAATGCAATGCACTGAAACTAGACAGTGCACTGACAAAAAAATGTGTTAGTTTTCGTTTCATTCATTTTTTTTTTTTGCTTTTTTTGGAAATTTCAAAAATTTGAAAATACGGAAATTCTGAAATCTGAAAACATTTCTAATTTTCAGATTTTCTAATTTTCTAATTTTCTAATTTCCAAATTTTCGCATTTTTGAATTTTCCAATTTCTGTTTTTTTTTCGACTTTCCGAATTTCTGAATTTCAAATTTCTGAAATGCACAATTTACAATTTACGAATTTCTAATTTCCGAATTTACAATTTATGAATTTACAATTTACAATTGACAATTTACAATTTACATTTACGAATTTCCGAAATTATGATGCCCATCAGTGCTGCATATCAGTGCCCATCAATTCTAATTATTAGTGCCTCCTCATCAGTGTCCATCACTGCCACCTCATCAGTGCCCATCAGTGAAGAAGAAGACATTTTTTTATAACAGAAATGAAAAAATTGGACGTACCCAAAAATATTTTAATGCAATACACTGCAACTAGACGTGTGCACTGACAAAAAATTTGTTGGTTTTCGTTTCATGAATTTTTTTTTTTTGCTTTTTTTGGAAATTTGGAAATTCAAAAAATTAGAACATACGGAAATTCTGAAATCTGAAAACATGAATTTTGGCATTTCGAATTTTCAGATTTCCAAATTTTCTAATTTTCTCATTTCCGAATTTCACATTTTCAAATTTTGAACTTCCGAATTTTTGAAATTTCTGAATTTCCAATTTCCGAATTTCCATTTTCCGAATTTTATCGACTTTCCGAATTTCTGAATTTCGAATTTCCGAAATGTACAATTTACAATTTACGAATTTCCAATTTCTAATTTACGAATTTACAATTTACGAATTTACAATTTACGAATTTACATTTTATGAATTTCCGAAATTCTGATGCCCATCAGTGCTCCATATCAGTGCTGCCCATCAATTCTAATTATTAGTGCCTCCTCATCAGTGCCCATCAGTGAAGAAGAAAACAAAATTTTATAACAGAAACGAAGAAAAACTGTTTGTTTAGTAAAAAATAAAAATCTCAGAGGTGATCAAATACCACCAAAAGAAATCTCTATTTGTGGGAAGAAAATGATAAAAACTTTGTTTGGGTACAGTGTAGCATGACCGCGCAATTCTCATTCAAAGTGCGACGGCGCTGAAAGCTGAAAATTGTCCTGGGCAGGAGGGGGGTGAAAGTGCCCGGTATTGAAGCGCCCTGCATTGTCACCCGCACTTCCGCAAAAGTTTGAGTGTTTTTATGAGGTGCGGGAAAACACGCGTTCCCACACTGATACAAGCTATCCGTGTCATGTGTGTAATGGACTCTTCCTTTGTATTGAAGGTAAGTACATAAAATATAAGTATTGATAAGTACATAAAATATAAGTATTGATGATAAGTACATAAAATATAAGTATTAATGATAAGTACATAAAATATAAGTATTGATAAGTACATAAAATATAAGTATTAATGATAAGTACATAAAATATAAGTATTAATGAGAAGTACATAAAATATAAGTATTGATAAATACATAAAATATAAGTATTGATGATAAGTACATAAAATATAAGTATTAATGAGAAGTACATAAAATATAAGTATTGATAAGTACATAAAATATAAGTATTAATGAGAAGTACATAAAATATAAGTATTAATGAGAAGTACATAAAATATAAGTATTGATGATAAGTACATAAAATATAAATATTGATAAGTACATAAAATATAAGTATTGATGATAAGTACATAAAATTTAAGTAACGTAAAAAATTATTTCTGCTTTTGGCGTGTGTGGTTTGATTCCATTGATAAATGTCACGTACGTCCGTATTTCAGGAATCCCACGCCCTCGTGTGCACTGGTTTAAGGACGGACAGCCTATCCACGCCTCTGACCGGCTACTAATGACCAATAAGAGGAAGGTGCGCTCACTGGAGATCCTCAACGTGACCAAAGAAGATGCCGGAGAATATTCTACGTACATCAGTAATTCCTCTGGTTCTGCGTACTCCTCCGCCAGACTGACGGTGAAAGGTATGTATATCTCACAGGCGTGCATCGCCAGTCTTTGCCACATTTCCCGATTAGGCATGTGCGGTTCTTTTCTTTCCGAATAAATATTCGGGCAAATTTTTCATTATTCGGATATATATATATACAGTGGTGTGAAAAAGTGTTTGCCCCCTTCCTCATTTCCTGTTCCTTTGCATGTTTGTCACACTTAAGTGTTTCGGAACATCAAACCAATTTAAACAATAGTCAAGGACAACACAAGTAAACACAAAATGCAATTTGTAAATGAAGGTGTTTATTATTAAAGGTGAAAAAAAATCCAAACCATCATGGCCCTGTGTGAAAAAGTGATTGCCCCCTAAACCTAATAACTGGTTGGGCCACCCTTAGCAACAACAACTGCAACCAAGCGTTTGCGATAACGTGCAATGAGGCTTTTACAGCGTCCTGGAGGAATTTTGGCCCACTCATCTTTGCAGAATTGTCCTAATTCAGTTACATTAGAGGGTTTTCGAGCATGAACGGCCTTTTTAAGGTCATACCACAACATCTCAATAGGATTCAGGTCAGGACTTTGGCTAGGCCACTCCAAAGTCTTCATTTTGTTTTTCTTCAGCCATTCGGTGGTGGACTTGCTGGTGTGTTTAGGATCATTGTCCTGCTGCAGAACCCAAGTTCGTTTCAGCTTGAGTACACAAACAGATGGTCGGACATTCTCCTTCAGGATCTCTTGGTAGACAGCAGAATTCATAGTTCCTTTTATCACGGCAAGTCTTCCAGGTCCTGAAGCAGCAAAACAGCCCCAGATCATCACACTACCACCACCATATTTTACTTTTGGTATAATGTTCTTTTTATGAAATGCAGTGTTCCTTCTACGCCAGATATACTTGGACACACACCTTCCAAAGAGTTCCACTTTTGTCTCATCGGTCCACAGAATGTTGTCCCAAAAGTCTTGGGGATCATCAAGATGTGTTGTGGAGAAATTGAGACGAGCTTTGATGTTCTTTTTGCTCAGCAGTGGTTTTCTCCTTGGAACTCTGCCATGCAGGCCATTTTTGCCCAGTCTTTTCCTGATGGTGGAGGCATGAACGCTGACCTTAACTGAGGCAAGTGAGGCCTGCAGTTCCTTGGACGTTGTTGTGGGGTCTTTTGTGACCTCTTGGATGAGTCGTCGCTGCGCTCTTGGGATAATTTTGGGCGGCCGGCCACTCCTGGGAAGGTTCACCACTGTTCCATGTCTTCGCCATTTGTGGATAATGGCTCTCACTGTGGTTCGCTGGATTCCCAAAGCTTTGGAAATGGCTTTATAACCCTTTCCAGACTGATAGATCTCAATTACTTTCTTTCTCAATTGTTCCTGAATTTCTTTGGGTCTCGGCATGATGTGTAGCTTTTAAGGATCTTCTGGTGGACCTTACTGTGTCAAGCAGCTCCTATTTAAGTGATGCCTTGATTGTGAACAGGTGTGGCAATAATCAGGCCTGGGTGTGGCTAGAGAAATTGAACTCAGGTGTGGACAACCACAGTTATAGTATGTTTTAACAAGGGGGGCAATCACTTTTTCACACAGGGCCATGATGGTTTGGATTTTTTTTCACCTTTAATAATAAACACCTTCATTTACAAATTGCATTTTGTGTTTACTTGTGTTGTCCTTGACTATTGTTTAAATTGGTTTGATGTTCCGAAACACTTAAGTGTGACAAACATGCAAAGGAACAGGAAATGAGGAAGGGGGCAAACACTTTTTCACACCACTGTATATATATATATCCGAACACCCGAATTACAGTATAAACAAATTTCACCGAATGCTCCAGATAACGAAACAAAATTCATTCGAATTTCTGAAATTCGAATTGAAATTCAAATCGAATTTTACATCGAGTTTAAGGTCGAATTTGAACTGTAAACTTGTTTCTGAAATCAAAGATTGTGTGTAATTATTAGAGTACCATTTTGAAATAATTGCTGTTTTAGTTGAACAAAAGGTGATTTAAAGAATCATTGTAATCATTTGATGACGTTTTTTTTTTTTTTTTGTGTTCACTTTGCCACATTCAAATTGAAAAAAACAAAACATCTAAAGTTTTCGATTCGGGCGATTCAAAAATTTATCGACTCGGACGTTATGAATTGAAAAAATCAGTAAATCCGAAAAAGACATAAAACGAATTCCGAATACAAAAATCAGCGAATCAACCAGATTCAACTAAATTAAATACTGTAACTAGATTAACGAATCAAAACGAAATGAAGCAAATTTTTTCGTCATGCACATTTCATGCAGGATTCCCGATCCTTGGGTATTGCTTTCTTCCCACTAACTCAGCTGAACTCATTATGATTCTTGACTTCTTTAGGTGTCGTGCACACTGGACATCAGTCTTTGATCTATTGAGATCAAAGGATGGAGTCCAGGGCTGCTGTTAGATAACTACAGGACCCCATACAGATAGCCTGACATGGGGCCCCATACAGATAATGCTTCAGTTATGAATGAACACAGTGAGTGATCAGCATCTATCACTCATTGTGTTCATTCAGGAAAGGAAGGGGCTGATAAATATTACATTTACCATACTTACCCCACTCTCTATTTTGACGGATTCTTTTGTGTGCTTGCAGATGCCAGCAGGAAGGAGGGGAGGGAAGCCAGCATCACTGTGGGGTGGGGGGGGGCGCACACAGGGGGGCCTGGACAGCAGTGGGAAGCATTTGGTGCACAGGGAAGGTGGTCAGTGTAGCAGGGGGCCATAAATGGAACTGATCCCCTGTATGGCTCTCTCTGCAGCAGCCAAAAGCCAATGGGAGGGAGAGGAGAAGAAGCCAGCTTTCAGCTGCTGTAGAGAGAGACATACAGGGGATTTGTTTGAGTTTACTATGCTTCAGTTTGTGAATGAATGGGAAGCTCTGTACAGAGCTATTCCTGTCCATTCATTCTGTGCAGCTGAGGCTGCAGAGATGAAGATGGAGGGCTGCGTCCTACATCTCCTTATTCTGTCTCAAAGGTGAAACATCAGAGGTCTATTTAGCCTCCTGATATCTCACCAAAGCCCCCGGGGCTCCTAAAAAAATTTAAAAATATATAATTAAAAAAAAATGAATTGCAAAAAATTTGTTAAAATGTATTTGTTATCATTTTATATATATACTTTTTTACCATTTTTTTTATTATTTGTTTATATATATATATATATATATATATATATATATATATATATATATATATATATATAAAATTAACAAATGATAACAAATAATAAACAAAAATTGTAAAAAAGTAATAAAAAAATAAAATAAAATAAAAAAATTACTGACACCAGTGGTGGAACTACCAGGGTCGCAAAGTTTTCACTTGCAACCAAGCCCTGGCATTCCACCACTGGGATTGGTGAGAAGGGCCCCAGGCTCGGGGGGGCAGGGGGGCCCTTGACGGTTTCTTGCACCAGGGGGGCCTGGGGGTTCTAGTTATGCCTGTGACTGGCTCCCAATAGTGTTGGTTGGGGTTCCTCAAGACCTGAAAATGATTTTAAGGGTTCCTCTGGGGTAAAAAAGGTGGAGAAAGGCTGCTCTAAATAAACCTTTTTAGTCGGGACAGAAAGTGATGGACAAAAAAGGAAGGAAGAGCATAAATATCTTCCAATAGGAAAACAAGAAACCTCTCTTTTAGGGGCACCAACAGCAATGAAAGCCCTTATTAGTAGCTTGGGGAAGAATCAAAACCTCCATCAAGTTTTTATTGGTGTTTATATCGTAATTGGGTAAATTCCCAGATTTTCCACTGTACAACTAACATCCGTCGGAATTCACATTGATTTTGTAACACATTATATACTGGTTTAAGTAAAATCATAGAGAAAATCTTCTGTACAATCTTGAGCTCCCTGGAGCCGACCTTTGTTTCCGCTGAGAACAATAATCTATATATACATTGAAGACTGTCCTTCTGAGAACAGAAAGTGATTTAATTGTCTTTCTCCATCGTCAGTGCTGACTGTTCCGGCCATGTATTATTCAGTAATGTTTTTTACTGCTCACTCTCCGCATAAAGAATTACTAAAGGCCAACACATGAAAGACCTTCCTCTTCCCAGTGGAGAGGCTGGGATAAAAACAACGTCTGTTATGTTATATACAGCCTGCTGACTTTTCTGGAATCTGACCCAATAAATTCTGGTGTATTGCCTACATATCTAATGCTCAGTGTTTCATCATCTCTTTATTTCAGGGCCCGGGGAACTTCACAAGGAGAAATCCACAGAAGGTGCCGCAGGTCAGCCATCTTGGTTTATCATGACATTCGTGATGAATACAGAGATAGATGTTTTATGACCTAATATCTTAATGCGGTAAAGCGATGAAAAGTAATACCGCGTTGTATATTGGTGTGCTTTTACAAAACAAGAATGTTGCATATAAAAACTACTTACGGTTGTAAAAAAAAAAAAATACAGGACATACAATGTCCCATACAATGTCACATACATGCATACACACACATACACACACTAACTAGCCTTTCCTAGCAAATTAACAATGCCATTAGATAGTATGCAGTAAGGGTACACTCAAAATTGCCTAACTACTGTGCATACCACTTACAGCTGTAGGAAAACAATACAGAGTGCCACAAACACACACACACACACACACACACACTAACTAGCCTTTCCTAGCAAATTAACAATGCCAATAGTTAGTATAAGGTAATAAAAAAATCAGTTAGCTTCTGTTATAGCTGGTCCACAATTTCCTCCTAGAACAGGACTTCTGACATTAAGTGTTCAAAGGAAAGCTGAATGTTGATCTGGTTTTCTTGTAATGTAGATATAGTGCTTTCCGCAGGGTGAAGTCCCACTTCCAGTTCGTGATGTTGCCATTTTATTTAGAAAGTTTACTAGACATTAGGCATAACCCTTTAATAACCCTTGAAGGTAAACATTTCCTAACTCCAAAACCTGGATGGCATTGTAGTGTCCTACATGCCATGGGTCAAATATGTCAAAAGGTCAATGTATTTTTTATTCTTATTTACAAAGCCTAGGTCCAGTGTTTGACAAAAGCTCCTATAACCACTTCAGAGTGGGTATACATGGATGATACCTGCAGCTACAGGCATCATCCCAGTATTGTTGTTTAGAGGATAGCCTTATCTGTCATCGGTTTCTGTGTATTTAGTACCGGTAATTTATTATTATTTAAATCAAAAGTGTGACCTTTCATCTGCACGTGATATTAATGAAAACAAGAGTAGAAAAAAAAAAAATTCAAACAAAATGTATTCCTATTTAACCCCTTAATAAGCCTTAGTTAATCATAATCAGCCCTAATTAAGCCCATCTTCCTTTTCTCCCCCTGTTTTGTTTTTATGCTGTTTATTTATTTTTACCATTCTTTTTTTTTTTTGCTTCATATTTTTTTTAACCTTTAAATGCTGTATTTTTAGACAGGATAAATTATAGAATTAAATGTATATTTTTTTTATTGACAGTAAATTATTATTATTACTATTATTATTATTATTATTATTAACGATTTATATAGCGCCAACAGTTTACGCAGCGCTTTACAATGTATAGGGGGGACAACACAATTACAGTACAATAGGTACAGGAGGGCCCTGCTCGTAGAGCTTACATTCTAAAGGGACTTTTTCGTAATACTAACACTGGACAAAATAGAAAAGAAAAAACACTTTTTATTTTTATCTTTATTAATAGATTTCAATATTGGCAAAAAAAAAAAAAAAAAAAAAACTTTCTAATCTATATATTACTTTTTTATGTTAAATTTTACAAAATAAAGCCATAGTGGAAAGGTAAAAATGACTTTTATAAGGAATATGAGGTTAGGTGCGTATTGGGAACATGCACGAAATCAAGCATTTTCTCAAAAAACGCACAGAAATATGTTTCCCTTTAGCAGATGCATGGAGGTATCATTTATTGTTGTTGACACCCCCACACCTCTGCTATCACCCACACCAAACCACATGGTGTCGCATTCCCAAAGCAGTTCGGTGTGGCCCGATTTTAAAAAAGGGTCAGGGGTTTCTTTTGAGTGTTTCTCGTGCGTAAGGCAGCATTGCACCTGTATTGTGTGAACTTAGCCTAAAGGTAACTGGTTAAAAAGCCTTGCAAAATATCTGCGTTCAGATGTCAACTTCTGGCCTACTTGTACGCTTTAAATTATTGGTTTTTGCAGGTTCAGAAAAGCCGATTCCCCCCATGTTCCTGGAGAGATTCACCAACAAAAAAGTGATGAAGGGATCCAGTATCACACTCTCTGTCAAGATTGAAGGTAAAATACAGGGAACTATTTACAATATTATAAAAAGGATTCTAAGTAAATGCCTAAATATAACCACAGATATGGAGGTCACCAGATCCAGCCAGTTGATAATATGGTATCCACATCCGGTTGGTTATATAGTTACATAGTTAGTCAGGTTGAAAAAAGACACAAGTCCATCCAGTTCAAATACCCAATTCTATACCCACAGTTGATCCAGAGGAAGGCGAAAAAACACCAGCAGAGCATGATCCAATTTGTTAAAGCAGGGCAAAAAATTCCTTCCTGATCCCCCGAGAGGCAATCGGATTTTCCCTGGGTCAACTTTACCTATAAATGTTAGTACTCCGTTATATTATGTACATTTAGTAAATAATCCAGGCCTTTCTTAAAGCAATCCACTGAGCTGGCCAGAACCACCTCTGGAGGGAGTCTATTCCACATTTTCACAGCTCTTACTGTGAAGAAACCTTTCCGTATTTGGAGATGAAATCTCTTCTCCTCTAGACGTAAAGAGTGCCCCTTGTCCTCTTTGTTGACTGTAAGGCCGCGTACACACGCGGGGACTGTTCGCTCAACTTTGTCCGTCAAACAGTTTCAGCAAACAGTCCGCTCAAAATTAGCATGGACGGACTTGCCCACACACGACGAACGAACAGTTTGCTGAAACCGTGCGCGATGACGTGAACGGCACGTACGACGGGACGGAAAATACAACGTCATATACACTGCATTACAACTTTCGGCGTGTAAATCCTTTCTGAGCATGCGCGGAACAAGCCTACACACGAGGGGACTGTTCGCTGAAACCAAGTTTCAGCGGACAGTTTTTCGGAAATTCCGAAAAACTTTGTTCAGCAGACTGTTCGCTGAAACTGTCCGCTGAAAGCCCACACACGGGCGGACTGTCCGCCGAAACACTGTTCAGCGGACAAAGTTGGGCGAACAGTCCCCGCGTGTGTACGCGGCCTAAAGTGAATAACTCAACACCAAGTTCACTATATGGACCCCTTATATATTTGTACATGTTGGTCTTATCCCCCTTAATCTCTTCTTATCAAGAGTGAATAAATTCAGTTCCTCTAATCTTTCCTCAGAGCTGAGCTCCTCCATGCCTCTTATCAGTTTGGTTGCCCTTCTCTGCACTTTCTCCAGTTCCCAGATATACTTTTTGAGAACTGGTGCCCAAAACTGAACTGCATATTCCAGATGAGGTCTTACTAATGATTTTGTGATTTGGTGATACGGTATCATCATCCAGTTGGGGACATGGTATCCATTCCTCATCCAGTTGGGGACTGATATCCTCATCCAGTTTGTGATATGATATCCTCATCTAGTTGAGGATATGGTATCCTTGTTCGGTTAATGATATGGTATCCTTGTTCGGTTAATGATATGGTATCCTCAACCAGTTGGTGATATGGTACCCCCATCTATCTGGTAATATGGTATCCTCATCCAGTTGGTGATATAGTATTCTCATCCAGTTGGTAATATTGTATTCTCATCCAGTTTGGTGATATACGGTACTATTCTCATCCAGTTGGGGACATGGTATCCATCCAGTTGGGGACATGGTATCCATCCAGTTAGGGGCATGGTATCCTCATTCAGTTGGGGACATGGTAGCCTCATCCAGTTGGGGACATGGTATCCTTATCCAGTTGGGGACATGGTATCCATCCAGTTGGGGACATGGTATCCATCCAGTTGGGGGCATGGTATCCTCATTCAGTTGGGGACATGGTAGCCTCATCCAGTTGGGGGCATGGTATCCTCATCCAGTTAATGATATGGTATCCTCATACAGTTGGTAATATGGTATTGTCATCCAGTTGTAGACATGGTATCGTCATCCAGTTGGGAACATAGTAGCCTCATCCAATTGGGGATATGGTATCCTTATCCAGTTGGGGATATGGTATCTTCGCCCAGTTAATGATATAGTATCCTCATCCAGTTAATAATATGGTATCCTCGTCCAGTTGGGGACATGGTATCCTCACCCAGTTAATGATATGGTATCCTCATCCAGTTTGATATATTTATTAATATATCATCAATAATATTTGATATTATATTTATATTAAATGTACCATATACAGTATCTAATGACAGGTCCACTTTAAGGAAGTGAGGGATGTTGCACATAGAACATTTTCACACTTGTAGGGCTTTGCGCCAGCGTGCTAATTTCTGTATTGTTCGGCCACGTCAGGAATCCCGTCCCCAACCATCACCTGGTTGAAGGAGGAGTCTCCGGAAGACGTTCTATGGATCAAGCCGGACACCCCAGGCTACAAGGTGGCCAGCTCCAACAGGCACCACAGTCTCATCCTGCTGGACGTCGGCACTGAGTTCTCCGGGACGTATACTTGCATCGCCACTAATAAAGTCGGCCAGTCCATCTGCTCTGCATCTGTTGAAGTCTTAGACGGTAAGCTTCAAAGTCCAGCATACACACGTCTAGCATCTTTTGCTTTACAGGAAGTGGTAGGAAATACATATGTCTAATGGGGACACAAACTACTGACAATAGTTTTTATACTGTCTGTGTCAACCGCAACTCGAATTTCCAGTGTGAACTAAAATCTACCCTATGGGCAGTACCGGGACAGGGTTGTCCAGTGCCCAGGGCAAGGATCCAGAATTGCGCCCCCCACTGTTAATATATGCTCTATCACCCTGGGTCCATTCTTTGCCCCTTTGCTTCACTGCTCCTGGGGAAGCTGGCACTCCTACCCACCCCTTGTCCTGGCCTTGCCCATGGGAAAAAAATCTAGAGGTATGTAGTAGATGGAGCTTCGTCTGGATCTCTGATCTGTACAGTTTTTATTATGCATAGGGGTGTATTTATAAAAATAAAAAATAAAATTCAAATGTTCTCAGACTATATTCTCTGTAGATCGAATATGTAAATATGGGCAGTTCAGTAGCTAAGTGGTTATCACTTCTGCCTAGCAGCACTAGGGTTGTCAGTTCAAATCCCAACCATGGCACTACCTGCCTGGAATTTGCATGTTCTCCTTGTGACTGCATGGGTTTTCCTCCGGGTACACCAGTTTCCTCCCACACTCCAAAGACATGCTGGTAGGTTAATTGGATCCTGTCTAAATTGACCCTAGTGTGTGTATGAATGTGAGTTAGGGGACCTTAGATTGTAAACACCTTGAGGGCAGGGCTGATGTGAATGTGCATTGTACAGATATATGTAATGCACTACATAAATTAATGGCACTATATAAGTACCTGTAATAAATAAAAGGGGAAAATAATGCACTATGGCCACTAGATGGCTATAACTATCATAGGAAATAGGGATGCCCCCTCTAGTGGCCATAATGTTGTATTTTCCTCATTCACACTTCACTTAGCCTGAGAACGTTGATTTTGTCCCATTCGCATAAAATGAATTTACGTGCAGTTTCGATGAATGAACGACTATCCAAATGTTTTATACATTCATCCCTTAGGCCGCATACACACGGGCGGACTGTCTGACGGACTTGTTTCAGCGGACAATCCGCTCGTGTGTGGGCTTCAGCGGACTTTTTCAGCGGACAGTCTGGCGGACTAAGTCTTTCGGAATTTCCGTAATATTGTCCGTCCAAACTTGGTTTCAGCGGACAGTCCGCTCGTGAGTAGGCTAGTTCGACGGACTAAGTATGGCGCATGCTCAGAAAGGATTTACACGGCGGAAGGTTGCATTGCAGTGTATTGGACGTCGTATTTCTAGTCCCGTCGTACGTGCTGTACACGTCATCGCGCAAGCTTTCGGCGGACTGTCTGTTCATCGTGTGTGGTCAAGTCCGTTCATTCGAAAGTAGGACGGACTGTCCGTCGGATTGTCTGACGGACTTAGTTGGGCAGACAGTCCGCCCGTGTGTACGCGGCCTTAGTATTACAAATTGCTATTAAAACAGTTGCAGAAAGCTGCTCACAGGTTCTAGGATGGTGGTTTTGTAACTATAGGTGTACTCTTAAGCCCCATACACACTATCAGATTTTCTGCTGATTCTTTCCTTCAGATTTACCAAAACCATATAATATGAGGTCAATCCTTAGGAGTTTCAATTTGTATGCAATCAGGCAGGCCCTTCACTACATGGTTTTGGTAAATCTGAAGGGAAAAATCTGCAGAAAATCTGATAGTGTGTATGGGGCTTAAGATGAAAGAAAGGCGGAGCAGCACAAAAAAGTTGAAGTTTTAGATGTTACAGATCCGCTTTATTTATTTATGGGAAAATACCAACATGTACCAACATCAGACAACCACCCCCCCCCCCCCCCCTCCGTCCTTTCTTCAGGGCTAAGGTAACCACAGCAACAAAAGTATCTAAAATATCTGATGATAGATGCAAATTACAATTTAATTTTGATTTTGATTTTTAATTCGCATCCACTGTATCATCAAATGTTTTAGGTTCTATTCTTATTGTGCTTTATAATGTTTTGTGACCAGTCCTGATGAAGTAGCAGTGAAACCCTGAAAAGCGTTTCTATTTTCCTACAATAAAGAAGATCCATAAAATATCTGACACTCTGTTGAGTCCTCATTTGGCACTCAGTTTTTTTTTTCTTCCAGTAATTAAAATCTGAAAGAAATTTTTACTCTTTCCCTCTCTATCCATAACGCCCCCCGTTATGGAGGGGGAAATTGTCTGCAGTTAAGTTTTAAATATGAAAGTTTCACCCAAATAAACACATGGACATGCGACTCCTTCTGTTAGAGTTTGTAATTTGTAATATTTAATTACGTCTCATTTTTATAGAGAAAGAAGCACAGCTCCTGGAGAAAGCAGATAAAATCGCGAAGGACGTATTGAAGAGCGCTGTACCCGGGTGAGTACGGGAATAAGACCCAGGACTTTGTTTTCCGTGGGATTGGGGCGGTACGCCATACACACACACATATACCCTGTTTTCCCCGAAAATAAGACCTAGCATGATTGTCGGTGATGGCTGCAATATAAGCCCTACCCCCCAAATAAGCCCTACCCTGTTTCCCTGAAACGAAAGCCCTATCCTGAAACTAAGACCTACAAGGACTTTAACTAGGGCTTATTTGGGGGGTAGGGCTTATATTGCAGCCATCACCGACAATCACGCTAGGTCTTATTTTCGGGGAAACAGGGTAGTAGGACCATGGACAACAATCGTAGCCACCCTCTAATAGGAAGTGAGATCACAGCAGCAAAATAAAAGGAATTTGGATATTTGGAGGAGGATGAGAGCATTAGAGAGGACTTTTGTGAGTTAAGAATACATACTGGAATATAGTTTCCTTTATCTTTTCTAGAATACACATATATTTTATGCAAAACCTGCTTTCTGCTAAAATAACGTATTCATTATATTCATTTTATTTTTTTATTTTTTTGGGGGGGGGGGGGGGGATAGGTATGATGAAGGGAAGGAGAAGGAAGTCCTGCCCTCCGCACTAGACATCTGAAAATCATTTCCTTCCGAATTCGTATTTTTTAACGAATTTAGACAAATTAACAAAAACCTGTTTAACAAATGTTTCCGAATATTCGGAAATTTGAATATTCTAAAAATGTGCAAATTCACAAATTCGAAATTTCCGAAATTCTAAATTTCGGAAACATCGAAAATCCGAAAATGAGAATGAAAATCCGAAAATTCAAAAAGAACGAAAATCAAAAAATGAGAACAAAAAAATTCGAAAAAATCTGAAATAATAACTAACTAATAATAACTATTACTAAACTATTAAATTATACCCTGTTTCCCCAGAAAATAAGACCTAGCGTGATTGTCGGTGATGGCTGCAATATAAGCCCTACCCCCCCAAATAAGCCCTACCCTGTTTCCCTGAAACAAAGCCCTACCCTGAAACTAAGACCTACAAGGACTTTAACTATGGCTTATTTGGGGGGTAGGGCTTATATTGCAGCCATCACCGACAATCACGCTAGGTCTTATTTTCGGGGGAAACAGGGTAGGTATTGGAATTTCCTTTCAAATTTGGCTGTTAGTGAACGTAATGAATACAAATTTATCTGAAGTTACGAATTAGCGGAAATTATGAATGCCGCATCTAAACGAATGAAACGTAACAAATGACTTTTTATTATTATTATTATTTATTGTTAATAATTCGTTATGTTCCATTTGATTAGATGCGGCATTCGTTGTTTTAGGTAAATCGTAACCTTCAGATAAATTCGTATTCATTATGTTCACTACCCTGTTTCCCCCAAAATAAGACCTAGCGTGATTGTCGGTGATGGCTGCAATATAAGCCCTACCCCCCCCCCCCCCCCAAATAAGCCCTACCCTGTTTCCCTGAAACAAAGCCCTACCCTGAAACTAAGACCTACAAGGACTTTAACTATGGCTTATTTGGGGGGTAGGGCTTATATTGCAGACAATCACGCTAGGTCTTATTTTCGGGGAAACAGGGTAACAGCCAAATTTGAAAGGAGATTCCAATACCTATAATTTAATAGTTATTATTAGTTAATTTAGTTAAACCTTCAGATAAATTCGTATTCATTACGTTCACTAACAGCCAAATTTGAAAGGAGATTCCAATACCTATAATTGAATAGTTATTATTAGTTAGTTATTATTTTGAATTTTTGGATTTTCTTTCATATTTTCGAATTTTCGGATGTTTGAATCCCTGAATTTTCATATTTCCGAATTCTCTAATTTACGAATTTACAAAAAACAAAAAAAAACAAACAAACAAACGAATGAAATGAAAATGAAAGAATTTTTCGGCAGTGCACATCTCTACTCTGAACCTGGTGACCCCGATTCACCAAGCTGGAATAGCATTTTATAGCATTTTATAGCATTTTATATACTGAAACAGAAAGAAAAAACGGGAGGCGGTGCCCCAAAAGAGGGCCTTCTAATGGTGTTCAATTGTCTGGTACCTCATCCTACCCTGTTTCCCCGAAAATAAGACCTAGCGTGATTGTCGGTGATGGCTGCAATATAAGCCCTACCCCCAAAATAAGCCATAGTTAAAGTCCTTGTAGGTCTTAGTTTCAGGGTAGGGCTTAGTTTCAGGGAAACAGAGTAGGGCTTATTTGGGGGGTAGGGCTTATATTGCAACCATCACCGACAATCACGCTAGGTCTTATTTTCGGGGGAAACAGGGTATGATCAGATTGCACAGAAAACCCACTAGTACACTGAAATGAGGGCTATAACGGTACCAATGTAATCCAATATCAAAACAATTTTATTGTACAAAGTTTAAAATGTATAAACATGACAAAAAAAAAAAAAAGTATATGATCACACCACAGACATAAACAATAGGCTTGTGCAGTTCGTTTCGTAACATATTGAAATTCGTCCGAATTTTGCATCATTCGGATGCATCCGAATAAAAAAATAACGAATTTCAACGAAAGAAATTATAGCGGATATAACGAATGAATTCGACATGATTCGGTAATTTGTTAAAGATCTAATGGAACAAAATGTCAACTCAAAGTAAATCTTACAGTCCAATCAGCAAATTAATTTTGTGCCGGAGGTTGGATTACTGGCAAAAGTGCATTCCTGAGAACTGAGTGAGAAGGGTGTTGTATTGTATTAGAGCCGAGGAGAAGAGATGTTGTCATTGTGTGTGTTAAATAGATTCAATAAACAAACGACTTTCCAAACTACCCTGTTTACCCCGAGAATAAGACCTAGCGTGATTGTCGGTGATGGCTGCAATATAAGCCTTACCCCCCCCCCAAATAAGCCATAGTTAAAGTCCTTGTAGGTCTTAGTTTCAGGGTAGGGCTTCGTTTCAGGGAAACAGGGTAGGGCTTATTTGGGGGGGGGGGGGGTAGGGCTTATATTGCAGCCATCACCGACAATCATGCTAGGTCTTATTTTCGGGGAAACAGGGTAGTGAACATAATGAATACGAATTTACCTGAAGGTTACGATTTACCTAAACAACGAATGCCGCATCTAAACAAATGGAACATAACGAATTATTAATAATAAATAATAATAAAAAGTCATTTGTTACGTTCCATTCATTTAGATGCGGCATTCATAATTTCCGCTAACTCGTAACTTCAGATAAATTTGTATTCATTACGTTCACTAACAGCCAAATTTGAAAGGAAATTCCAATACCTACCCTGTTTCCCCGAAAATAAGACCTAGCGTGATTGTCGGTGATGGCTGCAATATAAGCCCTACCCCCCTAATAAGCCCTAGTTAAAGTCCTTGTAGGTCTTAGTTTCAGGGTAGGGCTTCGTTTCAGGGAAACAGGGTAGGGCTTATTTGGGGGGGGGGGGGTAGGGCTTATATTGCAGCCATCACCGACAATCACGCTAGGTCTTATTTTCGGGGGAAACAGGGTACGAATCATTATCACCAATATATATACAGTGGTGTGAAAAAGTGTTTGCCCCCTTCCTCATTTCCTGTTCCTTTGCATGTTTGTCACACTTAAGTGTTTCGGAACATCAAACCAATTTAAACAATAGTCAAGGACAACACAAGTAAACACAAAATGCAATTTGTAAATGAAGGTGTTTATTATTAAAGGTGAAAAAAAATCCAAACCATCATGGCCCTGTGTGAAAAAGTGATTGCCCCCTAAACCTAATAACTGGTTGGGCCACCCTTAGCAGCAAAAAAACTGCAACCAAGCGTTTGCGATAACGTGCAATGAGGCTTTTACAGCGTCCTGGAGGAATTTTGGCCCACTCATCTTTGCAGAATTGTCCTAATTCAGTTACATTAGAGGGTTTTCGAGCATGAACGGCCTTTTTAAGGTCATACCACAACATCTCAATAGGATTCAGGTCAGGACTTTGGCTAGGCCACTCCAAAGTCTTCATTTTGTTTTTCTTCAGCCATTCGGTGGTGGACTTGCTGGTGTGTTTAGGATCATTGTCCTGCTGCAGAACCCAAGTTCGTTTCAGCTTGAGTACACGAACAGATGGTCGGACATTCTCCTTCAGGATCTCTTGGTAGACAGCAGAATTCATAGTTCCTTTTATCACGGCAAGTCTTCCAGGTCCTGAAGCAGCAAAACAGGCCCAGACCATCACACTACCACCACCATATTTTACTGTTGGTATAATGTTCTTTTTATGAAATGCAGTGTTCCTTCTACGCCAGATATACTTGGACACACACCTTCCAAAGAGTTCCACTTTTGTCTCATCGGTCCACAGAATGTTGTCCCAAAAGTCTTGGGGATCATCAAGATGTGTTGTGGAGAAATTGAGACGAGCTTTGATGTTCTTTTTGCTCAGCAGTGGTTTTCTCCTTGGAACTCTGCCATGCAGGCCATTTTTGCCCAGTCTTTTCCTGATGGTGGAGGCATGAACGCTGACCTTAACTGAGGCAAGTGAGGCCTGCAGTTCCTTGGACGTTGTTGTGGGGTCTTTTGTGACCTCTTGGATGAGTCGTCGCTGCGCTCTTGGGGTAATTTTAGGCGGCCGGCCACTCCTGGGAAGGTTCACCACTGTTCCATGTCTTCGCCATTTGTGGATAATGGCTCTCACTGTGGTTCGCTGGATTCCCAAAGCTTTGGAAATGGCTTTATAACCCTTTCCAGACTGATAGATCTCAATTACTTTCTTTCTCAATTGTTCCTGAATTTCTTTGGGTCTCGGCATGATGTGTAGCTTTTAAGTATCTTCTGGTGGACCTTACTGTGTCAAGCAGCTCCTATTTAAGTGATGCCTTGATTGTGAACAGGTGTGGCAATAATCAGGCCTGGGTGTGGCTAGAGAAATTGAACTCAGGTGTGGACAACCACAGTTATAGTATGTTTTAACAAGGGGGGGCAATCACTTTTTCACACAGGGCCATGATGGTTTGGATTTTTTTTCACCTTTAATAATAAACACCTTCATTTACAAATTGCATTTTGTGTTTACTTGTGTTGTCCTTGACTATTGTTTAAATTGGTTTGATGTTCCGAAACACTTAAGTGTGACAAACATGCAAAGGAACAGGAAATGAGGAAGGGGGCAAACACTTTTTCACACCACTGTACATAAAAGGGGAGAAACACACATGAAGGAGAATTCGGGCTGCGCACCCCAAAATGCATGATAAGAATATGGGAAGTTCCCCCGGGGGGGGGGGGGTTTAATGCAGAGTATAAAAATTATATAAAAAGGTCTTTATTGAATAAATTCCAAATGCATGTTGAGTGTTAAAATATAAACTCTGGTTGGAGGAATACAATAATCATTTCATAGTACAGCCAAGCAACCATATACCGTAATCATACAGCATAACATGAGTGGCTGTACCAGTGTTAATTTCATCGACTAAAAGGACATTTTAGTCGACTAAATTAATTTGATTTTAGTCGACTAAAATACGACTAAAGCTAAAACAACTGAAATGACTAAAATACGACTAAAACTAAAATGCCATTATAGTCAAAAGACTAAAATTGAAATTTGACCGTAGTGCATGTTCATACCTCAATGTAATAATAAATAACATATTCTATTTTTCACTCCAGCAGTATGTACAGGCGTACCCCACATTTAAGTACACAATGGGGGTTTATTTACTAAAGCTGGAAAGTGCAAAGTCAGGCTCCCTTCTGCATAGAAACCAATGAGCTTCTAACCCCAGCTTGTTCAATTAATCTTTGATAATAAAACCTGGAAGCTCATTGGTTCCTATGCAGAAGGGAGCCTGATTTTGCACTTTCCAGCTTTAGTAAATAAACCCCCATTGTGTACTTATAAGTGGGGTACGCCTGTACTGTGATGAGGTAAAAATGTGCAAATTATATATTGTGATAATAAATGATAAAGGATAATAGACTCTACTACACAGTGAAAAGCGACGCACCTAAGCCCTAGCGTCGCTTACATAGTGTAGTATGCCACTATGTGCGTAAATGTGCGTGTGTCAATGCACTAAACCACAAGTGATATGACAATTGCGTATTTATATATATATATATATACACACGATATATAAACAAATGTAATAAAGAAAATATAATTTAAAAAAACTGTGATACCCAATCCTTATGTGCAAATATGATCAAAATTAAAGTCCAATGATAATATATATGAAAAATAGACGTAAAATGTAATGCAAAATTAAATCGGTGAACCAAGTCCAAAGTGTAAGTGGAATCCTTGTGTTCGCAGTCACAATAGGAAGTCACCAAGCGCTTAAGAATTATCAAAGACTTTGGTTCTGTCGGTTTTGCATGATTTTGGATGTTACACTTTGGACTTGGTTCACCAATTAAATTTAATTGGGTATCGTGTTTGTTTGTTTTTAAATTATATTTTCTTTATTACATTTGTTTATTTATCATATATATATATATATATATATATATATATATATATATATACAATCAGAGGCGTAACTTGAAGCTTGTGGGCCTCAATGCAAAAGTTGACCTGGCCCCCCCCCCAACTACCACCCACCACTTCCACCGTGTGTGCAGATACACCCACCGCACGCCAAGATACTTAAGAGTTTAGAGTTCCCAGAGTTCATCCTTACATCTTAGAATCAGAGGACAGGGATCACCCCTGGAGGATCAGAGGACAGGGATCACCCCTGGAGGATCAGAGGACAGGGATCACCCCTGGAGAATCAGAGGACAGGGATCACCCCTGGAGAATCAGAGGACAGGGATCACCCCTGGAGAATCAGAGGACAGGGATCACCCCTGGAGAATCAGAGGACAGGGATCACCGCTGTAGAATCAGAGGACAGGGATCACCCCTGGAGAATCAGAGGACAGGGATCACCGCTGTAGAATCAGAGGACAGGGATCACCGCTGTAGAATCAGAGGACAGGGATCACCCCTGTAGAATCAGAGGACAGGGATCACCCCTGGAGAATCAGAGGACAGGGATCACCCCTGGAGAATCAGAGGACAGGGAGAATCAGAGGACAGGGATCACCCCTGGAGAATCAGAGGACAGGGATCACCGCTGTAGAATCAGAGGACAGGGATCACCGCTGTAGAATCAGAGGACAGGGATCACCGCTGTAGAATCAGAGGACAGGGATCACCGCTGTAGAATCAGAGGACAGGGATCACCGCTGTAGAATCAGAGGACAGGGATCACCGCTGTAGAATCAGAGGACAGGGATCACCGCTGTAGAATCAGAGGACTGGGATCACCCCTGGAGAATCAGAGGACAGGGATCACCCCTGGAGAATCAGAGGACAGGGATCACCCCTGGAGAATCAGAGGACAGGGACCCCTGGCAGGTCCTTTGGCAGATCTCCTTTCCCATTCCAGCACTGTAAACAGCTCCTCCCCCGCCCCACAATACACAGGGCTGAAATCACATTCCTTTACACACAGTCTATCAGCCTCTCCATTCAGGAAAAGGCTCACAGCTTCTCCCCAGCCAATGAGAACAGAGGGATGTGAACTGTGGAAGGCAAAGTTTAAGCCCAGTACTGGAGCGTGGCTGTGGGGCCCGAGGGCAGAAGGGAGCTGGACTTTGCGGAGGATGTGATAATATGACAGGGAGGCTGCGGGGGCCCCCTGGAGCTAGGGGCAGGGTTGCGATTGTGACCCCTGCAACCCCTTATGCTACGCCCATGTACACAATTGTCATATCACTTATGGCCTATGGTCCAAGGCCAGAAAAGCCGGTGAGGAGTGACAGTAGGAGGACACATACGTGTCGATGCTTCAGTCCTGGTAGGGATGGCTCCTACCCTACTATCATGCAAATGGGTTTTTTCACCTTAAAGTGATACTAAAGTAAAAAATAACAAACATGTCATACTTACCTGCACTATGCAGTGGTTTTTCACAGAGAAGCCCAGATCCTCCTCTTCTCGAGTACTCCCGCCGGTGCTACTGGCCCCTTCCTCCTGCCCCCCACAGCAAGCAGCTTGCTATGTGGGCACCGGAGTCGAGACGCAGCTCTGTGTGTCCTCTCTCTCCTCATTGGCTCACTGGCTTTGATTGACAGCAGCAGGAGCCAGTGGCGCTCTGCTGTGTGTCTCAGCCAATCAAGAGGGAGAGTCTCTTGTGCAACATGGCTGGACAGAGAGGGGGCTCAGGTAAGTATTAGGGGGGCTGCTGCACACAGAAGGTTTTTTTTCACCTTAATGCATAGAATGCAGCCTTCTGCCTTTACAACCACTTTAATGCAGAGAATGCATTAAGGTAAAAAAAAACTTTAGCCTTTAGGATTCTTTAATACTTGACATGTTTGGTATCTATTCACTCGGCACAATTCCATCTATTATATTTTACCCAAAAAATTGATTATAGCATTGTATTTGTTTGCGCTAAAATTCATTTTAGTGGTTTTTTTTCCCTGAAAATATGTTTAAAAAAAGCTGCAAAAATATTGTTTTACATTTTAAAAAAATGCATCTACTACTATTTTATTCTCCAGGTCCTCGAATTTTCAGAAAATGTACAGTGCTTTGAAAAAGTATTCATACCCCTTGAGATTGTCCACATTTTGTCATGTTACAACCAAAAACGTAAATGTATTTTATTGGGATTTTATGTGATAGACCAACACAAAGTGGCACATAATTGTGAAGTGGAAGGAAAATGATAAATGGTTTTCAAATTTTCTTACAAATAAATATGTGAAAAGTGTGGGGGGTACATTTGTATGGCGCCCCCCGGAGTCAATACTTTGTAGAACCGCCTTTCTCTCCAATTACAGCTGCAAGTCTTTTTGGGGATGTCTCTACCAGCTTTGCACATCTAGAGAGGGACATTTTTGCCCATTCTTCTGTGTAAAATATTTCAAGTTCTGTCAGATTGGACGGAGAGCGTCTGTGAACAGCAATTTTCAAGTCTTGCCCCAGATTCTCAATTGGATTTAGGTCTGGACTGTGACTGGGCCATTCTAACACATGGATATACTTTGATTCCATTCCATTGTAGCTCTGGCTGGATGTTTCGGGTCGTTGTCCTGCTGGAAGGTGAACTTCCGCCCCGGTCTCAAGTCTTTTTCAGACTCCAATCCTGCGTACACACGATCTGAAATTCGGCCAGCAAAAGGCCGATGAGCGCTTTTCAAAAATGTGACCGTGTGTAGGCTCCATCAGACTTTTGCTGGTGGAATTTTGACCAGCAAAAGATTGAGAGCATGTTCTCAATTTTTTGGCTCCATCCATATTCCTATCAACTCTGACCACCTTCCCAGTCCCTGCTGAAGAAAAGCATCCCCACCACATGATGCTGCCACCACCATGTTTCACGGTGGGGATGGTGTGTTCAGGGTAATGTGCAGTGTTAGTTTTCCTCCACACATAGCGTTTTGCTTTTAGGCCAAAAAGTTCAATTTTGGCCTCATCTGACCAGATCACCTTCTTCCACATGTTTGCTGTGTCCCCCACATGGCTTCTCACAAACTGCAAACAGGACTTCTTATGACTTTCTTTCCCCAATGTCTTTCTTCTTGTCCCTCTTCCATAAAGGTCAGATTTGTGGAGAGACGACTAATAGTTGTCCTGTGGACAGATTCTCCCCCCTGAGCTGTGGATCTCTGCAGCTCCTCCAGAGTTACCATGGACCTCTTGGCTGCCTCTCTGATGAATGTTCTCCTTGCCCGGCCCGGTCAGTTTAGGTGGACGGCCATGTCTTGGTAGGTTTGCAGTTGTGCCATACTCTTTCCATTTTCCGATGATGGATTGAACAGAGCTCCGTGAGATGATCAAAGCTTGGCATATTGTTTTATAACCTAACCCTGCTTTATACTTCTCCACAACTTTATCCCTGACCTGTTTGGTGTGTTCCTTGGCTTTCATGATGCTGTTTGTTCTAAGGTTCTCTAACAAACCTCTGAGGGCTTCACAGAACAGCTGTATTTATACTGAGATTAAATTACAAACAGGTGGACTCTGTTGACTAATTAGGTGACTTCTGAAGGCAATTGGTTCCACTAGATTGTATTTAGGGGTATCAGAGTAAAGGGCGGCTGAATACAAATGCCCCCCCCCCCCTCCTCACACTTTTCACATATTTATTTGTAAAAAAAAAATTGAAAACCATTTATCATTTTACTTCCACTTCCCAATTATGTGGCACTTTGTGTTGGTCTATCACAGTGATGGTGAACCTCGGCACCCCAGATGTTTTTGAACTACATTTCCCATGATGCTCAACCACACTGAAGAATGCCTGAGCATCATGGGAAATGTAGTTCCAAAACATCTGGGGTGCCAAGGTTCTCCATCACTGGTCTATCACATAAAATCCCAATAAAATACATTTACGTTTTTGATTGTAACCTGACAAAATGTGGAAAATTAATTCTTTTTCAAAGACACCGTATACCTTTTGGGGGGGGGGGTTTCAGCAATTTCTCGCAAAAAATGCTCACCATAACGTGTGCAAAATTTTTTTTTTTTTAAATTGCCCCGGTAGACAGGTGGTCAAAAAAAAAAAAAAATTATAGCTAAAAAATAGAATAAAAAAAGTCACCTTTGCTGCAAACATCACCTTCAATCTCCCAGGACAAGTCAGAGAAGTTCGCTGTTGTGATGGGGAGGATCGTGCGCTCGCCTCTCATCATCTTCCTCTTTGTTTCCACAGAGTAATCGGAATCACAGTGCAGCCCTCAGAAGCAGACGGTATGTAAATAAAATTAGTAAATCACCAGAATTATTCATGGTAATTTCAGTCATTATAACGAGCGAAGCTTCCTCCGAGATAAACAGATCATTTTCCACCCCGCCGCCGAGCCTCCGTGAGTCACATAATACGCCGGACATGTTTGTTTACATCATTTAAATTAATTTCAGGCAACGTGGGAACACAAATCAGTACACTGACGTTGCTGCTCAGTAATACTCGGTGTACCTTGTACTGGTTGTCTGTAGCCTCCTGCAGCCAGAATCCAGAGATCTCCTCACATGTTCAGTGGGAGGGCGCTTCCTGAAAGGTGTCCTGTGTAACCCCCTTGATCGCTGTATCAAATACACTATATTACCAAAAGTATTGGGACACCTGCCTTTACACGCACATGAACTTTAATGACATCCCAGTCTTAGTTCCGTAGGGTTCAATATTGAGTTGGCTCCGCCCTTTGCAGCTATAACAGCTTCAACTCTTCTGGGAAGGCTGTACACAAGGTTTAGGAGATGTGTCTATGGGAATGTTTGACCATTCTTCCAGAAGGGCATTTGTGAGGTCAGGCGCTGATGTTGGACAAGAAGGCCTGGCTCGCAGTCTCCGCTCTGATTCATCACAAAGGTGTTCTATCGGTTTGAGGTCAGGACTCTGTGCAGACCAATCAAGTTCCTCCACCCCAAACTCGCTCATCCATGTCTCTAGGGATCGGGAGTGCGTTGCACTCAGAATGCAGGGATCAGGAGTGCGTTGCACTCAGAATGGAGAGATCGGGAATGCGTTGCACTCAGAATGCAGGGATCAGGAGTGAGTTGCACTCAAAATGCAGGGATCAGGAGTGCGTTGCACTCAGAATGTAGGGATCAGGAGTGCGTTGCACTCAGAATGTAGGGATCAGGAGTGCGTTGCACTCAGAATGCAGAGATCGGGAATGCGTTGCACTCAGAATGTAGGGATCAGGAGTGAGTTGCACTCAGAATGTAGGGATCAGGAGTGCGTTGCACTCAGAATGTAGGGATCAGCAGTGCGTTGCACTCAGAATGCAGGGATCAGCAGTGCATTGCACTCAGAATGCAGGGATCAGGAGTGAGTTGCACTCAAAATGCAGGGATCAGGAGTGCGTTGCACTCAGAATGTAGGGATCAGGAGTGTGTTGCACTCAGAATGCAGAGATCGGGAATGCGTTGCACTCAGAATGTAGGGATCAGGAGTGAGTTGCACTCAGAATGTAGGGATCAGGAGTGCGTTGCACTCAGAATGTAGGGATCAGGAGTGCATTGCACTCAGATAGCAGGGTTCAGGAGTGTGTTGCGCTCAAAATGTAGGGATCAGGAGTGCGTTGCACTCAGAATGTAGGGATCAGGAGTGCGTTGCTCTCCGAATGCAGGGTTCAGGAGTGCGTTGCACTCAGAATGGAGAGATCGGGAATGCGTTGCACTCAGAATGTAGGGATCAGGAGTGAGTTGCACTCAGAATGTAGGGATCAGGAGTGCGTTGCACTCAGAATGTAGGGATCAGCAGTGCGTTGCACTCAGAATGTAGGGATCAGCAGTGCGTTGCACTCAGAATGCAGGGATCAGCAGTGCATTGCACTCAGAATGTAGGGATCAGGAGTGCGTTGTACTCAGAATGCAGGGAATGGGAATGCGTTGCATTCAGAATGCAGGGATCTGGAGTGCATTGCACTCAGATAGCAGGGTTCAGGAGTGTGTTGCGCTCAAAATGTAGGGATCAGGAGTGCGTTGCACTCAGAATGCAGGGATCAGGAGTGCGTTGCACTCAGAATGCAGGGATCAGGAGTGCGTTGCACTCAGAATGCAGGGATCAGGAGTGCGTTGCTCTCAGAATGCAGGGATCAGGAGTGCGTTGCTCTCAGAATGCAGGGATCAGGAGTGCGTTGCTCTCAGAATGCAGGGATCAGGAGTGCGTTGCTCTCAGAATGTAGGGATCAGGAGTGCGTTGCTCTCAGAATGCAGGGATCAGGAGTGCGTTGCTCTCAGAATGTAGGGATCAGGAGTGCGTTGCTCTCAGAATGCAGGGATCAGGAGTGCGTTGCTCTCAGAATGTAGGGATCAGGAGTGCGTTGCTCTCAGAATGCAGGGATCAGGAGTGCGTTGCTCTCAGAATGTAGGGATCAGGAGTGCGTTGCTCTCAGAATGCAGGGATCAGGAGTAAATTTGCCACTGCTCTCAAAGAGCCGCCTGTGTCCAATGGACTTAGTGGGACCCATGGTAGGGCCGGCCCTGGCTAGAACCAAAATGAAAAAAAAAAAAAGGATTCTGGGTAATTCCTGGTTGTCTTGATTCCACAGGTGAAGCCAAGCCACCGAAGCAACAAATTTCCCTAACAGACGTTGGAACGGAGGAGTTCTTCCAGAAGCTGACCACACAAATCACAGAAATGGTTTCCGCCAAGTTCAGCCAAGGTTTGTCTACTTTACATCATGGTGGGCGGATCCTCCTGTGTTTTTGGCCTTCCTTGGAATAAACGGATGGACAGGAACGTACAAATATGGTGATAGCATTGCAGACATGCTTTTTTACATGCTCAACAGAATATAATGAGTTTTCAAAAGAAAGTGCCGGATAATCTATTTTCTTTCAGGCTCTCTCTCTCCAATAGAAACGTCTTCATAGCAGGCAAGGAGGAAGAAGGAGGGGGAGGAATCACTTCTTTGTCTCACTCACTTATGTATGAATAATGTAGCTTGAGTTATTGGACTCAGCAAACAGACTTTTTTTCTCACCAGAGCAGCTAAGAAAAGACAGGTGAATAGGTGTCTTGAATGCCATCTGTTGGTTGGAAATAAATAAACATCATAGTTACATAGTAGGTGAGGTTGAAAAAAGATACAAATCCATCAAGTCCAACCCATGTGTGTGATTGTATGTCAGTATTACATTGTATATCCCTGTATGTTGAGGTCGTCCAGGTGCTTATCTAATAGTTTCTTGAAACTATCAATGCCCCTCCACTGAAACCACCGCCTGTGGAAGAGAATTCCACATCCTCGCCACTCTTACAGTAAAGAACCCTCTACGTAGTTTAAGGTTAAACCTCTTTTCTTCCAATTTTAATGAGTGGCCACGTGTCTTATTAAACTCCCTTTTGCGAAAAAGTTTTCTCCCTATTGTGGGGTCACCAGTACGGTATTTGTATATTGAAATCATATCCCCTCTCAAGCGTCTCTTCTCCAGAGAGAATAAGTTCAGTGCTGGCAACCTTTCCTCATAACGAATATCCTCCAAACCCTTTATTAGCTTTGTTGCCCTTCTTTGTACTCGCTCCATTTCCAGTACATCCTTCCTGAGGACTGGTGCCCAGAACTGGACAGTATACTCCAGGTGCGGCCGGACCAGAGTCTTGTAGAGCGGGAGAATTATCGTTTTATCTCTGGAGTTGATCCCCTTTTTAATGCCAATATTCTGTTTGCTTTGTTAGCAGCAGTTTGGCATTGCTGAGCCCATCATCTACTAGGACCCCCAGATCCTTCTCCATCCTAGATCCCCCCAGAGGTTCTCCCCCCAGTGTATAGATTGCATTCATATTTTTGCCACCCAAATGCATTATTTTACATTTTTCTACATTTAACCTCATTTGCCATGTAGTTGCCCCTCCCCCCCATTCATTTGTTCAGATCTTCTTGCAAGGTTTCCACATCCCGCGGAGTAGTTGTTGCCCTGCTTAGCTTAGTAGCGTCAGCAAATACAGAGATTGACTGATTACCCCATCCCCATCCTCCAGGTCATTTATGAACAAAATAAATAGGATTGGTCCCAGCACAGAACCCCGGGGGACCCCACTACCCACTCCTGACCATTCCGAGTACTCCCCATTTATCACCACCCTCTGAACTCGCCCTTGTAGCCAGTTTTAAATCCATGTACTCACCCTATGGTCCATGCCAACAGACCTTATTTTGTACAGTAAATGTTTATGGGGAACTGTGTCAAATGGTTTTGCAAAATCCAGATACACCACATCTATGGGCCTTCCTTTATCTAGATACACCACGTCTACGGGCCTTCCTTTATCCAGATACACCACGTCTACGGGCCTTCCTTTATCCAGATACACCACGTCTACGGGCCTTCCTTTATCTAGATACACCACGTCTACGGGCCTTCCTTTATCCAGATACACCACGTCTACGGGCCTTCCTTTATCTAGATACACCACGTCTACGGGCCTTCCTTTATCCAGATACACCACGTCTACGGGCCTTCCTTTATCCAGATACACCACGTCTACGGGCCTTCCTTTATCTAGATACACCACGTCTACGGGCCTTCCTTTATCTAGATGGCAACTCACCTTCTCATAGAAGGATAACAGATTGGTTTGGCAAGAACGATTCTTCGTGAATCCATGCTGATTACTGCTAATTATACCGTTCTCATTACTAAAATCTTGTATATAGTCCCTTATCATCCCCTCCAAGAGTTTACATACTATTGATGTTAGGCTAACTGGTCTGTAATTCCCAGGGATGTATTTTGGGCCCTTTTTAAATATTGGTACTACATTGGCTTTTCTCCAATCAGCTGCCACCATTCCAGTCAGTAGACTGTCAGTAAAAATTAGGAACAATGGTCTGGCAATTACTTGACCGAGTTCCCTAAGTACCCTCGGTTGCAAGCCATCTGGTCCCAGTGATTTATTAATGTTAAGTTAAGTTAATCCTGTCACTATTCCTCCCTATTCTATCCAATCCTGTCACTATACCTCCCTATACTATCCAATCCTGTCACTATACCTCCCTATACTATCCAATCCTGTCACTATACCTCCCTATACTATCCAATCCTGTCACTATACCTCCCTATACTATCCAATCCTGTCACTATACCTCCCTATACTATCCAATCCTGTCACTATACATCCCTATACTATCCAATCCTGTCACTATACATCCCTATACTATCAAATCATGTCACTACGCCTCCCTATGCCATCCAATCCTGTCACTATACCTCCCTATACTATCCAATCCTGTCACTATACCTCCCTATACTATCCAATCCTGTCACTATACCTCCCTGTCTCTATACCTCCCTATACTATCCAATCTTGTCTCTCTACCTCCCTATGCAGGGCAGGACTTACCATTGGGTTTGACTGGGCTCAAGCCCATGGGCCCCACCAAATAGGGGGCCCCGCCGAGATATATAGCCGAGTGTACTTGGCTCGGCTTTGCTCACATTCACACTCAGTCCCGCCCTATGATGGACATAACACAGGGACATGGGCGTGACCGTGAGCTAAGCCGAGTACACTCAGCTACTCTCTGCTCCGCTCGGGACTGCAACAGGACCTGAGAGCCGCCGAGAGGACTCGAGAGACACCAAGATACACAGGACTGTATCTCCGCGGCGCCATTTTTAAACTTCAAGACTGCAATGACAAGGCTACAAATGACAAGGCTGCAAATGACACTGGGGCAAGGCTGCAGATGGATGGGCAAGGTTGTAGATGGGCACTTATAAGGCTGCATTGATGGGCATTTAAATGTAATTTTTTTTCCTTAAACTTCCCTCCTAAACTTCGGGGCGTGTTATACGCCGATAAATCCAATAATGTATAGAAGGTAGGGCCCGAAAGTGACTCAAGCCCAGGAGCCCTTACCACCCTAAGTCCTGCCCTGTCCCTATGCCATCCAATCCTGTTACTATACCTCCCTATACTATCCAATACTGTCAATATACCTTCCAATACTATCCAATCCTGTCTATATACCTCCCCATACTATCCAATCCTGTCACTATACCTCCCTATACTATCCAATCCTGTCACTATACCTCCCTATACTATCCAATCCTGTCACTAAACCTCCCTATACTATCCAATCCTGTCAATATACATACCTATACTATCCAATCCTGTCACTATACCTCCCTATACTATCCAATCCTGTCACTATACCTCCCTATACTATCCAATCCTGTCACTATACCTCCCTATACTATCCAATCCTGTCACTATACCTCCCTATACTATCCAATCCTGTCATTATACCTTCCTATACTATCCAATCCTGTCACTATACCTCCCTATACTATCCAATCCTGTCATTATACCTTCCTATACTATCCAACCCTGTCTCTATACCTCCCTATACTATCCAATCCTGTCACTATACCTCCCTATATTATCCAATCCTGTCACTATACCTCCCTATACTATCCAATCCTGTCACTATACCTCCCTATACTATCCAATCCTGTCACTATACCTCCCTATACTATCCAATCCTGTCACTATACCTCCCTATACTATCCAATCCTGTCACTATACCTCCCTATACTATCCAATCCTGTCAATATACATACCTATACTATCCAATCCTGTCACTATACCTCCCTATACTATCCAATCCTGTCATTATACCTCCCTATACTATCCAATCCTGTTACTATACCTCCCTATACTATCCAATCCTGTCATTATACCTTCCTATACTATACAACCCTGCCACTATACCACTCAATGCTACGCAAACCTGACACTATACAAAACTATGCCTGATACTGTATACTCCTGACCTCCCCTCTACTGTGTCCTCCAACCCCCCCCCCCCCCATACTGTGTACAGTCATACATAAATACAGGCCGCTGATAGGCTGGGATAGGCATTTATGACAGGGGTCAGTGTGTACAGGGAGGGAGATAGTTTCAATAAGTAGTGGGAGCAGTGTATACAGAAAAAAAAGAGTAAGTGTATATGGGGGAGGGGGGGGGCACAATGTGTATATAGAATAAGAGTATTGTGTGCAGACGGTAAGATGATTCACTTCTCTGCAAAACAAAAAACGTCTTTTCTTGCTCTTTATATATACATTGCGCTGCTTATATCCAGGAAATTTATCTTTGACTCAGAATGTGAGAAATGCCAAATATTGCGCACGTGTTTGCGTCACGCCATATATCCGTGCAGCAGTTATGTGTTATTAGTACAGATACATAGACAGGGAGTGCGTTGGCGGTTAAAGCTGTGACCGTGTGATACGTTTATATATTGGTAGTTTATACCCTGCGAGGTTTACCTGGAGGTTATCAGTATTCTGAGATTGGGAGAAGATTGTACGGAGGGAGACAGAGATCTGTACTCCGTGTTCACGCTGAGAGAAGACATTAGTCAGCGCTCGCTACTCAATATGTACATAAATTTACATTCTCCGGCAGCTTCCCTTCCTGTAACTGACAATTCTCTCCAATAAGATCATTTTCTGTACTGGAGAAAAGTTTGTCAAAAGTAACCTAACTTGAGAACAAAAAAATGTAATATATTGCTTCTAACCAGTCCTTAGATGTGGTGGCTGCATTCGTTTTCTTTTTTAACCACTTCAGCCCCGAAAGGTTTTACCCCCTCTTCACGACCAGGCCATTTTTTGCGAAACGGCACTGCGTTACTTTAACTGACAATTGCGCGGTCTTGTGCTGCTGTACCCAAATAAAATTGATTTTTTTTTTTTTTGGTGGTATTTGATCACCTCTGCGGTTTTTATTTTTTGAGCGAGACTGCGACATTGCGGCAGACAGATCGGACACTTTTGACACTTTTTTGGGACCATTGACATTTATATAGCGATCAGTGCTATAAAAATACACGGATTACTGTGTAAATGTCACTGGCCGGTAAGGGGTTAATTTTTATTTATTTTTTTTACTTTTTTTTTTTTTTTTTACTTTCTACTTCTAAAACATATCCAATAAAAAAAAAAAATGTAATAAATCTAATTTCTTCATTAGTTTAGGCCAATATGTATTCTGCTACATATTTTTTGTAACAAAAAAATCCCAGTAAGCATTTAATTAAATAAGAAAATAAGCTTTCTTTTAGTGGGTTTTGATCACCTCTGCGGTTTTTATTTTTTGAGCTATAAACAAAAAAAAAAAGACAATTTCTAAAAAAAAAAAAAAAAAAAAAAAAAAAAAAAAAGAGAGAAAACATATTTTTTGACTTTCTGCTATAAAACATATCCAATAATAAAAAAAAAAATCTAATTTTTTCACCAGTTTAAGCCAATATGTATTCTGCTACATATTTTTGGTAAAATAAAACCCAATAAGCATATAATTAAATAAGAAAATAAGCTTTCTTTTGGTGGTATTTGATCACCTCTGCGGTTTAAATTTTTTGAGCTATAAACAAAAAAAATAACAATTAGAAAGTAAAAAAATATTATTATTTTTTTAGCTATAAAACATCCAATAAAAAAAAAAATCTAATTTCTTCATCAGTTTAGGCCAATATGTATTCTGCTACATATTTTTGGTAACAAAAAATCCCAATAAGCTTATAATTAAATAAGAAAATAAGCTTTCTTTTGGTAGTATTTGATCACCTCTGCGGTTATTATTTTTTGAGCTATAAACAAAATAAAAAAAAACAACAATTAGAAAGTAAAAAAATATTTATTTATTTTTTTAGCTATAAAACATATCCAAAAAAAAAGGAAAAAAATCAAATTTCTTCATCAGTTTAGGCCAATATGTATTCTGCTACATATTTTTGGTAACAAAAAAAATCCCAATAAGATTATAATTAAATAAGAAAATAAGATTTATTTTGGTGGTATTTGATCACCTCTGCGGTTTTTATTTTTTGAGCTATAAACAAAAAAAAAAAACTATTTCTAAAAAACAAAAAAAAACATATTTATTTACTTTCTGCTATAAAACATATCCAATCAAAAATGTAAAAAAAAAAAAATTTCTTCATCAGTTTAGGCCAATATGTATTCTGTACTGGAGCAAAGATTGTCAAAGTAACCTAACTTGAGAACAAAAAATGTAATATATTGCTTCTAACCAGTCCTTAGATGTGGTGGCTGCATTCGTTTTCTCTTTTAACCACTTCAGCCCCGCAAGGCTTTACCCCCTCTTCACGACCAGGCCATTTTTTTTTTTTGGCGATACGGCACTGCGTTATTTTAACTGACAATTGCGCGGTCGTGAGACGCTGTACCCAAATAAAATTGACATCCTTTTTTTCCCCACAAATAGAGCTTTCTTTTGGTGGTATTGGATTACCTCTGCTGTTTTTATTTTTGAGCGAGACTGCAACATTGTGGCGGACAGATCGGACACTTTTGACACTTTTTTGGGACCATTGACATTTATATAGGGATCAGTGCTATAAAAATGCACTGATTACTGTGTAAATGTCACTGGCAGGTAAGGGGTTAATTAAAAAAAAACATATTTTTTTTACTTTCTGCTATTAAAACATTTTCAATAAAAAAAAGTTAGGCCAATATGTATTCTGCTACATATTTTTTGTAAAAAAAAAAAATCACAATAAGTGTATAATTAAATAAGAAAATAAGCTTTCTGTTGGTGATATTTTATCACTTCTGTGGTTTTTATTTTTTGAGCTATAAACCAAAAGAAAAAAAAAACGACATTTAAAAAAAAACATGTTTTTTACTTCCTGCTATAAAACATATCCAATAAAAAATGTAAAAAGTCGGATTTCTTCATCAATTTAGGCCAATATGTATTTTGTTACATATTTTTGGTAAAAAAAATAATAATCCCAATAAGTGTAGATTGATTGGTTTGCGCCAAAGTTATAGCGTCTCCAAAATATGGAATATTTTTATGGACTTTTTATTTAATTTTTTCTATTGTTTTTACTAGTAATGGCAGCGATCAGTGATTTTTAGTGGGACTGCGATATTGCAGCGGACAAATCGGAGACGCTAAGTGACACTTTTTGGGGACCAGTGACACCAATACAGTGATCAGTGCTAAAAAAAAAAAAGTGACACAGTCACTGTATAAATGACACTGGCAGGGAAGAGGTTAGCATCAGGGGTGATCAAAGGGTTAAGTGTGCTCGGTGGGGGCGGGGGGGGGGGGGGGCGGGAAATGCTGAAACACAAGATCTCCATTTTCCTCAATGATAGAACGACGATCTACCTTGTTTACATAGGAAGATCTCTGTTCTGCCTTTCCTGTGAACGATCGGTAGGTCCCGGTGGCCATCGCAGGCACCAGACCCGCTGATTGGCTCCCGCTGGCTCCAATCACAGCGGGAGTGGGTCGCCGGTGGTGCTCCCTAGACCTCATGCAGCGGGGGCTGCCCTGCCGCAGTATACATGCAGTGGGAGGTCCAGAAACAGTTAGGCTGAGCACATTTTCTGCATGTTCTGAAATATACGTGTTGATCCTGCCAGAAATCCAGTGTCCTTTTCACTTACTGAACTGAAATCGTAAAATGGTTCTAATCCTCAGACATGAAATGTGGGCAAAGCTTATCCCTCTATAGTGTGTACTTGTCTCAGTCCAAAGCACTAAGGGGTTGATTTACTAAAACTGAAGAGTGCAAAATCTGATGCGGCTGTGCATGGTAACTAATCAGATTCTGATTTCAGCTTGTTCAATTAAGCTTTCTCTAAAAAACAAAAAACAAAAAAAAAAACCTGGAAACTGATTGGTTTCTCTGCAGAGCTGCACTCGATTTTGCTTTTTCCAGTTTTTGTAAACCAACCCCTAAGTGAAATTTTTGTCTGCTGCCTCCTTTCTCTGCTATCTGCATGAGTCACTTCTGACAGGTTTTTCTGACACCAAGAGATAAAAAGGTGACAGGGGAGGGAGCTCCGGCACACAGCCTGTGACTGACAGCCTCAGCTCTGTTACTGTGTGAAGAAGGGGTGTGTTCCTTCCCTACAATCAGCTCTCGCTAAGTTCTGCAGAGTGTGACTTCAGCTCTCTGCCCCCTGCTTTCTGAAAGCTCAGACAACCTGTATACAATTTGCATTTTGAATGAATGTAGATAAGAGAGCACAGCAGATAAACAGGTACATCTTATGGTCAGTCATTTAAACTGGGTATATGGAAGGGTTTACAACCACTTTAAAGCCCCACTCCAGGCAGTAAAAAAAAATCATTGCAGTGCTCCCCCCCACACCTCCCACCTAAAGAAAAACCATTGTCACAGCCAGTGGTGTAGTGTGAGCAGAGCGCAAAATTATTGGGGATGCAAAATTTGTAAGGATTTGCGGTGAGAAGAGGTCTTCAATTCTGATTCTGTCAGTGGTGCGCTCCCCCATCGGCTGTGTGGGTGGGTCCCGCTGGGCAGTTCTAGGTCAGAGTGGGCGGAGATGAGGAGAGTGAATGGTGTGCTCCCGCTGAGTGTGTGGCAGTGCGTTGCTCGGTGCATCTCCTTTTTTCCCTCCTCCTCCCTGGGACCGCTGTGAGCTAGCATGCCATGCACTGGAATCCCTCCAACTACCAGTAAGCCTTGGAGGGAAGGGGAATTATAGGAAGTTAGGGTGCATAATAAGAGTGTGGAGGGACTGGGGGTGCACAATGGCGGGGTATGGAGTTGGGGGGCACACTGAAGGGAGTGGGGGTGCACAATGAGGGGATGAAGGGAGTTAGGGTGCATCATGAGGGGATGAAGGGAGTGGGGTTGCACAAGTGGGGGGTGAAGGGAGTGAGGGGAGCACAATAAGGGGAATAAGGGAGTGGGAGTACACAATGATGGGATGAAGGGAGTGGGGGTAAACAATGAGGGGATGAAGGGAATAGAGGTGAAAAATGAAGGGAGTGGGAGTGCACAATAATGGGATGAAGGGAGTGGGGGGGTACACAATGAGCTGATGAAGGGAATGGCGATACTCAATGAGCTGGTGAAGGGCGTGAGGGTGAATTATGAGGTGATGAAGGGAGTGGGGTGCACAATGATGGGATGAAGGGAGTGGGGTGCACAATGATGGGATGAAGGGAGTGGGGTGCACAATGAGGGGATGAAGGGAGTGGGGTGCACAATGAGGGGATGAAGGGAGTGGGGTGCACAATGAGGGGATGAAGGGAGTAGAGGTGCACAATGAGGGGATGAAGGGAGTGGGGTGAACAATAAGGAGATGGAGGGAGGAGGGCTGCACAATGAGGGGATGAAGGGAGTGGGGGTGCACAATGAAAGGGTGAAGGGAGTAGCGGTGCGCAATGAAGGGATGACAGGAGTGGGGGTGCACAATGAGGGGCTGAAGGGAGTGGGGGCGCACAATGAGGGGCTGAAGGGAGTGGGGGCACACAATGAGCTAATGAAGGGAGTGGGGGTGCACAATGAAGGGATGAAGGGAATGGAAGTGAACAATGAGGGGCTGAAGGGAGTGGGGGCACACAATGAGCTGATTAAGGGAGTGGGGGTGCACAATGAAGGGATGAAGGGAATGGAGGTGAACAATGAGGGGCTGAAGGGAGTGGGGGCACACAATGAGCTGATGAAGGGAGTGGGGGTGCACAATGAAGGGATGAAGGGAATGGAGGTGAACAATAAGGGGATGAAGGGAGTGGAGGTGAACAATGAGGGGGTGAAGGGAGTGGGGGTGCCCAATGAGGGGATGAAGGGAGTGGAGGTGAACAATGAGGGGATGAAGGGAGGGGAGGCTAACAATGAGGGGATGAAGAGCGTGAGGGTGCACAATAAGGGGATGAAGGGAGTAGAGGGGAACAATGAGGGGATGAAGGGAGTGGGGTGCACAATGAGGGGCTGAAGGGAGTGGGGGCGCACAATGAGGGGCTGAAGGGAGTGGGGGCACACAATGAGCTGATGAAGGGAGTGGGGGTGCACAATGAAGGGATGAAGGGAATGGAAGTGAACAATGAGGGGCTGAAGGGAGTGGAGGTGAACAATGAGGGGGTGAAGGGAGTGGGGGTGCCCAATGAGGGGACGAAGGGAGTGGAGGTGAACAATGAGGGGATGAAGGGAGGGGAGGCTAACAATGAGGGGATGAAGAGCGTGAGGGTGCACAATGAGGGGATGAAGGGAGTAGAGGGGAACAATGAGGGGATGAAGGGAGTGGGGTGCACAATGAAGGGATGAAGGGAGTGGGGTGCACAATCAGGGGATGAAGGGAGTGGGGGTACACAATGAGGAGATGAAGGGAGTGGAGGTGAACAATCAGGGGATGAAGGGAGTGGAAATGCACAATGAGGGGGTGGTGGTATAGAGTGGAGGGTGCTCACTTAGGAGGGTGGATGGAGCAGATGAAAAAGCCAGCCATGATGACCTCATGAATTACAATGCAGGACCAATAGACCTACATTGTAAGTGAGGACAGTGAGGGCCACTTCCAGGAGTATTGGAAAGAAGAGGAGCGTGTCGGAACCTGATGGATCGCAAAAGAGAACTAAAGGCAATACATTTTGTTTTCATTTGGATAGAGTATGTGAGGATTATAGCCCCTGTCAGGTTTTTTGCCATATGTGTCCCCTTGGGGAGATTTCCATTGCCTTCCTATCTCTTAGTCAAAACAGGAAGTGAGAAGAAATCACTCCAAAGTGAGGCAATCCTTGGCATGCTCATCATAAGCCCCTATAATGCACATTGACAGTACGGTATACAGTAAAGCCTTCTTTCCTAACACTGTTTTTTGAAGCTGTTAAATCGATGGGTTTAATTCCACTTTAACAACCATTCATAGCAGGAAGCTGTCATATATAATAGCAGTAGTATTGGTGAGGGTTAGGCATGTGCAAGGAACAGTGAGGGTCAGACACGTGACCTATTCAGTTTCTGCATCTCTACATTTTCCAGTGCTGCAAAATGGTAGTCAAAGAGGTACACAATATTTGAGGACCACATAGCCACCCCAACATATGAATGATTTATACATTCAGAGAAGCACATCTAAAAATCCCAAGATATTTTTGTTGGCCAAACCTCCAGTGTGTGTAAAATTGTTGTTGTTTTTTTTTTTTTTTTTTGGAGCCCATTAAGAATGTGATCTGTTTTTTTGTGGGGAAAATACCTCATTGTACATTTGAAATCTTTGTTAGTGGATGAGTCAAGGTTTGATATGGGCATTAGTTGAGTTTAAAGTTGTTAGAAATTCTGTATCTAACCCTACAGAACAAACAAATGGGCTTTGCTGCTTAACTGCAGACAGGAAACTGGAAACTTTATTCAGAGAAAAGACATAGAGTTTGCCAAAGAGCAGCTACAAACTTATAAACACCGCCATCTATAGGGTGAAGAATATATCTCTACAAAATATTGATGTACAGTAGTTGTTGCAAAAAATACAATTCTGTATTCCAAAAAAAGTTTTTCAGCATTGTGCTTTCCGTCATAATTTTAAAGCTTCTCTTCGTGTGCCTGGAATGCCCGGTATGGATAGCGATGATGAATCCAAGACTCCTTCTGCTTCTCCACGTCATGGCAGATCCAGACCATCTTCCATTGCTGTTGAGTCTTCATCAGAATCAGAAGACGGGGACTCCAGAGGAGAGGTAAAGAACAATACCTCTAGAATACTCAACGCCTATGTATATGCATTCAACTTCTTCTGTTCCAAATGGAATTTAAGAGAGTAAAATAACTAGCTGATGGTTTGTGGACAGCTGAAGACCACAGTGGTTCTCAACCTTTTTTAGACCAGAGCCCAGGAAAATTCTTCCACAACCTTTCATGCTGCAACAGTAAAGTTTATACTCACACTGTAAAAATATAGGAATACAATACATGTGTTGAAATACTGGAAGGCTCCGGATGGGTTTGGATGTTACTGTGTAGGGGCACTGTGGGACAGTGTTGGAGGTTGGGGGCACTATGGAAGGTCGGAGGCTCTTCAACAGGCTAGAGGACACTGTGGGAGATAAGGCACTGTGAAGGCTGAGGGCTCTTAAGAGCCATGGGGGCACTGGGGGGCCACTATGGAAGGTTGTTGGGGTACTATGGGGTGTTAAGGGATCTGCACCTGGCTTGAGGCCCAGGAGAGGGGAGGCCATGGCCCAGCAGTGGACCATGGCCCAATGGTAGAAAACCACTGATCTAGATTACCTTCAGCTATAGAAATGTCACATCATATCCCTTTTGTCCACTTTAAAGTTTACTGCTCTTTGTGTTATGGAAGAACTCTTGCTAAAGCTACCTAGAGACGGTTCAAATTTTAGCCAGTTCAGCAGGAACTGGATGAGATTCGAACCATGTATGGGCAGGCTAAATGTAACCAAGTTGATCGATCAATCAACTTGGGTACAGCCAGCCTGTTGAATTTTACATGCGATTATTGAAAGTGGCTGTTATAGCTGGGCTTCCCCCATCCCTGCCCACTGAGAGAACACAATGGTTCGGCAAGAGGGATTCACTGTGTTGGTAGGAGAATTGAGCGAATTTCTTTCCTGCAACCCATGGTTGCAGGAAAGAAATTCGCTCTGTCTATGACTGGCCATAGAATGATTTTCACGTATGGGTCAGGGAGTAAGGAAAAATTACATCCAATGGGGTTGCTGGCAGTAATCTAGCCAGCGCATAATTTATTTTGCACCAAAAAAAAACATTCTGGCTGGTAATTGCTCCATTGCCGCAATACAAATATACTTCCAATATATCAGCCTGTTCCAAAAAGATCTGAAGATGTGACAATTATAGCTATTGTATAAAATGTATAATACACAGTACATAGTGTATTCGAGTATACAAAAATTTGAAGAAAATTGTACATATCCATTTCTTCTTGAAAGGTTTAAAGACCACTCTTATTTTGCCTTTATACCTTTAAGCCCCTGTACACACGGTCGGAGAATCCATCGGAATGTGTCCTATCGGATCGTGTCGTCGGATAATCCGACTGTATGTGGTATGCATCGGACTGATTCCGTCGGAATATCCGTCGGACCCAATTTTCCAACATGTTGGAAATATTTCCCGACCAACTGGTTCGATCGGACATACTCTGATCATGTGTAGAGAATTTTGATCGGACCAAGTGCCACGCATGCTCAGATCAAATTCCTACATCAAAGCTATTGGCTACTAGCCTGAACGTAGTCCCGTCGTAACGAAATTACGTCATCACATTCTGAATGATCGGATTTTTCGACAACTTAGTCTGACCGTGTGTATGCAACAGTTTCGGACAAGATCCAACGGACAAAATCCGACCGACAAAATCCGACGGATTTGGTTGTGGAAATCTCCGACCGTGTGTACAGGGGCTAAGGGGAAAATAGTGAGATATTTACCAACAGGATTGCGTTGGCAGCTTAGTTTTTAGATGTTTTGTAGCATTTATATTTGTGTGTAGATTTACTTTTGGCAAAATTGTCATTTACGATTTCAGATATTTGATATCTACATGGCCACAGCGGACTACAACCCAACAACAGTTGATAAGGAAACCATAACTCTGAAAGAGGGCCAATACGTGGAAGTCCTTGACTCTGCCCATCCCCTGAAGTGGCTTGTCAGGACAAAACCAACCAAGCTAAGTGCCTCCCGACAGGGTTGGGTGTCTCCTGCATACCTGGATAAGCGCTTGAAGGTAAAGATTTTTCCTTTAAAGGGAAAACGCCACTATAGATCGAATATGTACAATTTCTATAAAAAAGTATTTTGTTATTTAACTTTATTAAAACTCTGCATCCAGCTAGAGTTCTTTTTCTTTTGTTTCAATATTTTTTTATTGAACATAAGAAATAGGCACAATAGTACAGTACACCAGAAACAAAATGTGAAATGGTACATACGTGTAGATCATCTGTACATATTCATATGCGCATGGGAAAGTCTTAAAACCATAAGGTAAACAAACAGGATAGGTGCACCAGTTTCATCAACTGAATAGGTAAATATCTGTAACATTAGAATTAAACTATGTATACATGTGTAACACGACCTAATGTATAAGGAAGAAGATTCTTTCTATGTGGAAGTTTCTGACCATATTGCCCAGTTAACAGGCCTTCAAAACTGTAGTTTTGTTGGACCAAGACCAGAACATCTGAAATATTGAGGGAGTCTTGTGATTTCCATTTTCTAAGTATGAGAGTGCGGGCTGCTAAAAGTAAGTGCGTAATTACTTGCCTAAAGATTCCCGTGGGGAAGGACATTACTTGGAAAACCTGATTACATAAACTTGTCAGACTAGGACAGTCCCACAAGGCGTGAAGTAAATTACCTACTTGGCTGCCGCTGCCCTAGCACAATTGGGAGGTGAATGGGAAAATTTTAGCTAATCTGAAGGGTGTAAGATACCATCTGTTAACTATTTTAGACATTAACTTCCAGTGGTTAACACAATGGGGGTTATTTACTAAAGGCAAATCCACTTTGCACTACAAGTGCACTGCAAGTGCACTTGAAAGTGCACTAAAAGTGCACTTGGAAGTGCAGTCACTGTAGATCTGAGGGAGACATACAAGCAAAATAAAAAACAACATTTTAGCTTGCACATAATTGGATGATAAAATCAGCAGTGCTTCCCCCATTTCAGATCTTCCCATCAGATCTACAGTGACTGCACTTCCAAGTACACTTTCAGTGCACTTTCAAGTGCACTTGTAGTGCAACGTGGATTTGCCTTTCGGAAATAACCCCCAATGTGTTGCCTTTTGGATCTCTCAGCTAGGGTTTTTTTATTAAAACTACCCCAAATTCACAACCACCTGCCTTACAGTGAGAACACAGCAAAATGTAATAGTGTTTGTTTGTTTGTTTCAAGCTATCACCAGAATGGGGAGCAGGAGATGTTGTGGAATTTTCAGGAGAATCGATTTCAGAAGAAGATTATAAAAAGAAACTCAGGTATTTAAATGATGGACTATTGTTAGACCCCATTGCGGTTCCACCAAAGTATCAGAATTTGTTGGCTAAAATGAAATACCTCCATTTTTCTTCTCAGCACATTTATTCAAGATCTTCTAGCCTCAGAGAAGGAATATGTCCAGGACCTCCAATTCCTGCAGACCCATTATATAAATTACACTGAGACCTGTGCTGATATTCCAGAGGCTGTGTCCAATCAGAAGACCATTATTTTCAGGAACATCAGTGATATTGGGGACTTCCATACCAGGTCTGTATAAGATACGTTTGTTACCATTTCATATACTTGGCTACGATGTATACATTCTGTTTTATAATTAAGTACCTTTATCATCCTTCCACAGAACTTTCTTCCAAGAACTTAAAAACTCTGACACAGATGATGACATTGCCATGTGCTTCATCAGGAATGAGGAAGAGTTTAATAAGTACATTATGTACCTGGTGGGTCGTGTGCAGGCTGAGTCTGTTGTGGTCAATGATGCCATTCAGGAGTTCTACAAAGTATGTATACGTTCTTTCCTTTCCTCATCTCACCTCTCCTTTAGTCTCCTGTTTATCAATATTGTAAAATGGTTGAAAACCCTCAGACATGAAATATCAACAAAGCATATCCTTCTAAGAGCACTAAGTGTCATTTTTATCTGCTGCTCCATTCCTCTGCTAACAGCATAAATCTTTTGTAACAATAAGAGATAAAAAGGTGATGGGGAGGGAGCTCCAACACACAGCCTGTGATTGATAGCCTCAGCTCTATTTCTGTGTGCTGTGTGAAGGGGAGAGGGCTTTCCATTTTACTGCCTCCTTTTTTTATGAAGGCTAAGACAAGCTGTATAAACGCACTTTGAATGGGTGTAAAGAAGAGAAGATAAACGGGTACGACTTATATAGGAGGATCTGTTGTATCTGTGTATCACCTGAGGCCACTCATTCACTGGTTATATAGAAGGGTTTAGAACCATTCCTAAGACCCTTTTCACACTGAAGGCATTTTTCAGGCATTTTACCTCTAAAAATAACATCTGTAAAGCACCTGAAAAACGCACGTAAACCGCCCCTGCCCATTGGAATGCATTGGAAGCGCTACAAGTGCACTGCAACATGGGCATTTTTAACCCTTTCTTCGGCCACTAGCGGGGGTTCAAAGTGCCCCCCAGTGGCTGAAAAGCGTAGCTAAAAAACTTTACTGCTAACGCGGCGCGGCCCAATGTGAAAGGGCTCTAAACAGGAGTTCTGCTTTAATGAGGTCACACATTTTTTGACTTCTTCAGTGCAATGGTAGCTTAAAGCTGAACTCCGCAGAGGTCTGACACTACCTTTGTGCATTGAGTTAGCATGCATCGTATTAAGGCAGCTCATTGAAATCAATGAGTTGAGGAAAGTGGAAAGATAGCACTGGACCCATAGGTTTATGTTACTGTTCTTGTTATCGTAAGGTATTACTGTTGTAAATGACCTGGTTCCTGCACAGGTGGCTTCTGCATCCCAGAGGATCTTCACAGTCTCTTTGGCTTGTAATATGATAAAAAAAATTGGAATTTGAAGCAGCACACCATTGCTAAGCGGTCCAGATACAACTTTATTCCATTAAAGGTCAGGGGTACAATACAAAAAGTAGTCAACGCATTTCGGGGGTATAAGTGCCCCCCTTTATCAGGGCTTAACTGGCAACATCATCATTAGGGCATGACTGTGCTTTGAATTCACACTGGAACAAATAACATTGTAGGTCCAGTTCACTATGGTTTGTTCATTTAGTTGTCAGTCAAGCACTGAAGAATGGGGCACTTAGACCCCTAAAACACGTTGGCTACTTTTTGAATTGTATCCCTGACCTTTAGCCACTTCAATACTGGGCATGTTCACCCACTTCCCGCCCAGGCCAATTTTCAGCTTTCAGCGCTGTCACACTTTGAATGACAATTGCACAGTCATGCAACACTGTACCCATATGACATTTTAATCATATTTTTTCACACAAATAGAGCTTTTTTTTTGGTGGAATTTAATCACCACTGGTGACAGCTGGTACAGCGTCGTCATATAGCTGGTGATCAGGGACACTGACTGGCCACAGTATATAGAAAAAATAAAAATATATTTTTTTAAACTTTTTTTCTATCACTTTTTCTTTTATTTTCTATTTTAAAATAAATTACCATGGGCTGGGGGGACGTGGTTAATGGAATAAAGTTGTATCTGGACCTCTTAGCAGTGGTGTTCAACTGATGGAGAAAATGAAAGTAAAGTTGTTAGGTGTGGGTAGGGTAGGCTTCTCTGAAGAGGAGGGTTCTCAGGGATCGTTTAAAAGCTAATAGAGTAGGAGATAATAGGACAGATTGGGGTATGGAGTTCCATAGGATTGGAGCGGCTCGGGAGAAGTCCTGGAGGTGAGCATGGGAGGGGGTGATGAGGGAACTAGAGAGCAGGATGTCTTGAGAGGAACGAAGAGAAACATTTGGTTGATATTTTGAGACTAAGCTAGTGATGTAGCTGGGGCTGAGTTGTGGATGGCTTTGTAAGTAGGTGTTAGGTTGTTAGTATTTTGAATCTAATTTGATGGGTGAGCGGGAGCCAGTGGAGGGATTGGCAAAGAGGGCTAGAGGAAGCCAATGGAGGGATTGGCAGAGAGGAGTAGCAGACACTGACCTGTTGTTAAGGTGGATGAGTCTGGCAGCAGCATTTATGATGGACTGAAGGGGGGATAGACTATGTAGGGGTAAGCCGATGAGAAGGGAGTTTCAGGAGTTGAGGCGAGCGATGACCAGGTAGTGAATTAAGAGTTTTGTTGTGTCATTGGTTAGGAAGGGGCGTATTTTGGAGATGTTGCGGAGGTTGAGGCGGCAAGATTTGGACAGTGATTGGACGTGGGGCTTAAAGGAGAGTTCAGAGTTTAGGACTATACCTAGGACCTTGGCATGTGGGGATGGGCTTATAGTTGTGCATTCAATTTTGACAAAGAGATCAGGGGAAGGGGCGCGTGGTGGCGGAAAAATGATAAGTTCGGTTTTGGATAGATTGAGTTTGAGGAAGTGGTGTGACATACAGACTGATATCTCTGTTAGTAAATTAGTGATACATGAGGAGGCTGAAGGAATGAGCTGACGGGTAGAGAAATAGATTTAGGTGTCATCAGAGTAGAGATGGTATTGGAAGCCATGGGAGGCTATCAGCTGATCCAGGGAGGAGGTGAAGATTGAAAATCAGAGAGGTCCAAGAACAGAACCTTGAGGGACCCCAACAGAGAAAGAAAGAGGAGATGAGGAAGTAGAATTGTATTGGCATGCATGGTGCCCCAGGACGACGTCATCTTGTGATGAAATGCGTCGCATGGATCGTGCGGAAGTCCCGGAAGGACAAGCTGATTATACAAGCCTTTTTATTTACAAGCGAATTTCCTAGGATTTTGATGTAAATGCATTCTTAGATATTACAATAAACCTGAAAAAGGTTTTTATGCCATGGCGAGCTTTTGTTATTCTTGCATGTGGAGTTTTTAACATCGAGTATTTCCAAAGAGGTGGATTCCCATCAGTTCGGGAGGGATTAAGTCCCTGGCTGGGCTATTAGCCAGAGGCAGGATTGACTACCCGTAATAGGAGGTCAATGTGTTCCTGTAAGCAGGCACTCTATATGGTGGAGGATTGCACTCAGGTTTTCGACATTTCAAGGATAGGGGGTGCACCCAATAGTGGATGGACTGGATTTTTATCACAGATCTTTTCATTCAATATATTTTTTTAATCCACACTGTTTACACAATAGCTTTTTCTAATTATTTTGCGAGCGCAACTTTATGGGTTAAATACATTGTGATGCGCTCTGACGTATGGGTGTTGCCTTGGGATGCCGTTCAAAATGAATATCAGCGCAACACAGCATTGCATGTAACATGCATTTAAAACATTGAAAATGTTTCGTCTGCCAAAAAAGTGCCCTACTTTTAGCGTATCCCTCCCTTGTCGATAAATCGTATATACTGTCGATCTGAAATGGTATGAATATTTTAGGTTTGGAACATTTGCTGTTGTTTGCTTTGGCAGAGTTATATATTTCCACACAATTGTTCACCTGCTAATTAATCACAAGTCATGAATTAAACATCCCATAGACCGCCTGTCCTCGTTCCCACCAAATGAAGTGCCTGAAAATAGCCCAGCCTTCAGGAAAAAGGCAGTTAATAATTTATCCCGAATTTAAATGCCTGGAATCTATCAGGTGTGCCAGTAATTCTCTCCGGCATTAATCAGGGAGGAATTTCCACCGAAAAGACGAGGCAATCACTAACTGCGTGAAGTATGATTTTAATTAAACTCTTCAGGAAAAGTTCTCGGCTTATTATGTACGCGGATGGGGACTTCGAATAAATTCAAACTGTATCGCTCTTCTCCTAGAGATTAGAACCCAAATGAACTTTCAAGTTAAATGGGCTAAATACTAGGCTTGTGCAATTCGTTTCGTAACGAATCGAAAATTCGGCCGAATTTTGCATCTTTCGGACATTCGGATGCATCCGAATGTCCGAATAAAAAAATAACGAATAACAACGAATACGAAAGAAATATAACGAATGAATTCGAATGAATTCGGTAATTCTTTAACCACTTGCTTACTGGGCACTTAAACCCCCCTCAGTCCCAGACCAATTTTCAGCTTTCAGCGCTGATGCACTTTGAATGACAATTGCGCGGTCATACAACACTGTACCCAAATGAAATTTTTATCATTTTTTTCCCACAAATAGAGCTTTCTTTTGGTGGTATTTAATCACAGCTCGGAGTTTTATTTTTTGCTAAACAAACAAAAAAAGATGCAAAAAAAAAAAAATCATGTTTTAATAGTTTGTTATAAAATTTTGCAAACAGGTCATTTTTCTCCTTCATTGGAGTGCGCTGATGAGGCGGCACTGATAGGCTGCACTGGTGGGCACTGATAGGCTGCATTGGTGGGCACTGATAGGCTGCATTGGTGGGCACTGATTGGCTGCACTGGTGGGCACTGATAGGCATAGTTAAGGCGGCACTAATAGGCACAGATAAGGCGGCACCGATGGGCACAGATAAGGCGGCACTGATGGGCAAAGATGGGCACAGATAAGATGGCACAGATGGGTGGCACAGATGGGTGGCACGGATGGGTGGCACTAAGGGGCACTGATAGGTACCACTGATAGATGGGACTGATGGGCACTGATAGGTGGCACTGATAGGTGGCTCTGATAGGTGGCACTGCTGGGCACTGATGGGCGGCACTGCTGGGCACTGATGGTCACTGGTAGATGACACTGATGGGCACGGATATGTGGCACTGGGGTGCAGCACCTTTGTTGAGGCAGATTGTGGGCACTGCTGGGTGGCACTGTGGGCACTGCTGGGTGGCACTATGGGCACTGCTGGGTGGCACTGACGGGGGGCACTTATTTTTTTATCATCTTTATTGATGAGGGGGCAGGTGGGCACTGGCAGGGCTGGCCGTGATCGGGACTGATGTCCCGATCACGGCCGCCGGATTACCGGCTCCGTTATATCACATGATCAGCTGTCATTGGCTGACAGCTGATCACGTGATAAGGGGTCGGGATCGACCCCTTGCTCTGATCGGTGATAGACTCGCTGATCACAGAGCGCGCCACGCGCGCCCCTCAGGGGGCGCGCAGGCCGCTCGTGCACTGGACTACGTCAATAGACGTAGTCCCGGAAAAGGAGATCCACAATGTAGCCGTCATTCGGCTATAGCGCGGATCCCAAGTGGTTAAAGATCTAATGAAACAAAAGTTCAGCTCAAAGTAAATCTTAGAGTCCAATCAGCTAATTAATTTTGTGCCGGAGGTTGGATTACTGGCAAAGTGCATTCCTGAGAACTGAGTGAGAAGGGTGTTGTATTGTATCTGAGCCGAGGAGAAGAGACGTTGTCATTGTGTGTGTTAAAAGATTCAATAAACAAACGACTTTCCAAACTACGAATCATTATCACGAATGTCTATACATACATAAATAGCGAATTTCAACGAATACGAACAAATGAATTCGACACTCTACCAATAATAACGAATTATCCGAAAACGTATTAACATAACATAACGAATATAACAGAACGAAATTATGTATTTTACGAATGACAACGAACCGAAACTAAACGAAATTTTCCGTTGTGCACAATTCTACTAAATACACCCACCAGCCACTTTATTAGGTACACCTTGCTAGTAGTGGGTTGGACCCCCTTTTGCCTTCACTCTTCGTGGAATAGATACAACAAGGTGTTGGAAACGTTCCTCCGAGATTTTGGTCCATAGTGACATGATAGCATCACACAGTTGCAGATTTGTTATCTGCACATCCATGATGCCGATCTCCTGTTCTAGCACATCCCAAAGGTGCTCTGTTGGATGAGATCTGGTGAGTGTGGAGGTCCATTGGAGGACAGGGACCTCATTGTCCAGTGGTGAGATGATTGGATCTTTGTGACATGGTGCATTATCCTGCTGGAAGGAGCCATCAGAAGATGGGGACACTGTAGTCATAAAGGGATGGACATGGTCAGCAACAATACTCAGGTAGGCCGTGGCTTTTAAATGATGCTCAATTAGTATTAACGGGCCCAAAGCGTGCCAAGAAAATATCCCCCACACCATTACACCACCACCAGCAGCCTGAACCGGTGATACAGGCAGGATGGATCCATGCTTTCATGTTGTTTATGCCAAATTCTGATCCCACCATCTGAATGTCGCAGCTGAAATCGAGACTCATCAGACCAGGCAAGGTTTTTCCAATCTTCCATTGTCCAATTTTGGTGATCCTGTGCCAATTGTAGCCTCAGTTTCCTGTTCTTAGCTGACAGGAGTGGAATCCGGTGTAGCATTCTCCTGCTGTAGCCCATCTGCTTCAAGGTTCAATGTGTTGTGCATTCAGACATGGTATTCTGCATACCTTGGTTGGAACCAAGGAACCAGTCTGCCCATTCTCCTCTGACCTTTGACCTCTGACATCAACAAGGCATTTTCCTCCACACAACTGCCGCTCACTGGATTATTTGTCTTTTTCAGGCCATTCTCTGTAAACCTGAGAGATGGTTGTGTGTGAAAGTCCCAGGAGATCAGCAGTTTTTGAAATACTCAGACCAGCCCATCTGGCACCAGCAACCATGCCACGTTCAAAGTGACTTAAAATTTTTTTTCCCCATTCTGATGCTGGGTTTGAACTTCAGCAAGTTGTCTTCACCATGTCTAGATGCCTAAATGAATTGAGTTGCTGCCATGTGATTGGCTGATTAGCAATTTGTGTGGCCAAGCATTTGAACAGGTGTACCTAATAAAGTGGTTAGTGAGTGTATATTCCAGGGGCATCAAAAGGTGAGCAATGTCCTACAGTTCAATGCTTTTAGAAAGCAGCCACAGCCTGAATAGAAAAGGTGCAAGGAAACATATAGGAAGGGTGAAGCAAAACTGGGATCAGAAACAAGGGGGAGTATGAACAAGGCAGCAGATTTCAGTGTGTAGGTACAAGGCAAAGAGCACAGTCAAGAGCAGGAACAGGATAAACGGCTAGCAGTATCTGGCAGCAAAAAAAAAAAAAACACAGGAGTGAGGGAGAAATGTAGAGGAGGAACTAAATACCCTTCCAGCAGCCAGCATCAGGTAGAAACAGATTACTAGGATCTGCTGGCTGCTGGGAGACGCCCGCTGGTGGGCACCGGAACTACAACTTTCCGCTCTTTAAAGCGGAGGTCCACCCTAAAATGGACCTTCCGCTCATCGCATTCCTCCCCCCCTCCGGCGCCACAATTGGCACCTTTCAGGGGGGCGGGGGGTGCAGTTACCTGGATAATCCAGGTAACTGCACCCACTTCCGGGCTAGCTCTCTGCGGAAAGGGGCGTACATTACGCCCCTTTCTGCAAGTGCCCGCCCCCTTCCGCAAGTGCCCCGCTGCCTGCTGGGAAACACACAGATCCCAGAGGCAGCGGGGACCGTCCTCATTGCGCAGCGCGGCTCGCGCATGCGCAGTAGGGAACCGGGAAATGAAGCCGAAAGGCTCCATTTCCTGATTCCCATACCCAAGATGGCGGCGGCAGCACTCGAGTGTCGATCTAGAGATCGGCTTCGGGTGCCGACATCGCGGGCGCGCTGGACAGGTAAGTGTCACTATTTTAAAAGTCAGCAGCTGCAGTATTTGTAGCTGCTGACTTTTAAAAAAAAAAAACCCGGCGGACTCCCGCTTTAAAGCAGGTGATCCAGGTCCTGAGACTAACTCAGCTGGGGAAAATGATGGACCTCTGCAGAGAGACCACGGTTTCAACATCTTTTATTTGGATGTACCTGGAATGTATTTGTCTTTCTTGGAATACATTCAAAACGACATATCTATCTAAGACTATGTGGTGACGACACTGCTGTCCCAATTTTGTACACCTTCTGCTGAGTCAGAATTAGAAGTGTTCAATCAGCAGGGAGCAGGAGATGAATTCTAATGCTGTGTTTACACTTGTACTTTCAGGGAGGTTAAATACATATGGTTGAGCCATGTTTTTATTGCCTCCCTCCTAACAGGGCTGTGGTTTTCTTATCCTGGTTGGACGTCATGTGATGTCCTGTCAGGGAAGCGCTGATTGTCACGGGACACAGCCGATGACTGATCAGAGTACCGGTGTTCTGGCAGATAGTGTCCGGCCATCATATAGTGTCTGCTCGGTACTGCGCATGCGCAGTACGGAGCAGAAGAAGCTTCGGAAAATCTCCGAAGATGAACGGCGCCTGCGCCGTGAGTGGAGGTGGTAGCCCCACCATCCAAGCGGACATAGGGCTGGGAAAATTAGAGAGCCCCTCGCGGGCGAGCTTCGCTCGCCACGCTTCGGGCTCGGCCTCGCTGCTCTCGGCTCTTTTATATTCCAACTCTATGTCCACTTGGATGGTGGGGCCAGAACCTGGACTCACGGCGCAGGCGCCGTTAATCTTCGGGTATTTTCGGAATCTGTGTGTGCTGTGTACTGCGCATGCCCAGTACACAGCGGACACTATCCAATGGGGGACAGTATATGATAGGACACCGGCTCGCTGCTGGTACCATATGACCGCCATGACCAATCACAGCAGGTCACATGAGACTTGTACACAATGGATGGCTTCCTTTCATGCCATCCTTTGTGTACAATTGTGTTGCTAGCTGTGACTGGTCGCAGTGATCACATGGTACAGACAGGGCCAATCACAGCCCATCTGAACCATGTGAGTAGCTTTGACCAGTCACAGCCAATCACAACAAAACAGACTGATTCAGTTTCATTCAGTAAAATGTTTACTGATAGCAGTGAATTACAAGTGATCAGTAAAAAAATAGTGATCACTTCCCCAGAGATGTTACTATATTGGTATACGAAAGAGAATGGAATTTTTAGGGGGTCCAAGAAAAATTACTACCCTGTTTCCCCTAAAATAAGACCTAGTGTGATTGTCGGTGATAGCTGCAATAAAAGCCCTACCCCCCCCCCCCCAAATAAGCCCTAGTTAAAGTCCTTGTAGGTCTTCTTTTCAGGGTAGGGCTTATATTTGAGGAAACAGGGTAGGGCTTATTTGGGGGGGTAGGGCTTATATTGCAGCCAACACCGACAATCACGCTAGGTCTTATTTTAGGGGAAACAGGGTAGTCAAATATATAAAAAATATATTGAATTTATTAATACAAAATATCTATAAAAAAAAACAACATCACAGTATCATCATACAGTAACCATAATATGAGTAACCAGCAGTAACTTCTTGCAGAGCAAAAGGGGTTAATGAGCTTTAATGTGTGCCTGTTCTATCTGCCTACCTTCTACGTTAAAAAAATATATATATTTTTCTAGAAAGAAAAAAAAAATTTTTTTTTCTATGAAAATTTTTTTTTTTAATGTTTGCCATCCTACTGACAAATGTCATTGTTTACCCCAGAAATACACAGAGGACACTTTGGCCCTTGCTGACCCCTCCAAGCCTCCGATGCCACCACTGCAACACTATCTGGAACGACCGATCAACAGAATACAGCGATATCAAATCATCCTGAAGGTGAGAAATTCTGAGGCATGTTTGGCAATGATCTGTATGTAAAGGGCCTTTCCCCACTCTGCTCCTGCATGAGCTTTGGCTCTCACTCAGTTCTCAGCAAAGAGAATTGGGGCAGAAATGGAGAAAGCCAACAGGAAAACACGGGGTCTCTTTAGACCATACTTTCTCAGCTAGGGTTCTGTAGAATCAGGGCCTTTGTCTCATGCCCCGTACACACGATTGGACTTTCCGCCAACAAAACCATGGATTTTTGTTCGAAGGATGTTGGCTCAAACTTGTCTCGCATACACACGGTCACACAAATGTTGGCCAACAATTCAGAACGTGAGAACACGGTGACGTACAAGACGTACGACGAGCCGAGAAAAAAGGAAGTTCAGTAGCCAGTGCGGCTCCTTCTGCTGGATTCCGAGCGTGCGTGGACTTTTGTGCGACGGACTCGTGTACACGCGGTCGGAAATTTGAGAACCTGCTAGCCAAAATTTGTTGGCGGAAAGTCCGACAACAAATGTTCGATGGAGCGTACACACGGTCGGACTTTCCGCCAACAAGCTCACATCCAACATTTGCTGTTGGAAAATCCGATCGTGTGTACGGGGCATAAGACAATAGGTGCAGGAACTCCCCCTTTACGAGTCACACCTTCTCTCCACCCCCTACCTACCTCCTGCACCATTCCTTGTTTCTACCCCTACCCACCTCCTGCACCATTGCTTGGTTCCACCCCAACCCACCTTCTGCACCATTCTTTGGTTCTACCCCCACCCAGCTCCTGCACCATTCCTTGGTTTCACCCCCACCCACCCCCTGCACCATTCCTTAGTTCCACCCCCACCCACCTCCTGCACCATTCCTTGGTTCTACCTCTACCCACCTCCTGCACCATTCCTTGGTTCTACCTCTACCCACCTCCTGCACCATTCCTTGGTTTCACCCCCACCCACCTCCTGCACCATTCCTTGGTTCTACCTCTACCCACCTCCTGCACCATTCCTTGGTTTCACCCCCACCCACCTCCTGCGCCATTCCTTAGTTCCACCCCCACCCACCTCCTGCACCATTCCTTGGTTCTACCTCTACCCACCTCCTGCACCATTCCTTAGTTTCACCCCCACTCACCTCCTGCACCATTCCTTAGTTCCACCCCCACCCACCTCCTGCACCATTCCTTGGTTCTACCTCTACCCACCTCCTGCACCATTTCTTGGTTTCACCCCCACCCACTCCTGCACCATTCCTTGGTTTCACCCCCACCCACCTCCTGCACCATTTCTTAGTAATACCCCCATCAACCTCCTGCACCATTTCTTGGTTCTACCCCCACCCACTACCTGCACCATTCCTTGGTTCTACCCCCACCCACATCCTGTACTATTCCTTGGTTCTACCCCCACCCACTGGCTCCTGCACCATTGCTTGGTTTCACCCCCACCCACCTCCTGCACCATTCCTTGGTTCCACTCCAACCCATCTCCTACACCATTCCTTGGTTCCACCCCCACCCACCTCTTGCACCATTCCTTGGTTTCACCCCCACCCACCTCCTGCACCATTCCTTGGTAATACCCCCATCAACCTCCTGCACCTTTCCTTGGGTCTACCCCCACCCACCACCTGCACCATTCCTTGGTTTCACCCCCACCCACTTCCTGCACCATTCCTTGGTTCTACCCCCACCCACCTCCTGCACCATTCCTTGGTTCTTCCCCCACCAACCTCCTGCACCATACCTTGGTTTCACCCCTACCCACCTCCTGCACCATTCCTTGGTTCCAACCCACCTCCCAGTACTGCCCCTTTTAGAGAACACAGAAGCAAGTAACAATTGAAGTACTAAGTAATTTTGTATGGAATTTGTTAATGATAACAAGAAAAGCAGTAAAATAGACCCAATGCAGCCAGCAACAATAGATCCCCCCAGCAACAATGGACCACCCACAACAATATACCCCCTCCCCCAGTAACAAAAGATCCCCATCAGCAATAATAGATATCCCTGCAGCCAGTACTAATAGACACCTGCTCAGCAACAATGAATTACCTACAACAAAATACCCCCCCTGCAGCAACAACTGATTTCCCTGAAACCAACATCACTAGATCCCCCTCAGCAACAACTGACCCCCAGCAACATAAGACCCACCCCCAGCAACTGTATATCCCCCACCAGCAACAATAGACCTCCTTAGCAACAATAGCCCCCCCCCCCCGACCCACAAAAATAGATCCCCTCCAGCAACTAGAGCTCCCCCAGCAACAATGGACCACCCATAACAAAATACTCCCCCCCCCAGTAACAAAATATCCCCAGCAGCAATAACAGATATCCCTGCACCCAGCTACAATAACCCCCCCCCCAGCAACAATGGACCACCCGCAACAAAATTCCCCCTCCCAGTAACAAAAGATCCCCAGCAGCAGTAACAGATATCCCTGCAACCAGCTACAAATAACCCCCCAGCAACAATGGACCACCCGCAACAAAATACCCCTTCTCCCAGTAACAAAAGATCCCCAGCAGCAATAATAGATATCCCTGCATCCAGCACCAATAGACACCCCCCCCCCAGCAACAATGAATTACCTGCAACAAAATACCCCCTCCCCTGCAACAATAGACCCCCTGCAGCAACAACAGATTTCCCTGCAACCAGTATCACTAGATCCCCCTCAGCAACAACTGACCCCCAGCATCATAAGACCCACCCCCTGCAACAGTAGATCCCCCACCAGAAACAATAGACCTCCTTAGCAATAAAAGCCCCCCCACCCCACAAAAAATAGATCCCCTCCAACAAGAAGAGAATCCCCAGCATCTAGCATCAATAGACCCTGAACCCCTTGCCATTACATTCAGTGATGGAGGTGCCAGAAATGTTTTCCCTAGCGTTCCCTGCTAACAAAAAAAAAAAAAAAAAGCCCTGTGTAGAATCCTAGGGTTCCTCTAGAGGTTGGTAGGCGTTCCTTGAGCTATGGCTAGTTGACCTCCCATCTGATGGTGCCTGCTCTAGGCACACAGTGGGAGGAACTAATGTTGCTCCTCCCACTGTGTGACATCAGAAACCAGAGGCGACAGGGATTTTGTCACTTCTGATTTCGGTCTCGTGTAATTAGGCTGTTACTGCAATTGATTAAACCAACCACAGCTTGATCAGATAAGAGATCTGGGGTCTAATAGACCCCAGATCTCTCCATAAAGAGGGCCTGTCACTGCCAATGCTACTACAAGGGATGTTATTCGTCTCTTGTGACAGCAATAAAGCCCCATACACACTATCAGATTTTCTGCTGATTTTTTCCTTCGGATATACCAAAACCATATAATGTGAGTTCAAACCTTAGGAGTTTCAATTTCTATGCAATCAGGCAGGCCCTTGTACTACATGGTTTTGGTAAATCTGAAGATAAAAACAGCAGAAAATCTGATAGTGTGTATGGGGCTTAAAAGTGATAAAAAATTAAAGAGTAAATTTTTTAAATCCCCCCCATAACCATAACCCCCCCCCCCCCGTGCGTCAGTTCCTCATGCATATGTACACAATGTCTGCACCACACATGTGAGGTATCGCCGCAAACGTCAGTGAAAGAGAAATAATTTTAGCACCAGACCTTCTGTGTAGCTCTAAACTGGTAACCTGTAAAGGCTCTTAAAATGTCACCTATGGGGATTTTCAGGTACCGTAGTTTGATACCGTTTCAAGCATGACATGTTTGGTATCTATTTAAGCCGCGTATACACGGGCGGACTGTATGGCCTACTTAGTCCGTCATACAATCCGACGGACAGTCCGTCATACTTCCAAATGAACGGACTTGACCACACACGGATGCACAAACAGTCCGTTGAAAGCTTGCGCGATGACGTGTACAGCACGTACGACGGGACTAGAAATAGGAAGTCCAATACACAGCAATGCAACCTTTCGCCGTGTAAATCCTTTCTGAGCATGCGCCATTCTTAGTCCGTCAAACTAGCCTACTGACGAGGGGATTGTCCGCTGAAACCAAAGTATGACGAAATGTGTTTCGACGGACTAAGTAGGCCATACAGTCCACCCGTGTGTACGCGGCTTGAGTCGGCATAACATCATCTTTTATATTTTACCAAAAAACTGGGTATTACATTGTGTTTTTGTGCATTAAAATGCATTAAAGTATATATGCAACACCCACTATTTTATTCTGGGGCTTCTGCTTAAAAATAAACATCTAATGTTTGGGGGCTCTAACTAGTTTTTTAGCAAAAAAAAAAATGTTATTTACATGTAGGAGAATGTCAGAATTGGCTCAGACTGGAAATGGTTAAAAACACGCAAAAAAAACGCAATATACGTTTACAAAAAAAATGTATATTGTGTTTTACAGCACACCAGTATAAACGAGCCCTGAGAGTTTTCAGCACAACTGATAATATTAGGTGGCAGAATAAATTTCTTTGAAATTACTCCAGTCATCCCTACTTGTGACTTCTCTTGTGTCTTCCAAGGGCGTACATACAGGGGTCGCAGGGGTCGCCATTGCGACCCCGAGCAGCCTCCCTGTACACCTGGATAAGAGGCCGCTGTGGCGGCAAGTAGAGGAACTTATCCCTCCATGCAGCCGCTGAACCCTCCTCTCACTCCTGCAGACATTCAGCAGCTGTAGGAGGGAAATGAAGGGCATCGGTTTCTCCACATGCTGCTACCGCCACCTCCATATGCCTGACCTTCTGCTCCAGGGGTCCTGTGTCCTTCCCTGCCCCCCCCCCCCGTAGCGCTGCCAGGTTGCCCCCTCCCACTGGCTGCTGCGGGAGATGTGTTAGGATGGAGAGCCTGAAAGGTGTCGGTAAATGTGTAATTTACCGTCCCCTTTCTTGTAAACTGGGGCATAGTGAACTGTGTGAGGAACCTGTCCTCAGTCCCTTTCTCTGTCTCAAAAGTGAGACATCATATTTCACCAAAGCACCCGACCAAAAAACTGTAAAAAATAAAAATATTAAATTAATTAAATGGTAAAAAATTATAACAAAAAAATGAATAAATAATTAAAATAAACTACAATAACTAAAATAACGACACCAGTAACGGAACTACCAGGGTTGCTCTTGTGACTGGACTCTAGCATTCTGCCACTGTGGGGGGGACCCAAGACTAGGAAAGTGGCCCGATGTGGGACAGTAATAAATGGTCCCACGATGGGAGTAAAGGGCCCTGGGATCAGTGGGAAGGCCAGGGGGCCCTTCCTGATTTCTTGCCTCAGGGGCCCTCAAGGTACCAGTTACACCTCTGGTGCCCTCCACTATATGCCTGCATTGGATTTACAAATCGCCAATACTATAAAGTGGTCTAATAAAGACGAGAAAAAATTATAAGGAATCAGTAGGTGGTGTCGTATCTATCCTTGCCGCCCTAGGATCTGATCTGTGTGTTTCTTATGGTAATGAATATAATACTTTTCTTTATGAATGATTGTTTGCAGGAAATGATCCGGAACAAGGCAAGGAACGGGAAGAACTGCGCACTGCTGGAGCAGGCTTACGCCATTGTGTCTGCGCTTACACGGAGGGCAGAGAACTTCCTGTTTGTGTCATTGATTGAGAACTACCCAGGCACCCTGGAGGCATTGGGGGAACCCATTCGGCAGGTGAGTACCATTCTGCTGTAGCAGGGGTGCTGAATCTGTGCACATGTCATAGTAGATGATGGCGGTAGGGATTTTATACCTCAAGTGATCAATCTGTTGGAATGTGGTGGGGAGAGCCTAGTACAATAGATCATACAACTGGTTGAATTGTTTTACATTTTTATTGAAAATAGTAGCAGAGATCCATCGCATTTTGGAGGAAGTAGACTTCCCATTCTTCAGGGCTTGGGTTGACTCTTGTAGTTTGCTTCAAACTGTAGGCCTGTGGACAGTAACTTACAGGTATGGTGAGTGCCTAGTACAATAGATAATTTAACTGGATGAATTGCTTTAAATTTTGTATTGGCTAGGAAAGTAGTAGCAGAGAGACAACACGTTTCGGAAGAGGTGGACTTCCCCTTCTTCAGGGCTTGGACAGCGTCTTCTAGTTTGGTTCAGACTGTGGGCCTGTGGAGAGCAGCATCCAAGTGTGGGGAGCGCCTAGTACAATAGGCCATATTGTTTAAAAAAATTATTATGGTTAGGAAAGTAGTAGCAGAGAGACAACGTGTTTCAGGGGAAGTGGACTTCATCTTCTTCAGAGCTTGGGCAGAGTCTTGTAGTTTGATTCAGACTGCGGGCATGTGGAGATCAGCTTACAGGTAAGTAGAGCTGGATTAGCAGCATCTGGTGCTAGTGGCATTGGAGGTGTGGGTGCTGGAACCCAGGAACTTATCAACAAACTTTTTTCAAGGTGTAGCATACGGTTGCGTACAATCTCAAGGATCTCTCACTCCAATCTGTACTCTCTACATGTCCTTGGATGTTGGTTGCCCCCTTCCAATATCTTCCAGACAAGATCTCCAGACAAAGTCCCTCAGTCAGCTTCAGCAACTTTCAGAAGAATAGGCCTCCCAGATAGTCTAGCTGGGACCTTGTTGAACAGGCTGTTATCTCCTCCTCAGGGACAAGACACCTCTGCTCCAGGTCTCAGAGTATGTATACACACTCCCAGCCACCATCTGGGCACACTCTCCCTAGGAATTAGCCAGGGTTACATAAATATACAGCTGCTGATTTGACTCTCCCTGCCCACTATCTTCCAGAATTCTTCCGGACAGACAGGGGAAAGCAGTCAACCCTACAGCCGTGAAACACAGAACAGACCAAAATAATCATACACAGCTACACTGATTAGAGTGAGCCAAGAACTAAATTTACCTAACATAGCACCTACCTAGGAGGGTGCTATGCCTGGAGTCCACCCAGTTGTGTGACATTAGCAAATTATTATTCCCTAATGTCTTCCTGTTTCTCCTCCCAGCCAATCGGGTCTCAGAACCCACTTCCTGACAGGAGTCCTAAAACCCCACAAGTCGGATTCCAGGACTCCTGATTGGCTGGGAGGAGACCACCGGGACTCGGCAAGACAGACGCAGGGATGAAGGTAAGTGTGTGTCTGGTAGGCAACGGGCGAGTGGGCGAATGCAGAAGTTTACGGGAGGGGTGGGCATATAGCGGCAATCGATTAATCTAGCGACGAGGGGGGGGGGTGGGAGGGGGTATTGGTGGTGGTCGGGTGGCTGGCTTGCTGGGGACCGTGGACCGGCCACCACCCCCCCCCCCCTCACAAGAAATTTGAGCACCAGCCGCCACTGGTTTTTATATGTATGGGCTAAGTTCTAATTCAAACCCATCAATCCAATATTCCTTGGTATAGGGTCATTTCATCGTCTGGGAAGGTGCCCCAGGAGCCCGAATGGCTTGGAAAGGACACAATCGTCAGGTCTTCCTCTTCAAGAATTATCTCATCATCTGCAAACCCAAAAGAGACACCAAGACGGACACTTACAGCTATGTCTTCAAGAATATGATGAAGGTTAGTAGATGTCTTGTCTTGTTATTTGCATATTGATAAATTTCCTCTAAACTGAGAGAAAAAACACTGCGCTATCCAAATGTGTAGGATAAAGCTGCTACTTCACTAAAAATTGATATTTTAGCAAAAAGTGTGCAGATATAAACCCTTATATTAAAGCACATATCATGAACGATAAAACAACTACCAATATTTATCGGCGTATAACACGCGCCAGCGTATAACACGCACCCCAAGTTTAGGAGGGAATTTTGTGGAAAAAACTTTTAGGAGGGAAATTTAAGGAATAAAAACTTACATTTAAATGCCCATCAATGCAGCCTTGTCAGTGTCCATCTGAAGCCTCGTCAGCGTCATTTGCAGCCTTGTCATTGCAGCCTTGTCATTGCAGCCTGTCCTCATTGCAGCCTTGTCATTGCAGCCTGTCCTCATTGCAGCCTGTCCTCATTGCAGCCTTGTCATTGCAGCATTGTCATTGCAGCCTGTCCTCATTGCAGCCTTGTCATGCAGCCTGTCCTCATTGCAGCCTTGTCATGCAGCCTGTCCTCATTGCAGCCTTGTCATTGCAGCCTGTCCTCATTGCAGCCTTGTCATTGCAGCCTGTCCTCATTGCAGCCTTGTCATGCAGCCTGTCCTCATTGCAGCCTTGTCATGCAGCCTGTCCTCATTGCAGCCTTGTCATGCAGCCTGTCCTCATTGCAGCCTTGTCATGTAGCCTGTCCTCATTGCAGCCTTAGTGCATTGTCTGCTTATTTTTTTTAAAATGGCGCCGCCAAGATGTCCTGTGTATATCGGCTGTGCCCGGAGGTTCTTGGCGGCTTTCGGCCGCATCGGCCCTTCTTGGCGGCTTTCGGCCACTCTTGGCCCTTCTCAGCGGCTTTCGGCCGCTCTCGGACCTTCCGAGAGTGGCCGAAAGCCGCCAAGAATGGCCGAAGTCGGCCGAAAGCCCAAAAAATTGTGCGGAAATTTTCCCCTGATTTTAAGGGGAAAAAAGTGCGTGTTATACGCCGATAAATACGGTATATATACAAACTACATAGCTATTACAAAGAAAAATTCTTAATGAATAAATATAAACACCAAATCAATGTGCTCTTATATGAAAAAAAGGAAAAAAAATAATAACGAAAAAAGTGCAAACATAAAGTCTCTTAATGTTCCAAAAGTATTCACATCCCACGTGAAGATGACACTTCAAATATGCCTTCTGATCACCAAAAAGAAATACATGCGAACACCCATGTGATGATACCGCCACCTAAGCAGATGTAGGCTTACCAGATGGTTATGACCCAAAAGAGTATATACCCTAAGGGTCTTGCAAGCTTTCTATTAATCCTGGACACTCAAACTCTGCCGATATTGGAATGCCCGATGGCGTAAGTTGGCAAGGGCTGTATTTAAGAGACAATCCTCCAGAAATTCTTTACAACAACAGTAGGTTCTCTCCTCACATATAAAGGCCCGTTTCAAGACAGTAGATGTATGAAAAGAAACAGAGGGCCATATAGTGTAATTCCATTAAAATAAAATTTATTAAAAAAAAATTTAGTAACAAACTATACATTTTTTTTTATGGAATTACACTATATGGCCCTCTGTTTCTTTTCATACATCTACTGTCTTGAAACGGGCCTTTATATGTGAGTGAACCTACTGTTGTTGTAAGGAATTTCCGGAGGATTGTCTCTTAAATACAGCCCTTGCCAACTTACGCCATCGGGCATTCCAATATCGGCAGAGTTTGAGTGTCCAGGATTAATAGAAAGCTTGCAAGACCCTTAGAGTATATACTCTTTTGGGTCATAACCATCTGGTAAGCCTACATCTGCTTAGATGGCGGTATCATCACATGGGTGTTCGCATGTATTTCTTTTTGGTGATCAGAAGGCATATTTGAAGTGTCATCTTCACATGGGATTTGAATACTTTTGGAACATTAAGAGACTTTATATTTGCACTTTTTTCATTATTATTTTTTCCTTTTTTTCATATAAGAGCACATTGATTTGTTATTTGCATATACTGTCCAGTATCACAATAGCTCTCTGATTTCTGATGCTTCCTTAATCCTTTCTCCTCAGTTGACCAACATTGACGTGAATGATCAGGTTGAAGGTGACGATCGGGCCTTTGAGATATGGCATGAACGAGAGGATTCAGTCCGCAAGTACCTTTTGCAAGCCCGCACCATCATCATCAAGAACTCATGGGTGAAGGAGATTTCCGGCATCCAGCAGAGGTTCAGCCTGCCACTGTGGAGTAAGCAGTGTTGTACTTTCCTTGCAATAGATTTTTATTGGGTTCTCGTTCTACATAAATAACATTGTACATGGTTAGACACAATAAAAGGGCAGTCACAAGTTATGCATTCCTAACATACATAAATAAGTAAGCAAGTAGGCAAGTGCAGTCTTTACTCCCCACTGTAGGTGGCAATGTAGAGGGGGTAAGGAAGTTGTGAGGCACTTGGCTGCTCTATGATTTCCTATGGTCACAGGGAGATATCTGTCTGATTGGACGCTGGCATCCCACATGACCTCAGTGGTCATTTTGGGTTGAGGCAGTGTCTATTTAAGACTCTGGCTCCCGGATTTGGCATGCTTTGTTTCAGGAGCTAGTGTAGGGACAGCGCATAGTGGCAGGGAAAGGTTGCGGAGGAGTAGGGAAAGTGCAGGGAATACACTATCTCCACTTAGGAAGCCTCCCATGTGGGTGTGGACTGGCCAGGCCTCATTCTTGCTCCTGGCTGCAGAAGCCGCCGGCTTCAAGATCACAATCCTCTGCTACTGTCTGTAAGTGGCTCCGGTAAGCTGTGGCTACCCACTGGGCCTGATTGTAAATTGTTGGGACTTTCAAATATACTGTTCTCATCCACCTAGGCCTGTGAGTGTATTCTTTGCTGCTCACGCAGCATGCTGCACCCTACCCACAAGAATGCACTGAATCCCCGGTAACAGGTGTCAACCTTGAGGAACTACAGTATATCTGGTCATTGAGAAGTCTAAGAAGCAGCAGAGAGCAGGGGGGTAGCAAAATAATGGGAGGAAGGGAGAGGGGAGGGATAGGGGAGAGGGGTCAAGAGCACAGAGGGGGAGGAAGGTTCGGTAACTATTGCCTCCTGGGGGCAACCAATGCAGCATAAAGACCCTTACAATTTATATTTGTAGGAGACGTTTGTCAAAGGTAGGTACGAGGACGTGTTTGATCCAAGGGGACCAGATCTTATCAAAAGGTTGTCAATCTGTCTAAGCCCTTGTACACGTGGTCGGAAATTCCGACAACCAAATCCGTTGCATTTTGTCCGACGGATTTTGTCCGAAACTGTTGCATACACACGGTCGGACAAAGTTGTCGGAAAATCCGATCGTTCAGAACGTGATGACGTAATTTCGTTACAACGGGACTACATTCAGGCTAGTAGCCAATAGCTTTGATGTAGGAATTTGATCTGAGCATGCGTGGCACTTTGTCCGATCGGAATTCTCTACACATGATCGGAGTATGTCCGATCGGAGCATTTTGTCGGAAAATTTTACCAACAAGTTGGAAAACTTGGTCCGACGGATACTCTGATGGAAACAGTCCGATGGAGAACACACACAGTCTGAATATCCGACAAAATGGTCCGATCGGACACATTCCGTCTGAATCTCCGATCGTGTGTACAAGGCCTAACAGTCTTGCTGTAATTTTTTCATAAATCAAGGTCTCTTTTTTAAATTTGAATATTGGAAAACTCATAAATTTGTAAATTTGAATATTCGAATATTCCAAAATTTGGAAATTCAGAAATAAAAACGAAAATTCAAAAGAACAAAAATCCAAAAGTAAGAACGAAAAATCCGAACATGCAAAAAACGAAAATCTGAAAAAATAACTAACTATTAAATTATAGGTATTGGAATTTCCTTTCAAATGTGGCTGTTAGAGAACGTAACGAATATGAATTTATCCAACGTTACGAATTATCCAAAATAACGAATGCCGTATCTAAACAAATGGAACGTAATGTATTAATAATAATAAACAACAATAATAAAACGTTTTTATTATTAATATTATTAATAATAATAATAATAATAATAATAATAATAATTCATTCAGTTCCATTTGTTTAGATGCGACATTTATTATTTCGAATAATTTATAACTTAGGATAAATTTGTATATTCGTTACATTCCACACAGCCAAATTTGAAATTAAATTCCAAATGTTATTATTAGTTAGTTATTATTTCAAATTTTCGTTCTTTCGAATTTTCTGATTTTCTTTCTTATTTTGGGATTTTCAAATTTTTATATTTTCCGAATTTTCACATTTTCAAATGTACGAATTTCCGGATTTTTGCATTTTAGAATTTATGAATTTACAAATTTTCGAATTTACAAATTTTGATCATAACGAATGACCCGAAAAAAAAAAAAAAAAGAAAAACGAATGAAATGAAAGCTAAAGCAAATTAATTTTTCGGCAGTGCACATGTCTAGTACTGTGACTCCCAACTCTGACTCCCGCTGTGATTGGACACAGGGAGATTTCGTCAGCAGGTCCCGGTCAATGATTCACGGCCAGGACCTGCTGATCTGCTGTGTGGAATCACAGTCCAGAGCTCTGTGAAGGAACAGAAGGAACAGATAGATTGTTAGTAAAAAGAAGCACACAGTTCACATATTAACCCTTGTAAGGCACACATTTAGCCCCTTCATTGCCCCTAGATGTTAACCCCTTTTCAGCCAGTGTCACTAGTACAGTGACAGTGCATAGTATTATCACTAATCACTGTATTAGTGTCACTGGTGATGTCAGTGGTAGTTAGTCAGTTCCTACCCAGTGTCAGTTAGTGTCAGATTTCCACTGATCTATCACATTCCCATTATAAGTCTCTGATTGCCGTCATTATTAGTATAAAAAAAAAGAATACAACAATAATTCCAGTGTATATATACCATATACCAACAACCAATTAAAGGGGTAGTAAGTTTCTTTTTTCTTGTATCCTGTGAGGTAAAGCAATAATGTGCTAGTATACATCACATACTAGTACATTATGGTAAACTTACCATAAAATGAAGCCCTTCCAATGCCCAGCTGTCACCACTGCGGGCGCTCCCATCTTCACCAGTGGCGGCCGGTGGTAATTTTTTTGAGTAGTTTTTTTTGGTCGGTTGGTCAGCTGGCAGGTCTGGTGTTCTTACCCCATCTATGCAGCGCTTCACCAGGTGCTAAACCCCCCCCCCCCCCCCGCCCCCACTGTAATTCAGGCATCCGACGTCCTGAAAGGGGCCGGATGCACGAATAGGGGGTGGTCACTGCAGCCATGGATAGATTCATACTATGCAAGAATCTATCCATTATGCATATAGGGAGAGACATAGATAGAGGGGGCGGGGCCCGGGCGCCTCTAATGGATGGATCTTCACCCGTCTTCCTTCTGGGTTTGAGGACTCCGGCTGTATGACTGTCTTGAGCCGAGATGATGTCACTCCCGCAACACGTGCCGCCATTTACGACACAGCCTGGGTGGCCATTCCTCCGGAGCACATGCGCCAGTGAAGTCACTGGCTGCATATATAGTAAATATTTCCTAAACGGCGCACGTTTAGGAGAGATTTACACTACCTATAGGTAAGCCTTATTACAGGCTTACCTATAGGTAAAAGTCAGAGATAGAAGTGTACTCACACTTTAATTTACACTTATTGGGAATTTTCTTTTACCAAAGAAGACATGTAGCAGAATACATTTTGGCCTAAATTTATGAAGATTTTAGAATTTTTTTTTTGGATATGTTTTAGATAAGGATATGGATATGTTTTAGAGCAGAAATTAAAAAAAAAAAAAAAAAACATTTTTTTTCTACATTTTCAGTCTATAAAAACCCCAGTGGTGATCAAATACTGTAACACCAAAAGAAAAAAATATATATATACAATTTAATTTGGGTACAGAACTGCATGACCCCACAATTTCCAGTTAAAGTAGCGCAGTGCTAAATAGCAAAAAAATGGCCTGGTTATGAAGGGGATAAAACCTTCCGGAGGTCAAGTGGTTAAACACAAATCTTTTGTCTAGTTTTTTAGTTATTTCTGGATGTTTGTCTTACAGATCCTCCACACTTCATCGAAGTTCTGGCAGATTGTACAGCAGAACTAGGAGAGACTATTAAGCTGGCCTGCCGGGTCACCGGAACCCCAAAGCCTATCGTCACCTGGTACAAAGGTAATTTGTCAATTTGTTCATTCAGTTGACTTTCTAAATATCTATAAGCATGCCAGACGTGGAAGGACATTTCAAAAGTAAGTGATTTTAAAGACCTCGGGTAGTTGAACTCTTTCCTACCTTCGTAGGGTGTTTTGACAGACCCATCGAGGACAGGGGCTGTTGGAGGGTACTGCAGGATAGCCTCTTGCCTATGTGCTATGGGCCCTGGCATTTGAGGGAGCTACAAGCATTTAGGAAGATTTCCTGTTATATAATGCAAAAAGGACATTCTTACATTTAACGGTCAAGGAAGCCATGATGGTTTCTGCCAACTTGAAACTCAGTAAGCAGATGTATATGAAAATAAATCTGGTTAATGAGATTTGAACAGCCCTGGGTCTTCTTGAATACTCTTGCCGGACTGCCTGATTATTCCATGCATTGTCTAGGTGTGCATTCCCATTGTTAATTGAGTCACCTATCGTTTCTGTCTGTTGGCTAATTTGGCTGACTTTTTTGGAGGTTCCTACATGATGGGATTAGTCTTGTGTCAACTCTACTTTGTTATCTAACCTTTGTGTGATGTTTTGGGTAAATGTTTGGTTTTTATTGTTCATGTGACCAACTTTTGAAGTGTATAAAAACCTGTATTTCTGTTCAATGAACAGTAATTCCTTTGGTTCTAATCCCAACATCTTGTCCGTGTAGGATGCTTGGGTAAAAGGGCTGGTATTAGCTCTTGGTCTGCTGGAACAGTTCCGAGGCTAGAAAGCACTGTTTGGCGGAAGCACCTAATCGGGGTGTCAGGGTGTTCTGTCACAGGTGTCCATATATATTCACAAAACAAATGGTAGTTAGACATTCCTTATCCCCTGTGGCAAAGACAAAAAAGTGGGTTATAGGCGCAAGGGCATAGGAACAAACAGTGTATTAAAGTCCAAACTAACAAAGATAAAGTCCATACACTCAAGTCAGCTTAGGTTCAAGAGCATAGCTCACTCTGTACATATAGCAGACAAAAGAAAAAAGGAGAAAAAAGCACCACTAAGTGTATTAGATTAGTATCAGTTTAATTAAGCCCCCATAATGGCATATTCACAGGATAATGGTGGAATACAGGCTCATCAATAATGGTGACACTGGGTGGTCTGTCAATCCTTGACCGGAGGGCTAACGGCGGCCTGGGTCATGCTGTGGCTGGAAGCTGAAGCCGAGGCCGGAAGGGATGCTGGAGAGACACTGGGGAAAAAGGAGTGCACATGCCCTAAGGTAGCACCGCGCATGCTCCAAAACGCATCGCAAAGCATCCTGGGACTAGTGATGTCTGTATTCTCCAAGCCGCTCGCGCCATGCTGCTCTCCACCTGGATCCTGGTGTCTCTCCAGCATCCCTCCAGCTTCCTTCCTGCCTCGGCTTCGGCTTCCAGCCACAGCATGACCCACGATGCTGTTAGTGCTCCGGTCAAGGATTGACAGACCACCCAGTGTCCACCATTATTGATGAGCCTGTATTCCACCATTATCCTGTGAGTAGCGCATTATGGGGGCTTAATAAAAACTGATACTATTCTACTACACTTAGTGGCGCTTTTTCCTCCTTTTCTCTTTTTTTCCCTGTGGCAAAGGTCCAGTTTAAACTTACCAGCAGGTCCTAGCAGTACAGCAACAAGCATTGCTGGGTTTCCAATTAACTGTCCTTTGAGTAGGATAACTGATGGTGTGGTGGATCTTAGATAAGTGGGAAGACTAAAATGAGCACTTATAGACTTAATCAGGAGAGCAGCAACTTTTCTCACCCATCTCAGGGTGTTCCTTTCTCCAGTAGTAAAAAAAATCTTGAAATAATATTTAACATGGAAGTTGGGTCCCTCGTAATGGCTGCGATGGATGGACAGACCCTTGAGTGCCTGTTTCAACCAATGGAGACCCCCAAGAAACATACCAAACAGGCATGAAGAAAGTGGCCCATCTGTGAATAAGTCAGTGGATTACGAGGACCAAGCGCAATACCCAACAGGCATTTTTCTGTCTTTTGGGTGATGCTCAAAATTATTTAATGTTATGTTTTTTTTTTGCCATCCTTATGCCTCTTACAAACGGTCGGACTTTCCGACAGAAAATGTGCGATCGGAGCTTGTTGTCGGAAATTCCAACCGTGTGTGGGCTCCATCGGACATTTTCCATCGGAATTTCCTTCACACAAAATTTGAGAACTGGTTCTCAAATTTTCCGACAACAAAATCCGTTGTCGTAAATTCCGATCGTGTGTACACAATTCAGATGCATAAAATTCCACACATGCTCCGAATCAAGCAGAAGAGCAGCACTGGCTATTGAACTTCATTTTTCTCGGCTCGTCGTATGTGTTGTACGTCACCACGTTCTTGACGTTCGGAATTTCCGACCAACTTTGTGTGACCGTGTATGCAAGACAAGTTTGAGCTAACATCTGTCGGAAAAAAAACATGGATTTTGTTGTTGGAATGTGCGATCGTGTGTACACGGCATTAGTTGGCATAAAGTATAGCTAAGGCAAAATCTATTTAGAAACCTTTGAACGCTGATTTTTCTTTTAGTGAATATTAAATTTGCTTGCAGATGGCCGTACAGTGGAAGTGGATCCCCATCACATAATCATTGAAGACCCTGATGGTTCCTGCACCCTCATATTGGACAACATGAGCGGAGTGGATTCAGGACAGTATATGTGCTTCGCCTCTAGTGTAGCCGGGAATGCCAGCACGTTAGGAAAGATCCTTGTCCAAGGTAATGGTTTATTCTGGATTAATTATTATTAATAAAATACCTTCTAATACAAGTGAATTTCTTGGCATTGTAAGAACATTTTCTTCAGTATATCTCTACAGTCAGGGCTGCCTTTAATATTGATTGGACCCTAGAAAAACATTTTCTTGCCCCCACCCTCCGCTATGCAATTTCTCTCTCCACCTGCTGAGACATACAATAAATAGCAGCCAGGCACAGAATCTGCTCACTTCAGCAGATCAGGCAGCAATAGCAATTGGTTGCAAGAGGTAACAGCCTATCATTACCACTCACTGACTGGTTGCTAGAGGTTACAGCACATTATTTCTGCTCACTTATTGGTTGCTAGAGGTTACTACACATCATAATTGCTCACAAATTGGTTGCTAGAGGTTATTGCACATGTGTACCACTCACTGGTTTCTAGAGGTTACTGTACATAATTACTGCTCACCCATTGGTTGCTAGTGGTTATTACACATCCTTACTGCTCACTGATTAGTTACTAGTGCTTACTGCACACCATTACTACTCACTGATTGGTTGCTAGAGCTTACTGCACACCATTACCGCTAACCCATTGGTTGCTAGAGGCTACTGCACATTATTACTGCTTATTGATTGGTTGCTAGAGATTACCGCACATCATTACCGTCCACCCATTAGTTGCTAGATGTTACATTATTACCACTCACTGATTGGTTGCTAGAGGTTAATGCACATCCATTAGTGCTCATTGATTGGTTGTTAGATAGATAATGCTACAAACACACAACAGTCCTCTTGCCAGAGTAGTAATGTTCTCTTGCTTTGCAGCAGAATTTAACTTGTAGCAGAAATGATGAGGTTAATGAAGCCGACCAGAATTACATGCAAAAACAGTACTGTCAATGAGCATAGCAAGCAGAGAGGCAGAGATAAGTGAAAGTATAGCAGGTAAAGCAGTGAAAGAAATCCAAAACCAATGTGTGTGTTTACCATCCACTGACCATATCCTCAATTACAAACATAAAATAAATGTCCAGCCATAAACTTCTGCAGAATGGCTGATCACCATAAATTGGTGCACAGAAATTACAAGTGTGGGACAAGCACCTGGAGATTAGTAACGGGCACAAGGTCCTTTAACATCCAAGGAAAAAGGGCCAATACGTCCCCCTATGAGCTGTGCACAGCAGCACAGGTTGCATGTGGGCAGGGCTTAGGTGCCGTGTGGGGACAAGTGAAACTGCACTCACTAATGCCTGAACCCCAGGCTGGGAGGTTCGGTCATGTGACAGTCAACTTTATGGCAGGTCTCCCGGGCTTAGAAGCGAGCTGCAGTGACACTGTTCCCTCCTTCCTCTCTGTGCTGACTCCGTTACACTCCTCTTATGCATAGAGGACACCACTTCCTAAGTGTGCTGCATTTTGAGGCAGATACTGTTCATCCTGTACTAGGCTCCACCTGTCCAGCAGTTCATGTCATCTCCCAGTGACACAATACATGTTGCTACGGGATACAGGAAACGCGCTCAATCTCTCTCTCTATCTCTCCAAGATCCCTGCTTGCTCTCTTCTCCGGAGACCCATCTACATTTCTCTTCTGTAACCTCAAGCTGGGTCTGTAGGCACAATGTGCTTTTTGATCTGGTCCCACAAAGTGGGGTACTGACTGTTAGTGGAGGTGCCAAGCACTTAAATTGGAGTTCCAGCCTAGGGAAAAAAGAAAATTAAAAGTCAGCAGCTACAAATATAACATAATATAACACCTGTCCAGGGAGTCCGTGATGTTGACACCCAAAGCAGATCCGTCCATCAGCTTTACTAAGGGAAACAGGAATTGAAGCCTTGCGGCTTCACAGCTTGTTTCCTACTGCGCATGCGCTTTCTGAATGGTCCTGCTGTCTTCTGGGACCTGTGTGTCCCCCAGAAGGCAGCAGGGGGAGGAGGCGGGGCCTGAAGTTTTGTAGATCGCCGCACAAAGATGCAGCGATCTTACACGGAATTATAACTATAGTCCTTAGCAACTACACATTACCTTCCTCTGGATAGTCTAGTCCCCTTGTTGTGTTGCAAGCCCTATTCTTTAAAGGGGTTGTAAAGGTTTGTGTTTTTTTCACTTTAATGCATCCTATGCATTAAGATGAAAAAACACCTGTCAGTGACCGGCCCCCCACCCCCCCAGTTTTACTTACCTGAATCCTCGAACTTGACCCACGGGGATGCGCTGTCTCTCTGCCCGGGGTTCTCGGCTGTTGATTGGATAGATTCAGTCCAGCATTCGGTGTCCACTGAGGCTGAATGCAGGACTCGGACCCCCCAACCCCCCCCCCCCCCTCCGCGCTCGCATCATTGGATTTGAGTGAAAAGCAAGAGGGAGTCAATGGCGGCCATTGACTCCCTCTAGCTGTCAATCAAATCCAAGCTGCTCAGTGGAGATAAGTATGATATGTTTGTTATTTAAAAACAAAACAAAAACAAAAAAAAAACCTACACTGTGCATGCACCCCTTTTAAAAGACTTCAGACCGGGCAAAGCAAGCTCTTCTAACCTCTATTGAGTTTGCATACCTTATGCAGAAGGCAAGTCCAGAAAGCAATCCTGTTTTAGGGCAAAAGTCCATGGCAATAATCAATAAGAGGTAGTGCAAATTTTTGTTGTCGGAAATTCCGATAGCAAATTTCTGATGGAGCCCACACACGGTCAGAATTTCTGACAACAAATGTTTGATGTGAGCTTGTTGTCGGAAATTCTGACCGTGTGTAGGCTCCATCGGACATTTGCTATCGGAATTTCCGACAACAAAAATTTGAGAGCTGGATCTCAAATTTTCTGACAACAAAATCTGTTGTCGAAAATTCAGAGCATGTGTAGACAATTCCGACGCACAAAATTCCACGCATGCTCAGAATCAAGCAGAAGACTGGCTACTGAACTTAATTTTTCTCGGCTCGTCATATGTGTTGTACGTCGCCGCGTTCTTGAGGTTCGGAATTTCTGACAACATTTCTGTGACCGTGTGTATGCGAGACAAGTTTGAGCCAAAATCCGTCGGAAATAAATCCACTGTTTTGTTGTTGGAATGTCGGATCGTGTGTACACGGCCTTAGCGTCCACGACTGGCAGTAATCCACAAAGGCAGTAAGTCCATGACATGAGTCCCTCTCCAGGAACCCAGATTAGGCTCCCATCACCTCCAAAGGGGGTGACCACTCCAGCAGAGTATGCAGCTACATTTTGGCAGAGTTTTCCCAGGCAAAACTCTAGGGGTACTTTTTTTGTTGAGTGACCTGTAGGGGACGGTAATCCAGCTGAAAATGGCAGGAACAGCGTTACCCTTACAAACTGGTTACTCCTAGCTCTCAGGTCAACCTGAGGACACAGCAAACATACAATCATTGTATTATTTGGCACCTGGCTGGGCTAAATAGGAAATTAGTTCAGCCAGGGGAAAACAATTGCTTACAGGGGCAGACACATTAACCCTTTGTAGGCACCTGCCTACAAGCAGGTCCTGCCCTTTTTGCACCCCCTACTCCTGAAGCTGCCAAAGTAGCCATGTCACTGGCTGATTTTAGGTCCCCTTCATGAACCATACAGCTGCAGATTTTTCATGACCATGCTTGCATTATCCAATTGCAATCTTTTTATGATACAAGCATGCTCATTTGCATCAAACAAAGGTGATTGCTGTGCCTACGGAAATGGAAAGGTTTTGCTTGGAAGCTTATCTTTAATATATTACAGGTCTGCGACAACTTTCCTAAGAGTGTAAAATTCCTTGCATTAGCTTGAGCCAGCTTGGATTTAGCAGCTTCTTGCAGAGATCTTGTCGGCTGTGAGAGAATTCTGCAAAAACATGCTGCACACCCCTCCTCCCTCCCAGAGACGAGCCATTCCATGACTCAGAACTGTGAAACAATGCATTAGAGCGGAGTTCAAGGCCTGTCACTGTGATTCACGCACACGGCTAGAATTATTCACTTTGCTTTCATCCTAATTAAGCCAAATTATGAAGTCGTTCCCATTATCGTGCAAAAAGAATTTGGGTGAAGAGAGAAGAAAATAACTTCAAGTCTGTTATTGTCGCCTTAATCATAATAAGTGCTTTCCCAATCCTTGTACATCAGTTATATAAAGGGGAAATATAATCTTGGAGGGAATGTATACTCATATAAATATATACTTTATAAATAATAAAGAAATATTCAAAATATTTTCATTTAAATATTTACTAAATAAATAATACACACACACACACACACACACACACACACACACACACACACACACATATATATATATATATATATATATATATATATATATATATATATATATATACACAGGGGCGTAACTAGAAACCACAGGGCCCCATAGCAAAATGTTGCATGGGCCCCCCCCCCCCCCCCAAAAAAATGAACTAATGCCATTGAACAACAGACTACCACACCCATGTGGCACAGTACCCAGGCAACAGCTTATATTAATTTTGAACAACGAAGTATGCAGTATACTGTATGCAGCCCCTGAAGGGAACACATTGCAGACCTCCATGCCTTCTAACCAATTTCTGTTCTGTTATATAAAATGAAATAGCTCAACTCACCATAATGCAAAATCAGTGGGATCCCTGAGCGTGACACTTGCCATCATCGCCTGCCACCAGATGCAGATTGTCACTTGTCACACGTTGCGGAATGTCACCTGCCACGTGTTGCGGATTGTCTACTTGCCACATCCCAGATTGTCACTTGCCAAGTCACCTGCCACACATTATGGATTGTCACTTGCCACGTCCTGGATTGTCACTTGCCACGTCACTTGCCACACATTATGGATTGTCACTTGCCACGTCACTTGCCACACATTATGGATTGTCACTTGCCACGTCACTTGCCACACCTTATGGATTGTCACTTGCCACGTCCTGGATTGTCACTTGTCACACATTAAGGATTGTCACTTGTCACATCACCTGCCACACATTACGGATTGTCACTTGCCACGTCACCTGCCACACATTACGCATTGTCACTTGCCACGTCACGGATTTTCACTTGCCACGTTACGGATTGTCACTTGCCACATCCAGGTTGTCACTTGCCACGTCACCTGCCACACATTATGGATTGTCATTTGCCACGTCACGGATTTTCACTTGCCACGTCACCTGCCACACGTTACGGATTGTCACTTGCCACGTCCCGGGTTGTCACTTGCCACGTCGCCTGCCACACATTATGGATTGTCACTTACTCTGTCACTTTCCTGCTGTGTCACAGAGTCAGGCAGCAGATTATCAGTCAGGCAGCAGAGAGATAATGTCATCTCTCTGCTTCCTGGCTGCCTGCACAGTGAGGGGGGAACTGCACTGCAGGGATGCAGGGCGGGCGTCGGGCGGTGAGAGATGATGTCATCTCTATGCTCCCCCGCCCGTCAGCTCCCTGATTGGCCAGCCTGCTCACACCAGTGGACCGGCCGCTCTCATCCGCCTCCCACTATCACCCGCGGACCACCCGCGGAGCCGCGGACCACCCGCTCTCACCCATGGAGCCGCCCGCTATCTCCTGCTGAGCTGCGGCGCCTGTCCTCACCGGGCCCCACTTGACTGCGGGCCCCACAGCGCCTGCATGTGTTGCTATGGCGGTAGTTCCGCCCCTGTATATATATATGTATGTGTATATATATGTGTGTGTATTATTTATTTATTAAATATTTAAATAAATATATATACACTGTATTACTTATATGGAAGAATTTAAGCCAATAATCTTTGTCAATTGAAGTCTTGATAAAATATATAATCAAGGCTGAAAAAAAACTGGGAATATTTAAAGTATAACTTTGTTTATAAGCCCTTGTACACACGGTCAGATATTCCGACGGAAAATGTCCGATCGGACCGTGTTATTGGATAATCCGACCGTGTGTGGGCTCCATCAGACTGTTTCCGTCGGAATATCCGACGGACTAAGTTTGAGAGCTGGGCTATAAAATTTTCCGACAACATGATCCGATCGGACTTTGTCCTATCATTTGTAGAGAATTCCGATCGGACAAAGTGCCACACATGCTCAGATCAAATTCCTAGACCAAAGCTATTGGCTACTAGCCTGAACGTAGTCCCGTTGTAACAAAATAACGTCATCACGTTCTGAACGATCGGATTTTCCGACAACTTTGTCCGACCGTGTGTATGCAACACAAGTTTCGGGACAAAATCTGACGGATTTTGTTGTCGGATTGTCCGACCCGTGTGTACAAGGGCTTAAGAAGAAAAACATTCCCCTCTGGGTGATCTATGTATCATTGCAAGGTCTTCATCACTTTGAAAGTGATTTCCCATGGGGAGTATCTTACCAAAATTACAATTCCTGTTGTGGGGGGTGCCTGAAATCTGACTTGTATCTTAGTGCAGGCTTCTGGGAAAATGAATGAGCCAATCACAAAAACAGTAAATGACATTTCTGGGGACGTACTGTAAACTAATAGTGTACAGGACGCCTCCAGTCTGTCATATTGCATTGCATTTTACAGAGAATTACAGATTAAAACAAAAGGCAATTTATAATAACATAAAATGTATTTATTTATTTATTTATTTTTTGCTTTATTACTCCATGAAAGACAATGTGCTGTGTAATAAAAATCAGGGAACACCACCAAAGTTTTTAGTAAACTGATAAATTATCCATCAACTTCCTCCCCTTATTGCCTTCCTTCCTTTCTTCTTCACATCTACTTTGCTCCTAACTGTCCATCATTTGGAGGGACTGTGCCTCATTTCGACACAAATCCCTCTGTCCCTGTTTCCGCCTTTTTTTTGGTTAGGTGGTGTATAGACCTCTATTTAAAAAACGACATTTAACTACCAAAAGTGTGATACTGCACTAAAATTTCCTTTCCTTTCCTCTCTCTCCCCTCTGTCTTCTCTCCTTTCTTTCATTCTTTCCTTTTTTCTTTTATTCCCTCCCTCTTTCCTTCCTTCCTTCCTCCTTTCCCTACCCTTCTCCCCCCCTCTCTCTTTCCTGCCTTTCTTTCCTCCCTTCTATTCCTTTCTTCCATCCCTCCTTCTTTTCCACCCTTTTTTTTTCTTTTCTACCTTTCTTCTTCCTGCTATCACGTTTTCTTTCTTTCTTTCTTTCTTTCCTTCCTTCCTTCCTTCCTTCCTTCCTTCCTTCCTTCCTTCTCTTCATTTCCTTTTCTTTCCTCTCTCACCCCTCCTTTGAATGAAAAAATCCTTCCTTTTTTTCTTTTATTCCCTCCCTCTCTCTTTCCTTCCTTCCTTCTTTCCTTCCCCTTCTTCCTCTTCCTTTCTTCCATCCCTCCTTCTTTTCCACCCTTTCTTTTTTCTTTTCTACCTTCCTTCTTCCTGCTATCTCTTTCCTTCCTTCATTCCTTCCTTCCTTGCTCTCTTTCTCCTTCCTTCTTCCTTTCCTTCCTTCCTTTCCTCTCTCCTTTCCTTCCTTTCCTTTTCTTTCTTTCCTTTCCTTTCCTCTCCCAGACCTCCTTTCTTTCATTCCTTTCTTTTTTCTTTTATTCCCTCCCTCTCTCTTTCCTCCTTTCCCTCCCTCTCTCTTTCCTTCCTTCCTCCTTTCCCTCCCTCTCTCTTTCCTTCCTTCCTCCTTTCCCTCCCTCTCTCTTTTCATCCTTTCTTTCCTTCCTTCCTTTTCTTTCTTCCGCCCCTACTTCCTTCACTCCCTTTCTTTCTTCTTGTCTTTCTACCTTCCTTCCTTCCTTTTCATTTCTTCTTTCCTTCCCTTCCCTTTTTTTTCCTTTCATTTTTTTCCTCCTCTTTCCTCTCTTTCTCTTCCTTCCTTCTTCCTTTCCTCTCCTCTCCTTCCTTCCTTTCCTCATTATGTAACTAACCATTGTGATCTTATTTCAGTTCCTCCAAGATTTGTCAACAAGCTGCGCAATTCTTACTTTGTGGACGGTGAAGACGCTCGGTTCACATGCATCATTGAGGGAGCTCCGTACCCACAAATCCGGTGAGTGATTCAGAAATCCCAACTAATAATCATTAACCTTCCATCCATTTAATGTAACCTTTTGATGGTAATGCCTTGTCTATTCAATAGTTGGCGGCATTTCAGATACTGTCTGGTTACATTATGATCTGTAATGATGTTCCTGATGAATAGAATGTTATGTGAAGGGTAAATGAATAATGAAGTGAGCAGAGGAGACCTCCAGTCATCATCTCTAGAAAATATATTCCTAGAAGTACATGAAAAACTCCGATGTCCAGTTGTGCTGGTTTAAAAAAAAATCGACAGTTTTATAAGGGAAAGTTCACTATGATGTATTAGTTATTTTATACTGATTTTCTCTGTTTACTTCACTATAATTTCCTTATTATAGCGGCCTACTGTTCCAGCAAAACGCGTTGGCACGAGTCTCTATTAGTATGTGAAAACATGCTAATCAGCAAACTGATGAATCAGCTTTTATACATTGAAATTTTGAAAACTGGAAGGGAAAGAAAATGTAGCGTATGCCAATTTCTCCTGATTAGAACTCTTTATACTTTTTTTTTTTTTTTTATAGGATCCAGGGACTCAATAAAGGAATAGCTATTTTTTACTTTATCTACCAGTCCAACATGAAACATTGAGACTTTAAACTTGAGAAATTAAAGCACCACTCTGAGAATTGATCACCCAAAAATAAATATATTCCAGTATAAATTAGGATAAGGAGTTTGCCAAAAAGCAACGCATTTCGTAGTCCAGAAAATGCCTGCTTCGTCAGGGCTTAAAAGGGGGGGGGGGGGGAGGTATGTACAATCTAAATAATATAGTATCTTAAAACAGAACTACAGTAAACTCTCTCACCCAACATGAGCTATTTGTAATCCTTGTGCTGCTAGCCTTAGTAAATGGACAGGAAGGAATATTATTTTACTTGTTTTAATCTTTTTTTTCATTTACTTCCTGGTTTGTGGCCTAGGCCAAAATAATGTCACATATTCCAAGAGTCTTCATAAGCTTTTTCTTTCTTTCATCTGAAGGAGGGGCTTTTTCAGCTAGCCACGTCCTCCTACCTGCATGCCTGAGTAAAGGGCAGGTGGATTCAGGGAAGTAAATGCTACATGAAGCATGATTTCTCAATAAAATAAATCAGGAAGACATGGATGGATGGGGGAGTGTGCTTTGAATGATAAAAATGAATTAACCACTTGAAGCCCAAGGTACGTCATATGATGTTTTGGACTTCGAGTGGGGATATCTGAATGATCATTCGGATATCAACTTTTTCGGCCAGCGATTCTCTGCACCGTAAGAACAACCATATCGGCAGTTCAGCCGCTTGATCGTTCTCAAAGGCGGCGGGAGGGGATGTCCCCCCCCCCCCCATTTACATGTAGGAGCGAAGCGCCAGAACTGGCTTGGGCTGGAAGTGGTTAAAGTGTTTTCAGTTTGTGGTGTTCAGATACAGTTTAGTTCCACTTTAAAATGGGAGAAGGAGGTGTATAATATACATTTTACAATATTTGGATAGATGTAGAGTCTGTCAGCAGCTGGTTGGGCTGCTCCAACCATATATATCATGTATGATGCTTTTTGTTTTACCCGTCCAGTACGTTCCATACCACATGGTCAAGCCATGATGAAGAGGGTGCTTTCTGGCTCCCAAAATGCGTTAGCTTTGTAACACAGTCCTTCATCCTGATTTGTATTGGAATAAATCTGGATGATCAGTTCTTGAGGAAGAGCTTTGATTTATAAAACTTTTTTTTTTTTTTTGATCCTTAGATGTTTGTAAAATATTCAATGTAGCCATTGTATTGAAATGTTTGGCCACCCCTACTCTAAATCATTGGTCTTGCGCATTTTCTATGTCCTTAGATGGTACAAGGATGGGCATCTACTGCCGGAATCCAATAAGCATCAGACGTTTGGCGAGCCGAGGACGGGAACCGTGGTCCTGGTGATAAAGAAAGCCAGCAAGGAAGACATTGGCTATTATGAATGTGAGGTATGGACCTTCCGTAAGGCTTTTATTTGTCCACCTGGGAAATCATTTCAAAAACTTTCTGTAAAGTTTGCCTATAAGTTCAGTCCCATACTGTCTGGCTACATGTCTCTATATACATATTGAAGTTGTACAGCTCATTATAAGTCACCTACTTTTCTTCCAGTTGGTGAACAGACTGGGGTCTTCACGTAGCGGAGCCGAACTGAACGTTCACACAGCGGCATCACTGACCCAAGAGAGGAGGGGAGACCAGACCATCACCATAGAAGGTAAAGGACGTATTCATACAAAATGAAAGTTTTTGCATTTTTATGTTTTTGTTTAATGGTTTTGTTTTATTTTACAATTTTATGGCTACTGTATGCTCAACTTTTTTTTCATAATGCCATTTACTAAGTTGAATGCAAACATGATTGAGAATGCAGCCTAGCCATTCATTAGAGACAGGAGGCATCACTGAGAATGCAGCCTATCCATTCACTAGAGACCGGTGACATCACTGAGAATGCAGCCTATCCATTCACTAGAGACCGGTGACATCACTGAGAATGCAGCCTATCCATTCACTAGAGACCGGTGACATCACTGAGAATGCAGCCTATCCATTCACTAGAGACCGGTGACATCACTGAGAATGCAGCCTATCCATTCACTAGAGACCGGTGACATCACTGAGAATGCAGCCTATCCATTCACTAGAGACCGGTGACATCACAACAATGCAGCCTATCCATTCACTAGAGACCGGTGACATCACAACAATGCAGCCTATCCAATCACTAGAGACCGGTGACATCATGGAGAATGCAGCTTATCCATTCACTAGAGACCGGTGACATCACTGAGAATGCAGCCGATTCAATCACTAGAGACCGGTGACATCATGGAGAATGCAGCCTATCCATTCACTAGAGACCAGTGACATCACTGAGAATGCAGCTTATCCATTCACTAGAGACCAGTGACATCACTGAGAATGCAGCCTATCCATTCACTAGAGAATGGTGACATCACTGAGAATGCAGCCTATCCATTCACTAGAGACGGGTGACATCACGACAATGCAGCCTATCCATTCACTAGAGACCGGTGACATCACTGAGAATGCAGCCTATCCATTCACTAGAGACCGGTGACATCACTGAGAATGCAGCCTATCCATTCACTAGAGACCGGTGACATCACTGAGAATGCAGCCTATCCATTCACTAGAGACCGGTGACATCACAACAATGCAGCCTATCCATTCACTAGAGACCGGTGACATCACAACAATGCAGCCTATCCAATCACTAGAGACCGGTGACATCATGGAGAATGCAGCTTATCCATTCACTAGAGACCGGTGACATCACTGAGAATGCAGCCGATTCAATCACTAGAGACCGGTGACATCATGGAGAATGCAGCCTATCCATTCACTAGAGACCAGTGACATCACTGAGAATGCAGCTTATCCATTCACTAGAGACCAGTGACATCACTGAGAATGCAGCCTATCCATTCACTAGAGAATGGTGACATCACTGAGAATGCAGCCTATCCATTCACTAGAGACGGGTGACATCACGACAATGCAGCCTATCCATTCACTAGAGACCGGTGACATCACTGAGAATGCAGCCTATCCATTCACTAGAGACCGGTGACATCACTGAGAATGCAGCCTATCCATTCACTAGAGACCGGTGACATCACTGAGAATGCAGCCTATCCATTCACTAGAGACCGGTGACATCACAACAATGCAGCCTATCCATTCACTAGAGACCAGTGACATCACAACAATGCAGCCTATCCAATCACTAGAGACCGGTGACATCATGGAGAATGCAGCTTATCCATTCACTAGAGACCGGTGACATCACTGAGAATACAGCCGATTCAATCACTAGAGACCAGTGACATCATGGAGAATGCAGCCTATCCATTCACTAGAGACCAGTGACATCACTGAGAATGCAGCTTATCCATTCACTAGAGACCGGTGACATCACTGAGAATGCAGCCTATCCATTCACTAGAGAATGGTGACATCACTGAGAATGCAGCCTATCCATTCACTAGAGACGGGTGACATCACGACAATGCAGCCTATCCATTCACTAGAGACCGGTGACATCACTGAGAATGCAGCTTATCCATTCACTAGAGACCGGTGACATCACTGAGAATGCAGCCTATCCATTCACTATAGACCAGTGACATCACTGAGAATGCAGCTTATCCATTCACTAGAGACCAGTGACATCACTGAGAATGCAGCCTATCCATTCACTAGAGAATGGTGACATCACTGAGAATGCAGCCTATCCATTCACTAGAGACCGGTGACATCACTGAGAATGGAGCCTATCCATTCACTAGAGACCAGTGACATCATTGTGAATGCAGCCTATCCATTCACTAGAGACCGGTGACATCACTGAGAATGAGAGCCTATCCATTCACTAGAGACCAGTGGCATCACTAAGAATGCAGCCTATCCATTCACTAGAGACCAGTGACATCACTGAGAATGCAGCCTATCCATTCACTAGAGACCGGTGACATCACTGAGAATGCCTATACCCATTCACTAGAGACTGGTGACATCACTGAGAATGCCACCTATCCATTCACTAGAGACCGGTGACATCACTGCGAAGGAGAGCCTATCTATTCACTAGAGATCAGTGACATCACTGAGAATGCAGCCTATCCATTCACTAGAGACCGGTGACATCACTGAGAATGCCACCTATCCATTCACTAGAGACCAGCGACATCACTGAGAATACAGCCTATCCATTCACTAGAGATCGGTGACATCACTGAGAATACAGCCTATCCATTCACTAGAGACCGGTGACATCACGACAATGCAGCCTATCCATTCACTAGAGAATGGTGACATCACGACAATGCAGCCTATCCATTCACTAGAGACCAGTGACATCACGACAATGCAGCCTATCCATTCACTAGAGGCCAGTGACATCACGACAATGCAGCCTATCCATTCACTAGAGACCAGTGACATCACGACAATGCAGCCTTTGCATTAACTAGAGAATGGTGATATCAGTGAGAATGGAGCAAATCCATTCCCTAGAGACCAGTGACATCACTGAGGATGCAGTCTATTCATTCACTAGAGACTGATGACATCATTGAGAATGGAGCCTATCCATTCACTAGAGACCGGTGACATCACTGAGAATGCAGCCTATCCATTCACTAGAGACCGGTGACATCACTGAGAATGAGAGCCTATCCATTCACTAGAGACCGGTGGCATCACTAAGAATGCAGCCTATCCATTCCCTAGAGAGCGGTAACATCACTGAGAATGCAGCCTATCCATTCACTAGAGACCAGTGACATCACTGAGAATGCAGCCTATCCATTCACTAGAGACCGGTGACATCACTGAGAATGCCACCTATCCATTCACTAGAGACTGGTGATATCACTGCGAAGGAGAGCCTATCCATTCACTAGAGATCGGTGACATCACTGAGAATGCCACCTATCCATTCACTAGAGATCGGTGACATCACTGAGAATGCCACCTATCCATTCACTAGAGACCAGTGACATCACTGAGAATGCAACCTATCCATTCACTAGAGATCGGTGACATCACTGGGAATGCAGCCTATCCATTCACTAGAGACCGGTGACATCACTGAGAATGCAGCCTATCCATTCACTAGAGATCGGTGACATCACTGGGAATGCCACCTAGCCATTCACTAGAGACCGGTAAAATCACTGAGAATGAGATCCTATCCATTCACTAGAGACCGGTGACATCACTGAGAATGGAGCCTATCCATTCACTGGAGACCGGTGACATCACTGAGAATGGAGCCTATCCATTCACTAGAGAATGGTGACATCACTGAGAATGGAGCCTATCCATTCACTAGAGATCGGTGACATCACTGGGAATGCCACCTATCCATTCACTAGAGACCGGTGACATCACTGAGAATGAGATCCTATCCATTCACTAGAGACCGGTGACATCACTGAGAATGGAGCCTATCCATTCACTAGAGATCGGTGACATCACTGAGAATGAGATCCTATCCATTCACTAGAGACTGGTGACATCACTGAGAATGGAGCCTATCCATTCACTAGAGATCGGTGACATCACTGAGAATGAGATCCTATCCATTTACTAGAGACCGGTGACATCACTGAGAATGCCATCTATCCATTCACTAGAGATCGGTGACATCACTGAGAATGAGATCCTATCCATTTACTAGAGACCGGTGACATCACTAAGAATGGAGCCTATCCAATCACTAGAGACCGGTGACATCACTGAGAATGCAACCTATCCATTCACTAGAGATCGGTGACATCACTGAGAATGAGATCCTATCCATTTACTAGAGACCGGTGACATCACTGAGAATGGAGCCTATCCAATCACTAAAGACCGGTGACATCACTGAGAATGCAGCCTATCCATTCACTAGAGATCGGGGACATCACTGAGAATGGAGCCTGGATACATTTTACAACACCCCTGAGTTGGGCTTTCATGAATGAAAAGTTTGGCTGCACCGTATTGTAACACAATTGTCAAAAATTGTCTGGGATATTATGTTGGTTCCATTTCAGAAGTATGTATATGTTTTTTTTAAGGTTCATTTTATAATTGTGAAATTCAGTTACGATCTGTTGCAGTCATCTTTGATTTGTTCTCATGATTGGACACTTTTCCCAGAGACAATGAAGTGCCGCTAGTTTGTATAAGTTCCACAAGATGCGGTCACAGTTATTTTAAATATTACCATTATTATGATTATTAATAATAATTATAACACATTTTTTATTAGTGCCGTAATATTATAGTCACAATAGTGATGTCACATTTATACCAATAAAGACTCATCCCATTTATCTGCTGATCGTTTTCTACCCTTCTGTTATAATATGTTGGTCGTGGTGGATAAGCCAGTGATGGATGGAAAGAGTTCCTCTGTCTAAGAAACACAAATTGTTGCCTATTTATAATCAATAAATTGTGTGATTCCTCGGGTGAAGTGCTTGTATATCTTATTCTACTTGAATTAAGCAAAATTTGGCCCCATCTCATTGAGCTTTATTCTGCATTATGAACAAATCACTGGGAGTTGCGCGAATGGTGGCGATCGAATTTTCTCGATTTGAGTGTGAATGTTGCCGTTGTACAAATGGCGCCACGTTGGAAGCTCTCGGTGGTATGTGAACGTTCCATTTGTATATAATGTTTGCATTATATGGATACTGTATGGTAACATTGGCGCATTTGTGAATGGAGAACGAATGGCGTTACTTCAGATCTGTTCACCCGTTAACGTGAAATGGAATCTTCTTATCGATCCTTTTGGCTACATTGTTTTCTTTTAATTAGAAACAGAGAATGTTTCGGTCCGCTTTGTGCCGATTTCGGCCGTTTCGGTTGGAGGTCTCTTGATTGTTTTTCGTTTCTTCTCACACTAAACTCTATGGTGACACATTCTCCAATGATGTTGGGTTAAGTTTTGTAAGCAATCAATAAATGTTTAGTTCCAGACAACTGGCTGAAGTGTATCTAAAGCCAGAACTTTTTTGTTTAGTATTGGATAGAGTGGTGAGGGGTGAGAACCTCTTGTAGGTTTTTACTGCTATCAGTGTCCCCACTGGCGGGCATTTCTTCTCTTCATTTGTCCTGGTGACCGTTGTGAACACCGGAGCTGAAAGTGAGGGAAACTCTGAAATGATGAATGGTCGCCAGAATAGGAATAGAGGGAAGATTCCAGTGGCAACTGTTTAAGGGAGATCTCCTCTCACTTCCTGCCGTGTCTATAGGAGAGGAAGTGAAGGGAAATCTCCCCAATGGGGATGCAAAAAAAAAAAAAACTGTTTTATCTAGACTTTACTATGTTCAAAATGAGCGGCAGTTTTGGCTTCAAATGTACTTTTAAAAAAGAAATTCCAGGTATGAATAATTTTACATAGTTACATTGGTCTAGCTTGGACCAACTATGTGTATACCATACCTGTGGGATCCCTCTAGAGCAGGCGTCTCCAAACTGGGGCCCTTTACTTTCTTTTATCCAACCCTTGCAGCACAGTTCCACCACTGACAATGGGGCACTATTCCTCCCACTGATATCAATGATAGGGCACTATTCCTCCCACTGACACCAATGATGGGGCACTATTCCTCCCACTGACACCAATGATGGAGTACTATTCCTCCCACTGACACCAATGATGGAGTACTATTCCTCCCACTGACACCAATGATGGGCACTATTCCTCCCACTGATACCAATGGTGGGGAACTATTCATCCGAACACGGTTCCTTGGTTTCATCCCCTACCCACCTCCCAGTAATGCCCTTTTAGCCCTTGTACACACAGTCGGAGATTCAGACGGAATGTGTCCGATCGGACCGTTTTGTCGGATATTCCATCTGTGTGTGGTCTCCATCGGACTGTTTCCGCCGGAATATCCGACGGACCAAGTTTTCCAACTTGTTGGTAAAATTTTCCGACAAAATGATCCGATCGGACCTTGTCCGATCATGTGTAGAGAATTCCGATCGGACAAAGTGCCACGCATGCTCAGATCAAATAACGAAATAACGTCATCACGTTCTGAATGATCGGGCATTCCGACAACTTTAGACTCCCGGCAGCAACAGCAGATCTTCCCACAGCCAGCATTAATAGATTCTCCAGCAGCCAGCAACAATAGACCCCCCCCCCCCCAGCAATATAATGCCGCGTACACACGACTGGACTTTTCGACATCAAAGGTCCGACGGAACGATTCCGGCAGACCATTCGATCGTGTGTGGGCTGCAGCGGACTTTTGATTTGCAAAAATCCGTCAGACTTTAGAAATGGAACATGTTTCAAATTTTTCCGCCGGAGAAATCCGCTCGTGTGTGTGCTGGGCCGACCATCAAAAACCAACGCGAGGGCAGCTATTGGCTATGAACTTTCTTATTCTAGTCTGGTGGCACGTCATCACGTTTCGAATCCGTCGGACTTTGGTGTGATTGTGTGTGGCCAAGTCCGTTCATTCGGAAAGTCCATCAGAACTCTGTCAGAACTCCGTCAGAACTCCGCCGAAAGTCCGTCGAACCTAGTCCCTCGAAAAGTCCGGTCCTGTGTACGCGGCATAAGACCCACCCCCAGCAACAGTAGGTCTTCCACCAGCAACAATAGACTTCCTCAGAAACGAAATACCCCCATGCAAAAACAGATACCCTCCACCTAAAATAGATCCCCTAGCAGTAAGTATCAATAGACCCTGCAGCACACCCCGGCACCACTCGCCGTCAGTGGTGAAGGTGCCGGAACTGCGTTCCCCCGCCTTCCCACTGAAAAAAAAGGTTAATATTCCCCTTCGAATCTGTGCTTAAGTGATGGCCATCGAGCGTGGTAGGTGTCGCTTCTCTTTGTTTCCATCAAGTATTGGAGATTGACCTGTTTGGTCCCCCACTTCTAGTAATTCGCTGTATATGTATGTAGGTGGTGTGCTGTTCGTGTGGGCTAATCCGATCGTTTTTCGTAAAAAAAAAAAATCAGACGGACCTAGAAATAGAACATGTTTCAAATCTATCCGACGGACTCAATTCCAATCGGGAAAACTGTATCGTCTGTGTGCTGCTCCGACGGACCAAATATGAGGCAAGGGCAGCTATTGGCTACTGGCTATTGAACTTCCTTTTTTAGTCCTGTCTTACGTCATCACGACTTTTCGAACAGACTTAGGCCGCGTACACACGAGAGGATTGTCCGTCCAACTAAGTCCGTCAGACAATCCGACAGACAGTCCGTCCTACTTTTGAATGAACGGACTTGACCACACACGATGAACAGACAGTCCGCTGAAAGCTTGCGCGATGACGTGTACAGCACATACGACGGGACTAGAAATACGACGTCCAATACACTGCAATGCAACCTTCGGTCGTGTAAATCCTTTCTGAGCATGCGCCATACTAAGGCCGCGTACACACGGGCGGACTGTCTGACGGACACGTTTCAGCGGACAATCCGCTCGTGTGTGGGCTTCAGCGGACTTTTTCGGCGGACAGTCTGGCGGACTAAGTCTTTCGGAATTTCCGTAATATTGTCCGTCCAAACAGTCCGCTCGTGAGTAGGCTAGTTCGACGGACTAAGTATGGCGCATGCTCAGAAAGGATTTACACGGCGAAAGGTTGCATTGCAGTGTATTGGACGTCGTATTTCTAGTCCCGTCGTATGTGCTGTACACGTCATCGCGCAAGCTTTCGGCGGACTGTCTGTTCATCATGTGTGGTCAAGTCCGTTCATTCGAAAGTAGGATGGACTGTCTGTTGGATTGTCTGACGGACTTAGTTGGGCAGACAGTCCGCGTGTGTGTATGCGGCCTTAGTCCGTCCAACTTGCCTACTCACGAGCGGACTGTCCGCTGAAACCAAAGTTGGACGGACAATATTACGGAAATTCCGAAAGACTTAGTCCGCCAGACTGTCCGCTGAAAAAGTCCGCTGAAGCCCACACACGAGCGGACTGTCCGCTGAAACACGTTTCAGCGGACTAAGTTGGACGGACAATCCTCTCGTGTGTACGCGGCCATAGTCCGTTCGTGTGTGTGGCCAAGTCAGTTCGTTCGGAAAGTCCGTCCGGACTTCGTCTGCCGGAAGGTCCGGTCGTGTGTACGTGGCATCAAGGACCGAGCCTCTTTTTTTTAGAAGTGTTGTTAAAAAACGGTTTATTTTGCTAGAAAATTATTTAGGCCCCCCAAACATTATACATTATTACATTCTTTTTCTAACACCCTAGAGAATAAAATGGCGGTTGTTGCAATACTTTGTGTCGCACCGTATTTGCGCAGTGGTCTAACGCGGTCGGACATTCCAACAAACAAAATCCATCGGATTTTTTCAGACGGATTTTATCCCAAACTTGTCCTGCATACACACACGGTCGCACGAAGTTGTCGGAAAATCCGATCGTTCAGAACGAGGAGACGTAGAACACGTACGTCGGGACTATAAAGAGGGCAGTAGCCAATAGCTTTCGTCTAGTAATTTATTCTGAGCATGCGTGGCACTTTGTCCGTCGGGAATTGTCTACACACGATCGGAAATTGAAACGATTGGATTTTGTTGTCGGAAAATTTTAGATCCTGCTGTCAAACTTTGTGTGTCGGAGAAATTCCGACAGAAACAGTCCGATGGAGCCCACACACGATTGGATTTTCTGACAACACGATCCAATCGCACATTTTCCGACGGCGGAAAGTCCGACCGTGTGTACAGGGCATTACAAGCACACTTTTTTTGGAAAAAATACACTTTTTTTTTTTTTTACACTAATTAAAAAATAAGACAACAGTAAAGTTAGCCCAATTTTTTTTTTTATATTGTGAAAGGTAATGTTACGCCGATCAAATTGATACCCAACATTTCACGCTTCAAAAATGGCGACAAATTTTTACACTTCGAAATCTCCATAGGCGACGTTTAAAAAATTCTACAGGTTTCATGTTTTGAGTTACAGAGGAGATCTAGGGCTATAATTATTGTTCTCGCTCTACCGATCGCGGCGATACCTCACATGTGTGGATTGAACACCGTTTTCATATGTGGGCGCTACTCACGTATGCGTTTGCTTCTGCACGCGAGCTCGGCGGGACGGGGTGCGTTTAAATAAAAAAAAATCTTATTTATTTTACCCTTTCTTTTCTTTTTTTTTTACATTGTTCTTTAAAAAAAAAAAAAAAAGTGTCACTTTTATTCCTATTACAAGGAATGTAAACATCCCTTGTAATAGAAAAAAAGCATGACAGGACCTCTTAAATATGAGATCTGGGGGGTCAAAAAGACTTCAGATCTCATATTTACACTAACGCCGCGTACACACGACTGGACTTTCTGGGCAGACTAGTTCCGACGGTCTTCCCGACGGACTTTCGGGCGGATCTTCCGACGGACTTTCCGAACAAACGGACTTGGCCACACACAGTCCGACCGTGATGACGTATGACTGGACTAGAATAAGGAAGTTCATAGCCAGTAGCCAATAGCTGCCCTCGCGTCGGTTTCCATCCGTTGGACCAGCATACAGACGACCGGATTTCTCGTCCGGACTCGAGTCCGTCGGAAAGATTTGAAACATGTTCTAAATCTAAAGTCCTTCTGATTTTTGGACAGCAAAGGTCCGATGAAGCCCACACACGGTCGAATTGTCCGGCGGATTCGTTCCGTCGGACCTTTGCTTTCGAAAAGTCCGATCGTGTGTACGCGGCATAAAATGCAATAAAAAAAAAAGAAAAATAATTTTGTCATGTAAAAAAAAAAAAAGTCCCTTTAAGAGCTATGGGCGGAAATTAAGCTTTGACGTCGCTTCCGCCCTGCGATGGTATGGAGATGGGTGGGGGTCATCTTCCCCTCACTCATCTCCATGCCACTGAAGTGAGAAGATCTGATCGCCTCCGCCGCTGCCGACGGCTCCGGTAAGCGGCAGGGGGCACCGGAGCGCTGCGGAAGGTGGGGGTGCCCTCTCCCGCCACCGATAAAAATTATCTTACGGTGAATCCGCCACAGAGACCACTATTATCGGAAACCAGACCGCCCGCGGAAAAAGAGGATACTGGGGTTATGGTCAGGGCCATCTTTTAATATTGATTGGACCCTGGGCAAAACTTTTCTTGGGGGCCCCCTCCCCATGCAGTTTCGCTCTCCACATGCTCTGAGACATACAATAAATAGCAGCTAGACTCAAAATCAGTTTACTGAATAAGATCAGGCAGCTATTGCGATTGGTTGCCAGAGGTTACAGTGTATCATTACAGCTCACTGACTGGTTGCTAGAGGTTACAGAACACATTACAGCTCACTGGTTAGTTGCTAGAGGTTACAGCACATGATTTCTGCTTTTTGATTGGTTGCTAGAGATTACTGTGGATATGACCTCAGGGGGGCATGATATACATATCAATGCCGCCGGCCGCCTCTATTTACATACGAATGCCGGTAATTTACTTGTAAACACGGGGTCTCCAGGTGAGTCATCTGGGACACAGCACGGGACTAAAACCTCAAGGGACAAGGGAATTTAAACCAGGATAGTTGGCAAGTATGAGGCAGCTGCTTTGGGCCCCACAACAATGACAGGGCCCAGGGCAGCTGCCCCTTTTGCCCTGCCTTAAAAACGGCCCTTTTTATGGTAGCTAGCTGCTACCATAACAACGATATTCCTCTACAAAGTAAGGACGTATATCGGCCTGCGGCGGTCCGGAAGTGGTTAAATCCCGTATCCACAGTACCACTGTGTGGTGATACTATCCCCAATCATCTATATCGGAGACCTTAGCCAGATATGTTCTCCTTGGTTGTTCATTATGCCGTAGACTTCCTAGACTTTAGAATTTTCTAATATTCAGACACGTGATGAAGATATATTTTTGGAAAATGCCTATAATTACCATGGCTGGTTGCCTATCATACGGACTGGATCCTCACCAACCCAGAAATAAGAGCCATGGTCCTCCTGTTGTATCAAACACTCTGCATTAGAGGTTTGGAAAGCTTTTGAAGGCCACACAAACCATTTTTTGGTTCTGATGAAGGAGAGCACTTGATATAAGCGAGGAGATGCTTGAAGAGCTATTCCAGAACACTGCATCTTAATCAGCGCTACTCGAAACTTTACTTGTGCGCTTACTGATACCCTAATCATGTCTCTCGTGCACGGCAAGCCCCTGACTTATGCTAGGCTAGCGTTGAAAGGTTTGGCATGCAAATACGTGGTTTGCGATGTTTGCTAGACGTCTGTTCCTTCATTCTGTCTTCTCTGAGTTTCTTTCTTACCTGTTCTGAACCTCACAGCCTGGAGCCGCCATCCCTATTGCGCAAGATGAACGATGAGGATTTCTGATTTTCTGCCAAGCCTAGAGATGGGCGAACCAAAAATTGAGTCCCGATCGGGCAGATTTGTGGGTACCTGGATATTAGAGAGCTTTAGCCATTTCACTGGCCGAACCAAATAGCTTCTCCTGCTTTGGCTTTTTGCCTCCGTCAGTCCCTGATTGAAAGGGCTACTAAACACACACTGTTTAATTTACATTGTACATTGTACATTCTGTTTCTGTATGTGGATGATGTCACTGTAATTATTTTAACCACTTGACCTCTGGGAGATACCTAGGGTTGCCACCTGTCCAGGATTCACCCGGACAGTTCGGGTTTGGGTTCATGTGTCCGAGTTTCAGTCTATCTGAAACCCGGACACATTATTTAGACTGGACTATGGCTTTCCAACAGGATTGCTGGCAGTGGTTGTCTCAGCTGAGAGTGTCTGTTACACTCTTTCACAGTCCCTAAAGCCAGCACTAACAAACCACCCCCCCCCCCCCCCCCAAACACATACAGATGGGAGAGGAGAGAGGGCTCGATCTGCACCTCTTCCCTACTTCTTACCCACCCCTACCCCTCTGTGTCTGCCCACACTCCAATCCCCAGCGCTGTGCCTCAGAAAAGGAAAGTGGGAGCCGGAAATTTGAAGTCCAGCAGCCTCAGATCCATCTGGTGCTGACTGCCAAGGGGTGAGTGGGCTTACCATCCATCCATCCCTGTCTGTGACTAAAGTCTCCCCCCTTCTTTCTCTTGCCTCTGAGTAAGTACAGTAAGGCAAATCAGAGTTCTCAGAGCACCCTTACATCAGAGGTCCCCTTTACACCAGCGGCCGTAGTGTTTCCCCTTACATTAGAGTTCCCCTTTACACCAGCGGCCGTAGTGTTTCCCCTTACATTAGAGTCCTCCTCGTACATCAGAGTTCTCAGTGTTTGCCCTTAAATCAGGGTTCCCAGAGCATCCCTTATGTTAGAAGCCCCAGAGGTCTCCCTTACATCAGAGTCCACAGAGTCCCCCCTTGCAGTGAAAGGGAACTCTGCAAGTTCAGATGTAAAAGGGTAACTCTGTGGACTCTGATGTAAAGGGGGACTCTTGTTATTAACTTCATATGATTAGAAATGTTATTTAGTAGCAAAATATATGTATAGTTTATACTAAAAATTGCTGTGCACCACAAAAGTGTTTGGGTTTGACTTGAAGAAAAGGTGGCAACCCTAGAGATCCCCCCCCCCCCCCATGTCCGTGACCCCAGATAGCCAGCAATTGAGCTTCAAGTTTGGAAATGACTTGCTGAACTATTGCTAGACTTGCCAGGCTTCACAAGTCCGAATTGCGTGACTCCAGATCACCTTTCTTTGCAAACATTCTGCAAGCCTGCTGCAAGTTCAGGTTCAGTTATGTTGTGCAATAGTCATCCCACCACAGGGGGTCACTGTGGCTGAATTCTCATGCTGTAGACTTGCAGAGCGCTTGCTGTAGACTCACCACTGCAACTTTGCTCTTGCTAGAGACTCGCCACGCAAATTTGGAAAATTGTCAAGAGCTCTGCAAGTGTACAGTTTGCCAGTGAAAATGTGCATCAAGTTAACAGACTTTACAATTCAACACTGCCACAAATTTGTGGCAAGTTATCCCTGCTATCTGGGACCAGGCCATTTTTTGCGATACGGCACTGCGTTACTTCAACTGACAGTTGCGCGGTCTTGCGACGCTGTACCCAAATAAAATTTGTGTCCTTTTTTTCTTCCCACAAATAGAGCTTTCTTTTGGTGGTATTTGATCAACTCTGCGCTTTTTATTTTTTGCGCTATAAAACAAAAAAAATCAAAAATTTTGAAAAAAGCTAATTTTTTTTACTTTCTGCTATAAAACATATTCAATAAAAAAAAAATGAAAAAAAAAATCGAATTCCTTCATAAATTTAGGCCAATGTGTATTCTGCTACATGTTTTTGGTAAAAAAAATAAAATAAAAAATATCCCAATAAGCGTATATTGATTGGTTTGCACAAAAGTTATAGCGTCTACAAACTATGGCATAGATTTATTTATTTTACTAGTAATGGTGGTGAGCAGCAACATATAGCATGACTGCAATATTGTAGCGGACAGTCGGACACTAACTGACACTTTTGACACTTTTTTGGGGACCAGTGACACTAATACAGTGATCAGTGCTGAAAATTTGCACTGTCACTGTACTAATGACACTGGCTTGGAAGGGGTTAACATCAGGGGCGATCAAAGGGTTAAAGGGGTTGTAAACCCTCACGGTTTTTTACCTTAATGCATTCTATGCATTAAGGTGAAAAACCTTTTGTACTGCAGTTCCCCCCAGACCCCCGTTTTTTTTTAGCCTGATCGTTCCAGTGCCGGGAACGAGCACAGCAGCTCCAGCCACTGTCTCGGGTCCTCATTGGATAGATTGATAGCAGCAGGAGCCATTGGCTCCCACTGCTGTCAATTAAATCCAGTGACATGGGGAACCAAGGGGCGGGACCGAGTCCTGCTGCCTGTGTCAATGGACGCAGCAGCAGGACTCAGGAGCACGCCCGCACTGGTGCCCCCCATGAAATGCAATGTGAAGCCACAGCCGGGCGCTTCACACTGTAAGAATGCCAGCACCGCGTAGAGGAGAGGGAGAGGAGCGGGGCTTCGTACGCCCGCATCACTGGACCGTGGGACAGGTCAGTGTCGGATTATTAAAAGTCAGCAGCTGCAGTATTTCTAGCTGCTGACTTTTAATTTTTTTTTTTTTTCGGCGGAACTCCTCTTTAACCACTTGCTTACTGGGCACTTAAACCCCCCTCAGTCCCAGACCAATTTTCAGCTTTCAGCGCTGATGCACTTTGAATGACAATTGCGCGGGCATACAACACTGTACCCAAATGAAATTTCTATCATTTTTTTCCCACAAATAGAGCTTTCTTTTGGTGGTATTTAGTTACAGCTCGGAGTTTTATTTTTTGCTAAACAAACAAAAAAAGATGCAAAAAAAAAAAAAATCATGTTTTAATAGTTTGTTATAAAATTTTGCAAACGGGTCATTTTTCTCCTTCATTGAAGTGCGCTGATAAGGCGGCACTGATAGGCTGCATTGGTGGGCACTGATGGGCTGCATTGGTGGGCACTGATAGGCTGCATTGGTGGGCACTGATAGGCTGCACTTGTGGGCACTGATAGGCATAGTTAAGGCGGCACTAATAGGCACAGATAAGGCGGCACCGATGGGCACAGATAAGGCGGCACTGATGGGCAAAGATGGGCACAGATAAGATGGCACGGATGGGTGGCACGGATAAGTGGCACGGATGGGTGGCACGGATGGGCACTGATAGGTACCACAGATAGATGGGACTGATGGGCACTGATAGGTGGCACTGATAGGTGGCTCTGATAGGTGGCACTGCTGGGCACTGATGGGCGGCACTGCTGGGCACTGATGGGCGGCACTTGTGGGCACTGATAGGCATAGTTAAGGCGGCACTAATAGGCACAGATAAGGCGGCACCGATGGGCACAGATAAGGCGGCACTGATGGGCAAAGATGGGCACAGATAAGATGGCACGGATGGGTGGCACGGATAAGTGGCACGGATGGGTGGCACGGATGGGCACTGACAGGTACCACAGATAGATGGGACTGATGGGCACTGATAGGTGGCACTGATAGGTGGCTCTGATAGGTGGCACTGCTGGGCACTGATGGGCGGCACTGCTGGGCACTGATGGGCGGCACTTGTGGGCACTGATAGGCATAGTTAAGGCGGCACTAATAGGCACAGATAAGGCGGCACCGATGGGCACAGATAAGGCGGCACTGATGGGCAAAGATGGGCACAGATAAGATGGCACGGATGGGTGGCACGGATAAGTGGCACGGATGGGTGGCACGGATGGGCACTGATAGGTACCACAGATAGATGGGACTGATGGGCACTGATAGGTGGCACTGATAGGTGGCTCTGATAGGTGGCACTGCTGGGCACTGATGGGCGGCACTGCTGGGCACTGATGGGCGGCACTGCTGGGCACTGATGGGCGGCACTGGGGTGCAGCACCTTTGAGGCAGATTGGGTGGCACTGTGGGTGGCACTGTGGGTGGCACTGTGGGTGGCACTGTGGGGTGGCACTGTGGGTGGCACTGTGGGGTGGCACTGTGGGCATTATGGGCACAGATGGGGGGCACTTACTTTTACTTTGTTATTTTTCAGGATGGCACTGCGGGAGGCAGGTGGGCACTGGCAGGTGGCATGTGGTGCCTTTCATTGCTGGCCGTGATCGGGACTGATGTCCCGATCACGGCCGCCGGTGATCGGCTTTTTTTTTTTCTCCTCGCGCTGTCAGCGCAAGGAGGAATAATAGCCGATTACCGGCTCCGTTCTATCACATGATCAGCTGTCATTGGCTGACAGCTGATCACGTGATAAGGGGTCGGGATCGACCCCTTACACGGATCGGTGATCAGGCGAGTCTCACGGACTCGCCGATCACAGAGCGCGCCGCGCGCGCCCCTCAGGGGGCGCGCAGGCCGCTCGTAACCAGGACGACGTCAATAGACGTAGTCCTGGAAATCTAGGTCCGCGCTAATGCCGTCATTCGGCAATAGCGCGGTACCCAAGTGGTTAAGGACCAAGCCTATTTATCAGACTCTGTGTTTACAATTTCAAAATATTTTTTTTTAGCTAGAAAATGACTTTGAACCCCCAAACATTATATTTATTTTTATTTATTTATCCCTAGAGAATAAAATGGCGGTTGTCACACCGTATTTGCGCAGTGGTCTTACAAGCGCACTTTTTTTGGAAAAAATGCACTTTTTTTGAATTGAAAAACAAGACAACAGTAAAGTTAGCCCATTTTTTTTTTTTTTTTATATTGTGAAAAATAATGTTACTCCAAATAAATAGATACCCGACATGTCACACTTCAAAATTGCGCCCACTTGTGGAATGGCGACAGACATTTATCCTTAAAAATCTCAAGGTTTAAAAATGTCAACAGGTTACCGGTTTTGAGTTACGGAGGAGATCTGGTGCTAGAATGATTGCTCTCACTCTAATGATCGCGGTGATACCTCACATGTGGGGTTTGAACACAGTTTTCATGTGTGGGCGCTACTCACGTATGCGGTCGCTTCTGCACGCAAGCTCGTTGGGACGCGGCGCTATTAAAAAAAAAAATTCTTATGTATTTTACTTTTTATTGTGACACTGTCCTTTTAAAAAAATTAATTTTGGGTCACTTTTATTCCTATTACAAGGAATGTAAACTTCCCTTGTAAAAGACAAAAAGAGAGACCACTCTATGACCACTTTTATCTTAAAGAGAAACGCACGCCATTCCTGAAAATACCGAGGTTGTGGCAGCTAGCTCCTGCCATAACAACTGTATTTAGTGTCAAAGTACCGACGTACGGGTACGGGCGATTTGCGTGAAGTGGTTAATCTACCTCTGTTGCAGAAAAATATAAACTTTCTGTGATTTTTAGAACAAGGCCTTACCTTAGCCCCTGGTGTGTTCCATAGAAAAGTTCATGACTTCCTGGTTTGTAGATTTGGGATGTGGAAACCAGTAAGATACAGGAATCAGTTCACCAGATGACCACTTTAGCACACACACCCCGCACCTAACTAGCTTTGCACAGCATCCCTCCATGCGTGTGTAGCACTAACCCCCAAAGGAGCTGCTGGTTATTTTTGGGCTTACCGTTACCTTCCGTTCTCCTTGTTGCACGTCTAGGGGATGTCCCGTGGTAGATGGCCCAGTAACTTGAGACTGACAATAGATCCAATGGATTTTATTTGCAAAACGCAGACAATTGAACAGTCTTTCAACTTGGGATCAGAGGGTTGGAAAGGAAGTTCAGGTACTCTTAGCCCCTGTACACACGGTCGGAGATTTCGACAACCAAATCCGTCGGATTTTGCCCGTCGGATCTTGTCCGAAACTGTTGTATACACACGGTCGGACTAAGTTGTCGAAAAATCAGATCTTTCAGAACGTGATGACGTAATTTCGTTACGATGGGACTACGTTCAGACTAGTAGCCAATAGCTTTGATGTAGGAATTTGATCTGAGCATGCGTGGCACTTTGTCTGATCAAAATTCTCTACACATGATCGGAGTATGTCCGATCGGACCAGTTTGTCGGAAAATATTTCCAACAAGTTGGAAAATTGGGTCCGACGGATATTCCGACGGAAACATTCCGATGCAGACCACACACAGTCGAATTATCCGACAAACCGGTCCGATAGGACACATTCCGTCGGAATCTCTGACCGTGTGTACAACGGCTTAGTGTCAAAGTCAAATAAAACATTGAAGGACTTGCTTACTTTGACTGCATCCAGAGAATAGCCATTCACAGCTGGATGATCACTCAGATTGGACAGTCCCTCTCTCACAAGGCCTAGCAGCCAACACGGTGCTTACTCAGGAACAAGTCTCTGCCACAGACGTTGTTGTAGAACCCGTAGGAAAACTAAGCTTGAGAACACTTGTAGGATACCTGGATCTCTCAGCCAGCTTGGCGATATCCACAAGACCGGATTCTCTCGGTTACTTCAGCCCTTCTAAGCTCTTGCTAAGAAAACCAACCCATACATGGTGTTCTTCTGAAGAGTCCTCCCCTGGAATGCTTGAAGAACACGGGGTCTCTCCCAAACCGGAGACGGCACCCAACCACCTCAGAATCCTTCCTTTAGTTTCCTTGCCTCGGGCTAGCAAGCCCCAAGACATTAAAGTTGGGTGGATCCACACCCCAGGCCATAGCCTTCCTGGGGGCTTGCCTGGGGGACCAGGACCATGAAGTCAGTACATCATTCTGGACCGGAACCCCGAACCACGTGATGTCCACATCTTAAATACCCTCTCCCAGAAAGCACAGCGAGAGCGCCACTCCCACTGGGCGAGCTCCGAGAGAAAGTAACTTAGGCACCTGACCAGACCATAGTTCCATGCCTGCCAGAAGAGACAGTGCCGCCTGTGGCCAGGCTGAACATCTCACAGTCCAGTCAGACTGATGCTGAGGCCCAATTTAGATAATTGCACCCAAACCAAACTGCAGTTTAGGCAACTTTAACTTTAGAAAAACGTATAGCGTTTCAGAAGCCGCCGCTACACGTGCATGGGAGGGAAGGTCAGAAGAACCTTTTTTTATATATATTGGCTGTCCTGTAGCAACCACTCATGGTCACCTGGCTTCTAAAATGAACCACCAAAGTTCTTGCATGTAAATGTGTGGAGAGTATACCAAGTCACCCACATCTGAGGGCTGTTAAAGGACTGTTACACAAAAGATTCCCACTTTGCTCACTCAGGGAGATGTCCTCCTGAAAGAACAACCTTCCACTGACCCAACGATACTCACAGATACTCCATCAAAATACAAGCCCTGTGTAAACTCTATGGTGGAAGGCGTGAAAGCTTGGGTAATTATTTCCTTCCTCCACCTCCATGGTGATTGCCTGCTCATGTCCAAGCACTGCATCCTTGGTCAAATGCCGCCCCATATCTGGGCTTCAGCAGAGCAGTGGTCAAAGGCTAAGTATCAGTGATGGTAAGGGGGTATTAGCTCTTTAAAGAGAACCTGTCAGTTTGCCCTGAAAAGACAGGTTCTATATAAAAAAAAATAAAAAAAATAGTTTGTGGTGGAAACAAAAGATGGAATGGGTTGCCACTCATGAGATATCTACCTTGGGAACGTCAATGTCTTAAAATGGCCCACCAATATCTACCAACAACCAAAGAATTTTTTTTTCTTGACTTACTCTTCAATATAAATATTCTCTATGGCTGCAAAATGATTAAAGTGATATTAAAGGTAAAAAAAATTCAAAATAACAAGCGCATCATACTTACCTGCTCTGGACAATGGTTTTGGACAAAAATTGAAACAAAACCCCCTGGTAGCGGATTTTTAAGGCACAAAAAATTATTATTATAAAAGTTATCTTACTATGAATATGAAAAAGTATTTATTGAAGTATGAAACAGAGACACTCGGATCCTCTTCTTTTGCTGTCTCCCCCCCCCCCCCCCCGCCTAATGCCCCCAATTGCAAGCCTGTTGCTATGGGGCACTCGATCGGGCTTGCTCCCAAGCTTTGCTCCTGTAAATGGATATTGCCTATTCACACACAGAGCAGGGCTCTGCCCTGCCCCCCTCTCCTCAATGGCTCACTGGCTGTGATTGGAGCCAATGAGTGAGTGTGAGCCAATGAGAAGAGGGAGATTTGGGAGAGCTGCTGCTCTCATGCACATCGCTGAATCGAAATGAGGCTAAGGTAAGTACAGGGGGGGGCGGCTGGAAGGAGCTGCACCCAGAATTTTTTTTTATCCTAATGCATACAACTGTCTCATCACCTCCAGAATGCTTGGGTAGTGTTACTGCGTCATGTCCGGTTCCTGTCCTGACGTCACTTCCGGTCACCGAGCGGCCACTTCTTAACGCGTTTCGTCACTTCCATGGTGCCGCAACTTGGCTTATAGTACTTTTTCCTATACACAATGTTTTGTGGACTTTGCTTATGAGGACCTTTCTTTAAATATGCACTTTTAGTATCATTATATCAAAGCACTACTGTGAAGTTGACACTTTGCACTTTGATATGTGACTATGCAAAAAAAAAAGTCATACCTAAACTTCAGCTTTCATTGAATCACAAATAATATTCAAACTGTGTGTGTGTATACAGATTTATACTTCTGTGGTATGGTATTTATATTTAAATTTCCGTATTTTGGCAGCTTTTTTCCAGCTCCTCATTTCTAACACCTGCGACATGCTGATTTTACAGTATAAATACACTCACTGATTAATTACTGTTTTTAATCTGGGTGTGGGATTTGTAATTCTCACTTCCCATCTTTGCGAAACAGTATTGGTATAAATTGAACACAATGAAAGCAGGGTAGTGTGCCAACCTACAGAAACCGATCAAAGGTTTCACAAAATATTGTAGCCTACCAGAGCCCAGGGCAGATATGGTGGCTGCATTTGTTTTCTCCTTTTTTTTCTGCTTTATTTTCACCTAGCCTGTGACACACTTCCTGTCCTAGGGTGACAACATTCACCCATTGTACTAGATCTATGGAGGAACAGCACAGTCTCTCAAGAAAAAAATTAGAGAACACCTCCCTCTCCCTTCATCTTCATAACATAGAGGGTAGGTGCTGTGTAGTTTTAATAAATATCCCATTTAAAAAAAAAAATATATATATTTTTTCCTCAGTTTAGGCCGATACATTTTGTTCTACATATTTTTGGTAAAAAAAATCTCAATAAGCGTATATTGATTGGTTTGAGCAAAAGTTATAGCGTCTACAAAATAGGGGATAGATTTGTGGCTTTTTTTTTTTTTTTACTAGTAATGGCGGCGATCTGCGATTTTTTTTTTTGTGACAGCGACATCATGGCGGACACATCGGTCACTTTTGACACATTTTTGGCACCATTCACATTTACACAGCGATCGGTGCTATAAAATTGCACTGATTACTGTGTAAATGTGACTGGCAGGAAAGGGGTTAACACCAGGGGACGCTGCAGGGGTAAATTATGTTCCCTGGGAGTGATTCTAACTGTGGAGGGAGGGGACTCACAAGGGGAGGAGACCGATCGGTGTTCCTCTGTACTGGGAACACACCATTGGTCTCCTCTCCTCTGACAGGACGTGGATCTGTGTGTTTACATACACAGATCCACGGTCCTGATGTGTTCCCGGGCAATCGCGGGTGCCTGGCGGACATTGCGGCCGCCAGGCACGCGCATCGGATCCTAGATGGCCGGGAATGGGAGGACGTCATATGGCGCCCGCCCAGGAAGGGAGATCCCATCTGCTGGCGTCATATTACTCTGGGTGGGTAGGGAAGTGGTTAAGGAGTCAGGACTGACTGGTATGCCACGTACACACGATCGGACATTCCGACAATGCGGTGACGTACAACACGTACGACGAGCCGAGAAAAATGAAGTTCAATAGCCAGTGCGGCTCTTCTGCTTGATTCTGAGCATGCGTGGCATTTTGTGCATCTGAATTGTCTACACACACTCAGAATTTACAACAATGGATTTTGTTGTTGGAAAATTTGAGATCCGGCTCTCACATTTTTGCTGTCCGAAATTCCGACAGAAAATGTACGATGGATCCTACACACGGTTCCGACAACAGGCTCACATCGAACATTTGCTGTCGGAAATTCCGACCATGTGTGCGCGGCAGTAGTCTTACAGCTCCTTCATGCTGCATTGCATGTGCAAATGTCAATTGGCAGATCAATGTACCCAAACTGTTGCACACTTCTAGCCAATTGCTGTGAAAATATTGAAAATAATGGTGAAAAAGAAATAACAGTAAGCCCTTGTACACACGGTCGGAGATTCCGACGTAATGTGTCCGATCGGACCGTTTTGTCGGATAATCCGACTGTGTGTGGTCTCCATCGGTCTGTTTCCGTCGTAGTATCCGACGGACCAAGTTTTCCAACTTGTCGGTAAAATTTTCCGACGACATGATCCGATCGGACCTCGTCCGATCATGTGTAGAGAATTCCGATCAGACAAAGTGCCACGCATACTCAGATCAAATTCCTACATCAAAGCTATTGGTTACTAGCCTGAACGTAGTCCCGTCGTAACGAAATAACGTCATCACGTTCTGAAGGATCGGATTTTCCGTCAACTTTGTCCGACCGTGTGTAAGCAACAGTTTCGGACAAAATCCGTCGGACAAAATCCGACAGATTTGGTTGTCGGAATGTCCGACCGTGTGTACAAGGGCTTAGACAAAGGGAGCAGAGCCTGTGTGTGCACCTAACTTGGGCTTTATCATAGAGGTGTCTCTATGATTAAGCCAGTTGTTCCCAACCTTGGTCCTCAACAGGTCATATTTTCAGGATTTCCCTTACCTTGCACAGGTGATTTAGCTCAGTGTCAATGGCTTGGCATTTATAACAGCTATTTTACCTAAAAGGAATTTCCAGAACATGGCTTGTTGGGGGTATCTGAGGAATTAGGTTGGGAAACACTGGGTTAAGCCCAGTTCGGATGAAATATGTGAGCGGGTGAGTAGGTCCCATGTGGAGGTTAATGTTCTTTGTCCTGAAAAATAAAGTTTCTACAGGGTGCCACCAGTTCTTTGCTCTTTAACTCTTTAACAGTGTTTGGGGCATGAAGGAGCCCCTTTCTGGCTTTGGCACTCAATGGTCAGAGAAGTGGTCCAGTATGCAGGTGGCAAATTGCCAGATTTTGTTTTTCACTTCTGGTTGTGTCAGATGCCTGTGTCTCCTGCTCTTCACTGTGGTTCTCCCCCCCCCCCCCCCCCCCCCGATGCACCCTACACTACATCACTACTGTGTGCTGTAATCGCATAGCAGCTAACGGAGGGAACCGAGATTGGTATGCAACGCATCCAAAAGTGCCAGATGCTGAATATTTTACCTCTTATGCCGCGTACACATGATCGGAATTTTGGTCGGAAAAAGCTCTGATGGTTTTCCCCGACGGAATTCCGACGGGATGTCGCTCAAGCTGTCTTGCGCACACACGGTCACACCAAATTCCAACCGTCAAGAATGCGGTGACGTACAACATGTACGACGGGCCTAGAAAAGGGAAGTTCAGTAGCCAATGGCTTCCATCTCATAGTTGAATCTGAGCATGCGTGAGTTTTTGCGTGTCGCAATTGCATACACACGAACGGATTTTCGGACAGGAACTTTTTTCCGACCGAAAAATTTAGAACATGTTCTCAATCTTTTGCTGGCCGAAACTCGGCCAGCAAAAGTGCGATTGGAGCATACACACGATCACATTTTCCGACCAAAAGCTCTCATCAGTCTTTTGCTGGCTTTCTGATCGTGTGTACACGGCATAGAAGAGTTACGTTTGGATTTGTTGCCCACTGTAGAGGTAAGTATCAAGAGTCTTTCTTTGTTGGCACCTTTTTTTCAAGCAACAGGGTCAATTTAGTTTCCTAAATTCCCTCTTGTTCCAAAAAATTAAAAGCTCACTCAGTCAAGAACTACTTTATTTAAGTTTTTGGTAGATGTTAGACCACCCATCAGCTTCTTCTAAGCCCTTGTACACACGGTCGGAGATTCCGACAACCAAATCCGTCGGATTTTGTCCGATGGATTTTGTCCGAAACTGTTGTATACACATGGTCGGACAAAGTTGTCGGAAAATCCGACGTGATGACGTTATTTAGTTACGATGGGACTACGTTCACGCTAGTAGCCAATAGCTTTGGTGTAGGAATTTGATCTGAGCATGCGTAGCACTTTGTCCGATCGGAATTCTCTACACATGATCGGAGTATGTTCGATCGGAGCATTTTGTCTGAAAATTTTACCAACAAGTTGGAAAACTTGGTCCGTCGGATACTCCGACGGAAACAGTCCAATGTAGACCACACACAGTCGGAATATCTGACAAAATAGTCCGATCGGACACATTCCATCGGAATCTCTGGCCGTGTGTACAAGGGCTAAGTCTTAGTAAGTTTGGTGGTGAAATCTTTTGTTCCCAGGTCTTTGCACTTGTTAGAACCAGGGTTCCCACGCTACGCATCAAGGTGGGTGGGCATATCCGAACCTCCACAATGGGGGAAATAAAGACAGAAAGCTTTCAACTGGTTAAAGCCCAAGGATGCCTTCCCCAACAGACCCCAGTTGTTACCAAATTAGTGGAGGACCAGGAGTTTAATAGGCTGTAATGATATGTATTAAAATGGTTACATAGTTAAAACAAAAAAGAAAGATATTTTACACCTAACCTATCAGGGTGCTGCTTGAATTTTCCAGTGAATATCACTGGTGTATTAAAAAATTTACTCAATCAAGAACTACTGTATTTGAGTCTTTGGTAGAAGGTGGAAAGTTAAACCATCCATCAGTTTCTTCTAAGTCTTAGTACGTTTGGTGGTAAAATCTTTTGTTCTCATGTGTACACACTTACCATTGCTGGAACCTGGGTTCCGACTCTTTATGCTGGGAACACCCCAAAGTGTGTGGGCATATCAAAACCTCCACAATGAGGGGAAAATTAAGACGGAAGTTTGCAACTTGTTGAAGCCCATGGAAGCCTTCCCCAAAAGTCCACCGTTATAGCCAAAGTAGCACGTTTGGTTAGACCAAGCCTTCAACAAGTGGAAGTATGACTACTGAATATGTTCTAATGAGATGTATTAAATGGTTACGTGGGTAAAACAAAAAAAAACTAAATAAAACAAAGATATTCTAAACCTAACCTATTGGGCTATCAAGGTGCTGCTCACATTTTCCAGTGAATACCACTACCATATTAAAAAGCTCATGCAATCAAGAACTTCTTCTAAATCCTCATAAGTTTGGTGGTGATATCTTTTCTTCCCATGTCAACGCACTTACCATTGCTAGAACCGCACCAAGATTGAGCATATCTAAACTTCGACAGCAGGGGAAATAAGACAGGAAGTTTGCAACTGGTTTGCCCAGGAGCTCAAGGAAGCTTTGCCCAACAGCATCAAGCCTTCAACAAGTTTCCAAGGAGGACCAGGAGTTGTAGGAAGTGATGGAATTAATGCCCCAGATTTTATAAAGCCATAAAGTCTTAGTAGAAGTATGGCCACTGAATATGTTCTAATGAGATTTAATAAATGGTTGAGTGGTGAAGACTGAGGTATTGGTGTGTGGTGTGTGGTGTTGCACAAGCAACTCAAAGCTTAGGCCTTGAAGACTCCTGTTATATTTAGTTATGAAGATGGTAACTTTTGTAGGTCCTGGGCTTGTTCCGAGGTCTACACACTTACCATTTCTGGAAACGTTCTTCCCACTGTTTACGATGGGAACGCACCAAAGTGGTTGGTCACATTCAAACCTCCACAGCATGGGATATTAACACAGGAAGTTTGCAAATGGATTAGCCAGGAGCCCAAGGAAGCCTTCCCCAACAGACCCTAGTTATAGCTGGATATTTGGTTAGACCAAGCCTTCAACAAGTTTCCAAGGAGGTGCAGAGTAGAGGGCCAGGAGTTGTAGGGAGTAATGGAAAAAATGCCCCAGATTTCATGAAGTTATAAAGTCTTAGTGGAAGTATGGCCACTAAATATGGTCTAATGAGATGTAATAAACGCTTAAGTGGTCTTCGTAAGTTTGGTGGAGAATTATTTTGTTCCCATGTCTATGCACTTACTATTTCTAAAACCTGGGTTCCCACTCATTATGCTGGAAACACAGCAAGGTGATTGAGCATATCCAAACTTTGACAGCAGAGGAAATGAAGACATGAGGTTTGCAACTGGTTTACCCAGGAGCTCAAAGAAACTTTGTCCAACAGCACTTTTTATTTTGACCAAGCCTACAAAAATTTTCTAAGGAGGTACAAAGTAGAGAACCAGGAGTTGCAGAAAGTGATGGAATAAATGCCCTAGGTCAGTGATGGCGAACCTTGGCACCCCAGATGTTTTGGAACTACATTTCCCATGATGCTCCACTACACTGAAGAATGCATGAGCATCATGGGAAATGTAGTTCCAAAACATCTGGAGTGCCAAGGTTCGCCATCACTGCCCTAGGTCTTATAAAGTCATAGAGCCGTAGTGAAAGTATGGCCACTGAATATGGTCTAATGAGATGTAATAAAAGGTTGTGTGCTTTTATACCATTCCAACAGCTCAGTCTTTACCACTCGAACAACTCAAAGCTTAGGCCGGGAGCCTCCTTAAACACTGCTATATTCAGTTATGTGGATGGTATCTTTGTAGGTCCTGGGCTGGTCGTGTGTTTGTGCTTTCTTTGTCTATCCAGATTTCCTCTTAATGAACTTAACACGATTAAGACAATCATCTCAGCTTGTGGCGATCTCTAACCCCTGCTCTCCATACTGTTTCCTTTATAGTCACTGAACAAGAGACTAAAGCGCCCAAGAAAACGGTTATCATGTAAGTGCCGCTATTCTTGTCTGTCTGTCCGAGTGTGCCCGTCTGTCTGTCTGTCCCTCCCTTTTGCATGGTTTTCCTAATTAGCTTCTTTCTAACTGGTGTGGCCATTATATGTGCTGTAATAAACATGGTGACAATGGTCACAAGGCGCCTTTAGATCTCTTCGCTTCAGCATATGCAGTTAACAGTCAAAAACACGCACAATTTCCAACATACAGAGGGCTTATTTTATCCTGTAAAAATACAACTGTGGACATTTGCAAAGGTCGGGGAATTTTGAGGGGTTATTTTTCTGCATAGGTACGTGTATTAGGGACCAAGAGAAGGTCATCCAGTGCCCACGGCAAAAATGCCAGACTGCACCCTACCCCTGCTTTATTACACATAGTCAAAAAATATTCAATGTGCCCCTTCCACACCATAGGGCAGTGTGGAAAAATGCACCATGTTGCTCATTTATTTCCATAACTGCAAGCATAGCTGCAAATTGCATATAAATGCGCCCTGCCTTCACATTAAAACACTGTGCCCAGGGCAGCTTCCCCTTCTGCCCCTCTCCATCCTGTTGGTAATTGCATATAAATGTGCCCCTCCCCCACATGAAAACTCTGTGCTCACGGCAGCTGCCCCTTCTGCCCCTCCCCATACTTCTGGAAAATGCATATAAATCTGGAAAATGCATATAAATGTGCCCCGTCTCCACATAAATACACTGTGCCCGGGCCAGCTTCCCCTTCTGCCCCTCCCCATCCTTCTGGAAATTGCATATAAATGTGCCCCATCTCCACATAAATACACTGTGCCCGGGGCAGCTTCCCCTTCTGCCCCTCCCCATCCTTCTGGAAATTGCATATAAATGTGCCCCGTCTCCACATAAATACACTGTGCCCAGGGCAGCGTCCCCTTCTGCCCCTTACCATCCTGTTGGAAATTGCATATAAATGTGCCCCTCCCTCACATGAAAACACTGTGCCCACGGCAGCTGCCCCTTCTGCCCCTCCCCATACTTCTGGAAAATGCATATTAATCGGGAAAATGCATCTAAATGTGCCCCGTCTTCACATAAATACATTGTGCCCAGGGCAGCTTCCCCTTCTGCCCCTCCCCATCCTTCTGGAAATTGCATATAAATGTCACCCGCCTCCACATAAATACACTGTGCCCATGGCAGCTGCCCTTTCTGCCCTTCTCCGTCCCTCTGGAAACTGCATCTAAATGTGCCCCGTCTCCACATAAATAAACTGTGATCAGGGCAGCTGCCCCTTCTGCTCATTCTGCTTGAAATTGCATATATAAATGCGCCCCACCTCCACATGCCCAGGGCAGCTTCTCCGTCTAACCCCCCCCCCCCCCATCTGGGCACAATATGTAGTTTTCCAACACTACGTTGTATATAAAATAAAATTAGGACTTCTTTTCAGGGGACAATTAAAAAAAAAAGCAGAATAAAATACATTATAAAATTGACTCAAGACCACTATACACTTTAATAACATTGCAAACTATCTGCATAATACGTATGTTTGGCAGGCTATTATAATAGAATCTGTTATAATATTATAATAATCTATTGTAATAGAATCCATGCGACACTCTTCAGTGAGGGAGATAAAAAGATCCTTCTTCAGACCAGGACTCCAGAACGATGCCCTTCAGCAAAAATCCTTTAGAAACCTTCTGCAGGCCTTCAGTCCAGCACCTGCTTAGGCCCAAACAGCAGTTCTAGGCATGCTCTAGCTGCCTTCCAGGGGCTGCCTTCTAGCAGCTTCCATGCGACACTCTACAGTGAGGGAGATAAAAGATCCTTCTCCAGACCAGGACTTCAGAACGATGCCCTCCAGCAAAAATCCTTTAGAAATCTTTTCCAGGCCCTCAGTCCAGCACCTGCTTAGACCCAAACTGCAGTTCTAGGCAAACGCTAGCTGTTTTACAGGGGCTGCCTTCAAGCAGCTTCCATGCGACACTCTTCAGTGAGGATATAACTGGACAAGGAAAAAATAAGGATTTTAAAGGTGCTAAGAAATAATGATACCAAAAAATATAGATAACAGAAAAATTACAGAAAAATTACAAATTATATATAAATTGTATTAAAGTCAAGGTTAAAATTATGTATACATAGAACATAACAGTGGTATACAACGGTGGTCTTAATGGTCATATGTAGATTGAATAGAGGTGTTTTATTGCACATTAGCCCGTCATGTTTCGTAAGTAGGCTTCTTCAGGGGATATGCAGTTAATCAAACAACAAACACTATAAATATAAAGAAAAACACAAACATAAAACATTAATTATCAAACGTACATGAAAGGAGCATATTAAAGAAATGGCATCACATAGATGGTGGATTATAAGGAATGTAAACATCCCTTGTAATAGAGAAAAAGCATGACAGGACCTCTTAAATATGAGATCTGGGGGTCAAAAAATACTTCATATCTCATATTTACACTAGAATGCAATAAAAAAAAAGAAATAATAATTGAAAAAAAAAAATGTTCCTTTAAGAGCTATGGGCGAAAGTGACTTTTGACGTTGCTTCCGCCCTCCAATGTCATGGAGCCCAGCAGGGGCCATCTTCCCCTCAGTCGGCAACCAGGCATCCATGGGAGAGGGCACAATCGTCCGCCGCTACCGGCGGGTCCGGTAAGCAGCGGAGACAGCGGGAGGGGGTGGGCATCTCCGATAAAAGTGATCTTGTGGCAAGTCCACCGCGAAGACCACCTATATCGTAAAGAGAAACGCATAGAATTTCTGTAAATACTGGGGGTTATGGCAGCTAGCTGGTATTTATTATTATTATTATTATTATACAGGTTTTTTTATAGCGCCAACAGTTTGCTCAGCGCTTTACAACATGCGTCAAAGTTACGGAGTACAGGTTTGCGTGATGTGATTAACAAATTTCGACAAATTAGTTCATTCGGAAAGTTTCCAAATATTCGTAGATTTGAATATTCGAAAATTCGATAATCTGGAAATTCTGAAATTTGGAAATTCGATAATTCAAAAATTTGAAAATTCGAAGACTGAATATCTGTAGATTTGAAATTCGAAAAATGTAAAACTTCATAAATTTTAGAAATTCGAAAATCCATAAATTCAAAAATTCTTAAAAATTCGTAATTGCGTAGATTCGAAATGCGAAAATCCAGAAATTCAAAAATACGAATTTCCAAATATTCCGATTTACCATGTTTCCGAATATTAAAATTTACAGGTTTTCAAATTATCTAATTTACGGATTTTTTAATTATCGAATTTACAAATTTTATGAATTTACAAATTTACAAATTTTCGAATTTACGATTTTTTTTCCCCAACTGGAAGTTTTTTTTTATATACAAATAAAAGTGAATTATGCTCATCGTAGGGTAATAAATCAACATCACCCAGAACTAAATACCAGGAGCAATGCAATGCAATTGATGTGTAGAAAGGAGGCACATTTACACTAATTCCTGAATTATTCAGATTAACAAATAATTTCTAGAAACGTTAAATAGAAAGCAGAACAGGTAAAGAATGATCTCTAAAGACTCCATTCCCCTCTGTCAGGCATCATCCTCGCTGTAGCAGCGCAATGCCCCAGATACGTCTGCCGAAGCCATTCTTGGTTGAAAGATTATTACACGTCGGTTCTTTTTAAATCTGACCTCCGGTCTTCCCTTCAGTCTTGCACAGTTGTAGCGGCTCCTCTCCTGGACTGAAATGTCTTCCTCTGATTTCACTGCACACTGTGAGCTGCTCACCATGTGCATTAGAAGCTGCAGCAAGTCAGAAAGGCCTGCCCCTTTCACATACCTCCCAACTGTTTGGGATGGGAATGAGAGACACCTATTATGAAAAGTATTTAAGCATAGGACACCTCCCCTGCCACGCCCCCTTCAAGGAGAATTATACAAAAAATTATTGGTTAAACCCACAAGTGTTTTTTTTTTGTTTTGTTTTTTCCACTACTATTTCTTTATATCGGCTTTTGAAATTTACAATTGCAGCAATTTAAAAATCGGATGAAAGATTTTTCATCGGGAAACACTTTTTAAAAGATAAAAAAGTGAATTTTATCAGTGGTGGCTGCTCCATTAGGGGCGCAGGGGCGCCACCCGCCTGATCCATGCGTCCGACCCCCTAATCTACATGCAGGGCGCCGGACGCATGGTTTTCAATGAGTTCTTTTTTTTTTTAAGAACATGATTAGAACCCAAGGCTCTAATTGGCTTCAAAAAGGGCGGGCTTGGGGCGCAGAGCACTGCGCCCCAAGCCCACCCACTTGTGTGACAATAGCGAATTAATATTCACTATTGTCTTCCTGCTTCTCCTCCCAGCCAATCAGGAAGTGATTGGCCGAGAGGAAAAGCGATCATATTGGCCGGCCAGGAGCAGAAGCAGGGAGGAACCCGCTGAGAAGGAGACGCAGGGGGGGAAACGCTGAAGCTGCCCGCAACCTGGATGGGGTAAGTGCTGGTGGGCGGACGGGCGAGTGATGGGGGTTTGTTCGCCAAGCGACTGGGGGGGGTAGTGGGGGAATGCGGTCAGTTTGTTTGCTGCCTCCCCCCCCCCCCAAAAAAAATGGAGCACCAGCCGCCACTGCATTTTATATACAACTATATAGTTTTGAGAAAAATGAGGGACAAATGAGGAGGAAAGAGGGACAGAGGGACTTTGTTCAGCATTGCATGTCTGAGCAATTGGCCTTCTAGAGCTGAGGGGTAAAAAAAAATCCTCTGTAAAAACTGCATTTTAATGCAGCCAGAAGATCTAGAGATATAATATAGGAAGCTAGGATAGAACCCAAAATAAAAGGATCAGATCTACTAATCAGTCAAGCAAACCTGTCTCTCAGCACAATTAAAAGTTTGCAATTAACCTACCTGTAGCCTGTTTGTGCATGGATCAGCATGGCTCAGAGAAGGAAACTCACCCAACTAACTTGGCTTGTGTCACTGCAAACACTGTGTGCCTATATTAATTCCCACGTTTACGTCGTTAATAGTGAGGAAACTATAACAACGGTGGTGAAAAGTCCAAGGATGAGGAGAAGGATGTCTCCAGGAATCTCACCTTCACGGCGCGTCTCTGGTCAGTCTCCAGCAAGAACCCCCAGGTCAGAGGCCTCTACACCAGAGCCCTTCTCTTTTTCAAGGGGCAAGCCATCCATGTACAGATCCGAGATGGAAACCCGAAAGACGGTGGTCCCAACTCTCTTCATAACAGAACCGGAAGATGACCGAGGGGCAACTGCCAGATTAGAAGAGCAATCATCCAGATGGGTTGAGGTTGAAGAAATTATAGAATTCCAAGTAAAAAAGTCTCCTAAACCACCCCGAAAAAGAGGAACTTCACCAGCCAAGCCAGAAAAAGATGAAAGGGGGTCAAAGAAATATACCCAGTATGGCTCTCGATCAAGGGGTTTCCCTGGCGATGACCCAAACGCCAATAACTCCAATAATAAACTGGTGGAGGAGGCCAAGGCTTCCTTTACATCTTGCAACTATTCTGAGGCAGATATCCAAGAAATGGAGTATGACCTTGCTGAAGAAACTGAGGACGAGGTCGAAGAAGATCTAAGTCCACAATATGCAGAAGAAGAGGAAGATATTGAAACTTTAGACAGCACAGCCCTACAAGTGTCAGTACTTCCAACGGTTGAAAGAGAATGTGTGGAATTTCAAATCTTTGAGAAGGATGAAACAGTAAACTCACCCGAAAATTTTAGTAGTATAAAAGACATAGAAGCAGTTGAATTAGAAGCACATGATCCAGACCAAACAATATCACTGGAAGTTGAAGACATCATCGTTGAAGAACCTGAAGAGCAAGATAACGACGAGCTAAAAAGCAGAGTTCAAAAAATTCTTACTCGTGATGGCAAAATTCTAACGTTGGAAGATCTTGAGGATTATGTTCCGGGTCAAGGAGAGACTTATGGATGTGATGAAAATGTTTCAAACATCACTGAGGACACACCATGTGAGATATCAGTCCTGCAGGCTGAAATCAACGAGCCGACTATTGGTAAGCCTGTGTTGCTGAATGTAGGTAGGCCTGTTGTACCCAAACAAAGGCAAAGTTTTTTCGGCAACCTGAAAGAAGGTATTGGAAGCATGTTCACGACTGGCTCAAGAATGAGTAGAATGAATATGATGGGATCCTCAAATGTTTCTTACCGTATGAACCAAGCCAGTAGTACCAGAGCAAGTACCAGTTCTTCACAAGCTGGCCAGCCAACGTTTAACATCAAGCCTTCGTTCTGTACTGAAGTTCAACGTTCGGCAGACAATGGTCAACCCAGCTTTAAAACAGAAGTTTCAACAAGAACCCTAAGTTACGGAACACTTGGAGAACCTGTAATGCTACACATAACCAAAAAAGATACTTCTCAAAGCTAAGCCAAGATAATATTTTGATGATATAAGGAGGAGAATAAAAAATAAATAAAAAAAAAAAGAGAAGAATTTCAGACCAGAAATGATATGAAGAATTAAATCAGGGCAATGGAACTTTTCCAGTCTTAATGGGAACACTTAAATGTAGATTTTAAATGAAATCAAATAAACCTGAAGTGCCATTCCATGCCAAATTGATGGTGGTCTACAAAAAAGAACTTAGACAACATGACAACTCCATTGGTTTGACTCTCCTCCTTGTATAGACTTTATTGTAAACTTTATGGTCTTTGTACGTAAGGAGAATCACTATCTTTTCTTACGATAGTCTAACATGTTTTATTCAAGTATTCTATCAAAAAATGAAAAATTATGTTTACATTGGTACATCAACCGTTGACGATGGCAGATGACAAAAGTACTTTGAATGCTGCCAAAATCGTAGCCAGATATGAATTAAAATGTAAGGGGGGTGGTAAAAGAAAACTGTTATCTTGGACTGTTGCCACAAAGACACATGGATTGCTTTTTGGTCTAATTACATTGCTCTGCAGTAACTGAAATATGTCAGAATACATAACACTTGTCTTTGATGGATGTTACAGAATGTCCTTTTGCCGAAGAAGGACACATTGGGCGCCTGGATAAAAAGATCTCAAGTGAATTCATAATCTTGGCGTTGAAGAAGCGCGGTGGTATTTTTGTCCTGTTAAAGGCCATTTGTATCTAGGTCATACGATTCGCCCTCTGCATGCGCCCAGACTGTTACACAAAGCTATTGGTGAAACAGGGACTGTCTTTAACTTACTGTAATGGAATAAGCCTTTGGAAGCGAAGCCTGAGACGTGAGGTTCAAATTCCATCGGGGGGGGGGGGGGGGGGGGAGAAATATGACTTTATTAAGATGAGCTAAGCGATACTCTTAGGTTTGTTTAATGTAGATTGAATTATTCTTGCTGCTGAATCTCTAAGCGTGAATTGAAACTTGTGATCTAGCTGTTATTTATTAACTTCTTAAGCCCTGCCGTGGAAGGTGTTCAATTAAACATTGACCTCTACAGATGAATGATATGAAAAAAAAAATGTCCAAATAAAAAGAAAACATGGTGGTAAACCAAAACGTATGTTTTTTGTGTTTTTTTTGTCAAATCAATTTATAACTGGTATCACCAATAAAAAGTATTCTGATAAAAGTATTTAGTTAACCACTTCCCAACCAGCGCATGACGATGTACGTCGACAGAATGGCACGGGCAGGCATATTGGCGTACAGGTACGTCCAATATTCGATGCCGCCCTGCCATCGGGAGCGCACCACCGGCGGTGCGCTCCCGCGCTGGTCGGGACCCCCGTGAGTCTGGTCGCGGGACCCGCGGACTCGATTGCCGCAGGCATCCCCGCGATCGTCTCACGGAGCGGCCGAATGGAGGAAATGCTGTATAAACAACATTTCTCCATTCTGCCTAGCAACTAGTGACGCTGATCTCTGCTCCATGTGATTGGAGCAGAGATCAGTGTACACTAAATGAAAGCCCAACCCCCCCACAGTTAGTAACACACCCCTAGGAACACTTAACCCCTACACTGCCACCCACTGGTTAACCCTTTCACTGCCAGTGTCATTTACACAGGAATCACTGCATTTATATAGCAGTGATTACTGTATAAATGACAATGGTCCCAAAAATGTGTCAAAAATGTCTGATGGGTCCCCCACAATGTCGCATTCACAATAAAAATCGCAGATCGCCGCCATTACTAGTAAAAAAAAAAAAATAATAATTATTAATAAAAATGCTATAAAACTATCCCTATTTTGTAAACGCTATAACTTTTGCGCAAACCAATCAATAATCGCTTATTGCGATTTTTTTACCAAAAATATGTAGAAGAATATGTATCGGCCTAAACTGAGGAAAAAAATATTTTTTTATATATTTTTGGGGGATATTTATTATAACAAAAAGTAAAAAATAATGAGTTTTTTTCAAAATTGTCGCTCTATTTTTGTTTATAGCGCAAAAAATAAAAACCGCAGGGGTGATCAAATACCACCAAAAGAAAGCTCTATTTGTGGGAAAAAAAGGACTTCAATTTTGTTTGGGAGCCACGTCGCACGACCGCGCAATTGTCAGTTAAAGCGACGCAGTGCCGAATCGCAAAAAGTGGTCTGGTCTTTGACCAGCAAAATGGTCCGGTCTGCAAGTGGTTAAAGTGGTTGTAAACCCTCCCCCCACAGCTTTGTTCCATGTAAATCAGCATAAAAAACCCTAATGAGCACTGCTTGTAGATATCTCCTTACTTGCTTAGCATTGTTGTAATCCTTGTTGTTCTGTAGAATGAAGTCACTGAGCATGCCCAGATCTCCCTTGATTTAAGGCACACACTCTATGTCTTTTCTATCTGTTATCAGGGCTTCCTACGGCACAGCTCTGAACTCTGCTAATCACTCAGAGCTTCCTCCTACACACCGTGTGACCATGTGACATGACATACAGTCTAAACTTGGCCAATACTGCAGTCTTATCAGCTGAAGTTGATAAGTCTGACAAAGGGAAACATTAGACATCGGCACAAGTAAATACTATGAAATGAACAAGTCAGCTATGAACAGGGAAGCAGGGTTGCCATAGAAACGTTGGATTGAGAAGGAGGCATGGTTAACAGTACAGGAAGTGCTCAATGTAAGGGCGGAAATACACTCCACTGTGGACTCAGAAAACAATACTTAAGATGGCACTGCCTAACCCCTGGAAACAAGTTTTTTAAAGTTTCTTTAAACATGATTTGGGCTGGATTACAGTGGCTATAGTTTGATAATGACTTATTATAATGGACTAAATGAAAAGAAGCATCAGAGTGGGAGAGTTTACTTCCTCTTTAAAGCAACTGTGTTGCTCACTAAATGTTTAAAACTGCATTTATTACCTATGTAGCATTACCCCGGTAGGGGTTGCTGAGTATAGACTTCCCTGGGCCTCCCTTTCATTATCCTGCAGCCAGATGTTTGAGTATTTCCACAAGACCAGGTGCACACTCATTCACTCCTTATCCAATGACCAGGTCCCTGATTCTTGTCTTTGTCATGGCATACCATTTCTGTCACTTATTACGCTCCAATTCGAATCCTGTCGCATTCCTCTATGCACCGATTCGTCCTGGTGCGCCCAGCTGCTACGCCTCATTTCGGTACATGCTCCAGAGACGGATTCTTTGGTAAACCTACAGTTCAGTCGTTGAATCCTGTCTCTGTCATGGAACATCATTTCTGTCACTTATTACACTCCAATTCGAATCCTGTCGCATATTATTTATGCACCGATTCGTTCTGGTGTGCCCAGCTGCTACGCCTCATTTCAGTACATGCGCAAGAGACGGATTCTTTGTTGCTACCATCAGTCCAGTCGTTGATTCCTGTCTCTGTCATGGGATATCATTTCTGTCACTTATTACGCTCCGAATCGAATCTTGTTGCATCTATTGGATGCACCGATTCGTCCCGGTGTGCCCAGCTGCTACGCCTCATTTCAGTACATGCTCCAAAGACAGGATTCATCTGTTAGGTGCATGGGCTCGTCTTCTGATTCCAGTCTTTGTCATGGGTTTCATTTCATTTCACCTATCACGTTCCGGTACGAATAATTCACATTCATGGACCAATTCGTCCCGGCGTGCCCCAGGAATGGCCTCATTTCAGTACATGCTCCAGTTTCCGTTTCGTGCTCGGTCGCAAGTTTGTGGCATGGCGATTTGGATCTCTGTCATGGCAGATTTACTCATATCACGGTCACGTATCGCTTCCCGCTTCTAGTCCAGTTGATTCTTCAATGTTGGATTCTTATCGGGGGGCCCTTGCTCGTCAGCCTCATTTCACGGTAAAAAAAAAAAAAAAGGAAAAAAAAAAAAAAAGAGGGGGAAAGAAAAAAAAAAAAAGTATTCGAAAAAAAAAATAAAATAAAAAAGAAAATAAATATATAAAAGGGGGTAGGGGGGAAGAGAAGAGAAAATTTCATCTGTTTCTTTCATTTGTGTCATTTTCATCTCATGTCTGAAGTCTCACCTCCACTGTTAGCTAGCCTTCGTTAGGTGGGAGTCTCAAACAAAAACTTCACCTTCATCTCCTCAGGTCAGTCGAGTTCAGTAGGTCCAGCCTGCACCTGGTCGGACGGTGCCTCCTTAGGTAAGCATAATCATCTAGTGGGAAAACGCCCTTCAGCAAAGCATCCTTCTTTAAAACAGGTATTTCTTTAGGAGTCTCCAACCAGTTATAATCCATGTCACCCCTTGTAGGTCCGTATTAGGAGAAAACCCGGATCAGAGGGCTTGTAGCCTCATCAGACCCACGTTCTGCCACCATGTCCCAGGCTGACAGCGAGGACCTCACGGCTCCATTGTCTCCATCCGTTTCAGAAAATAGCAGCCAAAGGGCCTTCAGAGCATGGACCATTCCCAGGCTGACAGCCGAGCTGAGACGCAGGGGTGTGGCCTTTCCAGCAACAGCCAGAAAGGCAGAGCTTTTCCGGCTCCTGTTTCCTCCCCCCGCGGTGGTGGAGGCTTCTGCTCAGCAGGCCTCATTGGGCTCCATCGCCTCCTCTATCTCGCAGCTCCACACCCTGGTGTCGTCCCTCACAACCTCGATGTCAGATCTGCAGGGCCGAGTGGCCCTCCTCGAGACCCACCCCTCTGTTTCTCCGCCAGTACCAGCATCCCAGCCAGTTGTTAGTCCTCCCGCAGGTATCTCCGGAGGTGCACCAATAGTGTACCCGTCTCATTTGGTGTCAGCAAACATCAGGAAGGACATCTTAGAGGGCAAAGACGTCAATTTGGCTTCTCTTCTGATCTCGATTCACGAGCTGGCAGAGAATAAGGCGTATACTTGGGGGGACGTATCAGTGGTCCTCAAAGCCAAGGATCCCAGACTAGACAGGAAACTCTCTATCACCGAGTTTACCTTGGCCTTCGGTATGATGAGGGACATCATTTGCTCAGCCTCCCCTGGCAGGAGGGAGGAGCTGGATCGGTACCTCCATGTGGTAGTTGACCTGGGGTACAAGTACGGCGGGATTTCATTCTATGACTACCACCGCTCCTTCTCCGCTAAAGCAGCCGCCAGGCTCTCCCAGTTCCAGACCCCCACGGACTGGAGCACCATGGACACCGAACTGTTCTGCCGCCACTTCGCGGGGCTACGGTCCCCTCTGTGTGCAATCTGCCAGTCAGCAACACATACTGCGGCCTGGTGCGCTTCCTCAGTGGCAGCCCCGCCCTTCGACGGTCCATCTACCTCGGGTACCGCTCAGGGCCTGCAAGCACCAGCTCGCCCGCCACAGACCGATAAGCTAGGGCGCCCAGTTAAGACCATGGGCGGTGCTCCGATCTGCAACAACTACAACAGTGGGTCGTGTAATTTCAGTCAGTGTAGACTGCTCCATGTGTGCACCCAGTGTCATAGAGCTCACCCCCGGCTCATGTGTGAGATCAAGCAGCTCAAAAGGTCTTGACTAAGCTGGCTCAATGTTTCATGGCTTAGTGTCTACCTTTCCAGTCACCCTACCCCCTCACTGTCCGCCTTCCTCGTCCAGGGCTTCACGGAAGGTTTTCACACTGGACTTATCTCTCTCCCTCACTTCACGCACGAATGCCAGAACCTACGGTCAGCAGCCACGGATGAACAAGCCATCGACCAACTGCTGCAATCGGAGCTAGATCAGGACTTTGTCATCGGCCCTTTTGTACAGCCCCCTTTCAACACCTGGCGAGTCAGCCCTTTCGGGCTTGTCAAGGGCAAGTTCTCTAATAAACTCAGATTGGTTTATGATTTGTCAGCGCCTCATTCCTCTACGGTTCCCAGCCTCAATTCTCTTATTCCCTCTGAGGAGTTCTCCCTTAAATATGCATCGGTAGACATGGCCATCCAGGCCATTCTTAAATCAGGCACAGGTACCTGGCTTTCCAAGGCCGACATCTCAAACGCTTTTAAACTTCTTCCCATCCATCCGTCCCTCTGGTGCTGGCATGGAATCAAGTGGAGGCAGCGGTACTACTTTTGCCACTAAACTCACGTTCGGGACCAAGAGTAGTCCTTGGCTCTTCGACACCTTCGCGCAGGCCCTTGCTTGGATCTTGTTACACGTAGCCCAGTGTCAGGAAGTCATTCATTATCTGGATGACTTCCTGCTGATAGAGCCACCCGGCTCTCCTCCACGAGATCTGAGTAAGTTGAGGGTAGTCTTCAATAATCTTAATGTCCCCATCGCCGAGCACAAGGTGGAGGGTCCGTCGCAGGCTATCACCTTCCTCGGGGTCAGCCTAGACACTAACACTATGCAGGCCAGCCTTCCCCCGGATAAACTGACCCGCATCAGGACGGTCCTGAGGGACTTCACTCATGCCAGGACTTGTACCAAGAGACAACTTCAGTCCCTTCTTGGTATGCTTAATTTCGCTATGCGCATCATCCCCCAGGGGCGCTCGTTTGTGTCACGCCTGTTAGCCTTATTATCCCACTCTCAGGACCCGGAGCAAGTTCTCAGCCTGGGTTCCGCGGCTATGGCAGACCTAGCCATGTGGGAGGAATTCCTATCTTCTTGGAACGGAGTGTCCCTGTTCGTCCCCTCCGTGTCCGCCCTTTCACCTCGGGTGGTGACCGACGCGGCGGCCTCCACGGGCTTTGCAGCAATCTTTGGCAACCTCTGGCTCGCAGCCCCCTGGCCTCCACAGATACTGGCTATTCCTGGCTTCACTGAGACGTCCTCCCTGTTTGAGCTATATCCTATTGTAGCCGCTGCACACACCTGGGGCCGCAGCTGGTCGGGCCAGACGGTGGTCTTTTCTACAGATAACCTGGCCACTGCGGAGATTGTTAATAAAGGCAGGTCCAGGTCTCTACAGATTATGTCCTTCCTGCGGCGACTGACCCAGCTCTCATTATTGTTTCAGTTCAACCTTCATTGTTCCTTTGTTCCCGGCAAATTTAATCAGGCGGCGGATGCCCTCTCCCGCTTTAACTTTGTTTCATTTTTTGATCAGGTGCCCGGAGCCGGACCAACATCAGCAGCTATCCCGGACTGGTCTCAACTGATCTTGGATTAGCCCCACACTTGTCAGCAGCGACTCAACTCATTGATCACTCCCTCTCAGACAATACCCGCAAGGCCTATCAGTCGGCCTGGAGGGCCTTTAGTCGCTTCGCATCATCTCACAATACAGAGTCCTCCCGGGTCAAACAAGTCCTTGCCTTCCTTTCCTACTGCCATTCGGACTTGGCATTGTCCTTCAACACAATCCGGTTGTACTTGGCCGGGGTACAACACTTCACGTCCCTCCAGGACCCTACCAAGCCCTCCTTATTTACCTTTCACGCCGTCCGGGCTCTCATGCGCGGCATTCAGAAGCGTCGGCCGGTTTCCAGCATCAAACGGCTGCCTATCACAGGCGAAGTGTTCAGGGACATGTCAGATATTCTGGCCTCTTCACCTTTCGGTCTCCATGTCAGTGTCGTCCTGCAAGCAGCCATACATCTGGCCTTCTACGGCTTCTTACGGCCAGGCGAGTTTACCTGCAGTAGCCCCTCGGCACGTACGCTGCGCAAGCACCATCTAGTCAGGTTCGAGGACCATTTCATCTTGCACTTAGCGGTTTCCAAGACACAGCAGCTTGGCCCAGGTACGGACATTCACTTCTATAAGACCTACAACCGCTGGTGTCCGGTTACTGTCCTCACCCGCTTGTTGACCCTTTTGGCCGATCAACCAGGGACTGGCCCACTTCTTCCCTTTCACTCAAAACCTCTCAACGCAGCCCAGTTCATGGAGCATGTCAGGATACTCCTGGGCATCCTTCACCTCAATCCTGCGCACTACTCAGGACATTCATTTCGCATCGGGGCAGCATCAACGGCCTCCCGCCAAGGGGTCCCGGCCCATGTTATCAAAAAGTTGGGTAGATGGAAGTCCTCCTGTTTTGCCCGTTACATACCCAATCCGCAGATTGAGATGGCCCAGGCCTTTGTCAAACTTACCCAGTAACAGTCTTGGTTCAATAAAATGCATCCCCTACCTGAGTGTTTTGCCCCCTTATTTTGGTATACCGTACGTTAGACCAGGGCACACTTTCAGGTCCATTTCAAGTAAGCGAGTGTATGTTATCCTTGTCTTTCATCCTTATCCGTATCGGTCAGAGGGCTCTACACCATAAATAGAAAGGCCAGTATGGTGGCCTGAAATTATGGGTGGAGCCCGGTGGTATATATAATCAGCCGTTCGCCCATTTTCCTCGTCGGTTCCGGTGCGCGATACCCGCCCACCCGTCCCCTTTATCAGGCCTTTACTCTAGCACACTCCTCATATGAGTACTCATTTCACCCATTTCATATTCATTTCATTTTAAGGTATGCCCCCTTATTTTGGTATACCGTACGTTAGACCAGGGCACACTTTCAGGTCCATTTCAAGTAAGCGAGTGTATGTTATCCTTGTCTTTCATCCTTATCCGTATCGGTCAGAGGGCTCTACACCATAAATATATGTTTGTGGGTTCTATATTCTAGCAGAAAAAAAAAAATATATATGTTTATTTATCTATTTATTTATCTTTTTAGCAGAGACCTGTGAGAATACAATGGCGGTCCTTGCAATTTTTTATGTCACAGTGGTTTTCCAGTCGCAATTTATTTCTTATTTTAAAATACACTTTAACCACTTAAATTTTAGGCCAATCTTGACACTTCTCACATACATGTAAAAATGTACTATATATATATATATATATATATATATATATATATATATATATGTATATCGAGAGAGAGAGAGAGAGATCTATATAGATGCGTATATATATATATGTGTGTATATATATATATATATATATATATATATATATATATATATATATATATATATATATATATTCTAGATATATATATAGCTATATGTATATATAAATATATATATATATTTTTTTTTTTTTTAGCAGAGACCCCAGAGGATAAAATGGTGGTTGTTGCAATTTTTTTTATGCTTTTTCAAGCACAATTTATATGAAAAAAAAAACACTTGAATGAATTTCAATACAAAATAAACACAATATATAACCCAAAGCGTGGGTTCACCTTCAAATAAAGGGGACAGGGGTGCTTTAAAATAGTTTTTTTTTCAACTGTATTATTTATTTATTTTATCACTTTTGACAGCAATAGGCAGTGAAAGGGACTCTTTATGGAGAGATCTGCTACAGCAGGTTAACTCGGCAAGATAAGAACAGGAGAGTAGTTGCTAAAGCCCCATACACACTATCAGTTTTTCTGCTGAGTTTTTCCTTCAGATTTACCAAAACCGTATAATATGAGGTCAAACCTCAATATCAGGCAGGCCCTTGCACTACATTGTTTTGGTAAATCTGAGGGAAAAAAATCAGCAGAAAATCTGATAGTGTGCATGGGGCTTTAGAGTAACCAAGTACACGTTAAAGGCACAAGGCAACCAGTTGTTAAGTGTGGTACCAGGTAAGGTGAGGGGATGGTTATTAGACTGCCTCGCTGGTGGCTGGTATCTAGTAGCAACTGGACCCGAACCCACCTTATGGAGATCTATGACCTGGTCATGAGGTACGGAAGAAAGGAAATGAGTGAGAGTACGCATGAGGTCCACAGTAGATGCTCGGTGGTACCCCATTCTAATACTGGGAGTGAGGTAATAGAGGTACACTGGACTGGTGTAGTGGACTGTACGCAGACTCAATTCTTCCCTCCTAATGCAACATATAAGTTACAGTGTGTAGTGACACAGGACAAGTCACTTTTCAGAGGAACGCTGTACTATTACTTCACACAGTGAAGGCTCATCTCTAAGTCGGTGAACTGCCTTAGTGTGGGATTTTTCACATGACCACAGTCTCCACTTGATCCCAGGCATTGTTAAGCATGCTCCGCGTGATATCCCTGCACGCACCGGCGCAGAAGACCTCGCCCACGACTAAGTTGTAGAAAGTTTCTTGAATCTTAAAATGAAAAGAATAATAAAAACCAAACCTTGTACACACGGTCGGACATTCCGACAACAAAATCCGTCGGATTTTGTCCGAAACTGGTGTTGCATACACACGGTCGGACAAAGTTGTCGGAAAATCCGATCGTTCTGAACGTGATGACGTTAGTTAGTTACGACGGGACTACGTTGCGGCTAGTAGCCAATAGCTTTGGTCTCGTAATTTGACCTGAGCATGCGTGGCACTTTGTCCGATCGGAATTTTCTACAAACGATCGGACAAAGTCCGATCGGATCATGTTGTCGGAAAATTTTATAGCCCAGCTCTGAAACTTTGTCGGTCGGATATTCAGATGGAAACAGTCCGATGGAGCCCACACACGGTCGGATTATCCGACAAAACACGGTCCGATCGGACATTTTCCATCGGAATGTCCGAGCATGTGTACAAGGGCTTACGCTAATAATGGTGATGGTCTATGTAAAAGTGGTGGTCAGTGGAAAATTGCCACTTTTGCTTTGGTAGTCAATGTAGGTGGGAGATCCATTTGCCACAGCTCAAAGAAACCCCAGAAACCTCAGGAGGAAGCCTGGTTGAGAAAGGCTGGACCAAAGCCATGAAAAAGTGGTCACTACAATCAGTACGGAAAGCCCTCTTCTTAGAACAGAAGGTATTCACATATCTCATTCCATCACAAATCCCAAAAATAAGATGGTTATTCCCCTATTCAGGACAGCAGGTGGGCTTTATGCTCCACAGGAACAAGGTAAGAGCAGAAATAATGGCCATATCCATATGTACAGTATCTCAATGTGTACAACACAGACAGTTAATGGTTCTCTAGGACTTGGCCTCATGTGCCAAAGTAAGGGTATAGGCTGCCAAGTATGCCAGAGCCTAAGCAGTGGGCAGTGGGGCTACATTTGATGTTCTTTCTACACCTTAAACTGGTTGTAAACCTCAGACATGAAATATAAACAAAGCATACCCCTCCCTCTATAGCAGGAATCTCCAAATGACGGCCCTCCAGCTGTTGCGGAACTACACATCCCATGAGGCATTGTAAAACTCTGACATTCACAGACAGGATTAGGCATGATGGGAATTGCAGTTCCTGAACAACTGAAGGGGCCGTAGTTTGGAGACCCCTGCTCTATAGTGTGTACTCAATCCAGATCACAAAGTGTAATTTACGTCTGCTGCTTTGTTCCTCTGCTATCAGCATGAATCACTTATGACAAATTTTCCTGACACCAAGAGAAAAAAGGTGACAGGGGAGGGAACTGCAGCATACAGCCTGTGATTGACAGCCTCAGCTCAGTTCTTGTGTGTTGTGTGAGAGGGACGTCTCAATTCACTCCAAGCAGCTCTTATGCCCCGTACACACGAGAGGGATTAAGTCTGACAGACCTCCAAAGGAGTTCCGCCGGAGTTCCGACGGAGTTCTGGCGGACTTTTCGACCGAACGGACTTGACCACACACCATCACACCAAACTCCGACGGAGTCGAACGTGATGACGTACGACTGGATTCGACGTAGGAAGTTCATAGACAGTAGCCAATAGCTGCCCTAGCGTCGGTTTTAGTCCGTCGGAGTAGCACACACACGAGCAAATTTTTCGAAGGGGACCGGGTCCGGCGGAGTTCCGTCGGGAAAATTTAAAGCATGCTTCATTTCTAAAGTCCGTCAGACTTTAGCGAAGCTAAAGTCCGTTGCAGCCCACACACGATCGAATAGTCTGACGGACTCAGTCCGTCAGACTTTGGATGTCGAAAAGTCCGCTCGTGTGTACGGGGCATAAAGAGCTCTCCTCACTTAGCTCTGCAGAGTGTAACTTCAGCCTTCCACCCCCTGCTTTTCAGAGCTATGAGATCCTGTGTAAATTTTGGACTTTGAACGGATGTAGAGAAGAGAAGACCGCAGATAAACAGGTACAACTTATGTAGAAGGATCTGTTTCATCTCTGTGTATCACCTGAGGCGAGTCACTTCACTGGGTATATGTGCGGGTTTACAACCACTTTAAAGTGTATCTATACCCAAAACTTTTTTATTTACTTTTGGGATAGCAAGGGTTAGGGCCTATTTTATATTTTTGCTGCTCAATAGGGTTCCCTTATGCCGCGTACACACGACCAGACTTATGTCCGACAGACTTTCGAAAGAAGTTCTGACGGAGTTCTGACAGAGTTCTGACGGACTTTCCGAATGAACGGACTTGGCCACACACAATCACACCAAACTCAGACGGATTCGAACGTGATGACGTACGACTGGACTAGAATAAGGAAGTTCATAGCCAGTAGCCAATAGCTGCCCTAGCGTCGGTTTTATTCCGTCGGACTAGCACACACACGAGCGAATTTTTCAGTAGGAACTGGGTCCGGCGGAGTTCTGGCGGAAAAATTTGAAGCATGTTCCATTTCTAAAGTCTGTCAGACTTTTGCGAATCAAAAGTCCGTTGCAGCCCACACACGATCGAATAGTCTGCCGGAATCATTCCGTCGGACTTTGGATGCTGAAAAGTCCGGTCGTGTGTACGGGGCATTAGAGAGTTTTCCCTCACTTTCTGTTATGGAGACTACTTCTGATTGGAGCCTTCGTATTGGAGATGCAAACGGTGTGGTGCCTGTGACGGTTCATCCAGAAACTTCTGTGCTGTTGCCTTACTGATCTCACTAACACTGGGATCTACAACTCTGGTAAGCGGCCCCTCTTCTCACTGGTGGAGGATTGTTTTGATTATTTTTTATACACGTATTTGTGGATATTTTTGCACCTTAATACCAATTTGGAAGAACTAACAATACTTTTTGGACAATTTTTTCTCCATTGTATATGAACTCTTTGTTGCTTTTGAATATTATTTTTGCTAAATTTTATTATTGGTTTAGATTTAGCACACACAATTTTTGTTTTAATATACATAAATTTTTGTGGGGGTTTTTCTATACTATTTATGTTAACTTCATTTCAGATTTAGTATACACTTTATTCACTTATATGATGATATGATAGTATTCACATATACTATTTACTAATCATATTTTTTTCACGTAATACTGTTTTTCCTCATGTTTATCTATATAGTTTTGGATTAGGTTTTAGGTATACAATTTTTTGTTTTTAGTGCAGCTCACTTTGTTCACCTATTTAGTTTGATATCGGAGTATTACGATTAGGGTTGCTGCTTATAGGTTATCCTTTTTTTTTTTTTTGTTTGAGTAGCGCGGTTTACCTTTTGTACCGTGTTATGGAGACTACCTTAGACCAGGAGGTTCTAGCCTGCCCTTTATTCTGTCTGTGTTGCTGTTACAAATGTTTTCAGTGCCCATCCTGGGGGCAACCTTTTTTGCCAGACAAGAAATGATATATATATATATATATATATATATATATATATATATATATATATATATATATATATATGGCAATATAATGCTTGAGTTCTCCCCTTGTGGACTACAAAACACCTTTCCCACTCCTCATCTACATTACATAAGGGGAGATGTTCTGCTATCCAGCAGGGGAGAACTGGGCATAGTTAACAACACTGCTTGGTATTTAAGTGTTGTGGTAACAGCATTGTCAGCTCACTACACAGTCTGTATCACTTATGTCTAGTAGAGTGTAGGTTCTTCAGATTTGCCCTGGAACTCTTGGAGGGGAGGGCAAGTTGCCTTATAATCAAGTTCTCCCCCTCTCATTGGGTCTCCCTTCAGTGGAGCCCCACCTAGTATTTGGGTGGATCTTGGTGCAGCAGGTCCCCTGAAGAATGGGGTCTGTCTTTAGCACTTACTTCTGACAAGCAGTGTGCAGGTCCTCGGTCTTGCCCTGAAACTCTTGGAGGGGAGAGCAGGTTGCCTTATGGTCAAGTTCTCCCCTTCCCATTGGGTCTCCGCTCAGGGAAGCCCCACCTAGTACTCAGTGGCTATTGCTTCAGCAGGTCCCCTGAAGAATGGGAGGGTGTAGTTTCTCTGACTTACCCTAAAACTCTTGGAGGGGTGGGTACCTGGCCTTATGTTCAACTTCTCCCTCGCCCATGGGGTCTCCCTTCAGGGAAGCCCCCTAGTACTTGGGTGGGCCTTGCTTCAGCAGATCCCCTGAAGAATGGGGTATGTCTATAGCATTTATTTCTGACTAGTAGTGTGTAGGTCATCAGACTTGCCCTGAAACTCTTGGAGGGGAGGAGCACGTAGTCAACTTCTCCCCATTCCATGGTGTCTCCATTCAGTGAAGCCCCACCTTGTACTTAGCTGGACCTTGTTTCTGCAGGTCCCATGAAGAGCGGGGTCTATCTGTGGCACTAACTTCTGACTGGTAGGTATAAGTCCTCTGACTTGCCCTGACAGTCTTGGATGGGAGGGCATGTGGCCTTATGGTCAACTTCTCCCTCCCCCATGGGGTCTCCCTTCAGGGGAGCCCATCTAGTATTTGGGTGGGCCTTGCTTCGGCAGGTCCCCTGAAGAATAGTGTCTGTAGCACTTCTTACCAGTAAGGTCTAGGTCTTTGGACTTGCTCTGAGACTCTTGGAGGAGAGGGCACATTGCCTTATGGCCAAGTTCTCCCCCTCCAATGGGGTCTTCCTTCAGGGGAGCCCCATCTGTTTTTTGGGCAGACCTTGCTGCATCAGGTCCCCTGAAGAATGGGGATTGTCTACAGCACTTACTTCTAACTAGTAGGGTGTAGGTCCTCAGTCTTATCCTGAATTTCTTGGAGGGAAGAGCATGTGGCCTTATGGTCAAGTTCTCCCCCTCCCATGAGGTCTTCCTTCAGGGGAGCCCCACCTTGTACTTGGGTGAACCCTGCTTCGGCAGGTCCCCTGTAGAATGGGGTCTGCCTGGTTTCAGCTGGGTAGACCACATGTACCTAGTCCCCGTCAGCAGTCTTGCCTCCCCCCCCAGGGGATCAGGGCACAGGTCCTTTCTCTTTGGAGTTAGACCACGTAATACATCCTGTACACTTTTTTTGTGTGCTCACTTTTTATTGCACCAGGTGTATAGTTTCGCATGCACACACTGCACAGTGGGGCAAGTTCTCTGCTCTCTACAAGAAATTAGGAGCTTATTGGATTTCTGACAGATCAAGTTATCTTTCTGTACTTGCAGTGTTAAGGGATAAAACATGGAGAAATGTACTTGTATTGGACAGTTGTGCTGAATATTTGTATTTTTATTATTATTATTTTTGTTATAATTATTATTATTTTTCCCAGACATACTTTTCACCAGGAAATAAAAAATTCTCCTAAGCTTAGTATTGAATAATGAATAATGTATTGTAGTAGCATTCTTATTTACTTTTTCCAAACTGCTGGAGTTTTTTTCTTTTTTTTTTTTTTGGATTTTTGTTGCCTTACCCAAATGTCTTCATAAAAGAAAAGAGAAATGAATAGTGAAGGCACTTGTGAATAGCAACCAGGCTAATGACTATTTACAGATCAAGCACAAAGACTATGAATAATGTCTAACAATGTCAAGAAAAAGTCATTGTAAATAAATAGCACAATGTCAAGAGACGTTATTCAACAAAACATTCAAGTCCTGCTAATCAAGTCAAATTAGAATTGATAAAGTCAGAAGAAGTCAGTTGGCCGGCAGTCTTTTTTTTTTTTTAAAGAGACATCAGAGACAGCAAAGAAAATTCAGCAGATCGCCCCCTCATGGTGAGTATGGGGGGAAAAAAGTCTGGATATTATTATTACAACTTTGGATTGTCCTAAAAATAGGCAAAAATCTTCCTCTTAAATCAAATGGCACTAACTGGCACTATACTAAAAAAAAAGAAGTTCAACATGGCTACCGAGGAATAATGTACCATATGGTGGAAAGGTCCCATTAGAAGATTGTTCTGGAAATGAAGAGCTCTTATTTACTATGTTACCAATTTAAAATGTATTTAAAAAAAACGATATTTATATTTTTTTAATCCTTTTTTTATTATATTATTATTTGTATTTTATTATTATTTTTTATTTTTTGTATTCTTAAATTTAAAAAGTGTATTGCTCTCCTCCAAATCTCCAAATAATTTTTTTATGCTGCTGTGATGTGACTTCCGGTTAGAGGGTGGCTACGTTGGTTCTCCATGGTCCTAGTGTATGTAAGAACGTAGCCATCCTCCGTTGCTCACTCCTGAGATGGACTCTGGACCAGGGGCGGATCCCGAGTCTAGTCTCGGGATGGGCACTGCCAGAAAATATTTTTTTTTGGGGGCAATTTGTCGGGGCAATGGCTGGTGTTGGGGCTTCAATCATCATGGCACCATGGGTGTTATGGTGTCAGGATGATTGAAGCGCATTATTTCTATTGCATTGTTATATAAAATGAAATAGTTCAACTCACCATAATGCAGACTCAGTGGGAGCCTTGAGCGTGTCACTTTCCACCGTGGCTTGTCACCAGATGCGGATGTCACCTGCCGCACGTTGGGGATTGTCACTTGTCACGTCACCTACCACACGTTACAGATTGTCACTTGCCACGTCACCTACAACACGTTACGGATTGTCACTTGCCACACGTTACAGATTGTCACTTGCCACATCACCTACTACACGTTATGGATTGTCACCCGCCACACATTGCATATTGTCACTTGCCACGTCCCCTACCACGTGTTCCGGATTGTCTCCTGCCACACATTGTGGATTGTCACTTGCCACGTCGCCTGTCACAAAATGTCATCTCTCACTGGCTCCCGCCAGCTCCTTGGTTGGCCAGCTGTCCACTCACCCACCGAGCCATTGCCACGTTGCCCCCCCGGATCCATCCCTGCTCTGGACTATGAGATGTGTAGTAAGCATAGAGCAGTGTACAAGATGGCAACTAACACCAAAACCCTTTCAATCTCTGATATCCCATATCTTACCAGCGAAAATATCAATAACTAGATCTTGGAAATCACCAACAATTAATTTAACGTTAACTAAAACCAAACTTTCATGGATCATGTTTCATTAAACAATGTCCAGTATTTTGCATTACAGTTGACCAGAGTTTAAGAAAATTTGGGACCCCTGGATTGGATATCTTAAATTTTTTGGTTTTTGTTTTAGTTTTCCCACTGCTTAGACCCTTTTCTCCCTTTTTTTCCCTAATATTTTACCTTAATCATATATTACCTTTATACTCATTTTTATTAATACTCTGTATTGTTGCTTGTTACAAAAATATTGTTATGCCACGTGCACATGAGCGGAATGTCCGGCAGAAAAAGTCAGACGGAAGCTTTTCATTGTATGTTCCGATCGTGTGTATGCCCCATTGGACTTTTTACTTTGAAAATTCTGACCTAGAAATAGAAGATGTTTTAAATATTTCCGATGGAACCAATTCCTATCGGGAAAAAACGCTCTTCTGTATGCTGTTCCGACGGACCAAAAAGCGATGCATGCTCCGAAGCAAGTATGAGACGGAGGTTATTGGCTACTGGCTATTGAACTTCCCTTTTCTAGTCCCCTCCTACGTGCTGTAAGTCACCGCGTTCTTGACAATCGGACTTTGGTGTGATCGTGTGTACGCAAGACAGTTTCAGTGGAACTCCGTCGGGACTCTGTCGGAAAAACCTTCAGAGTTTATTCCGACGGGAAAACCGGTCATGTGTACGCGGCATAAGAGTAAGGCCAGCCATAGGCAGTTCGAATCTTGGCCGGTTCAGCAGGAACTCACCGAGATTCAAACCACGTGGGGGCAAGCTGAATGTACCAAGTTGATCAATCGATCAGCTTGGACACAACCAATCTGCCGGATTTACTTGCAACTATTTCTAGCAGCTGGTATAGCCACTAGCACTAATCACTGTCTTCTTTCTGTGGGGACGGCTTCCCCCTCCAAACCTGTGGTTGCAGAAAAAAATTAGAATTTTACATTTTAAACCTTGTAAGATTTTGAAAGCTATAAGGCCCATCTCACGCGGGGCAGACTCCGTTTTCTCTCCGGAGGATCTGTCCGCTGAGCAGAGCCCAGCTTTAAATCCGCTGCTCTGTAGAGGAGAATGAAGAATGAGTGATCAGGTCCGCTTGTCTGTTTTTCGGACCACTTGTGTGAATGGAGCTCCATGACCTTTAGTTATACCCCTGTGCCTGTCTGTTTAAATATACAATGCCTTTAAAAAGTATTCATACCCCTTGAAATGTTCCACATTTTGTCATGTTACAACCAAAAACGTAAATGTATTTTATTGGGATTTTATGTAATAGATCAACACAAAGTGTCACATAATTGTGAAGAGGAAGGAAAATAAATGGTTTTAAACATTTTTTACAAATAAATATGTTAAAAGTATGGGGGGGACATTTGTATGGCGCCCCCCAGAGTCAATACTTTGTAGAACCGCCTTTCTCTGCAATTACAGCTGCAAGTCTTTTTGGGGATGTCTCTACCAGCTTTGCACATCTAGAGAGGGACATTTCTGCCCATTCTTCTTATTTGCAAAAAATTTCAAGGGGTGTGAATACTTTTTCAAGACACTGTATGTATTGGCCACCTTTGGTGGTGTTAATAAATCTTTTACATTGTGACAATAGGGGTCCTCAGATACCACTTCACCATGGGTGTTAATAATTATTCCTTGACCCCACGATTCATCTTTACGTACGACTGCAACCCAAAAAGATATTTCCTTATAGATTAAATAAAGATACTTTTAAATGTGTGGTCGTTTATGGGGAATATATTTATCACATACACAATCTGAGCTCAAATGAAATAGGTACGTAGTATATTGATTGACTATATTGATTGACTCCCAACATCCTATGGGTGATTCAGATCTAAGCAGTAGACGCCTCAAACAAAACAACTTGCATTTATGGTGGATACTTATTTGCCAGCAGGAATCTATCCCATCCACTATTCCTGGCTTCTATCAGGTATTGGCACTGTGAATATCAAACATCAAATTAGCAACTGAATTTTCTCAAGACGATAATTACCCTCTTATTAGCATTGACCTTTACATACCAAAAACACAAAAAACATACTTATATGTATGACAAGTTCATGTCATTATAATAGTAGATAGCAAGTAGTATAGTCCTCACAGATAATGCTCTTCACAACTGCTATTAGTGATGTCCCCAGTCTAGTGAATGGATAGGCTGTATTCTCAGTGATGTCACCGGTCTCTAGTGAATGGATAGGCTGCATTCTCAGTGATGTCACCAGTCTCTAGTGAATAGATAGGCTGTATTCTCAGTTATGTCACCAGTCTCTAGTGAATGGATAGGCTGCATTCTCAGTGATGTCACTGGTCTCCACTGAATGGATGGGCTGCATGATAAGTTTGCAGTCCAAGGACCACGGCTATGGAACAATTTACCCGTGGACATCTGCTCGGAAGAAAACCATCTGGCCTTCAGGAAGAAGCTCAAGACCCATCTCTTCTGAAGACCCAGACGGACACTGGCGGCAAATGCGCCCTGAGGCGATTTAGTTTGCATATGGAGTGCTACACAAGTTATTCATTCATTCATGCATTCTCAGTGATGTCACCGGTCTCTAGTGAATGGATAGGTGGCATTCTCAGTGAGGTCACCGGTCTCTAGTGAATGGATAGGTGGCATTCTCAGTGAGGTCACCGGTCTCTAGTGAATGGCTAGGCTGCATTCTCAGTGAGATCACTGGTCTCTAATGAATGGATAAGCTGCATTCTCAGTGATGTCATTGGTCTCTACTGAATGGATAGGCTGCATTCTCAGTGAGGTCACCAGTCTCTAGTGAATGGATAGACTACATTCTCAGTGAGGTCACTGGTCTCTAGTGAATGGATAGGCTGCATTCTCTGTGATGTCACTGCTCTCTAGTGAATGGTTAGGCTACATTCTCTGTGATGTCATTGGTCTCTACTGAATGGATAGGCTGCATTCTCAGTGAGGTCACCGGTCTCCAGTGAATGGTTAGGCTACATTCTCTGTGATGTCATTGGTCTCTACTGAATGGATAGGCTGCATTCTCAGTGAGGTCACCGGTCTCCAGTGAATGGTTAGGCTGCATTCTCAGTGATGTCACCGGTCTCTAGTGAATAGATAGGCTGCATTCTCAGTGATGTCATGGTCTCTAGTGAATGGCTAGGCGGAATTTTCAGTGATGTCACTGGTCTCTAGTGAATAGATAGGCTGCATTCTCAGTGATGTCACTTGATAGCCTGCATTGTTTGGGATGTCGCTGGTCTCTAGTGGTGAATGGACAGGCTGCATTCTCAGTGAAGTATCAAATGTTCCAGTCTTCTATGTATAAAAATCTGTTGGCTTGGGAAACATCCAGATAAAGACTTCAACAGTAAAGTGTACATTTTGTAGTATTCTTGGTCTCTGGCCTCTGAATAGCATGTATGCCAATAACTCTTTTCACACCTATAGGAGGAGATTTGGATGAATTTATACGGGCGTCTCTGCAACGCGCAGATCAGGAGATCAGACAGGTTCTCCAGAAACTTGACTCTGGCACCGGCCTACCTGTGTCTCCAGAGCTTACTCCAGAAGACATAGATATTCGAAAGGAGGTGGAACAACGGCTACGGGAAGAGATACGATCAATGGAAATGTTCCGAGATGCTAACACCCAAACCCCCGAGGACATCCTACATGGTACGATAAGTAGAATAAGAGACAATAACTGCGAAATATACAATGCTTCCAACATGACACCAATTATTCCTAAAACTACTTGTACACAAGCTTGCCATACAAATAAAATAGGTTTGTAAAATTTGTAGAAAAGGCCATCAACAGAATAAAGAGTGGACTTCCAGCCGAAAAAAAAAAGTTGCTTTCGTTTTGGATAGAGTTACAAAGTGTCAAAACCTCTGTGTGGGTTAATAATTGCTACCTGTGTCCCTATTGGGAAGGTTTCCCTTTCCCGGGTAATACTACATGTGGGAAATCTCCCCATCAGGTACACTCTAAGGTTAAATGATAAAGCTTTTCACTTTAAAGTATATCTAAACCAGTGGCAGTGAACTTGATAAATAAAATAATAGATCAGGGGTCAGGCTCGAAGACCAGTTGCTATAGCAGTGGGAAGGAATAAATAGTGATGTTGCGCTGGTAACACTCCACGAGCGCCAAGCTCGTATACTTCCGTCACTTACGGTTTACGGTTTTGGGGGAAACCGGAAGTGACGGAAGTGTACCAGCTCATTCAGGTGTCACTACAGTGGATTGGCCTGGCATTGGCCATTTTTCTTGTTACTTGGTGGAGGCCTATACCACTCATTCAACATTGTCTGATTGTCACAGTATTTTTACACATTTATGATACTCTAATCTAGAGTGGTTTATTAGACTTTCCATTTGTATACAGTATATGTTCATTGTCACTACACGCTATTAAGCTTTTTTTTATCTCAAGACTGCACTTGTCCTTCACTGTTTTACCATTTGCGATTGGTTTCATCCAGGGGCGTACCTAGAGCATTTGGCACCCGGGGCGGATCCTTTATCTGGCACCCCCCCCCCCCCCACCATAAAATGTAAAAACACCCACCGTGTCCCCTGCATACCTCTGCATCCTTCAATATCTTTTTGTCATTACTGCGTACCCCCCCTCTCCACAACTGCACCTCTGGACCCCTTTACATTACACAGGACCTTGCACCTAAGGACCCCTTTACATTACACAGCAGCCTACACCTCTGGACCCCTTTACATTACACAGCAGCCTGCACCTCTGGACCCCTTTACATTACACAGGAGCCTGCACCTCTGGACCCCTTTACATTACACAGCAGCCTGCACCTCTGGACCCCTTTACATTACACAGCAGCCTGCACCTCTGGACCCCTTTACATTACACAGCTCTTGTACCTCTGGACCCCTTTACATAACATAGCACCCTGAACCTCCTGACCCCTTTACATTACACAGCGCCCTGCACCTCTGGACCCCTTTACATTACACAGCACCCTGTACCTCTGGACCCCTTTACATTACACAGGACCTTGAACCTAAGGACCTCTTTACATTACACAGCAGCCTGCACCTCTGGACCCCTTTACATTACACAGCTCTTGTACCTCTGGACCCCTTTACATAACATAGCACCCTGAACCTCCTGACCCCTTTACATTACACAGCGCCCTGCACCTCTGGACCCCTTTACATTACACAGGACCTTGCGCCTAAGGACCTCTTTACATTACACACACCCTGCACCTCTGGACCCCTTTACATTAGACAGGACCTTGCACCTAAGAACCTCTTTACATTACACAGCAGCCTGCACCTCTGGACCCCTTTACATTACACAGCTCTTGTACCTCTGGACCCCTTTACATAACATAGCTGTCAGGAATCCGTCCGTTCTATTCGACCGGCTCTCCGTGCGCGCACACGCGTTCGTGTTGCGGGTCGTCGTAGGCACGAGCGCCTTCCGACGCGCGCGGGTGCACGACGATCGTATGTGCGCGCAGTGCACGCACGCACAGGCGTACGTTAGCTCGATTGGCGCCAGTGGCCCTTTTTAAGGGCACAGTTGCTGTGGTTCTGTGCTGTCTCGTCTGCAGCTAGTGCCTGAAGTTACCTGTTACCTGTCTGCTACTCATCTGATACCTGACCCGGCTCCGTTTGACCTTGCTGACCTCTCCTGCTCCGACCCCGGCTTGTTTGACCCTTCTTGGACTGTTTTCCTGTTGCCGAACCTCCTGCTTGTACCTGACACCTCTGCTTGATTCCTGCCTGCTCCTGAGTCGGCTACCTTCTCGTCCAGTGGACCCTATCCATCCAGGATCCACAGTCAGCAGCCTTCTCCTTGCTTCTTCCATACTACTGAGAGTTCCTGCTCCAAGGATCCTCACCTACCCAGCACCGGTTGCTGCACCAGGCCGGACTCTTCTACCCCGCTGCGCTCCTGTCTCCCTGTCCCCATTCCAGAGAGACCGGAACCAGAGCCGTAGGAGAGGTCCCCTTCCACCAAGCCAGACTCAATACTAGACGTTCTTAACAGTACGAGACAGCCCCCTTATACAGACTCTTGCCACCTTCTTCGAGGGGATGGCACAACTTTACGATGATCCCCAACGGGCTGCCACCGCAGAGTCTGCATTAACTGCGCTCCAGCAAGGCCGCAGGACGGCTGAGGACTACGTCTCAGACTTTAGACGCTGGAGCGCAGATACCCTGTGGAATGAGGCGGCCCTTAGACACCAATTCCGTATGGGCCTGTCTGAAAGCCTCAAGGATGAGTTAGCTCGTGTCTCCACTCCTGACGCATTGGAGGACTTAATTGCTCTGGCCATCCAAATAGACCGCAGACTTCGTGAGCGTAGGGCCGAACGCTCTTCCCAACCACTGAGACCTGCCTGGATGACGGCTAGGACCTCGTCTCCCACACCTTTCTTCTCTCCGCCTTCTCAAAGAGGACCTACCAGCGTGCCTCCTGCTCCTGAGGAACCGATGCAGCTTGGACTACTCCGACCCTCTCTGCTTCCTGAGGAGCGAGCCCGCCGCCAAATGAACTTGTGCCTATACTGTGGCGGCCCCGGACACTATGTGGCCAACTGTCCTGTAAATCCACGTAAGTGCCTCTCACCTGTGTCTCACAGTTCCTTTAACCCACCTTCCAACTCTCTCCATGTTGTCCTTCTGCTCTCGTTTCAGCTGCCGGGAAGAACCATACACGTTAATGCCATTCTTGACTCCGGAGCCTGCGGCTGCTTCATCGACTCTGCCTTCACCGACCTGCATTCAATTCCGCTACAGAAAAAGACTCATGGACTTGCTATCTTTTTGGCCGATGGTTCTCAGATTAAGTCCGGCCGAGTCACCCAGGAGACCCTTCCACTATCCACCTCTACCCCCTGCCAACATTCTGAACTATTAATCCTAGATGTCATCTCATCCCCACTTTTCCCTGTGATTCTGGGCATTCCGTGGCTGCAGGCCCATAATCCCTCCATCGACTGGACTTCAAGGGAGGTGAAGTTCCTCTCCCCTTACTGCCGGGACCACTGCCTGCCTGGGGCTTCTATACACACCAGAACACTCCTCTGCCTAGACCCAGACTTGGACTTATGCCAATCTGTCCCCGAACCTTACCATGAGTTTCTGGACGTTTTCAGTAAACGGGGGGCTGACTCCTTACCCCCACATCGTCCCTATGATTGCCCCATTGAGCTCCTTCCTGGGGCTGAGATCCCGTTTGGACGTGTCTACCCTTTATCCGAAAAGGAACAAGAGGCCCTGAAGGCTTACATTTCCGAGAATCTCCAAAAGGGGTTCATTCGTCATTCCACATCTCCTGCCGGGGCTGGAATATTCTTTGTTACCAAAAAAGATCAATCTCTTCGACCCTGTGTGGACTATCGGGAGTTGAACAAGGTCACGATCAAAAATCGCTACCCCCTACCTCTGATTCCTGAGCTCTTCCAGAAGCTGAGGTCAGCTACCATCTTCTCTAAATTGGACTTAAGAGGAGCCTATAACTTGGTCCGCATACGAGCAGGTGACGAATGGAAGACTGCATTCCGAACTCGTTTTGGGCACTACGAGTACCTGGTAATGCCTTTCGGGTTGTGTAATGCCCCAGCCACCTTCCAACATTTAATTAATGATGTCTTCCGTGATTTCTTGGATATCTTTGTCATCGTATACCTTGATGACATTCTGATCTTCTCCAGGTCCCTGGAGCAGCACCGGGGGCACGTCGGCAGAGTTCTGCTTCGGCTCCGGGAACATGGACTCTATGCTAAAGCCGAAAAGTGTAAATTCGAACAGCAGGAGATCCAATTCCTCGGCCTCGAAATCTCCCCAGCAGGCATCAAAATGGACCCGCAAAAGGTCGCTGCTGTCCTCGAATGGCCAGCCCCTACTGACAAGAAAGGCATCCAGCGCTTTGTGGGCTTCGCTAATTTTTATAGAAAATTCATTAGAGGGTTCTCTGCCATTATTTCCCCCATCACCCAGCTTACCAAGCAAAATACACGCTTTCTTTGGGGTCCTGAAGCCCAGGCTGCCTTCAAGAGACTTAAGGACCTGTTCACCTCCGCTCCTATCCTCAGTCACCCGGATCCATCTAGACCTTACATTCTAGAAGTAGACGCCTCTAAGATAGCAGTAGGGGCGGTAGTCTCCCAGCGCCTTGGCGTGGACGACCTGATGCACCCCGTAGGGTTCTTTTCCCGAAAACTCTCTCCAGCGGAAAGAAATTATGATGTAGGCGACCGGGAATTACTTGCCATTAAGTCCGCTTTGGAGGAATGGAGATATTTACTCTAAGGGGCGGTACACCCCGTGCTCATCTACACAGACCACAAAAACCTCGAGTACCTCCGCTCCGCAAAACGCCTAAAACCTCGGCAAGCTCGCTGGGCCCTCTTTTTCTCCCGGTTCTGTTTTCATATAACTTATCGCCCTGGATCTAAGAACGTTAAGCCTGATGCACTTTCCCGTATGTTTGACAGCCCTAAGGACACCACACCCCCGGATACCATCCTCCCTGCTAATACTTTTCTTCTCATCCAGCCAGATCTAGTAACTCTGCTTAAGAATGCCTCTTCCTCCTCTCCCGGTCCCCCGGGAATCTCACTAGCATCCAGGGAGGGTCTGCTTTGGAAGGACAACTTGATCTTCGTCCCTGAAGACGTGAGAATTAAGGTCTTGGGTCTCTGTCATGACCACCCGCTCGCTGGGCACTTTGGTGTCCGCAAGACTTTAGAACTGGTACAGCGTTCCTTCTGGTGGCCAGGCGTGAGGGAGTTTTGCAAGCAATATGTAAACACCTGCCCCGTATGCAGCCGGAATAAGGTTCCCAGAAATCGGGCTTGGGGGCTGCTTAAACCTCTTCCCGCACCCGACCGCCCTTGGCAGATGATCACGATGGACTTCATTGTGGAACTTCCCCCTTCTGAGAACTGCACTGCCATATTTGTAGTTTGTGACCGTCTGACCAAGATGGCCCACTTCCTACCCTTAGCGGGAACCCCCTCTGCAACCGAGACTGCCCATGTCTTTATTAAAGAAATAACCAGGCTCCACGGGGTACCCATCAATATTGTGTCCGATAGAGGGGTCCAGTTCACCTCCCGCTTCTGGCGAGCCCTTTGCGAATCTTTAAAAATTGAACTGGCTCTGTCCTCCGCCTACCACCCACAGACCAATGGGCAAACGGAGCGCACCAATCAGACCCTCGAGCAATATCTTAGATGCTTCTCTTCTTTTGTCCAGGACGATTGGGTCCCCCTGTTACCTCTGGCGGAATTCGCCTATAACAATGCCAGCCATGCCACCACTGGGCAGTCCCCGTTTTTTGCCAACTACGGTTTTAACTTGTCTTTTCTTCCCGATGTTCCTACAGAATCCCAGGTTCCAGCGATCCAGGATAGGATATCCTTCCTGCAACAGAATAATCGGACGCTTCAGGAGGTCATAACCAAAGCTCAGGCTGACAGTAAGAGGAGCTTCGATCAACGAAGAAGGGGAGAACTAATCCTTCAAGTCGGGGACCAGGTATGGCTGTCTTCCTCTAATTTAAAGTTAGCATGCCCCTCCAGGAAATTGGCACCCAAGTTTCTGGGTCCATTTCCCGTTAAGAGAAAGATCAACGAGGTGTCTTATGAACTGTCCCTGCCTGATTCCATGAGAATTCATCCAGTTTTTCACGTAGCTCTTCTTAAGCCTGCTGTACCTGATCCCTTCCCTGGTAGAGAGACAAGACCACCTGACCCTGTGCTAATTGATGGCAATGAAGAATTTGAAGTTGAGGCCATTCTGGATTTCAGAAGACGACGGGGACAAGGTCAGTTTCTAATTAAATGGAGGGGCTATGGCCCAGAGAGTAATTCTTGGGAACCTGCTTCTAATGTACATGCCAATAGACTGATCCAGGCTTTCTTTGCTGCTCACCCGGAGAAGAGAGCCTCTAGGGGCACCCGGAGGTTGCCCCTTGTGGGGGGGCAATGTCAGGAATCCGTCCGTTCTATTCGACCGGCTCTCCGTGCGCGCACACGCGTTCGTGCTGCGGGTCGTCGTAGGCACGAGCGCCTTCCGACGCGCGCGGGTGCACGACGATCGTATGTGCGCGCAGTGCACGCACGCACAGGCGTACGTTAGCTCGATTGGCGCCAGTGGCCCTTTTTAAGGGCACAGTTGCTGTGGTTCTGTGCTGTCTCGTCTGCAGCTAGTGCCTGAAGTTACCTGTTACCTGTCTGCTACTCATCTGATACCTGACCCGGCTCCGTTTGACCTTGCTGACCTCTCCTGCTCCGACCCCGGCTTGTTTGACCCTTCTTGGACTGTTTTCCTGTTGCCGAACCTCCTGCTTGTACCTGACACCTCTGCTTGATTCCTGCCTGCTCCTGAGTCGGCTACCTTCTCGTCCAGTGGACCCTATCCATCCAGGATCCACAGTCAGCAGCCTTCTCCTTGCTTCTTCCATACTACTGAGAGTTCCTGCACCAAGGATCCTCACCTACCCAGCACCGGTTGCTGCACCAGGCCGGACTCTTCTACCCCGCTGCGCTCCTGTCTCCCTGTCCCCATTCCAGAGAGACCGGAACCAGAGCCGTAGGAGAGGTCCCCTTCCACCAAGCCAGACTCAATACTAGACGTTCTTAACAATAGCACCCTTAACCTCCTGACCCCTTTACATTACACAGCCCTTGTACCTATGGATCCCTTTACATTACACAGCACCCTGAACCTCTGGACCCCTTTACATTACACAGCCCTTGTACCTCTGCACCCCTTTACAATACACAGCCCCTCACAGCTCTGGACCCTCTGCATGTTACACAGATCCCCTACAGTGCAGACCCCCCTCCCTACCATACAGACCCCCATCTACAGTGTAGACCCCCCTACAGTACAGAATCCTCCCCTACAGTGCAGACCCTCCTACAGTACAGACCCCTCCACCCTATAGCGCAGACCCCCCCCTACAGTGCAGACCCTCCTACAGTACAGACCCCTCCCCCTACAGCGCAGGACCCCTTCTACAGTGCAGGACCCCTTCTACAGTGCAGGACCCCCCTACAGTCCAGACCCCCTACAGTGCAGGACCCCTTCTACAGTGCAGGACCTCCCTACAGTGCAGGACCCCCCTACAGTGCAGGACCCCCCCTACAGTGCAGGACCCCCTACAGTGCAGGACCCCCCCTACAGTGCAGGACCCCTTCTACAGTGCAGGACCCCCTACAGTGCAGGACCCCCTACAGTGCAGGACCCCCCTACAGTGCAGACCCCCCTACAGTGCAGGACCCACCACAGTAAAGAACCCCCCTACAGTGCACAGACTCCCCTAAGGACCCATAGTGTACCTCGAGCCCAAGGCAGCGGCATTGCAGGGGGGAGGTGTGGGCAGCACCCGAGTGGAGTGTCACCTGTCGGCTCAGTGATCCGGTGTCTTGTCAAATAGCGTCCTCCATCAGATAGTGTCCCCTGCGTACTGCGCATGCGCAGTACACAGCAACACAGATTCCGAAAATTGCCGAGGATGAACGGCGCCTGCGCACTGAGTCCAGGTTCTATCCCCACTATCCAAGTGGACATAGAGTTAGAATAAAAAAGAGCCGAGCGCAGCGAGGCCGAGCCCGAAGCGTGGCGAGCGAAGCTCGCCCGCGAGGGGCCCTCTAAAATTCACAACCCTATGTCCGCTTGGATGGTGGGGCTACCACCTCCACTCACGGCGCAGGCGCCGTTCAGCTTCGGAGATTTTCCGAAGCTTTGTCTGCTCCGTACTGCGCATGCGCAGTACGGAGTGGACACTATGTGATGCCCGGACTCTATACGCCAGAACACCGGGACCCGACGCAATAATCCTCTTCTCTGTGGTCGCGTGACTCACGGCGCGCCGTTCTGATCAGTCTCGGGCAGCGGCTGTCACTCACAGCCGAGCAGAGTGAAGCGGCCTCCCCCTCCTTGTCTACACAGTGCTGTGCATAGAGGAGGGGGAGGCGGCTTCACTCTGCTCGGCTGTGAGTGACAGCCGCTGCCCGAGACTGATCAGAACGGCAGCGCGACGCGACCACAGAGAGAAGGGGATTATTGTGCCGGGTCACTGAGCCGGCTGATGTCACTCCACTCGGGTGCTGCTCGCACCCCCCCCCTGCAATGCCGCCCACTGCCAGTGCCTCGGGCTCTCTCTGTGTGGGCTGCGAACCCGAGGCACGGCGCTGTCTGACACTTCAGTTGCGGGGGGGGGGGGGGCGCTGGCCTGACAACACCCCCAGTGTGTGGCACCCGGGGCGGCCCGCCCCCCCACTTAGTACGCCCCTGGTTTCATCGTCAAGTTGTTACCATCAGGTGTTGATGACTATTTTTTGTTGCATTTTATTCACTTTGCACTATAGCACTTAGCAAGTTTATGATTGTATAGATATACACCCATGTGTTTTTATTTATTTTGCACAAGCACCTTAATATAGAAATGTATAGAAGGTTCACAGCGCAACGTCGCTATTTATTCATTCACCCCTCTATCTACTAAGGATCAACCAACCAGGTGTCTGCTGCTGTGTATACTTAGTTTTTAATTTGACAGAATGGGAGTACTACATTTATTCAACTATAGCAGTGGGTAGCTCACACAAGACCCAGCAGGATAGGTACACAGGCAGTCACCCTGGCGGGTGATGTGGGCTCATCTGAGGTGTATGGTCTAAGTACTAACTGGTGTTCACCAGAGCTCCTGATGGTGGAGATGGATTTTGCTGCGTGTTGGTTCCAGGTAGCGGCCCTCAGGGTGGCCTCACCAGAAGGTGAGCAACCTGGACTCCAGTAGTGGATAAGCAGGTAGGGATCAAACAGCAGCGTAGTCAGTAAACAAGACAGAGGTCGGTAACAAGTAGTTTCAGATTGGGATCAGGCAGAAGCGTAGTCAAAGAACAAGCCAAGGTTTCATAACGAGTGGTAGTAAAATATGGGTGGCAGCAGGAAGACAAGAGCAAGCACAATAATCTGGCAAACAGGAAGTGCAGAGACATGGCTTAAATCAGGAAGTTCAAAAATCAGGAAGTTCATTGGAGGAGCAAAGAGAGGTTCAGCAGAAGTCGAGGCACAAGGCAGGGTTGTCCAATGGATCAAAGAGGGAGCTGTCCAGTATCGAAGGTAGCTCAGTGAGACGAGTCATTAACAGACTACTCAGAAGAGGTCCCAGGTTCAAATCCAGGCCCTGACAAATAGGGCCTCAAGTGCAGCCCCTGACATCCCAAGAAGGCCACAAAAGAGCAGTGTGTTACCTTGTATTGAGGTGTTTTGTATCAAGTTAGGCAGATCATTCAAAATGGATTAATGCACATCAACACCTGAAAGTTAAGGTTCTGCACCTCAGACTTAAGAGAAAGTGGGAGTAAAATAAGCCCCAGTCAGTAGTCTAATGGGCAGTATTAACAACCCCCAGCATTGGTGTGAGTGCCCACAATAATAACCCCCAGCATTCATGATTAGTAAGGTTGAATAAAGACACCAGTCCAACCTGAGTGAGTGTCTACAATTGTCCCAATCCCTGTACATTGTACACACACCTTGGTCTCTATACCCTCAAGGAGCCCACAATCCAAGGACCCCATTCATATACTAGGGCCAATTTTGAACAGAAGCCAATTAACCTACCAGCATGTCTTTGGAGTGTGGGAGGAAACCCACATAGGCACAGGGAGAACATGCAAACTCCAGGCAGGTAGTGTCATGGTTGGGATTTGAACCAGCGACCCTTTTTACTGCTAGGTGAGAGTGCTAACCACTACACCACTGTGCCGCAACACAAATGTCAGTGATATTGTGGCCACTGACATTCGTGAATTGGTTTTAGAGGCTGAAAAAACAGCCTCCTGTACTATAAACTTCCCTCCACATATTAGTGGTATGAAGCAGTGCTTCTAAACCAGATTTGCAGTGATATAGGGTAATGTAAGACAAGTATAGGCGCAAAGAACTGAAAACAAGTTGTCCCACAGAGTTATAAAACCATATTATAGTGATTACATGTACCATATTTATCGGCATATAACACACACTTTTTTCCCCCTAAAATCAGGGGGAAATCAGGGGGTGCGTGTTATACGCCGATCCCCCGCTGTTGCTAGCGCTTTCTGCCGCTCTCTGCCGCTTCCGTGTATTTTCGGCCGTTCTCTGCTATCTTCGGCCGCACTCGGCTATCTTCGGCCACACTGGGCTGTGTGTGGCCGAAAATAGCCGAGAGCGGCCGAGTGCGGTCGAAAATACCCGAAAGCCGCAGAGAACGGCCGAGAACTACCGGCGCCATTTTTAAACGGCAAATGACTGACAAGGCTGCAAATGACTGACAAGGCTGGAATGCAATGCTGCAAATGACACTGACAAGGCTGCATTGATGGGCATTAAAATGTACGTTTTTTTCCTTAAACTTCCCTCCTAAAAGTTTTTTCCTTTTAAATTCCCTCCTAAACTTGGGGGGCGTGTTATAGGCCGATAAATACGGTATGTCAGGGAGAATAGGCTAAAAAGTGTCCATTAGGTTCTTATGAAAGTTCAAGGACCATGAAGAATGATGTAGGATTCACCACTCAGTGCTGCCGTGATACGGGAACGCAAGCTATGTTCCAGTAACACTGAAATACACAAGGGGAGAAGCATTTCTTGGTGTAGATATAGAACAAGTTTATTTAACACTTAAAAGTAAAACACTTGTGAAGTAAAAATAGACATATAGTAAGTCCCAGCAAGGTGGGGAGGTCATCAGTAGACGATCCAGTCCTGGAAGGGGAGTGAGACGATCCAGTCCTGGAAGGGGAGTGCTGTGCTCACTGGTTCACCGCTGATGTGAAAGACCGGCCGCGGTGGAGAGGAACTTAAAGCGAGGCCTGGAGCGCTGGTGGTACAGGGGGTGAGGATGGATGACGTCACTGACATACGATGCATTTCCTGAGCATGCACTCTGCGGGTGACATGGCAGCCGCGCTCCTTTGTCAAGCTAACTTCTGGAACTTCAAGGGCTTCGTTATAAAGTGTACACATCGGAGGGGCCAGTACAAACAATTCATTGATAACACAAGGAAATACTAAAAAAAACATAAGGATGTCTCTATATCTTAAGCATTAAATAGTAAAACAATAATTGAATGGGAATATTAGACATGGTAACGTCAATGGTATGGGAATGTCAGTTCTGTGCTGCTCACTGTTCTCCTTGGAGAGAAAGCTGTACCTAATGGCCCGCAGTGTAAGAATCTCCCTGCTCTCTTTACATCTATTCCCTGGATCTGTGCTTCCTCCAGGTCTATTATCTATTTCCTGGATCTGTGCTTCCTCCAGGTCTATTATCTATTCCCTGGATCTGTGTTTCCTCCAGGTCTATTATCATAATCAGTATGTTAATAGTGGTGACTTTTTTTTATGTTCAGGTGAGCGAAAAGTGGAGTCCAGTGTAAATGAGGCCATTGAAGTAACTCCCGATGTCTGCTGTTCGGAAACCCAAACAGATGAGGAGAAAATTATTCCAATCAGGTAACAACACTTCATCATCCTGGAGAGATGCTCAATAAGGAAAATCAGGTGTACTGTATATAAGGAAAGGGCGCATAAAGGCCTCAAGCATGTACGCTTAAAAGATGCCGCTTTTATAGACGTTACAGAGCATGCTAGACAATTGGCTGCCTTAACTCAACCCATGTTAACGTGCGAAATACTGCACCACATTCCATAGTAATTGCAACGGAACAGTATAGTTTGAAGAGACACTAAATATTCCTAAAGCCATAGTCCCAAAACTCACTCATATACTGTGACGGGAGTCACTTTGGATGGGGGCCCATGGAACCCAGACTGCAGGAAGCCTCCCACTGCTTGCCACCAATGTAATAAAACATCCCACAACGCTTCCTCCCAGTCAGATATTCCAACCGCTGACAACCACAAACTAGGCAGTACTCGTTTGGTTGCTCAACATGAACTGTTTATTGAAACAAGGTTACACAGGTAATACTTGTGACAATCCTCCCCCTTTGCATTCCAGGTGAGGTAGACTGTCCAATCAGTAGGAAGAGCTGTTGGAGGAATCCCCCCTCCCTTCTCACAACAAACACACTTAGACATCCCATAATACCTAAGGCAGACAGACACAACAGAAAAATGGAATACAGCCAAACGACCCAGCAAAGTGTCCACAACAAAATGAGACAATATACAACATTTCAGTGTGATTGTACAGTGAGTCCGATTAGTACAGAGCAGACTGGATTTCTCGGTCACCCTGTCCCCCTATTAGAGACGCAGGTTAGACCACTGCTGTGCCCATTATGAGGGGTTCCCACCATCCAATTTTCAGATGAAGACATTGCAGCGTCTTATTACATGACAGGGTCTCTTTACATATCCCCTCCCACTGTCAGCCTGGTTGTCTTATTACAAATATTCAAAAATTATTGGGTGACTTTCAAAGGCATTCATAAGGTATACCAAGGCATACATAAGTGACCTAAATGCATATGCACATAGGTGCAGGAACTCAACCATGCCCACCACACTCACATACCTGCCAAATGGCATCAAATAGTAGCTCTTCCCTCTGCATACAACCCCCTCCCTCCACTGACTTCATTTTCTCCCCCCTCCTTAAAAGCTCCACCATCTGTCATACCATCTTACCTTTGTTGCAATATTAAGCTGAAACACCTATCTGGCTGTAGTACCTCCCAGCATACTATACTATACTATACTATAGTCACTAGCAAGGGAAATTATGCAGTAGGAGCAGGGCCGTCTTTAATATTGATTGGACCCCGGGCAAAACTTTTCTTGGGCCCCCCCATGCAGTTTTGCTCTCCACCTGCTCTGAGACATACAATAAATAGCAGCTAGACTCAAAATCAGTTTACTGAATCAGATCAGGCAGCTATTGCGATTGGTTGCCAGAGGTTACAGTGTATCATTACCACTCACTGACTGGTTGCTAGAGGTTACAGTGTATCATTACCACTCACTGACTGGTTGCTAGAGCTTACAGCACATGATTTCTGCTTGTTGATTGGTTGCTAGAGATTACTGTGGATATAACCTCGGGGGGGCATGATATCCCCTATTTACATATGAATGCCGGTAATTTACATGTAAACACAGGGTCTGCAGGTGAGTCATCTGTATACAACAATAGGGCAGAACTGGGCAGCATTAGTAGCAGCACTTCACAGTGAGATATCGGGACACAGCACAGGACTAAAACTTTAAGGGACAAGGCAATTTAAACTGGGATAGTTGGCAAGTATGAGGTAGCTGCTTTGGGCCCAACAACAGTGACAGGGCCCGGGGCAGCTTCCCCTTTTGCCCTGCCTTAAAAACGGCCCTGAGTAAGAGCATTAACAACTGGTCACCAGGGAAAAAATGGAGACCACAGAGGGTGCAGCCTACCACGCACCCTCTCCTGCCCATGACTGCACTTAAACCTTGGGCACCGGTTTAATCTCCCTTGTCCCTGTCCGGGATCTGCGCAGGAGATCTGACCTGTGGGAGCTACTGGGAGATAAGCTATCACTTGTAAATGCAGAAGCTGGACTTCAAGTGATAGTGGTGAGCAGGGAGCAGAAGACCTGAGCCAGAGTTGGTGGAACTGAGTTCCCCCTAGTTCCTGCTGAAAAAATCCCTGTGTGTATATATATATATTATATATATATATATATATATATATATATATATATATATATATAAAAAATATTATATATATATATATATATATATATATATATATATAATATACTAGTATATATTTATATACTAGTATATATTTTTATATATATGTAGATAGACAGTTGAAATGCCAGCTGAAATAGTCATAAGAGACATCGCTGTCATTCACCTTCCTTCCATGAGCTCCTCTGCAGAATGTGGGCAGAACAAGACAATTACCTGCCTGTCACACAAAAAGCGTAGGACTTCAATCGGGGGATTCCAAATGGAAAATACATTCCATAGGAGAGGTAGTCACCAGTCTTTAAAAAAATCAAAATATGAAAACTTCTAGTAGCATCCAACACTGAGCGGTATAAATCTCTAAATATAGAAGCAATTTTGTATCATTTTCTAAGGCTGGGTTCACATTTCTTGCAGAAAATTGTGCACCTTACTGCAATGCACAAAAACACACAACCCTTATCAATGGCACCCGGTGCATCTAGTAACACACATATGAGAAAATACCATGCGTTGTGGTGCGGTGCAATTTTTTGTTTTTTTATAAGGGCCCCATGCACGTCTTTAGTACATTTTTCATGCACACGGTAACAAAGTACCATGTGCTTTGGTGCAGCACAATAAAACAAAAACAAAAAAATGAATGGGCTGCTTTAAATGTGACATGAAAAACCACACAAAAATGGATGTGCACCATTGTACCTTCATATGTAGGAATGGAGCCTAATGCCGCGTGCGCACGATCGGAAATTCGGCCAGCAAAAGACAGATGAGAGTTTTTCGTTAGAAAACACCACCGTGTGTGCGACTCTCTGTCGGAATTTTGCTGGCTGAATTTCCGACAGCAAAAGATTGAGAGCGGGTTCTCAATTTTTCAGACCGAAAAAAGTTTCGAGCACAAACCCCCGATCGTCTGTAGCAATTCCGACGCGCAAAAATTGCTACGCATGCTCGGAAACAATTCTGCGCATGCTCGGAAGCATTGAGCTTCATTTTCTCGGCTCGTCGTAGTGTTGTACACCACCGCGTTCTTGATGGTTGAAAGTTCAGCGACAGTGTGTATGCAAGCCGAGCTTGAGCGGAATAACATCGGAAAAAAACCCATCATAGCTTTTTCCGGCGAAAATTCCGATCGCGTGTACGGGGCATTAGGGATCGATTTACTAAAACTGCTGCATACAGAATCTGGTACAGGTTTGCATAGTAACCAATCAGCTTCTAGCTTCAGCTTGTTCAATTAAGCGTTGTGTAAATAAACCCTGGAAGCTGATTGGTTACTACGCAGAGCTGCACCAGATTCTGGGTGCCCCCATTTTAGTAACTCTCCCCCTTAGGGGTTGGTTTACTAAAGACAAATAGGCTGTGTGCTTTGCAAAGTGCAGTTGCTTCAGAGCTTAATAAATGAAGTAAAGCTTCACTTTGCAAAGAGTACCCAATCACGTGCAAGCAAAAGAAAAAAAAAACTGAATTTTTGCTTGCGCATGATTGGATGATGGAAGTCAGCGGAGCTTCTCCTCATTTACTAAGCTCTGGAGCAACTGCACTTTAGTGCCTTTAGTAAATAAACCCCTTAGTGTCCAATCAGCAACATGTGGGTGTGTTCATGATAGGGTTGCCACCTGTTCGGTTATCACCCGGACAGTCCAGGTTTTGAATCATGTGTCCGGGTTTCAGAGCTGTACACTATGTATGTGGCTCAGAACAGAGCCAGACAGAGCCAGACAGGGCACTTTGCCCGCCGCATTACTACTCTCATTGGAGTGTCCAAAGCTGCCCAGGCTCTGTTACAATCCTTTAGTGTATACTAAAAAAAAAAATGCTGTGCACCACTAAAGTGTTTGGGTTTTACTTGAAGACAAAGTGGCAGCCCTGGTTCTTGACCACGCTAAGCTGCTGCTGCAATGGAGGTCAGGGGCCAGCTTGACACGGTTGGTAAATGACAAGTCTTGCTGAATGCAATTATAACTCCATTGGAAGTTAAAATAGTTCCCATTTATATATAACACGGGCAGTGCTGCAACTCTAGTGGAATCTTATTAACAAAAGGAGAGAACAGAGTGATGACCTCATCAGTGTTCTGCTTCTTATTTATTGGCACAACAGGAGAGGAGAGGAGGGCACAGCAGGAGACCCAATTTTCCAACATGTTGGAAATATTTCCCGACCAACTGGGCCGGACGGACCTAATCCGATCATGTGTAGAGCATTTTCATCGGACCAAGTGCCACGCATGCTCAGATCAAATTCCTACATCAAAGCTATTGACTACTAGCCTGAATGTAGTCCCATCGTAACGAAATTACGTCATCACGTTCTGAAAGATTGGATTTTTCACCAACTTGGCCCGACCGTGTGTATGCAACAGTTTCGGACACAATCCGTTGGACTAAATCCGACGGGCAAAATCCGACGGATTTGGTTGGCAAAATCTCCGACCATGTGTATGTGGGCTAATAATGGTTGGATCATAGGTCTGGTTGATCAGATGAATGATTGGATCATAGGTCTAGTTGATCAGATGAATGGTTGGATCTTAGGTCTGGTTGATCAGATGAATGGTTGGATCATAGGTCTGGTTGATCAGATGGATGAATGGATCCTAGGTCTGGTTGATCAGATGAATGGTTGGATCCTAGGTCTGGTTGATCAGATGAATGGTTGGATCCTAGGTCTGGTTGATCAGATGAATGGTTGGATCCTAGGTCTGGTTGATCAGATGGATGATTGGATCCTAGGTCTGGTTGATCAGATGAATGATTGGATCATAGGTCTAGTTGATCAGATGAATGGTTGGATCCTAGGTCTGGTTGATCAGATGAATGGTTGGATCCTAGGTCTGCTTGATCAGATGAATGGTTGGATCCTAGGTCTGGTTGATCAGATGAATGGTTGAATCATAGGTCTGGTTGATCAGATGGGTGATTGGATCCTAGGTCTGGTTGATCAGATGAATGGTTGAATCCTAGGTCTGGTTGATCAGATGGGTGATTGGATTCTAGGTCTGGTTGATCAGATGAATGGTTGAATCCTAGGTCTGGTTGATCAGATGGGTGATTGGATCCTAGGTCTGGTTGATCAGATGAATGGTTGGATCCTAGGTCTGGTTGATCAGGTGGATGATTGCATCCTAGGTCTGGTTGATCAGATGGATGATTGGATCCTAGGTCTGGTTGATCAGATGAATGGTTGAATCCTAGGTCTGGTTGATCGGATGGGTGATTGGATCCTAGGTCTGGTTGATCAGATGAATGGTTGAATCCTAAGTCTGGTTGATCAGATGGATGATTGCATCCTAGGTCTGGTTGATCAGATGGATGATTGCATCCTAGGTCTGGTTGATCAGATGGATGATTGCATCCTAGGTCTGGTTGATTAGATGAATGATTGGATCATAGGTCTGGTTGATCAGATGGGTGATTGGATCCTAAGTCTGGTTGATCAGATGAATGGTTGGATCCTAGGTCTGGTTGATGAGATGAATGGTTGGATCATAGGTTTGGTTGATCAGATGGATGATTGGATCCTAGGTCTGGTTGATCAGATGGATGATTGGATCATAGGTCTGGTTGATCAGTTGAATGGTTGGATCATAGGTCTGGTTGATCAGATGAATGGTTGGATCATAGGTCTGGTTGATGAGATGAATGGTTGGATCCTAGGTCTGGTTGATCAGATGAATGGTTGAATCCTAGGTCTGGTTGATCAGATGGATGATTGGATCCTAGGTCTGGTTGATCAGATGGATGATTGCATCCTAGGTCTGGTTGATCAGATGGATGATTGGATCCTAGGTCTGGTTGATTAGATGAATGATTGGATCATAGGTCTGGTTGATCAGATGGGTGATTGGATCCTAAGTCTGGTTGATCAGATGAATGGTTGGATCCTAGGTCTGGTTGATGAGATGAATGGTTGGATCATAGGTTTGGTTGATCAGATGGATGATTGGATCCTAGGTCTGGTTGATCAGATGGATGATTGGATCATAGGTCTGGTTGATCAGTTGAATGGTTGGATCATAGGTCTGGTTGATCAGATGAATGGTTGGATCATAGGTCTGGTTGATGAGATGAATGGTTGGATCCTAGGTCTGGTTGATCAGGTGAATGGTTGAATCCTAGGTCTGGTTGATCAGATGGATGATTGGATCCTAGGTCTGGTTGATCAGATGGATGATTGGATCATAGGTCTGGTTGATCAGATGGGTGATTGGATCCTAGGTCTGGTTGATCAGATGGATGATTGGATCATAGGTCTGGTTGATCAGATGGGTGATTGGATCCTAGGTCTGGTTGATCAGATGAATGGTTGGATCCTTGGTCTGGTAGAACAGATAGAAATTATTTGGTAAATAAAACACGTTACATTTTTGTATTGTGTAACAGATGGGTTCAGGTTTGGCGGGTTGGAAGAATGTAAGAAGCTTACATAATATAGCAACAGCTTAAATGGGATTTCTGCACAGGCTCCGCTGCTGAGCTGATCTTTCATATTTTTGTTATTTTATTATTATAACATTATAATGTAATATTAGTTTTATTATTTATTATTCGTATCACACATCATTTATAAAGTCCCTACATATTATGTAACACTGCACAATAAATAATAAAGGAATGATAATTGCACAGTTCCAATAAAATGATCTGCATTAACTTTAGATACAATAGAGAAGGGAGATGGCAGTGAATGGAGATAATAAATGTTGGGTACAATAGATCGAATAGTGATGGGAGATGGCAGTGAATGGAGATAATAACAGTTGGGTACAATAGATAGAATAGGGATGGGAGATGGCAGTGAATGGAGATAATGGCAGTTGGGTACAATAGATAGAATAGGGATGGGATATGGCAGTGAATGGAGATAAGTACAGTTGGGTACAATAGATCGAATTGGGATAGGAGATGGCAGTGAATGAATATAATAACAGTTGGGTACAATAGATAGATTAGTGATGGGAGATGGCAGTGAATGAATATAATAACAGTTGGGTACAATAGATAGAATAGTGATGGGAGATGGCAGTGAATGGAGATAATGACAGTTGGGTACAATAGATTGAATAGGGAAAGGAGATGGCAGTGAATGGATATAATAACAGTTGGGTACAATAAATAGAATCAGGATGGGAGATGGCAGTGAATGGAGATAAGTACAGTTGGGTACAATAGATCAAATTGGGATAGGAGATGGCAGTGAATGGAGATAAGTACAGTTGGGTACAATAGATCAAATTGGGATAGGAGATGGCAGTGAATGGAGATAAGTACAGTTGGGTACAATAGATTGAATAGGGATGAGAGATGGCAGTGAATGGAGATAATAACAGTTGGGTACAATAGATAGAATAGGGATGGGAGATGGCAGTGAATGAAGATAATAAATGTTGGGTACAATAGATAGAATAGGGATGGGAGATGGCAGTGAATGGAGATAATAACAGTTGGGTACAATAGATCGAATAGGGATGGGATATGGCAGTGAATGGAGATAAGTACAGTTGGGTACAATAGATCGAATTGGGATAGGAGATGGCAGTGAATGGAGATAATGACAGTTGGGTACAATAGATAGAATAGGGATGGGAGATGGCAGTGAATGGAGATAATGACAGTTGGGTACAATAGATATTAATAGGGATAAGAGATGGCAGTGGCTGGAGATCATGGTGGATGGCTACACTTTGTGAGCAAAGGAATAGAGAAGGCAGTAGATGGGGGGTGATGGCAGTTGATTATATTAGATATAGTAGAGAAATTAGATAACAGTGACTGGATGTGAAACAGTTAGATACAATAGGAGAGGGAGATTGTAGTGGGTGAAGGTGATGATAGTCGGATACACTGGGGAAGGTAGACGGCAGTGCCTGGGTGTGATGGCAGTTATATATAATAGATACAATAGGCAAGGGAGATGGCAGTGGATTGAGGTAATGACAGTTGGGTAGAATAGGGAAGAGAGATGGCAGTGAATGAAGGTAATACACTAAAGAGGGGAGATGGCAGTGAATGTAACTTCTGTGAGATTAGTACACAAGATACAACTAGGGAGGAGGATGGTAGTGGATAGAGGTGATGGGGTACAGTAGATACAATAAAAAATGGAGATAACAGTGGCTGGAGGTGATGGTAGTTGCAATAAGGAAGGTACTTGGCACTTGTTGGGGGATAGAAGTTGGGTACACTAGATACAATAAGGAAGGGATATGGCAGCAGATAAAAGGTGATGGCAATTGGATACTGCTCTGGATGACGTCTTGATGATGAAACGCATAGGGAGTGGCCTATAGGACACACTCTCTCTTCATTAAAGCTGCAGCAATCGGTGGAAGGCATTATTACATTGCATTTTAAAAGGATTGGTGAATGTGAGTCGTTTTTTAATTTACTAAACTGGTATTCCAAAACATACTACACTTTAGATATTCCTCTCTTTTATTAAACATCTGAATGAGATGACTAACCCATGCTGAGAAAAACTAAGCTCCCAGGGAGATTCCACAAACCGACACAGGGGCTTACACTGTGAAGGCACATTCACCCCTGCAGGGTCAGGGGCACCATTCATGGTGAGTGCAAACCCATCACTTGCACGAAAAAACGCAGCAGGGATTTTTTTCAGCCATTAAGAAGCATTCACATCAATTGTTAAATTGTGCGCGCGTAACTCTTATCACGTCTTTGGACTATTAAATTTAACTGTTTATATATATATATATATATATATATATATATATATATATATATATATATATATATATATTTATTATTCTAAAAATATTGTTATTTGCTAAAGGTTTTTTTTTTTTTTCAACACTGATTTAGGCACGCAGTTTGGTCATATTTTTGGGAAAGTTTTGAGTTCCCATCACACTGCACAGAGGGTCCAATAATTATTTATTATTTCATTTATTTGTCATATTCCATTTCATTTTTGTTTTTTACTTTCACAAGCTTATTTATTTTCACAGTTATCAAAGCACACCACAATATTTAATTATTGTACACTTATTTCAATATTTAATTACTTTACACTTATTTTTAACACAGCAAACCCTGAGGTTGGCCTTAGTTTGGAGTAAAACATACAGGGGGGTCCAACACCATAATTGCAAAAAAAAAAAAAATTAAATTTTTTTTTTTACATTTATCTCCTCTTATTTGTGTGAAAGTAAACACACCCTGGTAAAAACAAATAGAGGTCTCTCTCATACTTTAGATAGAAAATTACATTTTTTTTGGATTTAGTAAGGTTCAGCGCCACGTCTACCTACTGCTTCTTATACAAATTGGGTACAAACTGTCCAAACTGTCATTTGGATGGCAGTTGGGTACACTAGATACAGTAGGGCAGAGAGATGGCAGTGGATGGAGGTGATGGTGGTTGGGTACACGAGATACATTGAGGAAGGTACTTGGCATTGGCATTTGGATGAGAATTGGGTACACTAGATATAATATAGAAGAGAGATGGCAGCGGATGGAGGTGGTGGTGGTTGGGGACTCGAGATACATTGAGGAAGGTACTTGGCATTGGCATTTGGATGAGAATTGGGTACACTAGATATAATATAGAAGAGAGATGGCAGCGGATGGAGGTGGTGGTGGTTGGGGACTCGAGATACATTGAGGAAGGTACTTGGCACTGGCATTTGGATGGCAGTTGGGTACACTAGATACAACAGAGAAGAGAGATGGCAGTGGATGGAGGTGATGGTGGTTGGGGACACGAGATACATTGAGGAAGGTACTTGGCATTGGCATTTGGATTGCAGTTGGGTACACTAGATACAATAGAGAAGAGAGATGGCAGTGGATGGAGGTGATGGTGGTTGGGGACATGAGATACATTGAGGAAGGTAGTTGGCACTGGCATTTGGATTGCAGTTGGGTACACTAGATACAATAGAGAAGAGAGATGGCAGTGGATGGAGGTGATGGTGGTTGGAGACTCGAGATACATTGAGGAAGGTACTTGGCACTGGCATTTGGATGGCAGTTGGGTACACTAGATACAATAGAGAAGAGAGATGGCAGTGGATGGAGGTGATGGTGGTTGGGGACACGAGATACATTGAGGAAGGTACTTGGCACTGGCATTTGGATGGCAGTTGGGTACACTAGATACAGTAGGGGAAAGAGATGGCAGTGGATGGAGGTGATGGTGGTTGGGGACATGAGATACATTGAGGAAGGTACTTGGCACTGGCATTTGGATGGCAGTTGGGTACACTAGATACAATAGGGAAGAGAGATGGCAGAGGATGGAGGTGATGGTGGTTGGGTAAATGAGATGCCTTGAGGAAGGTACTTGGCACTGGCATTTGGATGGCAGTTGGGTACACTAGATACAATAGAGAAGACAGATGGCAGTGGATGGAGGTGATGGTGGTTGGGTTCTCATAAGAAATGATAGAGGAAAGAAAAGTGGTATTTTTTCTGTTAATAATGTTTGCAGATCTGTTTGATTAAACAAGGAAGATGAATCCAGAGATTAGGACAAACCTCAGACAAATTCCGCGTGTGATGGGGTCCTTTTTATGGAGAAGACATTATTGGGTCATTGGGGGGGGGGGGGGTTTGGGCAGAGAGGACGGTTCGGGCTGTGTTTTATGCACCAGATGAGGAAGACACGTGGGACACAAACTGCTAAATGTCCTGAATAATTGTATTGTCAGGTTCACAGGAAACCAGCAAAGGGATTGGCAGAGAGGGGCAGCAAATAAGGAGTAATGGGAGGGATCGGTCTTTATTATATAAATTCCCAGCCTATATAGGATTCCTTCATAGGCTCCGCAGCCTATGTGCTTTACTAATTGTATCTATTTATTGTATTTTTATTTTTTCGTTTTTTTTATAATTACTATTGTTATCATCTCATCGGTCTGCAATCGATCCCTCCATCCAATCCACAGCTGACGTGCTGGTCATTTGGATGAAGGATGAGGATGGGGCATTGGGACAACAGATTTTAATGCAAATAAGGGAGGATTGGCAAGAGCCTGTGATCCGTGCCTGGTGCCCCCCTCTCTTTTTGTCTCTGTCTTTTTTTTTTTTCAACCGTGCCTCTGCAGCATGTGATGGGGAGACAGCAGGGAAGGGGTTAAGCCCTCGGCACGTTGTGGATGCTCATTAACCCTTCCCGAGCCGGCTGTGTTATTATGCACAGCAGGCCCCGCTGCTGTGCGCTGCGATAGAACATGCACAGAAAAAAGGGAAAAGAGGGGGAAATCACAGAATTGCAGCAGACGAGAGGTAGGATGTCATTCTCTCTCCTCCTGTGAACAGATTGCTTGTCTTAGTCACATACTGGTATAAAAATAGCTGCTGGAAAAAAAAGAAGAAGAAAAAAACGTTCCTTTTTTTTTTTTCCTCCTTCCCCAGGCTTCAGATGGATGCATCGGAGTGGTACCGCGGGAGACCGAGCTCTCAGCTCTGGAATATCCACAGCCAAGTTTACATCGAGACCACCGACACGACTTACCTGCCGCTGGAGGATGGCAAGGGGACAAGTGAGTAGGGAGCAAGCCATGGTTCATTCATGGTCCATTCGTGGTTTATTCATGGTCCATTCATGGTTCATTCATGGATCATTCATGGTCCATTCGTGGTCCATTCATGGTCCATTCGTGGTTTATTTATGGTTCATTCATGGTCCATTCATGGTTCATTTGTGGTCCATTCATGGTTCATTCGTGGTCCATTCATGGTCCATTCGTGGTTCATTCATGGTTCATTCATGGTCCATTCATGGATCATTCATGGTCCATTTGTGATCCTTTCGTGGTCCATTCTTGGTCCATTCGTGGTCCATTCATGGTCCATTCATGGTTCATTCATGGTCCATTCATGGATCATTTGTGGTACATTCATGGGCCATTCATGGCTCATTCATGGTCCATTCATGGATCATTTGTGGTCCATTCATGGGCCATTCATGGCTCATTCATGGTCCATTCATGGTCCTTTCGTGGTCCATTCATGGTTCATTTGTGGTCCATTCATGGTCCTTTCGTGGTCCATTCATGGTTCATTTGTGGTCCATTCATGGTCCTTTCGTGGTCCATTCATGGTTCATTTGTGGTCCATTCATGGTTCATTTGTGGTCCATTCATTGTTCATTCAGCATTCAGGAGCCGGCTAGCATCACAGGCAAACAACAAGTGCCAAGATTCAAGGCAATCTCACTAGTAGGAAGACCTGCGGGGTAAGGGCTAGGTTGAAGCTGACATTATCTTAAATGGCTCTTGGGCAACGATATCACTTGCAGTAAAGATGAACAAATTGAGCTTCACCTACCATGGAAGTAGTACATGGCTGCTTCTAAATCTCACATGGGGGGGGTAACAGTTTGGGTGTTGCCCCCCCTTTCCAAAAAAATGCCAACCTAGCAGGCAATGTGCAGAGATTGATTGCATGGTAAGAACTTCCCAGCCTGCTGGATGATTTTTCAGCACTGACACTAAAGGCTTTGATTTAGAACTGACATTTTTGTTCATTCATTTGTATTATGGGAAATAATTACCACTGTTGCTCATTAACTGGGGCGATTTAGAAGCCGCAAATTAAGCCGCTGCAATAATATATTACGTTTATGTGATATATGGGATAAATCATTTATTACGGATATCACATATATATGATATATCACATCATTTCTAGATGTACATATTCATTGACATTTGGGCTAAATGCTTAAACAAGCCAATACGTAAGTAGCAAACTAGACTTATAATAATAATAACAAAATGTCAAATAAGGATAAAAATAATAAATAAAAAAAGACCAATCTTAAACAAACTGACTAGCCCAACCTTAGGGGGAATGCTGGGACTCATGGTTCCTTTTTTAACAGTAGACCTTTTTTTTATTTATTCTTATATATATTTTTAAATATACTTTATTATATATATATATATATATATATATATATATTAAATAAAATGAATACTCCATATAAAACACATTAAAAAACACACATCTATCTATCAATCTATATATATATATATATAGATTGATAGATAGATGTGTGTTTTTGAATGTGTTTTATATGGAGTATTCATTTTATTTATTATATTATATTTTTATATATATTTATTTCCATTAAAATAAATATATATATATATATATATATATATATATATATATATATATATATATATATATATTAAAAAAACTATCTATCTATCCAGTATATGTATATATATATACATTTTTTTATATGTCTTGTATATATTTTTCACCAGATCTGTAAGTAATAGGGGTTAATTATTACTTGTCGCTTTGCTAAATGTAATTTGTTTTTGTTTGTTTTAATTGGCAATAATGGGAGTTTTGACAATGTAAGAAGGCATTACTACATAAAAGCAACAAGTTTGATTTAAACTATTCCAATATTATAATTATTACTATTATTTTTATTTCTATTAATATTCTAAAAGGATTATATATTCATTTTGTATCCATTTTATATTTTATATTTATATTTTATATCATAAATGGATATATTTTCCTAAAATAACTCCTATGATAGCTCCCTCTCTCTCTCGGTACTAAGCTGGAACAGATTCATTTATTGAAGCAATTTATAGAATTGCAGTGAATGTCTGACTGATATGTGGTTACTTTTCATCTTGTGTGGCGATATCTAAATTGGTTTGGAGGTAAATGTCAGTAAATGGGGACTATATCTCATCCAAATTCTATATTCAATTTAGAATAAGGGACCTCGCCATTCTTTGGCGGTCCTGCCTTGCTTTAGATTAAACCAACCCCCCCCCCCCCCCACTTCATTCACCAATGGAACTTTGGCTAATAATGAAAGTCCAAGACCCAGAACCTCCAGAGAGACTTTTCATTCCCGCCATAAGGACCGTCCAGTTCTTTAACCCTCCGTTATTTTCAGGGGAAAGTAAAACGAAACCTGATTGATTAATTGATTAGTTTGTTTTGATTTCTTTCTTTCTTTTTGACTTAAGGCAGAAATTATACTTTTTGTTTAAATAATTTCTTTTAGACGGTCGGAGAGTTTTCCGTAGTTGTTACTGTTGAAGGTGTTACGAGCTCAGTAGCCACCCAGAGACTCTAAAGGGAAATGCAAGGTTGTTTCAAGGTCACAGCTGTTGTTTTTAGGCTATTGACTTGAGCTCGAAATTATTTATTGACTGGGGGGAGATGGTTATGAATTTTATGAAATGTGTGTTTCATTTGTTAAAAATAATTAGCTTAGGGTCAAAATGTTATGCCATAGGTATTTTATTGAGTTTGCTTTGACATATACACCCTGTGGGGTTGAGGGGATTCCAAGGAATGACCCATCCATTGGGGGAATGAACATTGGGATTGAATGGTTTATAGGAGGTGGCCAAGGGTAGTAGACCTTTCTTGCCCAGATGACTAGGTGACCAGATGGTGCCACATACAGTTGGACCTTGGCAGTAAGGTTTTTTTTTTAGATCAACCCTGTCACCCATGAAGGGACTCGGCTAGTGCTGTCTACCGTGTGTTTGCACTCAAATGGGTGGAGGCAGAGGACAAAGGACTAGTCACCATTATTGTGTGTGGTCCCCCTGCAGCTGATCTTCTCCCCATTACTGGCTTTCCATGACTTGTTCTCCACTCCGTTTCCATGTGGAAGTGGCCTTCTTGGTAGAGGCAGGGCTTTGCTTCCTCATGTTAAAGCCTCCAGCAAGGACAACAGTGAGAAGCACCGTAATGACGTCACCAAATCTCACAAGGCTACCAGTCAGAGACAGCAGAGCAGCTATGAGCAGTGCCGGGACAAGATCATCCAGAGCCCAGGGCGAACATGCCAAACTGCGCCCCACCCCCCTCCAAGATGTAGGATTTTAGATAAAAATCCCCCCAAAAAAACATTGATCACTAATCTGCATGCTTAACCCCTAAGAATAAATCCCCCCCCCCGCTGAAATCCCCTCTCTCAGCACAAATCTTTGCCCCACCCCCCAAATCCCCCCAGCTCAAATGCCCCCCCCCCAAAAAAAACCTCACCACTACTAATCCTTTGCCTCTTAAATTTCCCATCCTAGTACACATCTTCTCCCCCACCTTCAAATACCCCCTCCCAGCACAAATTTCTCCAAATCCCCCTTTTCAGGACAATTTCACCCCCCCCCCATCTCACCCCAGCTCAAATGCCCCCACCCACCCCCAAAAACATTACCTCTCCTAATCTTCTACCTCTAAAATGTACCCTCATAGGTTACATCCCCCCCCCCCCTTCCCAGCACAAATTTTACCCAAATCCCCCCTCTTAGCAAAACTCTTCTTGCCCTCACCCCCCCCTCCCAACACAAATGCCCCTAAATCACCAGTCTTAGCACCCCCCCCCCCCAATTTCTCCTCCTACAACTTTACTTACCCCTGCCGCACCCAAATTCCCCCTTCCAACGCAAATCCCCTCCCCTCTAATCTCCTTGTGCCCCCCACCTCAAATGATACCACAGAGTCCAGGGCAGCTTTTCCTCCTGCCCACCCCTTGGCTATGAGGCTACAGGGCAGCAGTGCCTAGGCACACCCATATACCTGGAAGTGCATTGCTATTTTTCAGATTAGGGATCTAAAGGTTGAGTTTATAATACAGAACTTTTTCCATGGGATGACCATGTGGGTATTGTGTCGTATATAAAGCAACTGTGGCATCATAATCACCTTTATAAGATTTATCCGTCCAACCTGAGATATCTTTAGCCTACTCCATATCTTAACCCGATCGCGACAGTGATTGAGTAAAAGGGTCGGATTAAGTCTGACATAGTCTAGCGGGTAGGGGGTAACCTCTATGCCTAGGTATCTAAAAGACCCGGAAAGCGGAATCTCCTGTATGGTCAGTAAAGAGGGGTCAGGAGTCACATCCAGCAACATAATGGAAGACTTAGTCCAATGTATGACCAAACTGGAGAACTCCCTAAACTCCCTTATCACTGTCATATACTCTGGTAGAGAAGTAGATGTATCACCGAGGAACAGCATAGTATCATCGGCATACATCATTATTTTTTCATGAAGTTCCCCAAACCTAAATCCCTATTTAATAGTATTAGAACGGATAAGGGCAGCCAGAGGCTCTATGGCCAGGGCAAACAAAAGAGGGGACAGGGGGCAGCCCTGCCTTGTACCTCCTGCGTAGACTAAAGCTCGAGTATATCCTAGACATGGGCGCCGTCAATAAATTCGTTCCGTTCTGTTCCGTTTCGTTTCGTAATAAAATTCATTCGTACTTCATATTTCGTGTCCGAAATTCCGTTCTGTTTCGTACGAAATACGAATTGTCGTTCGTTCGTTCTTTACGATGAGTTTAAAGGCAAAAACATTGCTCATTATGCTTATTATGACTTGCAGAAGACTTCTGTGATAGAAGTCAATGTAAGTTGCCTGAAGATATCGTCGGATGCCAAGGTTTTTCAGTGCGCAAACCTGTGGTGAAACACAAAACACTCGGGCCTCCCGGCCACGAGCGTGGGGAAGGGGAAAACAAAGAAGGACTCCGATCGTGAACGTACCATTAAGCAGTCGACAATTTTATTAATAAAAAAATATAAATAGACAGCAGACCAAAGGTATGACCGAATAGGTCCGATTCTAACAAAAAAAAAGTATGCATAAAAAAACGGTTAAAATTAAGAACAAATATACACCCGTGCTAGGGAATATTCTAAGCGTGGTGGTATCAGCACAAACAGCCCGACATGTTTCGTAAAAACTTACATCCTCCTGGGGCACCTCATACATGTGTTATGTCACGGTGCTGGTGTCAGATCACTCTATCAGACAAGTCGCGGTAGTGTGAACGGGCACTTAGTCGTCGTCCGAAATCCGGAATTCGTAAACAAAAGTTCAGTCGGAGCGACTTGAGTCGCTCCTATTAGAACGGTTCCATAGTACAGAACGGAGCGCGACTTTTCAGGTGACTAAGTCGCCTGACAAGTCGCGGCAGTGTGAACGGGCACTGAGTCATCGTCCGAAATCCGGAATTCGTAAACAAAAGTTCGTATTCCGTACAGAATTCGGACGCACGGCAATTCGTATTTCGGATCCTCCCGAACATACGAATTTTTGGAAATTCGTATGAATTTGAGATTCGTACGAAACGAATCGCACATGTCTAGTATATCCTGCCACCCTCCCGGTTGGTCACGACTGGGGCGCTATATAGTAGCTGTGCCCAGGAAATGAACCAGTCTCCAAACCCAAATTTGCGTATGACTGCCCAGAGATATTCCCTTTCAATGCTATGGAAAGCCTTGTGGGCATCAAGGGTCAGTAATGCTCGGTCTCTGCCATTATCCGCTGGGGACTGGATATTGAGGAAAAGTCGTTGCAAATTGATGGCCGTCGATTTTTGGGGCATAAATCTGGACTGATCAGAGTGGACAATCGAGGAGATTACTTTGTTTAAGCGTAGAGCCAGGACTTTCACCAAAATCTTGACATCATTTTCCAAAAGGGAAATAGGCCTATAAGATCCTGGATCAAGGGGATCCTTTTTCGGCTTCAATATTAACCACTTAAGGACCGCCTCACGCCGATATACGTCGGCAGAATGGCATTGCTGGGCACAATCACGTACCTCTACGTGGCTCTTTAATTGCCCAGCCGCGGGTCTCGAGCAGGCCGCCGGCGGCGCGCTCCCGACCCGGTCCTGAGCTTCGTGACCATGGCCGCAGGACCAGCGGACCCGATCGGCGCTGGTGTCCCGCGACCGGGTCACAGAGCTGAAAAACGAGGAGAGGTCTGTGTAAACAAACCTCTCCTCATGCTTTCTAGTGTGGCTGTCACCGATCGTCTGTTCCCTTTTATAGGGAAAGACGATCAGTGATGTCACATGCCAGGCCACGCCCCCTACAATAAAAAAAAAACATAACGTCACACATAACCCCTACACTGCCCCCTAGTGGTTAACTCCTTCACTGCCAGTGTCATTTACACAGGAATCAGTGCATTTAAATAGCACAGATTGCTGTATAAATGACAATGGTCCCTAAAATGTGTCAAAAATGTCCGATGTATCCACCATAATGTCGCAGTCACAATAAAAATCGCTGATCGTCGCCATTACTAGTAAACAAAAATGTTTTTATAAAAATGCTATAAAACTATCCCCTATTTTGTAAACGCTATAACTTTTACGCAAACTAATCAATAATCGCTAATTGCGATTTTTTTTTAACCAAAAATATGTAGAAGAATACGTATCGGTCTAAACTGAGGAAAAAAATACATTTTTTATATATTTTTGGGGATATTTATTATAGCAAAAAGTTAAAAATATTGAATTTTTTTCAAAATTGTCGCTCTGTTTTTGTTTATAGCGCAAAAAATAAAACCCGCAGAGGTGATCAAAAGAAAGCTCTATTTGTGGGAAAAAATGGATGCCAATTTTGTTTCGAGCCACATCGCAGGACCGCGAAATTGTCAGTTAAAGCAACGCAGTGCCGAATCGCAAAAAGGGGCCTGGTCCATTGGCTGCAAATTGGTCCGGGGCTTAAGTGGTTAATACAATATTGGCTCTGGCCATAGATTGGGGAAGAACACCCCTCTCCCTAGCATCATTAATTACCTTGTAGGAAGTATGCACTCTGCGTATTGTTTATAAACCTCTATGGGCAAGCCATCATCTCCTGGAGCTTTGGAATTGGAAAACGCACTGGTTGCCACCTGCAACTCCTTCAAGGTCAAGGGGGCATCTAATTGCAGCCTGCAGACATGGCAGACATGTAGGGAAGTTGCACAGTAGTAAGATACTCGGTCAGGGAATCTATCGTATAGCTTTGTTTGGTTTCATGCATGGAAGAATAGGCTCTCAGAATCTGGGATGGAGAATTTGTCACTCGCCTGGTATGTGAGCGTAGTGCCCCAATGGAAGGTGACATTTGTTGGGCATGGGCAATTTTCGCTAATATTTGACCAGTGTGCTCACCCTCATCATAGAAAGCCAACCTGTCAAAAAATTTCTTTTTCTCCACTGCCGAAGCAGTGATGTAGGCCAAGGGCGTCCTGGGCTGACAACCATGCCTCTCTAGTACTATCTGTTGGGTCAGCAATGAAAGCTTTCTCCAAGTCACCGGCCATCCGTTCCATGTCTTCCCTCCCTTGTGTTATGCTTGATAGCTTGAATCTCCTTAATAAAGATTCCTCTAAGCATAGCCTTAAAAGCCTCCCAGGTGACATTGGTATTCACCTCATCTGTATGTATACACCAGGATTCTAGGATTTGAGATACAATGTGCTCATGGGAGGGGAAGCGATGAAGCCAGAAGGCATTTAACTTCCACGGGGCTGTTCCACCGCTTGATCGTTCTTACGGGCCGCGGGAGGAGACGCCCCCCCCCCCTTCCCCTCCCGACGCCCTCCGGTGCTTGTACCGACTCACCGCTTCCATCGGTGAGTCGGTCACAGGATCCGCCGGCCCCCAGAAGTTACCATAGAGATTTCCGGTGGACCAGATCGTCCCCGGAGTCTCTATGATCGTTCGGAGGCCGGGCGCGATGTTATGACGTCACGCCCGGCCTCTGAATTCAAAATAATGGCGCCGATTTGGCTAGGAAGCTAGGATCGTTTTTTTTTCTTTTGATTTTAGGCTTCCCAGCCTAGAGGTGTGATATGGGGTCTTATTGACCCCATATCTCACTGTAAATATGTCTGATCATGCCATATTCCTGTTACAAGGGATGTTTACATTCCTTGTAATAGGAATAAAAGTCATCAAATTTTTTATTTTTTTTTAAAGTGTCAAACTAAAAAAATAAAAATAAAATTAACAATAAAAAGAATAAAATAAAATGTAAAGCGCCCCTGTCCCCGTGAGCTCGTACGCAGAAGCGAATGCATACGTAAGTCCCGCCCACATATGAAAACGGTGTTCAAACCACACATGTGAGGTATTGCCGCGAACGTTAGAGCGAGAGCAATAATTATAGCCCTAGACCTCCTCTGTAACCCAAAACATGTAACCAGTAAAAAAATTTCAAGCGTCGCCTATGGGGATTTTTAAATACCAAAGTTTGGCGCCATTCCACGAGCGCGTGCAATTTTTAAGCGTGACATGTTGGGTATCTATTTACTCGGCGTATCTTCCTCTTTCACATTGTGCAAAAAAATTGGGCCAACTTTACTGTTTTTTTTTTTTTAAGCACGAAACAGTTTTTTTTTCTAAAAAAAAAAAATTGTTCGAAAAATTGCTGCGCAAATACCGTGCGAGATAAAAAGTTGCAACGACCGCCATTGTATTCTCTAGGGTCTTTGCTAAAAAAACATATATAATGTTTGGGGGTTCTATGTAATTTTCTAGCAAAACAATTAGGAATTTTACATGTAGGAGAGAAATGTCAGAATTGGCCTGGGCGCAAAGTGGGTAACCTCTGAAATATATCTTATAAACACGGGTCTATACGAGAGAACGAGGAGTAGCTCTTAGAAAAACAGGAGAACTGCTTCAGCCTCGGGTTTTTAGCCCGCCACGGATCCTTCCACCCCACCTCCTCTATATATTTTCTCAGAACAGTACGTTTATCCCCTATCCAGCCGTGACTGGGGGATGTTTATCTAAAGCAGGGTCTGTATAGCGATTGAAATCCCCCAGGACATAAGGTGGTACCCCAGGGTATTTTGTTTGATATGCCAGCACTGCTCTAAGAGTCTGGTTATTATATGGAGGTGGTATGTAAATAAAAGCAAGAATACATTTAGAGCCGGTTCACACTGCGGGCGATGCGAGGCGACACGACTCGCCTCGCCGCGCTCTGGCAAGTCGCCCCCATTCTGTACAATGGAACCGTTCTGAGAGGAGCGACTCGAGTCGCTCCGACTCAGAAAAAAGTTTCCTGTACTACTTCTGGGCGACCTCGGGGCGACTTGCATTGACTTCTATACAGAAGTCATCTGCAAGTTGCGGCTGAGGTCGCGGCAGGTCGCGGCGAGGCAAGTCGGTGTCGCCTCGCATCGCCTGCAGTGTGAACCGGCCCTTAAGGGAGTATAAATGATACAATAAGAAAACGTAACTGCCCTCAACATCTGTCACCGAATCAATTTCCTCACAATCTACAGAGCTATGCACCAGTAGACATGTGCACTGACAAAAAAATTGTCCTTTTCGTTTCATTCTTTTTTTTGCTTTTTTCAAAAATTCTGAAATTTAGAATTTTCGGATTTCCGAATTTTCTAATTTTCTAATTTTCTAATTTAGAATTTCTGAATTTTTCATTTTCAAATTTTCTCACCATATCATTGCAGAGCAAGGGATGCTTACATTTCTTGTAATAGGAATAAACGTGCCACAATTTTTTTTAAAGAACAGTGTAAAAATAATAAATAAAAGGTAAAATAAATAAGAAAAAAAAAATGTGAATGACGGTGGAGCGGTGCAGCTCTCCTTCTGAGACGACGTCATATGACGGCATATCTACTGACACCGTCCACTGCCCTACTGACACCGTCCACTGCCCTACTGACACCGTCCACTGCCCTACTGACACTATACACTGCTCTACTGACTGACACCATCCACTGTCCTACTGACACCATCCACTGCTCTACTGACACCATCCACTGCCCTACTGACACCGTCCTCTGCCTTACTGATACCATCCACTGCCCCACTGACACCATCCACTGCCCTACTGACACCATCTACTGCCCTACTGACACCATCCACCGCTCTACTGACTGACACCATCCACTGCCCTATTGACACCATCCACTGCCCTACTGACACCATCCACTGCCCTACTGACACCATCCACCGCTCTACTGACTGACACCATCCACTGCTCTACTGACACCGTCCACTGCCCTACTGACACCATCCACTGCTCTACTGACACCATCCACTGCCCTACTGACACCGTCCTCTGCCCTACTGATACCATCCACTGCCCCACTGGCACCATCCACTGCCCTACTGACAACATCCACTGCCCTACTGACACCATCCACTGCCCTACTGACACCATCCACTGCCCTACTGACAGCATCCACTGCTCTACTGACACCATCCACTGCCCTACTGACACCGTCCTCTGCCCTACTGATACCATCCACTGCCCCACTGGCACCATCCACTGCCCTACTGACAACATCCACTGCCCTACTGACACCATCCACTGCCCTACTGACACCGTCCTCTGCCCTACTGACACCATCCACTGCCCTACTGACACCATCCACTGCCCTACTGACACCATCCACTGCTCTACTGACACCATCCACTGCTCTACTGACTGACATCATCCACTGCCCTACTGACACAATTTACTGCCTTACTGACACCATTCACTGTTCTACTGAATATTTATATTTTATTCATAATTATTCATACAATATGTATTTAATACATGAATCAATAATATATGAATATTAATATTAATAATTAATATTATATGATTTATATTAAAGCAGATCTTTGCTGCATCTGAGCATCACAAAACACTATTACTATATGTTTAATGTTCAAAGCAAACTCCCCCATTCCTCCATGTCTCCATGGCTTTATTTTGTTGAGAAATCACTTTGAAAAAAACAAAACCCTAGCCCTTCTGGCAGTGGCCATCTTGACTAAGGGCAGATGATTCCTGTAGCATTTACTTCCCCGGAATCCATCTGCCATCCATCAAGCAAACAGGAGAGTGTGCTTAGTAATGAAAACCCCTCCTCCTCTTCTCCCATCTTGAAGACTCCTAGGATGTATGCAGGGCTGCTGTTAGAAAACACGGGGCCCCATACAGCCTACCCAACGGACCCTCGCCCCTCCCCCCCCCCTCCCCGAGGCCAAAAGTGACTTGGGTTTATCAGTCCCTTTCTCTGCATCCTCAGCTGCACAGATGAAGTAATACGAAGCGCTCTGAGGCTTCCTGCTCATTCACAAACTGAAGCATAGTAAACACAGTGATAGATGGACATAGGAGTGATTTGGTACAGATTTCTCACTGTGTTCATTCAGGAGAGGAAGGGGCACATAAATTACATAGTTACCGATCCCTTCCCCCACTCTCCATCCTGAAACATCTCCCTCTATGCTCATAGCAACTGAAGGTGGGAGAGGAGAGGAGGGAAGCCAGAAGCTAGTAGGGATGATTTGGGTGGGGGGGGGGGTATTTATGCTAGAATGCAAAATTTGGAGGGGATTTGTTCTGGGGGGATTTGGGGTGGAGAGGGGGGAGAGGATGTGTTCTTGGAGAGGAAGTGTGTCAGAGGATTTGTGTTAGGAGGGGTGATTTTTTTTGGGGGGGGGGGGTTGTGCTGGGGGGGATTTGAGGGACGGGGGCACATTTTTATTGGGAGGAGGGGGACTTTGTGCTTAGGGTGTAATCATGCATTTAGGGCTCCGTTTTCTGGGGGGGGGGGGGATTTTTGCTCACACTGCATCCTGGAGGGGCGCAGTTTGGCATGTTTACCCTGGGTTCTAGATTACCTTGTCCCGGCACTAGGTTTCGGCATAGACCACACTTTCTCAACCTTTTCTTTGAAAACTTTTCAGTCTCAGGGAACCGCTACTAAGTGTTACTATATCTACAACTTGTGATACATTAGTGTGATAGTTAGTTGGAAGAATGCTCCTCATACTGGTGGCCATTGGGAAGAATTACCCCCTTACAGATAGCTAGAAAGGTCAAAGGTGTCAGTGGGAACTTATCTGAAAGGCAGAAATTGGTCATTGCTAAAGGAACCCCTAGCAACCTCTGGAGGAACCCTGGTTTAGACACCTTGCATTAGTGTGATGGTCATTGGGAAGAATGCTCCTTACACTTGTGGATATTGGAAAGAATTACCCCCTTATAGATAGCTAAAAAGATCAAGGGTGTCAGTGGGAACTCAAGGAACCCCTAGCAACCTCTGGAGGAACCCTACTTGAGAAACCATGGCATAGACTGTCAGAAGTGATTCATGCAGATAGCAGAGGAATGAGAAGAGAAGGATTGAACATTAGGTGCTTTGGATTGAGGCAAGTACAAAATATAGGAGGATATGCTTTGTTCATTCCTCATTTCAGAGGTTTACAACCACTTTAAAGTTGTAAACCCTTACAACACACTTTGACCTACAGGTAAGCCTAGAATAAGGCTTACCTGTAGGTCCAAGAAATATCTCCTAAACCTACACGTTTAGGAGATATTTGCCGAAAGACAGGCACCACTGTCTACGGCGCATGCGCCGTAGACAGCGGCGCACAGGCGCACTGAGCGCGCCGCTGTCAACGGCGATATGCCGTGCGTGGCGGTTCCCATGCGCATGCGCGGGAGTGATGTCATCGCAGCTTCGCCGAATGACAGCGGCGGAGCGGCGAGACCCACCAAGAAGATTGATGCGCCAGACTACAGGGGACAGCGGTGACTTCGCTGGCTCCTGTGTCAGGTAAGTGACACATAATGGATTACTATGCGATGCATAGTAGTCCATTATGCTTTACCTTTGCAGGGAATGAAAGAGGAAGTAAACTCATCAGGGTTTACTTCCTCTTTAAGGTCTTGAGGATGCAAGTATTTTAATTTTTTTTTTTTTTTGTTTGAATTGGTCTCAAAGGTCTTTTTTTTCAACCTGACTATGCAATTTAAACATAAAATCAAACTCTCTGAAAATGAGGAATAAGAGAAGTCAGCTCTTTCTGGAAGACTATCGGGAACTTCTCGCTGATCGCTGCTCTTTCTCCTCCATTTCCTTTCTATATCCCTGATGTCTATGCTGTGGACCTTTGCTGCTTCTTGTGTGGCCCTCGTCAATGTTTTCTCTGGCCAGCTGCTGACTCAGGACCGGCGAAGGAAAACTCTTCATTAGACCGGTTCCTGCTACATAGATGGCTTGATTTCATTCCTTCACATCTTGTTCTTTTTCTGAGCATTCCAATCCATTTTCTTTTTTTATGTGTTTCTTTTTTTCTGAGCTTTTATAATGGATCGAGTGCTGTGAGGAATATTAAATGTGATGCTAGCAATTTGTAAGAGGTCTGTAGGGAGCACAGATGTGGCTACAGAAGGGGCTGTAATTGCAGTGATTTCTATGAGTCTGTTGTAGTATATCTGCAGTCTCTGACATCTACCATAGCATAGCTTCCAATGATTGGCCACTTCTGTGTCATGTGCTCAGTTTTCAACCACTCAAGTAGTATGACTGCAGTCTCTGGCCATCTCATGTTATCATGTTGGCAGTCTCTGACCATCTCCTGTACTATGTTTGCAGTCTCTGACCATGCCTGATATCATGTCTACAGTCTCTGACCATCTCCTGTATCATGTCTACAGTCTCTGAACATCTCCTGTATCATGTCTACAGTCTCTGACCATCTCCTGTATCATGTCTACAGTCTCTGACCATCTCCTGTATCATGTCTACAGTCTCTGACCATCTCCTGTATCATGCCTGCAGTCTCTGACCATCTCCTGTATCATGTCTACAGTCTCTGACCATCTCCTGTATCATGTCTACAGTCTCTGACCATCTCTTGTATCGTGTCTGCAGTCTCTGACCATCTCTTATATCATGTCTACAGTCTCTGACCATCTCTTGTATCACATCTACAGTCTCTGACCATCTCCTGTATCATGTCTACAGTCTCTCTTTTTTTTTTTAATTATTTTTATTCAATTATTTTATACACATAAATTATACACATAAAACTTTCATATAATTAAGAAAATACATATAGACGTTTACATTTAAATAAGACAAAACACACTAAACTGGGTCTATCCTGTAATGCCCTTATTTTCCTTTCTCTTTCTTCCCCCTTCTCTTCCAACTCAAAATTCCTTTTTTCTCTCTTTTCCCTTTCTTTCCTATTCCCCTTCCTTCCCCTCCCTCTTCTTTTTATGACTGCAGTCCCTGAACATCTGTTATATCATGTCTGCAGTCTCTGACCATTTCTCATATCATGTCTGCAGTCAGAGACTGCAGACTACATTCTGTAGTATGTTTTCAGTCTCTGACCATCTCCTGTATCATGTCTGCAGCCTGTGACCATCTCCTGTATCATGTCTGCAGTCTCTGACCATCTCCTGTATCGTGTCTGCAGTCTCTGACCATCTCCTGTATCATGTCTGCAGCCTGTGACCATCTCCTGTATCATGTCTGCAGTCTCTGACCATCTCCTGTATCATGTCTGCAGTCTCTGACCATCTCCTGTATCATGTCTACAGTCTCTGACCATCTCTTGTATCATGTCTTCAGTCTCTGGCCATCTCCTGTATAATGTCTGCAGTCTCTGACCATGTCTTGTATCATGTCTGCAGTCTCTGGCCATCTCCTGTATCATGTCTGCAATCTGACCATCTTCTGTATCATGTCTGCAGTCTCTGACCATCTCCTGTATCATGTCTGCAGTCTCTGACCATCTCCTGTATCATGTCTGCAGTCTCTGACCATCTCCTGTATCATGTCTGCAGTCTGGCCATCTCCTGTATCATGTCTGCAGTCTCTGACCATCTCTTGTATCATGTCTGCAGTCTCTGACCGTCTCTTGTATCATGTCTGCAGTCTCTGACCATCTCCTGTATCATGTCTGCAGTCTCTGACCATCTCCTGTATCATGTCTGCAGTCTCTGACCATATCTTGTATCATGTCTGCAGTCTCTGACCATCTCTTGTATCATGTCTGCAGTCTCTGACCATCTCCTGTATCATGTCTGCAGTCTCTGACCATCTCCTGTATCATGTCTGCAGTCTTTGACCATCTCCTGTATCATGTCTGCAGTCTGGCCATCTCCTGTATCATGTCTGCAGTCTCTGACCATCTCCTGTATCATGTCTGCAGTCTCTGACCATCTCCTGTATCATGTCTGCAGTCTCTGACCATCTCCTGTATCATGTCTGCAGTCTCTGACCATCTCCTGTATCATGTCTGCTGTCTCTGACCATCTCCTGTATCATGTATGCAGTCTCTGACCATCTCTTGTATCATGTCTGCAGTCGCTGACCATCTCCTGTATCATGTCTGCAGTCTCTGACCGTCTCCTGTATCATGTCTGCAGTCTCTAACCAATGCTACAGCACACCACTCTCATATTAGATTGTTTTTCTCAACACATTGTTACGAATCCCATCTCCCTTTTCAGGATGTCCCTACAGATTGTTCTCCTAGACACGCTGTTGCCCAGTCAGGTCCAGGGAGGAGTCCCATGTGCCAGGAACCCCTTCTGTCACATCCTCCAGTCTGCTGTACCACTTAAAGTGCATCTGAATGCCAAAAACTTGCTTATAGGAAAGATTCAGAAATATTATTTGTTCCTCAGCAGAACCCTATAAAGCTTTCTGTTTGTCCTGAATTTCTTTTAAAAAAAATGATCAGTGCACTTCCTGGTATATGAGTGTGCCTAGGCCCCCCCTATTCTGTAGCCTCGGCTGTATATGTGAAATCGAAGGCACTTCTGCCTTTGGCGACACCCAGTCTCAGCAGATTTGGAGTGAGATCTGGTCAAGTCACTATTGTGCTGCTCAGTTTTCTCTTTGCTGGAGGCTCTGACATGAGGAAGCAAAGCCCCGCTTCTACCAAAATGGCCGCCTCCATACACACAGTATAGAATAAGGCATGGAAAGTCAGTTAGGCCTCATGCACACTGGGCCTTTTTTTAAATATTTTTCTCCTGGCAAGAGAAAAGCAGCTTCAAAAACATTCTTGAGCCACATTTTTGCAAACTTGTTTAGGTGCATTTGGGCACTTCAAACACACAGGCATGCATTTGTTTAACCAGTTCCTGTCTGGCCTATAGCAAAATGACGACAGGCAGGTGGTTTAGTAATCCTGACTGGGCATCATATGATGTCCAGTCAGGATGCGCCGATCACGGGGGCGCTATCTGTTATCAGCCGTGTTCACGGGACACAACCCATGACTGATCAGTGTATCGGCTCGCTGCCGGTACCATGTAGATGTGCGCTCTCAATAAATTTGTTTTGTTTCGTTCCGTTCCGTTTCATATTAGAATTAATTTGTACTTCGCAAATTCATGACCAAAATTCAATTTGGATTCATACAAAATACAAATTTTTGTTAGGTTTGTTTTTCTTTTTGTAACAATTACGAATGTTCGTTATGATAAATTTATCATTATGAGGGGCTTCCACCATCCCTGTGCTTTTAGGTTCGTTAACTTTTCCTAACAATTACGTTAGGAATTTGGATCCGAAATTCGTAAACAAAATTTCGTACAAAATTTGAAAGCATAGCAATTCGTATTTCGGATCCTCCCGAATGTACGAATTTATGGAAATTTGTATGAATTTTCGATTCGTACGAAACTAATCGCACATGTCTAGTACCATGTGACCACCGTGATGAATCACAGCAGGCCACATGACAGTTGTACACAATGGATGGCTTCCTTTCAAGCCTGTGCTTGGTCAATTCAAACACATGCCGGGGTGGCCCGTTCATTGTGGGCACACCGGCACTGCCCCCCCATCCATGCCCTGCCACAATCCCTATCCATGTGCCCAGCCCCGACTCCATTCAGGACACCGGGCACATGAATGCCTATGGGCGGGGGGGGGGGGGGTTTCCAGGACTGATTCGATCCAGAGGCTCTAATAGGCTTCAATATAGGGTGGGCTTGGGGAGGAGAGTATTGCGTCCAGAGCCCACCCAGGAGTGTTGCAACAGAGAGTAAATATTCCCTGTTGCAACACTGATCCCCTTCCCGGCCAATCAGGAAGCGGGTCTGATCACCCAATTGGCTAAAAGAACAGGCGCTCCTATTGGACACCTAGGAGGAGGGAAGGAGACGCACAGCAGAAGCCAGGAGGAGAAGAGCCACTGGCTGATGGCGGCCGATGCCAGATTCCCGTCACTGCCTGATCCCCGCCACTGCCTGGTGCTCAGATCCCTGCCACTCCTCGGATGCCTGATCCCCGCCTCTGCTTGGTGCCCCGATCCACTCTGCCTTCTCAGTGCCCTGATCTCTTCCGCTCCTCGGATACCCACCAATGCCCGTTCCCCGTCGATGCCCATCACCTAGTTGCGGTAAGTGCCACTGGAATGACCGGCAGACAGCGGGGGGTGGGGGGATGGGGGAGTTTGAGGTGCAAAACAAACTGAATGAATCAGTTTCATTCAGTAAAATGCTTGCTTATAGCAATGTAATACATTGTAATACGCTTCTATAGACAAACATAAGGTAAAAAAACGGAAAATTGTATACTCACCTTCGGTAATTTTCCTTTCCTGACGCTCCTTCATGGCAGCACACACTGGGTTGTGACTCCGCCCCCACAACCTGACAGGATTGGATATCTATAAATTTGAAGGGGAGACCTCCCGCTGCATTCTCCGTATATATTAACACCAAGAAACAGGGAGGGAATTGTGTGCTGCCATGAAGGAGCGTCAGGAAAGGAAAATTACCGAAGGTGAGTATACAATTTTCCGTTTTCCTGACGCCTTCATGGCAGCACACACTGGGAAATAACTCGCCAGTCGGGTGGGTGCAAGTAAAAAATAAACTTTAATTCCTTATAAAGCAGAAGAATTTGCTCTAATAACAGCTTTTCCAAAGTCGGTCATGGATAGGTAAGCTGAATCCACTTTGTAGTGGGAAATGAAGGTATGTCTGGAGGACCAGGATGCTGCTCTGCATATCGTCTCTGGAGACACTCTACAATACGCTGCCCAGGAGGTAGCCACTGCCCTTGTAGAATGAGCCCTGATGCCTTCAGGAATTGCCAGTTGCTGGGAGGAATATGCTTTTTTAATGATCCTAACCAGCCAGGATGCGATGGTGCGTGAAGAGGCTGCTTGACCCCGCTTAGAACCGTGAGGAATGACCAAGAGAGAATCTGTCCTTCTGATTGTGGTAGTAGCAGATAGATAACTGACAATGGCTGACTTCACATCCAAAGGGTGCGGATCCCCCTGATCGTTACGGAAGGATGGAAGAATGATATCCTGGTTATAATGGAATGGAGTGGCCACTTTGGGTATAAACTGCTCCGAGGGTCTTAGAACCACTTTGTCGGGAAAGAGCACCAAATATGGCTCCGAGATCATTAGTGCTTGTATTTCCGATACCCTTCTAGCTGATGTAATAGCAATCAGGAAAGTTAGCTTCAAGGTCAAGTCCCATAAAGAAATCTTTTCAGATGGAATAAATGGAGGTGAGGACAGGGCATGAAGAACTACCGATAAATCCCATGATGGAAAAAACGGCTTCCTGGGAGGTTTGATCTTCAGATAGGCTCTCAAAAACTGAACAACTAGAGGATGAAAGGCCCACTTAGTGTCCGTTTTGACTGATAGAGCAGACACCTGAACCTTGAGGGTGCTTAGACTCAGGCCCTTATTGACCCCCGACTGGAGAAATTCCAGAATGTGAGCAGGTTCTGGAGAGACGTTATTCCATCCTCTCTGCTGAGCCATGGAACAGAATCTTTCCCAAACTCTAGAATAAACTGAGTTGGTCGTGAATCTCCTAGCTTGCATCAGGGTAGAAATGACCTCCTGAGAACAGCCCTGGGCTCTCAGCCTAGCCCTCTCAATTTCCAGGCCATCAGGTGCAGCCTCTCTGGAGCAGGGTGCAGGAACTGTCCTTGGGACAAAAGATCCGGAGATACCCGAAGTGGAATAGGAGGTTGAAGGCTGAGTTGCAGAAGAGTCGTGAACCACGGCCTCCTCGGCCACAGTGGGATAATTGCGATCACAGTAGCTGAGGATCTCCGGAGTCTGGATAGAAATCTTGCTATTAACGGAGTTGGAGGAAAAATGTACCCCAGCCTGAAATTCCATGGGTGGCTCAGACAGTCCACCCCTTCCGCCGATGGAAATGACCCTCTTGATAGGAACCTGAGACATTTGGTATTTGCTGGTGTAGCCGCAAGGTCTATCTCCGGCATTCCCCAAATTTCTGTCAGAAGAGCGAAGGTTCGAGGATTCAGGGACCACTCGCTGTTGGAAAGGGACTCCCGACTCAGGTAGTCGGCTAACATGTTCTGTGCTGCTGGGACATATATTGCTCCCAGTCCTGAAAGATGAATCTGAGCCCAATCTAATATGGGTCAAACTTCCTCCATCAAGGTGGCACTCCTGGTACCTCCTTGCCTCTGAATGTAGGCCACTGCCACTTTGTTGTCCATGCGGATAACTACATTCTTGCCTCTGAGGAGAGGCGCAAAGGCTCGCAAGGCTTGGAAAGCCGCTCGAAGCTCCAAGATGTTGGAAACTAGGCCCACCGCCTGAAAGAGCCATTGCCCCTGAGCTGCCAGGTCTCGAAAATGGGCTCCCCAACCTGTCTGGCAAGCGTCCGAAGTTATAATCTCTGGATCTGGAGGAATTATCGGCCTGAATCTCCCGAGATTGCTGTGGTGAGTCCACCACCATATCGATTGCTTCACTGAACTGGGAACCCGGATGGTCTGACGCATCGATACTCCATCCCACTGCCTGAGAAATGAGCTCTGGAGAGGTCTCATGTGCCACTGGGACCACTGGACCATAGGTATAGTTGCTGACATGGACCCCAGAACACTTAGGCAGACTCTGGCTGGCAACTGATCTGTCGATAATAGCCTCTGCATTTTTTGTACTAGAGGTTTGACTTTCTCTTGTGGAAGCTGTATCCTGTTTAGTCTGGTGTCCAGGTCTGCTCCCAGAAAGACCATTCTCTGCGTTGGATGCAAACTGCTCTTTTTCCAGTTGATTATCCATCCAAATTTCTGGAGGGCCGCAAGGAGAATCTCCCGATGGAGAGTTAGAGATTCTTGATCCTTCGCTAACAGCAGGATGTCGTCCAGATAGTGGTGGACTCGTAATCCTTTTTCCCTGAGGAAAGCTATTAGTGGCAGCAGAATTTTGGTAAATGTCCTGGGAGCCGAGGAGATGCCGAACGGAAGACACTGAAATTGGAAGTGGTGTTGATTTATGGCGAAACGCAGGAATTTCTGAAAAAACGGGTGAACTGGAACATGAAGATAGGCGTCTGACAAGTCTATAGAAAGCATCCAGTCGTTCAGGTTTATGGCTAAGAGAATGGATTGCAAACTCTCCATTTTGAAAGACTCCACTTGGACGCTTCTGTTGAGTCTTTTGAGATCTAGTACGGGCCGTAAGTCGCCTGTCTTCTTCTTCACCAAAAAAAGAGGGGAATAAAACCCCCTCCCTCTTTGGTGCGATGGTACCTCTAGGATTGCACCCTTTAGTCTTAATTCCGTTACATATTTTACTAACAGGCCTCTCTTGATTGAGGAAGACGGAAGCCTGGTTGCGCGGAAGTAGCTTAGTGGAAGACCGTTCTTGAACTTCCATCTGTGGCCAAATTTTATCGTGGAGAGTGCCCATAAGTCTTCTATGTGACTTGCCCATACTTTGAAAAAACTCTTTAGCCTGGCGCCCACCTGGGCCGGGTGGGCAGGCAGATCTTCAAAATGATTTAGGCTGATCCCCAGTCGGGATGGCCTTGGACTTCTGTAACTTGAGAAAGGAGGTCTTTGTGCTTCTCCAATCTCTTCTAAACTCCCTACCTGGACGGTAGGATCTGGACTCCCGGTATTTGTCCGGTAAATTACGCCTGAAGACTGGACCTTTCTGCGCCCTAGGTCTTCTGTCGGAAGGGATCATGCCTGATTTGCCTCCGGAAACTTTGGAGATGGCCGAATCTAGTTTAGCGCCAAACAGATTTGAGCCATCGTAAGGAATGCGACACCAGTTAGTTTTAGAGGCTGCGTCTGCAACCCATGGCTTGAGCCATAAAGCTCTTCTTGCAGTTACTGAAGCCAGCATTGATCTTGCAGAAGATCTAATAATGTCTACCGAAGCTTCTGCTACGAAATCCCCTGCTAGTCTGATCTCCTGCAAGGAGGATATTATCTTCTCCATCTCCACACCGTCTTTGAGATCTCTTTCCACTCCGGATGCCCATCCTGAGATGGCCCTGGCTACTGCCCCTGTAGTAATCGCTGGTCTACAGGCTCCTCCAGCCGTGGAATAAGCTTTTTTTAATTCTAGATCCATTTTCCGATCTAAAACATCCCGGAAGGAGACCGCATCTTCGATCGGTAGGGTTACATGACGGGCTAAGCGCATCAATGAAGAGTCAACGACGGGGGCATTCATAAGGGGCTTTACCTTCGCCTCCTTCAAAGGATACATCTTTGCCAGTCTATTAGAGAGGCTCGCTCTTTTATCTGATCTTTCCCATTCGTCCTTGATGAGGTCCTCAAGCTCCTCAATAAAAGGGAAGGTCTCTGGATCCCTTTTCAAATTCGGAAAATATTTCCGTACCTTAGGAGGATTAGCCGAATCTTCCTGCCAGCCAATTGCCTCCTTAACGGATTTTGCAAAAGGCTCCACCAGGGAAAAGTCAAAGCCAGCTGACATATCCTGACACTCTTCCTCAGATGAGGATTCTGAAGCTTGGGTGAGGCGAGGTTCCGCAGAGGATGTGCTGGGAACTGCTCTATCTAGAGCTGGCGTTGCTGACTCAAGCAATGTGTCTCGAACGGACTCCCTAATGAGATCCGTGGCCATTCTAGCATCCGCCTCCTTTTCCCTAGTGGCCTCACAGAAGCAGGAGCGACAGACGAGCTTGTCTGGCAAAGCTGGGGCACCGCATACCCAGCAGGCATTTGGTGCAGGACGGGCATGGCGACTTTGATGCGAAGGAGATTTCCTGCGTCCTGACTGGCTACGGTGCGTGTGGCTATGCCGTGAATGGCTATGCCGTCGGTGGCGTGAAGGGGATCTTGAGCGGCTTCTATGCGATCTTCTGCTTGAAGTATGGCTGGATCTTCTTCCCTGTCTCGAACTTGCCGTTCTTGACTCAGCTGGGCTGCCGAAAGAAAAAAAGGCAGCACTAAGCGTCCAGCACTCTTTTGATCTCCCCTTCAATACGTACCTACTGGAAAAGCCTCTTACCTAACTTGCTGATGGTGGTCTGCGTGGGCAGTGGACTCCATAAGGAAAGGGTACAGGATAGTCTAAAAACGTAAGAAGGAACGCATAAGCAGGAAGGGACTACTATGATTCGTACCGAGAAAAAACGCACATTTTATATATATTTTTTTTTTTTTTTTTAAATAAAATCGCTATGAATGCATAAAAAAAATACGTTGAAATTTAATAAAAATAAATTAAATATTTAACTACAATTATTAAAATAATATTAAACATAAGCAAAAACAGTTAAAATAATATAAGAAATCCCACAGGGACTTACCTTAGAAAAAACCAAATTTTTAGGGATGCAGAACAGTTCTTTCCACTAGCAGCAGCCATCAATAGAAACTTCATAGAATTTCACACAGGAGCACTGTGTTTTTAAAAAATGGCGCCATACCGCCGCTGTGTGACGCTCCGCGCATGCGCAGAAGCGATACGAGCGCTCCAGCGCCATTTTAGAAGAGGGAAACCTTAGGAAAGTATAGGAGCAGAAAATCTCAGTACGGGGCATGCGCAGAACGGCGGAACGAACGGCGGACAAGAGGGATAACAGGTGCCAGCAGACCTGAACCCTCCGCTGCAGCCACTCCTGATGCCCATCCAGAAAAACAAGGTACAAAGTAAATTCAGGAAGGGACTACTATGATGACCACAGGAGGGAAACTTAGGGGTACTATGTACAAAAAGGCATAAAGAAATGGAAAGGAGAGAAAGAGGAATCCACTGCAAAATAAGCTTCTTTAAAGCTTGTAAAATGCCAGGCAGAAAAAGATATCAATGCCCCTTGAGACCACCAGAGCGGGGGGCTCCCTCCATAGAAGCTCCTTTAGAGACTGTACAGGAGGGACTTCCAAACAGGAGAGGCTTGAACCTGCTGGGGCGAATGCGGTAGAGGCTTGATTCATCTGTCACATGGAAGCGCGTCCGTCCAACCTGTCAGGTGAGGATAAAAAAGAGAATGCAGCGGGAGGTCTCCCCTTCAAATTTATAGATATCCAATCCTGTCAGGTTGTGGGGGCGGAGTCACAACCCAGTGTGTGCTGCCATGAAGGCGTCAGGAAAATAAAATAAAATACCCTGATCACTTCCCCAGAGTAGTACGATGTTACTATGGTAACATGTTATTGCTCTGGTCACAGTAATTGAAACAAAATCGTTAAAAAAAAAAGATATAAAAAAAACAATTATAAAAAAAAAAATTCGTACGGTCACCAATCAGTGTCCCTAATGACACCAGTTATATGATGTACTGCACTGGTGATAGTATGGAAAAAAAAATGTATTATTATTTTTTTCTCTTATTTTCCAAAAAATTATGAAAACAAATTACAACTTCAAAAAACTCGCCATGCCTCTAACTAAACACCTCGGACTGTCTGCTTTCCAAAAAGGGGTCATTTGGGGGGGTATTTGTAATTTTCGGACATTTTCCTGACATTTTTGGGCCGTCAGTACATCAGATTTATCAGATTTATCCAAAAGTTTGCGGACTAATTAATATACACTGATTTGGGTTATTTTTCACCACAGCAATGTAGCTGAATACATTTTGGGCTAAATTTATGAAGAACAGTTATGTATTTGCAAAATTTTATTGTTTTTTTTTTTCCGTTTATTTAGCAAAAAAAATATAAATATCCAGCGGTGATTAAATACCACCAAAAGAAAGCTTTATTTGTGTGGAAAAAAAAAATATAATAAAAATGTATTTTGTTTACAGTGTTGCATGACCGCGCAATTGTCATTCAAAGTGTGAGAGCGATGGAAGCTGAAAATTGGCCTGGGCAAGAAGGGGGGGGGGGGGGGTGAAAATGCCCGGGATTGAAGTGGTTAATCAGCCAGAATATTATAACATAATATATTATTAATTTGCGCTCGGTTGAGGTGTGAACCAAGTCTAAAACAGGAAAGTATTTTTCATTCTTTCCTTAAAATGATAGAGATGACATTAGCTAAAAAGATGACAGGCATATAGAGTACAATACAGTAGAATACATCAAGATGTGTTTCCATAGAAGCCTTTGGGAGATGGCAATCTTTTATAGATGGCGTTACAAAGCCATTCTAAAGGAATAAATATCATTTTTATTAGGTTGCTTTACATCTGCGCTGTAGACCAGAGATAAAAAAAAAAAAATTCTACAGATATTGCTAAGAATTCAAGGCTGTACGGATTTTGCAAAGAAAAAAGAAATGAGAAGCAGTTTAATTGTCCAAACAGTGGGTCTCCGAACTTCCTAAACAAGGACCTGCATACTGTCCTTCAGAGTTTAGGGGGGCTGAGCTGTGGCCAGTAGGGTAGAAAATGTCCTGGCATCAGTGGGAGTAAACCATTCCCCATCTTTGGTGTCAGTGGGAGGACTAGTGCCCCATCATTGGTGTCATTGGGAGGACTAGTGCCTCATTATTAGTATCAGTGGAAGGAATTGTGTCCCATCGTTGGTGTTATTGAGAGCAATTGTGTTCCATTGTTGGTGTCTTTGGGAGGAATAGTGCCTCATCTTTGGTATCATTGCAAGGAATAGTGTCCCATTGTTGGTGTTATTAGGAGAAATAGTGTCCCATCCTTGGTGTCATTGGGAGGAATAGACCCCCATCATTGGTGTCATTGGGAGGAATAGACCCCCATCATTGGTGTCATTGGGAGGAATAGACCCCCATCATTGGTGTCATTGGGAGGAATAGCGCCCCATTGTGACGGGAGTCACTTTGGGCAGGGGGCTTGTGGAACCCAGGTTGCCTTGGGGAGCACTAAATGCTGTTTTGTTGAAAATCAGTATGGCGCTACCGCCAGGGGCGGACTGACAACTCATGGGGCCCCCGGGCAATAGGAGATTATGGGGCCCCCAGGCAATCAGAGATTATGGGGCCACACAGTATACACAAACACACACACACAGTATACAATCACACAGTATACACAGACATGTTTCTATTGGCTGAGAAGGAACTGGAGAGGTGGGGCAGCTATAATCTCAGGATTTTTAGACCAAAAGGATGTCAGTAAGGGACATTTCAGAGACAGATGTAAAAACAAAACACACATTTTTACATACTGTCCCTGGTTTTACTGAGGCTGGCAACCCTGATGGGGCCCCCTAGTGACATGGGGCCCTCGGGCACTGCCCGAGTGGCCCAATGGTCAGTCCGCCCCTGGCTACCGCCGAAGGAGACGCTAAGTAGATGCTCAGGGTCAGGACAAGGGGTGGGCAGGAGGGATTTCTGCCTTGGGCACTGTGGTAACATGTGAGGTGGGGGGCACCACAAGGAGAGTGTGAAGGAGGGGATTTGTGTTGGAAGGGGGTATTTTGTTGACAACAGGGGGTAAGTATTGATCTGGTTGGGGATATTTGGGAGGGAGGAGTGCTAAGAGTGGTAATTTAGGGGGATTTGTGTTGGGAGGGCTAAATGGCTAATTGGGCCCAATTTGGACATTTTCACTTAGGGGTGTACTCACTTATGTTGCCAGCAGTTTAGACATTAATGGCTGTGTGTTGAGTTATTTTGAGGGGACAGCAAATTTACACTGTTATACAAGCTGTACACTCACTACTTTACATTGTAGACAAGTGTCATTTCTTCAGTGTTGTCACATGAAAAGATAGAAAAAAATATTTACAAAAATGTGAGGAGTGTACTTACTTTTGTGAGACACTGTATATCTGAAATGCCACGTTTGGCACCTTTCGGGGGGGGGGGGGGGCAATACCAGTTTTTGACAGGTACCATTCCCCACTTCTGGAGAGGGCGCCGCGAAGCTGTCCCTCCGAAGTTCGGCCCCTCTCCTCCTTCCTCAGCCGCCGGGCCAATCAGAAAGCGCAGCCTGCTTAGATCTAGGATCGATCCTAGTAGATGGTAGGCTCAGCAATGGCATGCAATGCCAAGCTACTGCTAACAAAGCAAACAGAATATTGGCAATTAAAAGGGGATCAACTCCAGAGATAAAACTGGTGAGCTGATCCCCTCGCTATTTAAATTATTGTAACTCTTCTGTTATGTCATTATATGATTCGCTGTTATTTGATTATTTGCAAATATTTTTATTTACTCTGTAGACTATCCTCCTGAAGAAGCGGTTCGCCGCGAAACCGGTAGAGGAAACGTTTCTGTACCCCTCTTCAATAGAAACCTTACGGGGTTACCCGTCGGTAGTTTATTAAATTGTGGTGTATATGATTTTAGCAATATGAAAGTTTTGATGGATTTCATTTTTTTTTGTCCTTATTAAATTACTTGTAATTTTTTTATAACAAAGTCTTTTATGATTTATTTAGTACCGCAATAGTCCCCTCAACAAACATTTTTGGGTGTGGATATCAAGGGAGCAGCCTCAGCAACTGCCCCAATATCCTTAAAATTCCCAATTCTTGACAATCCAGAGATAAAACGATAATTCTCCCACTCTACAAGACTCTGGTCCAGCCGCACCTGGAGTATACTGTCCAGTTCTGGGCACCAATCCTCAGGAAGGATGTTCTGGAAATGGAGCGAGTACAAAGAAGGGCAACAAAGCTAATAAAGGGTCTGGAGGATATTAGTTATGAGGAAAGGTTGTGAGCTCTGAACTTATTCTCTCTGGAGAAGAGACGCTTGAGAGGGGATATGATTTCAATTTATAAATACCGTACTGGTGACCCCACAATAGGGAGAAAACTTTTTCGTGGAAGGGAGTTTAACAAGACACGTGGCCACTCATTAAAATTATAAGAAAAGAGGTTTAACCTTAAACTATGTAGAGGGTTCTTTACTGTAAGAGGATGTGGAATTCCCTTCCACAGGCAGTGGCCTCAGCGGGGGGCATTGATCGTTTCAAGAAACTATTAGATAAGCACCTGAACGACCGCAACATACAGGGATATACAATGTAATACTCACATATAATCACACACATAGGTTGGACTTGATGGACTTGTGTCTTTTTTCAACCTCACCTACTATGTAACTATGTAACTACCATATGTAACTATGTAACATGCACAGTAGGGAACCGGCTGTGAAGCCCAGAGGCTTCACTGCTGTGTTCCCTCACCAGGAATGGTGGCGGCTGCAGACAACAGCCAATCCGAAGATCGGCTGGGGTGCCGACATCACGGACTCCCTGGACAGGTAAGTGTCCGTATATTAAAAGTCAGCAGCTGCAGTATTTGTAGCCACTGACTTTTAATTTTTCCTGGGGTGGGCGGACCTCCTCTTTAATGGAAATTTTTTTATTTCTTTACACATTACATCATTTTTCATTACATTTCTTGAAGCAAAGAGTATTATGTCTTGTTTTGTATTTGTTTTTACCATCTTGTTTGATAATCCCTACTTGATACCTAATGTTTAGTGGTTGTAAATCTTTCTGCTGTGATTTGTCACAGCGATCACATGGTAACGGGAGCAAGCCGGTACACTGATCTGTCATCTGTTGTTGGGTACAATGAGCCAGAACTAAATGTATTCAATCCTAGCACCTATCTAGGAGGGTGATACACAGTGGCGTAACTAGAACCTTCAGGGCCCCGATGCAAGAAACCATGAAGGGCCCCCTGAACCCCAGCCAGGGCCCTTCCCTCCGAGTCTGGTGGTGGAACTCCAGGCGTGGTCACAGGTATGAGCTTTGTGAGCCCTGTAGTTCCACCACTGGTATCAGTATTTTTTTTTTTTAGGTGCCCCATTGGGGGACTGTCCCTAGGCAGGATGGGGTCCCCGTCCCCAGAAGAGATGAGGTCCTTTTCTCCAGGACAGATGAAGTTACTGCCCCCAGGTGAGAAGGGGTCCCTTTCGCCAGGGGAGGTGGGGGTCCCTGTCCCCACGTGAGAAGGGGTCCCTGTCCCCAGGGGGAGATGGAGGGGGTATGTAATGGTGTGTGGGGGATGGGGTCCTCTCACTCACCATGACCAAGCTGCAGGCCACGCACTCATCCATGTTGGCCTGGGCTCCATCCAGTGTGCTGGACGGGTGATCAGCATATCTCCCAGAAATCTGTGTATGATGGGGTTAGGAGGGGGGCTGGCAGACAAGCCTGCAGTGTCCTCCGGGGAGCCGGCTCTCATAGTGTGGGCCGGACTTGGGGGGGCAGGACTCTGGCTGGGGAGAGCAGACATTGGACTGAGCGGCAATGCATGGAGCAGGAGACGGGTACTCTGAGGAACCGGTTGAGGACACAGGTCATGCGGGGAATGCACAACTAAAGAGCAGCCAGTGCGATAGTCGAGCATGGAGCTCTGCTAGTCACCCTCCACCTCCAGCCACCCGTGTGCATGGTGCACTGGTACCCCTGGCTGCCTATGCTGCTGCCGGCCATATGTAGAGGGGGCTGCATGGGCCCCCTGCATCACAGGGCCCGTTGCGGTCGCGACTGCTGCACCCCCTATAGCTACGCCCCTGGTGATACACCAGTAAAGCAGGCCAATATTATCCTATAAGATCTCCAACAATGTCCTACCGAATTGGGCTACACTCACATGCATTGGTGGTTATTGGGAATATTTTATTCGATTTTGGCAGGTAGGGAAGATATTTGCCCACAATTTACATTATGATGCCAGGGCTGGCACTTGTTCTTAGTGAATAACATTGGGAATAAACAGCCTTTAGTTGCGCATTAACAAAAGAAAAGTCGTTTTTTTCATAATTATTGCATTTAGCAGGGAAATTTCCTGTTCCACAAGTGATATTGGAATGACAAGTAATTGTGGAGTGTATTCTTCTAGACAAACGAGTACACATTTCTGAACTCTGCCGAAGCACAAATAACTCGATGATTATTTAATTGTCCTTAAATCACGTTAATGGCATCTCACGGCCTGAATCTTCACAAACACATTTAATAACCGGAGCTTGCAGGGAGATTAATAAAATGATATTGTCCCAGGATAAAGGGGATAATGTTTAGGAAATGAAAGTTTTAATGCAATGCAGAGACTCGCAGGACGTCTTTATTTTCTGCATTACATTTTACAGCATTGGGAATCTCTCTGCAGAAACTGCCGGTCCCTTAATCCTCCTCCATCCTTCTGAAGGATGTGCTGGACCCTACAAGTGTGCTCCCCCTAGCAGCCACTCCGACCCCTTCAGACTGCCCGCGTGTCGTGTGGTTTCTCCTTCTCTATCCCTGGCAGCTATTCCTTTTCTTTGTACCAATATTGTGAAATTCAATAAACAGAATTGGAAAAAAAAAAGAAAGGAGAGAGCACATGCATGCAATTTGAAGGGGTGGGAGCAGCATAGAAACATAGAAGAGTGGCAGCAGAAAAAAATAAAATAAAAAAGTGGCCCATCACCAGCATGAGGGAGGAGGTCCTGATTCTCCTATATATAGATCTTTATATCACTAGAGGGATCACCAGCTGGAGGGAGAAGGTCCTGATTCCTCTATATAGATCTTTATATCACTAGAGGGATCACCAGCAGGAGAAAGGAGGTTCTGATTCCTCTATATAGATCTGTATATCACTAGAGGGGTCACCAGCAGGAGGAAGGAGGTTCTGATTCCTCTATATAGATCGTTATATCACTAGAGGAAGGAGCCCTTGATTGCCTCTATATGGATCTTTATATGACTAGAAGGATCACCAGCTGGAGGAAGGAGGTCCCAATTCCTCTATATAGATCTTTATATCACTAGAGGGATCACCAGCAGGAGGAAGGAGGTCCAGATTCCTTTCTATAAAGGGATAATGGTGCCTAATTAACATATCTGTGTTTTGATCACTCTAATTCATCATCCTCTATATAGATCTTTATCACACTAGAGGGGTCTCCGGCAGGAGAAAGGAGGTCCTGATTCCTCTATATACATAACTACCTCCTTACAGATAGCTAAAAAGATCAATGGTGTTGTTGGGAACTTATCTGAGAGGCAGAAATTGCCCAATGCTGAAGGAACCCTTAGCAACCTCTGGAGGAACCCTAGGGATCCACAGAACCCTGTTTGAGAATCACTGCTCTATATAGATCTTGATATCACTAGAGGGATCTCCAGCAGGAGGAAGGAGGTCCCAATTTCTCTATATGGATCTTTATATCACTAGAGAGATCACCAGCAGGAGGAAGGAGGTCCTGATTCCTCTATATAGATCTTTATATCACTAGAGGGATGACTATATCTTAAAGGGGTTGTAAAGGTTAATTTTTTTTATTTTCTAAATAGGTTTCTTTAAGCTAGTGCATTGTTGGTTCACTTATCTTTTCCTTCGATTTCCCTTCTAAATGTTTTTTTTCTTTGTCTGAATTTCTCACTTCCTGTTCCTCCTCAGTAAGCTGTTCTGGCTGACTAAACACCGCTCGGATGATGGCGTGAAGTTTATTGAGGAGAAACAGGAAGTGAGAAATTCAGACAAAGAAAAAAAACATTTAGAAGGGAAATCGAAGGAAAAGTTAAGTGAACCAACAATGCACTAGCTTAAAGGAACCTATTTAGAAAATAAAAAACAAAGCTTTACAACCCCTTTTAACTCATGATAGTTTAGTGTGATGGTCAATGGGGAGAATGCTCCTCACACTTGTGGTCACTGGGAAGAATTGCCCCCTTACAGATTGCTAAAAAGATCAATGGTGTCAGTGGGAACTTATCTGAAAGGCAGAAATCGCTCATTGCTCAATGAACCCCTAGCATCCTCTGCAGGAACCCTAGGGATCCATGGAACCCTGGTTGAGGAACCCTGCTATAAAGGGATGATGGTGCCTAATTAGCATATCTGTGTTTTGATCACTCTAATTCATCATCCTCTATATAGATCTTTATATCACTAGAGGGGTCTCCAGCAGGAGGAAGGAGGTCCTGATTCCTCTATATAGATCTTTATATCACTAGAGGGGTCTCCGGCAGGAGGAAGGAGGTCCTGATTCCTCTATATACATTTTTATATCACTTAAGGGGTCAGCAGCAGGAGGAATGAGGTCCTGATTCCTCCATATAGATCGTTATATCACTAGATGGATCACCAGATGGAGAAAGGAGGTCCTGATTCTTATATAACACTCCCCCTCCCCTGACAATGCTGCTGTCTAAGCTGCCCCCTGTTCTCCTTCACCCAGAGTTGGGGCACTTTAATACTGGAGGTGTGTTACTGACCAGATCACCAGATGAAAACAAATGGGAAAAAGCCTAAAAAAATGAAAACTGATGCAACCACCACATCTAATGATTGGTAAGCTGCAGTATATCAAATTTTTTGTTTTGGGTTTAATACCAATTTAACTCTTCAAAAAGACACAAAAGTTAAATCCACTAAAATTTTACATCAGCTAAATGGACTAGTACCCCATCATTGGTGTCAGTGGGAGGAATAGTACCCCATCATTGGTGTCAGTGGGAGGAATAGTGCCCCATCATTGGTGTCAGTGGGAGGAATAGTGCCCCATCATTGGTGTCAGTGGGAGGAATAGTGCCCCATCATTGGTGTCAGTGGGAGGAATAGTGCCCCATCATTGGTGTCAGTGGGAGGAATAGTGCTCCATCATTGGTGTCAGTGGGAGGAATAGTGCCCCATCATTGGTGTCAGTGGGAGGAATAGTGCTCCATCATTGGTGTCAGTGGGAGGAATAGTGCCCCATCATTGGTGTCAGTGGGAGGAATAGTGCTCCATCATTGGTGTCAGTGGGAGAAATAGTGCCCCATCATTGATATCAGTGGGAGGAATAATGCCCCATCATTGGTGTCAGTGGGAGGAATAGTGCCCCATCATTGGTGTCAGCAGGAGGAATAGTGCCCCATCATTGGTGTCTGTGTAAGGAATAGTGCCCCATCATTGGTGTCTGTGTAAGGAATAGTGTCCCATCATTGATGTTAGCGGGAGGAATAGTGCCCCAATATTGGTATCATTAGGAGGAATAGAGCTCCATCGTTGGTATCAGTGGAAGGAATAGTGCCCCATCATTGTTGTTAGTGGGAGGAATAGTGCCCCATCATTGGTGTCTGTAGGAGGAATAGTGCCCCAAAATTGGTGTGAGTAGGAGGAATAGTGCCCATCATAGTCAGTGGGAGGAATAGTGCCCTATCATTGTGTCAGTGAGAGGAATAGTGCCCCATCATTGTTATTAGTGGGAAGAATAGTGCCCCAAAATTGGTGTCAGTAGGAGGAATAGTGCCCCATCATTGTTATTAGTGGGAGGAATAGTGCCCCATCATTGGTGTTAGTGAGAGGAATAGTGCCCCATCATTGGTGTCAGTGAGAGGAATAGAGCCGCCATCATTGGTGTCAGTGAGAGGAATAGTGCCCCATCATTGTTATTAGTGGGAGGAATAGAGCCCCGTCATTGGTATTTGTGGGGGGAATAGTGCACCATCATTGGTGTCTGTAGAAGGAATAGTGCCCCAAAATTGGTCTCATTGGGTGAAATAGTGCCCCATCATTGGTGTCAGTGAGAGGAATAGTGCCCCATTGCTGAGGTCAGTGGGAGGAAAAGTGGTCCAAAAAGGCCGCATAAAGGCAAGCAAAGGAGACCACTGCAGTAGAATATGTTTTTTGAGTCTTTTGAAGTGTAAGAAGACAATGACATTCCCAAGTCCTGTCTCTAAAAAGTATTAACAGTGACTAGATATATACGTCACAATATATTCTCAGCAAAAAGCTGGATGCGCACCCAGAAAGAGTGGACTGACCTTCACCAGTATTCTGCTATTCTTATAGCTAAAGAGCAGAAGCAGGTAAGAATCTGCAATGAATTTTTGCACTCCAGTTAAAAGTAGAACCACTTTATTCATATTAGTTCATAAAACAGATAGAACAGGAGAGGAGCGACCTCTAACACATATTGCCCCAGAAAAGGACTTTTTTTATGTGAAATATATAAGACCTTTTCCTGTTGTACTTGTTTTATGGACTCATATTGATAAAGAAATTCTACTTTTTTACTGGAGTGTGGTCATCTAGTGTATTGAATAATATATTCTCAGCAATAAGCATGTTCGCCCAGAAAGAGTGCACCCACCTGGAGCGGTATTCTGCTTATACCTAAAGAGAAGAATCTGCAGAGTGCAAGGTTGTAACACATTTAGCTAAAAATCCTTCCAATGTATTTAGTGGACCACCTGAAAATGAATATACACGTATTGTGTTTTCCAGGGCCCCCGTATATGCAGGTGACTATAGAAGATGTGCACGCCAACTGTGGGGAGACGGCACAGTTTGACGCAGTTATAGACGGAAGCCCCCCACTTACCGTTACCTGGTACAAGGTGAGTGCAAGAACACCCCACAGTCTCTGCAATGCCGAGATCCTCTCGGTGTCCACTACAGGAGAAAGTGTGAATACGGCATTACAGGAGAGAGTGTGAGAACAGCTTTACAGGAGAGAGTGTGAGAACAGCATTACAGGAGAGAATGTGAGAACAGCATTACGGGAGAGAGTGTGAGAACAGCATTACAAGAGAGAGTGTGAGAACCGCATTACGGGAGAGAGTGTGAGAACCGCATTACAGGAGAGAGTGTGAGAACCGCATTACAGGAGAGAGTATTAGAACAGCAATACAGGAGAGAGTGTGAGAACAGCATTACAGGAGAGTGTGAGAACAGCATTACAGGAGAGAGTGTGAGAACAGCATTACAGGAGAGAGTGTGAGAACAGCATTACAGGAGAGAGTGTGAGAACAGCATTACAGGAGAGAGTGTGAGAACAGCATTACAGGAGAGAGTGTGAGAACCGCATTACAAGAGAGAGTGTGAGAACAGCATTACAGGAGAGAGCATTGAGAGCAAAAAAAACGTCCTTCCTGTGCAGAATATGCAAGCATAGCCACTTACCGACCGCAATATATACAGTATATACGGTGCAGTTTGCAAGTGGTTTACCTTGATTATGGGTGATGAGATCAGCCATAACCCTGGTATTTTTTTTTCATGGCTATCTCATTAAAACAGTCCGAGTGGCCATTTAGCTCAGTAAGCCTGAGAAACACTGGCGGGAGGTGGAGGACCTCCCCTCCCGCCTCTCGCCGGTGTTTCTCTATCTTAGTATTTTTGCCGGCGCGCCCGAGAAATGATCCGACTGGCCTCATGGCTGGCCATAGAGGTTCCCAGAGACCAGATCGTCTCTAATCGCCTCTATGGTCTTGAAAGAACTGGAGCAAAGTCGTGACATCACGTCCATTCTAGGGTGAAAGTTAACAACTTTTTTTTTTTTCTTAAAGCAAAAGATCATTTTTCTTTTTGATCTTTTGCTTTTAAAGGTAGAGGAGAGATCTGGAGTCTTATAGACCCCAGATCTATCCATAAAGAGGACCTGTCATCCCTTATTTCTATTACAAGGGATGTATTAATAGGAATAAAAGTGATAAAAAAAAAATAAAAATAAAGGGACAGTGTGAAAATAAAAAATGAAAGAAAAAGAGAAACAAAATGTATTGTGTTTTTTGTTTGTAGTTCTCAGATGCAGTGTAGTTCCACTTTAAAACAGAACTTCACCCTAATGGGGAAGTTTCACTTTATGCCCTCCTCTTCTTCTTTTGGAACTTTTTTGGGGCAGGAGGGAAACAGGTACCTGGCTTGGACAGGTACCCACTCCAACTGTGCCCAAGCAATTCCACCAAAATTTACCACCCCCTCCCTGTCGGCAACATTCTGGGACACATCATAGGTCCCAAGAAACTGCGGGACTATTCACAAAGTGCAGCTCATGCATGCACAGTGGGAAGCCGGCTGTGAAGCCGCAAGGAGTCACAGCATGGCTTCCCACAGTTAACCTACCGACATCAGGACCTGAAGACCTGTGAAGAACCGACCCAGGTGAGGACGATCCTAGAAAATTATGGGACACTTCCATCTATAGTTTGCATCTAAAAAGGCATTTTTTTAGAGATACAAAATATTATAGCTAGACAGTGCAGGGGGTCCATTTTTTCTGGATCCATAGCAGTCACATGGTCTGTTTTTTTCCCCCCTCCTTTTTGGATGCTGAGTGTATGTTTTTATAAGCTTTCCTTATGAAATAGAGTTTGAATGTATTTGGATATTTGAAAATCTCCTCCACTCTGTATACAATGCATCCGGAAAGTATTTTGTTATGTTACAGCCTTATTCCAAAATGGATTAAATTCATTATTTTCCTCAAAATTCTACAAACAATACTCCATAATGATAACGTGAAAGACGTTTGTTTGAAATCTTTGCAAATGTATTAAAAAAAAAAAATGAAAAAAAAAATCCCATGTACCATAAGTATCACAGCCTTTGCTCAATACTTTGGTGAAGCCCCTTTGGCACCAATTACAGCCTCAAGTCTTGTTGAGTATGATGCTACAAGCTCGACACACCTATTTTTGGGCAGTTTCTTCCATTCTTCTTTGCAGGACCTTTCAAGCTCCATCAGGTTGGATGGGGAGCGTCGGTGCACAGCCATTTTAAGATCTCTCCAGAGAGGTTCAATCAGGTTCAAGTCTGGGCTCTGGCTGGGACACTCAAGGACATTTACAAAGTTGTCCCGTAGCCACTCCTTTGTTATCTTGGCTGTGTCCTTAGGGTCATTGTCCTGTTAGAAGATGAACCTTCCCCCCAGTCTGAGATCCAGAGCGCTCTGGAGCAGGTTTTCATCAAGGATGTCTCTGTACATTGCTGCATTAATCTGTCCCTCAATCCTGACTAGTCTCCCAGTTCCTGCTGCTGAAAAACATCCCCACAGCATGATACTGCCATCACCATGCTTCACTGTAGGGATGGTATTGGCCAGGTGATGAGCGATTTCCTCCAGACATGACGCTTGCTATTTAGGCCAAAGAGTTCAATCTTTGTTTCATCAGACCAGAGAATTTTGTTTCTCATGGTCTGAGAGTGCTTTAGGTGCCTTTTGGTAAACTCCAGGCGGGCTGTTATGTGCCTTTTAGTGAGGAGCGGCTTCCGTCTGACCACTCTACCATACAGGCCTGATTGGTGGAGTGCTGCAGAGATGGTTGTTCTTCTGGAAGTTTCTCCTCTCTCCACAGAGAAATGCTGGAGCTCTGTCAGAGTGACCATCGGGTTCTTGGTCACCTCCCTGACTAAGGCCCTTCTCCCCCGATTGCTCAGTTTGGCCAGGTGGCCCGCTCTAGGAAGAGTCCCGGTGGTTCCAAACATCTTCCATTTACAGATGATGAAGGCCACTGTGCTCATTGGGACCTTTAATGCTGCAGAAGTGCTTCTGTACCCTTCCCCAGATCTGTGCCTCCATACAATCCTGTTTTGGAGATCTACAGACAATTCCTTGGACTTCATGGCTTGGTTTGTGCTCTGACATGCACTGTTACCTGTGGGACCTTATATAGACGGGTGTGTGCCTTTCCAAATCATGTCCAATCAACTGAATTTACCACAGGTGGACTCCAATCAAGTTGTAGAAACATCTTAAGGATGATCAGTGGAAACAGGAGGCACCTGAGCTCAATTTTGAGTGTCATGGCAAAGGCTGTGAACACTTAGGCCTCTTTCACACGGGGCGGATCAGTGCTGATCCGCCCCGTGGATATCCGCTTGCTCAGCGGGCATCGCCGGAGCGATCTCCACTGAGCAGGAAGATGACAGGTCCGTCTCGGCACACTGCGCAGGAACGGACCTGTCACAGCGCCGCTCTCCCCTATGGGAGATTGGGTGACGTCGGACCGCAGTGCCCGTCGTCATCCGATCCAATCCGCAGACGGATGGAAAAATAGCTTTTTTTCCTCCGTCATACTTTTTCGGATCGGAGCGGGTCGGATGTCAGCGGACATGTCACCACTGACATCCGACGCTCCATAGAGCTCTATGGAGCATCCGTTCAGGTTTGCCTGAAAAACTGACAGGCGGACCTGAACGGATTGTCCGTGTCAAAGGGGCCTTATGTACATGGGACTTTTTTTTTTTTTTTTCTAAATAATTTTGCAAAGATTTCAAAAAACTTCTTTCACGTTGTCATTATGGGGTATTGTTTGTAGAATTTTGAGGAAAATAATACATTTAATCCATTTTGGAATAAGGCTGTAACATAAGAAAATGTGGAAAAAGTGAAGCGCTGTGAATACTTTCCGGATGCGCTGTATATGATACTGGATGCCACAAAAGTCTTTGTTTTCTGCTTCAGGATAACACGTTGCTGAAGAACAGTGATCGGATCCAGCTTGTGAGAGATGGCAGGAAGTGCTCCATGGTCATACGGAGCACAGAGCGCGGCGATGGCGGGGTGTACACCTGTGTGGCCAGGAACGGCGGGGGAGAGGTGTCTTGCAAGGCCGAGCTGGTTATGCAGGAAGGTAATTATTTCCTAGAATCTATCGACAGCATGTCGCTACGCTACAGGGCAGGACTGTCACTTCTACACTGTCCCCGGAGAAAGTCTGTCTCCGGTTTTGCCCCCGGACTGGATTTCAACAGGAGCTGGGGCAATTTTAAAGATAGCCAGTGCAGAATAAAAAAAAAATCTGAATTACACCCCCCCCCCCCCCCCCCGCATGTGCACTGTCCAGCAGCAGGAATAAAGGGGAAGCGGATCTGATCGTGGGGCTGCCAGTGCCTTCAAGGCTTTAACACAGGTGAGCTTTGGGGGTGTCTGTGAATAGACTACATTGCACTGTGTCTGTCTCACTGGCCTAATGGATGGTATATGGACTGGTGCAAGGATTTTTGACCCCCTAGATGAAACCTAATTTTGCCGCCCCCCTTGGCTCCACCCTTGACCCGCCCATGTATGCATTGATGGGCGCTGGTGGGCTGCATTTGATGGCCACTTCATTAAAAAGGTGGGGTATACATGGCATGTATACCTCACCTTTTTAATGAAGCGTCCATCAAATGCAGCCCACCAGCGCCCATCAATGCATCCTTCCTAGTGTCTATCAATGCAGCCTCACCAGCGCCCTTTCAATGCAGCCTCACCAGCGCCCATCAATGCAGCCTCACCAGCGCCCATCAATGCAGCCTCACCAGCGCCCATCAATGCAGCCTCACCAGCGCACATCAAATGCAACCTCGCCAGCCCCCATCAATGCAGCCTCACCAGCGCCCATCAAATGCAACCTCACCAGCGCCCATCAAATTTAACCTCACCAGCGCCCATCAATGCAGCCTCACCAGCGCCCATCAATGCAGCCTCACCAGCGCCCATCAATGCAGCCTCACCAGCACCCATCAATGAATGTTTGCTTGCTTCCATTCATTCGGTAATCGGGACACAGACACAGTCCTCCTCCGCTGCTGTGCCCCTGACACTACATGCGAACAGAATGGCAGCTGCCTGCTGATGCTGATACTTAATTGCTTGCTGCAGAGAGAAGAGAGTAGGAACACTAGCGGTTGGGTGCCCTTGGTAGCAGGGCGCCCTATGCGGCTGCCTAGTTTGCCTAGAGGTAGCCCCGGCTCTGGATGGTATCATAACTCACAGGCAGCAGGCACTGATAAGTTAACAAAATCAGCACCCAGCAGCCATGTTATCTGACACACTGTGAGAGCCATGACAGAGCGCCCCCTGCCTGTGAGTTATCATAATGCTGATGATCTTAACCAGTTTCTGATCGCCTGATAGCAGATTTACTGCTACAGGGCGTCGCGCTGGGCAGGATCACTTATATACATGATCCTGCGTTTCTGGGTATCGGAGCCAATCAGCGAGTCCGGTGGATTCGATGACCACCGGTACCTGCTGATTGTTATGTACACAGGCAGAATGTTGGTCTGCCTATGTAAGCATTTCTGTCCGTATGGAAGACGTTGATCCTGTGTTAGAGGGATCTATGCCTTCCCTTAGTAAAAGCACCTCCCCCCACAGTGAGGAAAACGCTTGTTAGGTACACATTTCACCCTTTGATTGCCCTAGATGTTATCTCCTTCCCAGCCAGTGTCATTAGTGCAGTGACAGTGCATATTTTTAGCACTGATCACTGTATAAGTGTCACTGGTTCCCAAAAAGTGTCCCTTAGTGTCCGATTTGTCCACCACAATATCACAATCCCGCTATGAGTGGCTGATTTCCTCCATTACTAGTAAAAACAAAAGTCCCCGGATTTCATTTTAAAAATCTGGTCACCTTATAATTGTGGGCTTCGAGGGTTTAAAGCAGGTGGTGAGTACGTGTTATATCTTCACTGCCTGTCAAATGCTCTCTGAAGGGCCATCCAAACATGGATGGCTCTTCAGAGAGCATCGCACATGTGAACAAGTCTTTATTGTGACACTGTCATTGGTGTTGTGTGTGGTGATTCGGGAAACTGTAACTTGTTTGGCTGTAATTGGGGACAATATGACTGGTGTGATGGTGATCAGGGACACTGTGGTGTCCATTTATGAAGCAGCGAAAAAATGTCACCGCTTCATTCTCCGGCATTCTCAGAAGAGATCGTTCTCCTCTGTTTTCCACTTTATGAATCTTTGTAGATCGCTTCTCTTTTGGAGGATTGAGGAGATCTACAAACACTTCAAACAGTGGAGAATGCTCCCCCCCCCCCCCCCCCCCAATATTGGAATCTCCTGAGACTTTACAGTACCAGAAATTCAGTGAAACACAGAGACGTCAGTTTATTAAGCAGTGATATATTATCACTGCTCAGTACACCCCTCACATTTTTGTAACTATTTTATTCTATCTTTTCATGTGACAACACTGAAGAAATGACACTTGTCTACAATGTAAAGTAGTGAGTGTACAGCTTGTATAACAGTGTAAATTTCCTGTCCCCTCAAAATAACTCAACACACAGCCATTAATGTCTAAACCGCTGGCAACAACAAGTGAGTACACCCCTAAGTGAAAATGTCCAAATTGGGCCCAATTAGCCATTTTCCCTCCCCGGTGTCATGTGACTCAATAGTGTTACAAGGTCTCAGGTGTGAATGGGGAGCAGGTGTGTTAAATTTGGTGTTGTCGCTCTCACTCTCTCATACTGGTCACTGGAAGTTCAACATGGCACCTCATGGCAAAGAACTCTCTGAGGATCTTAAAAAAGGAATTGTTGCTCTACATAAAGATGGCCTAGGCTATAAGAAGATTGCCACGACCCTGAAACTGAGCTTCAGCACGGTGGCCAAGACCATACAGCGGTTTAACAGGACAGGTTCCACCCAGAACAACCTCACAATGGTCAAAAAAAAAAAGTTGAGTGCACGTGCTCAGCATCATATCCAGAGGTTGTCTTTAGGAAATAGACATATGAGTGCTGCCAGCATTGCTGCAGAGGTTGAAGGGGTGGGGGGTCAGCCTGTCAGTGATCAGACCATACGCCGCACACTGCATCAAATTGGTCTGCATGGCTGTCATCCCAGAAGAGAGTCTCTTCTAAAGATGATGCACAAGAAAGCCCACAAACAGTTTGCTGAAGACAAGCAGACTAAGGACATGGATTACTGGAACCATGTCCTGTGGTCTGATGAGACCAAGATAAACGTATTTGGATCAGATGGTGACAAGCGTGTGTGGCGGCAACCAGGTGAGGAGGACAAAGACAAGTGTGTCTTGTCTACAGTCAAGCATGGTGGTGGGAGTGTCATGGTCTGGGGCTGCATGAGTGCTGCCGGCACTGGGGGGCTACAGATCATTGAGGGAACCATGAATGTCAACATGTACTGTGACATACTGAAGCAGAGCATGATCCCCTCCCTTCAGAGACTGGGCCACAGGGAAGTATTCCAACATGATAACGACCCCAAACACACCTCCAAGACGACCACTGTCTTGCTAAAGAAGCTGAGGGTAAAGGTGATGGACTGGCCAAGCATGTCTCCAGACCTAAACCCTATTGATCATCTGTGGGACATCCTCAAATGGAAGGTGGAGGAGCGCAAGGTCTCCAACATCCACCAGCTCTGTGATGTCATCATGGAGGAGGGGAAGAGGACTCCAGTGGCAACCTGAGAAGCTCTGGTGAACTCCATACCCAAGAGGGTTAAGGCAGTGCTGGAAAATAATGGTGGCCACACATAATATTGACACTTTGGGCCCAATTTGGACATTATCACTCACTACTTTACATTGTAGCAAAGTGTCGTTTCTTCAGTGTTGTTACATGAAAAGATATCATAAAATATTACAAAAACGTGAGGGGTGTACTCACTTTTGTGAGATACTCTATGTATACACATAAATATGACAGGGGGACATGGTTACTGTCTTAGAGGGGTCTGATCGAGGTATAAGGACGTTAATAATAATCTTCCTCTTTCCCCCTCATTTCCCCCGGGATTCTCTCTTCACTCCCCGATTCTCCACCTCTGAGCTGGTGAATCGGGGAGGGTGAATTCTGACTCAGATCACCAGTGAAGCGCTGAGATCGCAGCTTCATAAACTGGCCATTTCTGTGTCATTCAATGAGGATTCTTCACGTGCGGAGATCATTGGCGGGAGAACATGTTCAAACATATTCTCCCCCAATTATCTCTGTTTCATAAACTGTTTATGGACTGTGATCAGTGGCGATCCTCGGGATCACCGCTGTGCACTGCTTCATAAACGGACACCTGTGAGTGCTGTGTTGGTGATCAGAGACAATGTAACTGGTATGGTGGTGATCAGGGAGAATGTAACTGGTGTGATGATGATCAAGGACAATGTAACTGGTGTGATGATGATCAAGGACAATGTAACTGGTGTGGCTGTAATTGGGGCAAATATGACTAGTGTGGCAATGATCAGGGATACTGGGACTGGTATGGCAGTAATTAGGGACACTGTAACTGGTGTGGCTGTGATTAGGGACAATATGACTGGTATGGCGATGATCAGGGACACTGGGACTGGTATGGCGGTGATCAGGGACACTATAACTGATGTGGCCGTGATCAGGGGCACTGTAATTGGCTTGGTGGTGATCAGGGACAATATGATCTGGTGAGTGTCATTAAGGACACTGTAACTGATGTGGCTGTGATTAGGTACAATGTGACTGGTATAGTGATGATCAGGGATACTGTGACTGGTAAGGCAGTGATCAGGGACACTATAACTGATGTGGTGGTGATCAGGGGCACTGTAACTGGCTTGGTGGTGATTAGGCACAATATGATCTGGTGAGTGTCATTAAGGACACTGTAACTGATGTGGCTGTGATTAGGGACAATGTGACTGGTATAGCGGTGATCAGGGACACTGGGACTGGTATGGCGGTGATCAGGGACACTGGGACTGGTATGGCAGTGATTAGGGACACTATAACTGATGTGGCGGTGATCAGGGGCACTGTAACTGGCTTGGTGGTGATCAGGGACAATATGATCTAGTGAGTGTCATTAAGGACACTGTAACTGATGTGGCTGTGATTAGGGACAATATGACTGGTGTGGCTGTGATATGGTATATTGTAACCGGTGTGGCTGTTTTTAGGGACAATATAACTGGTGTGTGGGGTTTGAGGGATGAAAGCAGGCAGAGCGGTGGTGATATAACACCTCCTCGCCGCCTGTCAAATCTCTGAAAAGCAATCCGAATACACGTGTGAACGAGCCTTTAGACAAAAAACTTTGCTGAATATCTGACGAAATTCTTGGAGAAGCGTGGCTACAAACATCCAATTACGAAGATTTCATAAAAGTTTTAGCATGTAATTCTAAAAGCTGTTTTTCAAATCTTTTAAAATCTGCAGCTTTCATTAAAATAACATCAGGTGATCCTGCCATGAAGGTCCTTGTTCAAGCATCTCTTGTTAAAGCGTGACAACTGTCTCCCGGTTGTGCTCTTGCGTTGTCACCCTGTCACATGCGCCCCCTGGTGGAGACTACAAATAGCTGCTGTGAAGTATAATGCGCAGCCACTGTCCACAAGTCTAGAACATTGATGTGCAGCCAACATTGGAGAGAGTATATGTAGCAAAGGGTGAGGAAGTGGACTGACAATGACATACTGTATAGTTTAAATGTTAAATGTTAAATATTGTTATATTGTTATTGTTGTTCTGCTTTTCTCTCCAGAGGGACAGCACATACAGTCAGGTCCATAAATATTGGGACATCAACACAATTCTAATCTTTTTGGCTCTATACACCACCACAATGGATTTGCTTTAACTGCAGACTTTCAGCTTTAAAGTGGAGGGCCACCCTGAAAACAAAAAAAATATTAAAAATTACAAAAAAATATAAAAAAAAAAAAAAAATGAAAAAAAATTTTTTTTTTTACTTACCAGAAATGCCTGTTGCTAGGCACTTTCTCCTAATCTTCCTCTTCCTCCTCCGCGGAGATCTTCTGTCTTCTGTCTTCGTCGCGGCGTCTTCTGGGTAATGGGTCGCGCTGTGTTCTGGGAACTGTGTGTTCCAGAACACAGCGCGTCCCATTCAGAAAGCGCTGCGGGACTCGCGCATGCGCAGTAGCTGCGGGACTTGCGCATGCGCAGTAGCTGCGGGACTCGCGCATGCGCAGTAGGAAACGGGCAGTGAAGCCGTAAGACTCCACTGCCTGTTTCCCTTACAAGGAATGGCGGCGCCGGGACCCGAGAGCCGAGGGAAGGGTCGGCCTCGGGCGGCCGACATCGCGGGCGCCCTGGACAGGTGAGTGTGTTGATTAAGTCAGCAGCTGCAGTGTTTGCAGCTGCTGACTTTTTTTTTTTTTTGTATAACCGGCCCTTCTCTTTAACTTGAGGGTATTTACATCCAAATCAGGTGAACAGTGTATTAATTACAACAGTTTGTATATGTGCCTTCCAAAGGGACCAAAAGTAATGGGACAGATTAACAATCATCCATCAAACTTTCACTTTTTAATACTTGGGGCAAATCCTTTGCAGCCAATTACAGCCTGAAGTCTGGAACGCATAGACATCACCAGATGCTGGGCTTCATCCCTGGTGATGCTCTGCCAGGCCTTTACTGCAACTGTCTTCAGATCCTGCTTGTTCTTGGGGCATTTTCCCTTCAGCTTTGTCTTCAGCACGTGAAATGCATGTTCAGTCAGATTCAGGTCAGATGATTGACTTGGCCATTGCATAACATTCCACTTCTTTTCCTTTAAAAAAACTCTTTGGTTGCTTTCGCAGTATGCTTCGGGTCATTGTCCATCTGCACTGTGAAGCTCCGTCCAATGAGTTCTGAAGCATTTTGCTGAATATGAACAGATAATATTGCCCGAAACACTTCAGAATTCATCCTGCTGCTTTTGTCAGCGGTCACATCATCAATAAATACAAGAGAACCGGTTCCATTGGCAGCCATACATGCCAACGCCATGACACTACCACCACCATGCTTCACTGATGAGATGGTATGCTTTGGATCACAAGCAGTTCCTTTCCTTCTCCATACTCTTCTCCTCCCATCACTCTGGTACAAGTTGATCTCGGTCTCATCTGTTCAAAGGATGTTGTTTCAGAACTGTGAAGGCTTTTTTAGATGTTGTTTGGCAAACTCTAATCTGGCCTTCCTGTTTTTGAGGCTCACCAATGGTTTACATCTTGTGGTGAACCCTCTGTATTCACTCTGGTGAAGTCTTCTCTTGATTGTTGACTTTGACACACATACACCTACCTCCTGGAGAATGTTCTTGATCTGATCATCTGTTGTGAAGGGTGTTTGCTTCACCAGGGAAAGAATTCTTCGGTCATCCACCACAGTTGTTTTCCGTGGTCTTCCGGGTCTTTTGGTGTTGCTGAGCTCACCGGTGCGTTCTTTCTTTTTAAGGATGTTCCAAACAGTTGATTTGGCCACACCTAATGTTTTTGCTATCTCTCTGATGGGTTTGTTTTGTTTTTTTCCAGCCTAATGATGGCTTGCTTCACTGATAGTGACAGCTCTTTGGATCTCATATTGAGAGTTGACAGCAACAGATTCCAAATGCAAATAGCACACTTGAAATTAACTCTGGACCTTTTTTCTGCTCCTTGTAAATGGGATAATGAGGGAATAACGCACACCTGGCCATGGAACAGCTGAGCAGCCAATTGTCCCATTACTTTTGGTCCCTTAAAAAGTAGGAGGCACATATACAAACTGTTGTAATTCCTACACCGATCACCTGATTTGGATGTAAAGACCCTCAAATTAAAGCTGAATGTCTGCAGTGAAAGCACATCTTGTTTGTTTCATTTCAAATCCATTGTGGTGATGTATAGAGCCAAAAAGATTAGAATTGTGTCGATGTCCCAATATTTATGGACCTGACTGTATCATCATAGCATTTCGTTGTTTTTTGTCTTTAAACCGCGGCAGAGCAGTATTGTGTGGGATTTGGTGGGAATGACATCAAATAACCCCCCGATCCCGGGGTGGATGGGCTGTGCTGGGTTATCTATTGTGTGACCAGAGTTTTTCTCATTTCCAGACGAGAAAGAAGAAGACACGAAAATTGTTCATAAGAGAAGGAAGCTCAAATCTTTCTTTGAGGTTAAAGAGGAGATTGGCAGGTAGGTGGAATAGGAATTCACTCCCAGCTCACATCAGTCTTTACTTTGACTCCCTGCAGGGCTGTCTTTAAGGCAGGGCAAAAGGGGCAGCTGCCCTGGGCCCTGTCATTGTTGTGGGGCCCAAAGCAGCTGCCTCATACTTGCCAACTATCCCAGTTTTCATTCCCTTGTCCCTTTAAGTTTTAGTCCTGTGCTGCTACTAATGCTGCCCAGCTCTGCCCTATTGTTGTGTACAGATGACTCACCTGCAGACCTTTATTTACATGTAAATACTGGCATTCATATGTAAATAGCAGTGACATGCATATGCAAATAGCTGAGGCCAATTGCATCGATATGTAAATAAAGGCAGCATTCATAGGTATATCATGCCCCCCTGCAGTGAGGAGAAGATGTGCTGTAACCTATAGCAACCAGTGAGCAGTATTACTGTACAGCAATCTCTAGCAGCCAATCAACAAGCAGAAATGTGCTGTAAACTCTAGCAACTAATCATTGAGCCTTAAGGAGTGCTGTAACCTCTAGCAACCAGTCAGTACACAGTAATGATATGCTGTAACCTCTGGCAACCAATCGCAATCACTGCCTGATCTGATACAGTAAACTGATTTTAAGTCTAGCTGCTAATTATTGTATGTCTCAGAGAAGGTGGAGAGTGAAATTGCATGGGGGGAGGGGGGCCCTAAGAAAATTTTTGCCCAGGGTCCAATCGATATTAAAGACGGCCCTGACTCCCTGTCTAGATACTGACTGGTTTACTGTACTACAGATCAGCCTTTCTCAATCTTTTTAACACGGAGGAACCCTTGAAATTACTTTTAAGGGAATCTCTGCTAGTAACTATTTTATCTACACCTCAGTGGGTCAGTGGGAATAATGTCCCTTATATTGGCGATCAGTGGGAAAAATGTTCCTTAGATTGGTGATCAGTGGGAAGAATGTTCCTTAAATTGGTGATCAGTGAGAAGAATGTTCCTTACATTGGTGGTCAGTGGGAAGAATGTTCCTTACATTGGTGATCAGTGGGAAGAATGTTCCTTACATTGGTGATCAGTGGGAAGAATGTTCCTTACATTGGTGGTCAGTGAGAAGAATGTTCCTTACATTGGTGATCAGTGAGAAGAATGTTCCTTACATTGGTGATCAGTGAGAAGAATGTTCCTTACATTGGTGGTCAGTGAGAAGAATGTTCCTTACATTGGTGATCAGTGAGAAGAATGTTCCTTACATTGGTGGTCAGTGAGAAGAATGTTCCTTACATTGGTGATCAGTGGGAAGAATGTTCCTTACATTGGTGATCAGTGGGAAGAATGTTCCTTACATTGGTGATCAGTGGGAAGAATGTCCCTTACATTGGTGATCAGTGGGAAGAATGTTCCTTACATTGGTGATCAGTGGGAAGAATGTTCCTTACATTGGTGGTCAGTGAGAAGAATGTTCCTTACATTGGTGATCAGTGGGAAGAATGTTCCTTACATTGGTGATCAGTGGGAAGAATGTCCCTTACATTGGTGATCAGTGGGAAGAATGTTCCTTACATTGGTGATCAGTGAGAAGAATGTTCCTTACATTGGTGATCAGTGAGAAGAATGTTCCTTACATTGGTGATCAGTGGGAAGAATGTTCCTTACATTGGTGATCAGTGGGAAGGAGGAGGAGGACACACCCAAGGAGCTCTCTGAGAACCACACCTTTTTTCAAGCCTGGGCCTTGCCTGCTAGCTCGGCCCAGGAATAATGCCTGATCCTGGGGGAGGCCCTGGGATGGATTCCCCTGATGATACGGGGCCTAGTGAGGAGGAGGAGGTGGAGGATCTGTCTGTGGGTCCAGGCCCTGCTGAGAACGTGGATGCCTACAGACAGAAGATTGTTGACCGTTTTCGGGCAATCGGAAGGGCTGAGGAGAAACTTAAATGTTTAAAATTTGAACATAAAAATTTCAAGACTAAGTATTTCCAGGCCTGGAGTAAAAACCGTTTGGCCATGAAGCCAGAGTTGCAGCAGCTGGAGGAGAAGGTGAAGAAACAATCTTTATTTTTGAATAAACTGAAGGACAGAAGCGGAGCTTTTGCAGAAAAGTTTAAAAATGAGAGGAGATTTTCCAGCCAGACATCGGTGAGTTCTGTGGATCAGCAGGTAACAGACAACCCGGCCTCATCTGTCTCTGCACCTCTCCCCCCATGTCAGGCTGGGGAATCGCCAGCGGCAACCAGCCAGGGGGTTGAGAGTCAACATGGCACCCTGCAGTTCATCCAGCAGATGGAGTCACCCCTGAGGGCAGACAGGTCTGTTGGTGAGCCAACGGAGGTCCCTGAGGATGAGCGGAGGGATTACAGACCGGCAGAGCCAGCACTGGTGGAGGGATCCCAGTGCGCTGTACAGCCTCCATCCAACATGTCTGCCCCACCTGCTGTAGTGGATGGTGTCCCGGCTGAGGAACAGAGAGGGAAGGGGATCTGCATACAGCTGCCTGCTACAGGGAAACCCTCTACAGACATGGAGGGAGAGCCCCTGGCAGAGGTGTCATCAGCTCACCAGAGCAATGTGGATGGATCTCCACCATGCACCCCACGCCTGGATTTTGCTGATACTGCTGGGACCTGTAGTTCCACAAGCAAGATGGCTGCCAGCTCCAGAGAGCCTGTTTCACCTTCACCTGGGTTGATTGATGCAGGTGGGGGAGGGGTTCAGCACAGTGCAGCATGTGAAGTGGAGACAGCCATGGAAGTCTCCTGCAGTGATTCACCTGTTGCTGTATTAGGACAACATTCACTCGGCTCAGCTGATAGTCCTGTCCTGATGGAGGAGAAGAGTCGGCCTGGAGGTGAAGTATGTATGGGGACAGCAGTGACTGTGGACATGGCAGGAACTATGAATGTGCCAGGAAATAATGACAGTAATAATATTGATAAGGCAGTGAATGTGGTGGGTGGTGGTGAAGGGGTTAATATTGCTGACCAAGATAAAAATGACATTTCTCTTTCTGCTCAGCAGAAGAAAGACTCATCGATTGTGCAGACCAAATCTGTACAATCGATATCTGCTAGAGGTGTGCCAGAAGGCTCAAAACAAACAAATGTCTCTTCTGTTGGGAGGAATGTGGGGAGTTATGCATCTGTTGTGGGGAGTCGCACCAAGGAGGGTGGGGGGAATGTTGTAAATATTGGTGGTCACAATATAGGGGGGTTTGGTGGTGGGATTGGTGGTGGGTATAGGAGGAGGAATGTGGTTCAGTTCAAGTGGGAGGGGGAGGGGACCCCACCAGTGAGGGGGAGGGTGGCTGAGTTGATTTTGGAAATGGGGTTTAAAGCTGTGGATATTTTTGCTTTGATTTGCCCAGTGGGAAGTTATGAATTTGATTTATCTTTTGTAAAACCTGAGGGGTTGGATTTATTTTGGGAGCGACATAGGAGGTGCCAGGGCCTTCCGCAGTGGAGTGGTTTGGTGCCAAAGGTGATTTCCAGGCAGCCTCTGATAAAATCGGTGACCATCCTGGTGCGTAACGAATCCATACCAGAGGCTGATTTGATAGTATGGCTACGCCGATATGGTGAGGTCCTCACTCCACTGCGGAAGGTCCTGGATGAACATGGGATATGGACAGGGGCCTGGACAGTGTCGCTAAAATTGGGGGTGCTGGGCAATGTAGTCCAACATCTGCCCTGCTCAGCTTTCCTGGGAAGAGATCGGCTGACTATATTCTACCGGGGACAGCCCAAAGTCTGCAATAAATGTGGTGAAAAGGGCCATTTTGCCTCTACCTGCACCCGTAAAAAGTGTTCGCTATGCCAGGGTCTGGACCATTTGGCAAAAGATTGTACCCAAATTCGGTGCAATCTGTGCCAAAAGCTTGGCCATCCTTACAGTAAGTGTCCAGAGGCTTTACATAACTTGCCAGGATTGGAGGCTGAGCTGCAGAGGCTGGATAAGGAGGATGAGGCCGCTGTAACTGTTGTTGTCCCTCCTGTGTCTGTTCCATCTGTTGTTTTGGATTCTGTTTCCCCTGGTAATGTTGTCCCTGAGTCTGTCCCTCCTGTGTCTGTTCCATCTGTTTCAGGTTCTGTTTCCCCTGGTAATGTTGTCCCTGAGTCTGTCCCTCCTGTGTCAGTTCCATCTGTTGTTTCAGATTCTGTTCCCTCTAGTGATGTGGTCCCTAAGTCTGTCCCCCATGTGGTGGTCCCTATTCCTGCTGTACGTAGGTCCTCCAGACTAGCGGAGGCTGCTGGGGGGGCAGGTTTAGCGGATCTTCCTTCTCAGCCTCCAGTCCCTGTCCCTCGGCAGCGCAAACGTGGTCAGGGGAGTGTGGGGGTGCTGGATGGGGGTGGGGCTGATGGAAGGGTGTCCATATCCCATGTCTCACCCTCTGTTGGGGGGGATTCGGATGATGAGGGGTGGGAGACGTTTAGGAGGAAGAAGAAGAGGAAGACAAATAAGGTGTTAATTTCTTCCTCAGAGTCGGACCCAGGAGGGGTTCCTCTTGGCAACACCTTTTCAGTTTTGTCAGGTGATGGGATGTCTGATATATCTTTTTCTTTATCATCCATGGATGAGGGGGAGTCACGTAGTTTGAAGAGAGCTGTTTCTGGTGATGAGAGTGTGGCAAAGGTTAAGAAACGACTACCCCAATCATCCTGATGGCAGTTCCCACTCCGATAAAGGTGGCGACCATTAATGTCGCCAGCATGAAATCTGCAAGAGCTCGTGATATTGCCTTATTTTTGCTCAGCGAGTTTGATGCCGAGATTTTATTTTTGCAAGAGACCTGGCTCAATACTTTGGCCGATGTCCATCTAGCAAAAAGGGAGTGGAGATGCGGTCCCTCCTTTTGGTCTCTTGCGGCAGAGCCCTGCAACGGAGTTGCGGTCCTTTTTAAAACCGATATGGTAACGTGCCGGCGGGTAATTGAGGTAGAGATTGGGAGATGCATGGTCTTGGACGTCTCTGTTAGGGGGCAGGACCTGCGCCTGATTAATATCTATGGACCGCAGTCAAGATGGGGCAGGAAATGCCTCCTCACAGAGATCAAGCCCTTCCTTTTTACGTCCCAGCAGGTTGTCTTTGGAGGTGATTTTAACACCATAATTAGGCCTGAAGACAGGAGAGGCTCCATAGACAGGCTGGCGTACGATAGCGTTTTTCTTAGAGATATGGTGAGACAAGCAGGCCTGGTAGATGTGCATATTAAGCACTGCCCTGGCAGCACGGGATTCACATTTCAGAGAGGGAATAGTCAGAGTAGGATAGATAGGTTTTTTTTAAAGGAGAACTCTGCTTTCTCGGCTCCTGAGTTGAGGGCGGTGGAGTTCTCTGACCACTGTATGCTGTCTGTGACTCTGAATGCCTCGGACACTCCACCCAGGGGAAGGGGTACCTGGAAACTGAATTCGGCTCTCCTGGAAGACGTAGAGGTAAGACAATCCTTTGAGGATTTTTTCCAGGCACAGGTTTCTATTCTGGACTTTTGCAGCACTAAGTCAGAGTGGTGGGAACTTGTGAAACAAAGGGCGATTGGACTTTTCAAGGCCATAAGTAAGAAGAAGCAGCTTGGTATGTACATTGCCTACCAGCATTTGCGGAGGAAGCTTGATCGTCTTGTCTCGTATAGAGGAGATCCAGGGGAGATCTCTGAGGTGAAGTTTCTTCTTAGAAAGTGTCAATACGACCGGCATGCCTCCTTGGTTCTGGAGAGGGATTATGGAAAATATCACTCGCCTGATCCTTACCAGAACTGTAAGCAAGGCATAGCAGTTAAGACGGTCATAGGCCTGAGGGATAGTACGGGTTCCCTGGTGAAGTCCAGATCAGGGATCCTGGAGATCTTAAGATCATATTATGCAGATCTTCTAGGAAGAAAGGACCTTTGTCGGGACAAGATGGAAAGCTTTCTGGATTCTACTCCAGGATTGGAAAATGGTACATTGCCTTTGATGGATTTGACAGAACCAATTTCAGTGGATGAGGTAGTTCATGCTATAGAGAAGCTGGCTACCAAAAAATCGCCTGGGCCAGATGGGTTGACAGCTGAATTCTACAAGTGTTTTAAGTCCATTCTGGCTCCCTTTTTAGCGGAGGTTTATAACAGCTGTCTAGAAGAGGGTTCGCTCCCTCCCTCCATGAGGCAATCCGCTGTGATTCTTCTGTCAAAAGGTAAAGACCCCTCAATGATTGAGAACTGGCGCCCCATCAGTCTTCTCAATGTTGATAGAAAGATCTTGGCGAAGATTCTTTTTTGGCGCTTGTCGTCAGTGGCAGGCGATTTGTTGTCCAGTCATCAGCACTGCTCGGTCCAAGGTAGAAGTACCTTTTCAGCGGTTTTAGCTGTCCGGGAGGCTTTGGAACGATGCAGGGCTGCTGGATGGAGAAAGTACTTGCTGGCATTGGATCAGGCGAAGGCTTTTGATAGAGTCAATCACGAGTACCTGTATTTGCTACTTGGTAGATACGGCCTGCAGGGGAGGTTTATAGATTGGCTGAAGACATTATATAAAGGGGCTGAGAGCTTCCCACTGGTTAATGGTTGGGTTGGACGGCCTTTTGAGGTTGGCTCTGGTGTGCGCCAGGGATGTCCTCTGAGCCCCCTGTTATATGTATTCGCAATCGACCCCTTCATAAGAAGGCTAGAGAGTGGATCTTTGTGCGGGGTGCCTTTGGGCATTGCTGGTGTGCCACCTTTGAAGGTCGTGGCCTATGCCGATGATGTGTCTGTTATTGTCTCTGGAACGGAGGAGGCGCAGGAGGTGGTCTCTATGATAGAGCAGTACACGGAGGCTTCTGGTTCTAAAGTCAACCATGAAAAGAGTGAAGTTTTCTGGATGGGTGAGGAAGGTGAAAGCTTCGAACTTCCGGATGCCTTCCCAGAGCCCCAGCAGGAAATTAAAGTGTTGGGCATCAAATTTGGTCCTGGTGACTATGGTCATCGAAATTGGGAAAGCAGGTTGGTGTGTGCCAATGCCAAAGTAGCAAGCTGGAAGAAATGGAAGCTTTCATTGAGGGAGAGGGTTGACTTGATCAAAACGTACCTGGTCCCAATTTTTTTGTATGTCAGCTTCGTCTGTATCTTGCCAGTATCTCTCTATGCAAGGGTGTACAGCTGTTTTTTCCAACTGTTATGGGGAAGTAGGCTGAACCTGATCAAACGCAATGTAACTTACCTGTCTAGGCGGGAGGGTGGCCTAGGAATGGTCAACCCAATCGTTTTCTTTTCTTTGCTGTTTTTAAAGTACAATCTTGGTAACATGCTAGCAGAGAACCCGCCGGGATGGGTGGGTATTTTTCAATCTTGTTTTAGGCCTTTTCTGCGATGCTGGGAAGATGGCGGGCCAGTGAAAAGTCTGAGAGTCCGACATGGCAAGCTCCCGGCTTATGTTGCCCCGTGTCTGAAAATACTTCGGCAGTGGCAGGTGACAGTGGAGGATATCAAGTCCCTCCCCAGGAAGCTTCTGGAGAAGAGGATTTTGGGCTCTGCTTTCAGTGTGTCACTGGCCTTAAGGGATTGCCCAGGCTCTGTAATGAGGGAAGGGTTGCGTTTAATCAATTTAGAAAGAATCCCCTTGAAGTTTAGGGATCAAGCCTGGCTCGCCTTCCATGGAAGGCTCTATGTGAGAGGGAACTTGAAGCATCGCCCTGTGGATGATCGGGATTGTCCTAGAGCGGAGTGTGTTGGTAAAGTGGAGTCTATGGACCACTTTTTGCTCCAGTGTCCCTTTAACATAGAGGTGTATAAAAGGGTGGGGAGGGCTCTAGGCATCCCCTTTTTCTATCGCATGAGTTATGCGGAGTGGGTGTATGGGGCATTCCCGACTCACTGGGATTTTGATTTGGATACACTGTTTTTAGTTAGTATAGTTGTCCGTTACTTCACATGGAATGCACGGTGCCAGATTACCCTGCGGAAGAAAGTCCTCTCTGTTGAGGTGGTGGTGCACGATATTCTGGGTGAGATTGGGAAAATTCGGGGTCTTGAGAAGGGCAGGGAGCCTCGGGCAGTCTGGATAAGGGCGTGGAGGAATATCAGACTTGCCTTTGGTGAACTGCCCATCTCTGGGTGAGGAGCTCTTTTCTTTTTCTGTTTCTTTCACTCCCTTAGCTTTTGTTGGTTAGTATCTTCTTTTTGAAGAAGGGCTGCATGCATAATAGGTGCGGGATTGTTTCTTAACCTCACAATTTTTTATGTCTGGTGTAATGGTGTGAGTCGTAATAGGATTTATGTTATTGCTGTAAAGTATTTATTTTTTTTGGTTTGAGAGCAGTTTTGCTATATTTATTTTAATTTATGTAAATATGTATATATTTATGTATATTTATATATTGTGATTTTATGCTTAATGATTGCAAGACTTTTAATAAAGAAAAATTGGGAAGAATTGTCCTTACATTGGTGATCAGTGGGAAGAATGTCCCTTACATTGGTGATCAGTGGGAAGAATGTTCCTTACATTGGTGGTCAGTGGGAAGAATGTCCCTTACATTGGTGATCAGTGAGAAGAATGTTCCTTACATTGGTGATCAGTGGGAAGAATGTTCCTTACATTGGTGATCAGTGGGAAGAATGTTCCTTACATTGGTGATCAGTGAGAAGAATGTTCCTTACATTGGTGATCAGTGGGAAGAATGTCCCTTACATTGGTGATCAGTGAGGTCGCGTACACACGGGCGGACTGTCTGCCGAAACTAAGTTCGTCAAACAGTCCGCTCAAACTTTTGAATGAACGAACTTGCCCACACACGGCACTTTTTGAGCGGACTAAGTTCGTCTTACTAAGTCCGCGCAACTTTTGAAATGAATGGACTCGCCCACACACGAGGAGGACAGTCCGCTCATTTCGAGCGCGGGTCTTGTCCCCCTCTTCGGTTCTTCTGCCGGGCCACCGCGCCTTCTTATAGCTCTTTTGCAGGCGGTGGCCCGGTCTTCTGTCGCCGCTGTCGCCGTCGCCTTCCGTTCTTCTTCTTCTTCTTCTCCAGGAGATGTTGACACGTCGCTCTCTCCGGCCGGAATGCCAGAGCCGCGCTGCGTGGCCACTTATATAGTGACAATGGGGCGGTGTCACATGGTATATGTCATATGGGTTGGTCACATGGGTTGATGTCACATGGGGACTATGACATTTTAAGGGGGCGGGGTCACCATGTGACCAACCCATGTGACATATACCATGTGACACCGCCCCATTCTCACTATATAAGTGGCCGCGCAGCGCGGCTCTGGCATTCCAGCCGGAGAGAGCGACGTGTCAACATCTCCTGGAGAAGAAGAAGAAGAAGAAGAACGGAAGGCGACAGCGGCGACAGAAGACCGGGCCACCGCCTGCAAAAGAGCTATAAGAAGGCGCGGTGGCCCGGCAGAAGAACCAAAGAGGGGGACAAGACCCCCGAAGTCGGGAGAAGAGGGCGGCGGGGAGGAAGAAAGCCGGACTCCTCCGCTAGCAAAAGAGCTACAGGAAGATAGCGGAGGAGTCCGGCGAGAAGACCCCCGAAGACGGAAGACCCCCGGAGCTGTGCAATAAAATATTTTATCTCGTGTGTTGTGTTTTTTTTTGGGTACTTTTATTTTACAGGTGAATGGGTAGGGGTACATTGTACCCCATACTCATTCGCATAGGGTGGGGGGCCGGTATCCGGGGGCCCCCTTATTAAAGGGGGCTCCCGGATTCCGATAAGCCCCCCGCCCGCAGACCCCGACAACCAACGGCAAGGGTTGTCGGGAAGAGGCCCTTGTCCTCATCAACATGGGGACAAGGTGCTTTGGGGTGGGGGGGGCCGCGCGGCCCCCCTTCCCCAAGGCACCCCCCATGTTGAGGGCACGCGGCCTGGTACGGCTCAGGAGGGGGGGCGCTCTCGCTCGCCCCCCTTTCCTGGCCGGCCGGGTAGCGTGCTCGGACAAGGGTCTGTTGTGAACTTTGGGGGGACCCCCACGCCGATTTTTTTCGGCATTGGAGTTCCCTTTAAGTCCATACCAGGCGGCGGAGCCCGCGACGTCTCCTTCGCGGGCCCCGCCTACTTGGAGACGCGCTCGAAATGAGCAGACTTTTCTCCGGGCGGGAACAGTCCGCTCATTTCGAAAGTACAGCGGACTGGCCCACACACGGGCGGACTGTCCACTGAAACCAAGTTTCAGCGAACAGTTTTACAGAAATTCCATAAGACTTTGTTCGTCAAACAGTCCGCTGAAACTGTCCGCTGAAGCCCACACACGAGGGGACTGTCCGCTGAAACACTGTTCAGCGGACAAAGTTGGGCGAACAGTCCGCCCGTGTGTACGCGGCCTGAGAAGAATGTTCCTTACATTGGTGATCAGTGAGAAGAATGTTCCTTACATTGGTGATCAGTGGGAAGAATGTCCCTTACATTGGTGATCAGTGGGAAGAATGTTCCTTACATTGGTGATCAGTGAGAAGAATGTTCCTTACATTGGTGATCAGTGAGAAGAATTTTCCTTACATTGGTGATCAGTGGGAAGAATGTTCCTTACATTGGTGATCAGTGGGAAGAATGTTCCTTACATTGGTGATCAGTGAGAAGAATGTTCCTTACATTGGTGATCGGTGAGAAGAATGTTCCTTACATTGGTGATCAGTGGGAAGAATGTTCCTTACATTGGTGATCAGTGGGAAGAATGTTCCTTACATTGGTGGTCAATTGATTCCCTAACTAAAATCTAGTGGATCCAATTGCCTTCAGAAGTCACCTAAATAGTAAAAAGAGTCCACTTGTGTGTAATTGAATCTCAGTATAAATAAAGCTGTTCTGTGAAGCCCTTGGAAGTTTGTTAGAGAACCTTCGTGAACAAACAGCATCATGAAGGCCAAGGAAACACACCAGACAGGTCAGGGATAAAATTGTGGAGAAGTTTAAAGCAGGGTTAGGTTATAAAAAAATATCCCAAGGTTTGAACATCTCACAGAGCTCTGTTCAATCCATCATCTGAAAATGGAAAGAGTATGGGACAACTGCAAACCTACCAAGACATGGCCGTCCACCTAAACTGACCGGAGAGCATTCATCAGAGAAGCAGCCAAGAGGCCCATGGTAACTCTGGAGGAGCTGCAGAGATCCACAGCTCAGGGGGGAGAATCTGTCCAACCTGAGCTGTGGATCTCTGCCATAAGAAGTAGTTTGCAAAAAGAAGCTATGTGGGGGACACAGCAAACATGTGGAAGAAGGTGCCCCGGTCAGAGGAGACCAAAAGCAAAACGCTATGTGTGGCGGAAAACTAACACTGCACATCACCCTGAACACACCATCCCCACCGTGAAACATGGTGGTGGTAGCATCATGTTGGGGGGATCTTGGTCAGAGTTGATGGGACGATGGATGGAGCCAAATACAGGGCAATCTTAGAAGAAAACTTGTAATGCCGTGTACACACGACCGGTTTTCCCGTCGGAATAAACTCTGAAGGTTTTTCCGACGGAGTTCCGTCGGAATTCCGCTGAGACTGTCTTGCGTACACACGATCACACCAAATTTCCGGCCATCAAGAACGGGGTGACGTACAGCACGTACGAGGGGACTAGAAAACGGAAGTTCAATAGCCAGTAGCCAGTAGCTTCCGTCTCGTACTTGCTTCAGAGCATGCGCCATTTTTGGTACGTCGGAACTGCGTACAGACGAGCGTTTTTCCCGATAGGAATTGGTTCCGTCGGAAATATTTATAGCATGTTCTATTTCTAGGTCTGTCAGAATTTTTGATATAAAAAGTCCGATGGGGCATACACACGATCGAAATATACAATGAAAAGCTCTCTGACTTTTTCTGTCAGACATTGTGGTCATGTGTACGGGGCATTAGAGTCCTGCAAAAGACTTAAGACCGGGGCGGAGGTTCACCTTCCAGCAGGACAACGACCCGAAACATCCAGCCAGAGCTACAATGGAATGGTTTAGATCAAAGCATATCCATGTGTTAGAATGGCCCAGTCACAGTCCAGACCTAAATCACATTGAGAATCTGTGGCAAGACTTGAAAATTGCTGTTCACAGACGCTCTCCATCCAATCTGACAGAGCTTGAGATATTTTGCAAAGAAGAATGGGCAGAAATGTCCCTCTCTAGATGTGCAAAGCCGGTAGAGACATCCCCAAAAAGACTTGCAGCTGTAATTGGAGTGAAAGGCAGTTCTACAAAGTATTGACTCTGGGGGGCGCCATACAAATGTACCCCCCACACTTTTCACATATTTATTTGTTAAAAAATTTTTTTTTATAATTTTCCTTCAACTTCCCAATTATGTGCCACTTTGTGTTGGTCCATCACATAAAATCCCAATAAAATACATTTACGTTTTTGGTTGTAACATGACGAAATGTGGAAAATTTTAAGGGGTATGAATACTTTTTTCAAGGCACTGTATATCACTCTGTGTGTAATGAATCTATATAATATATGAGTTTCACTTTTTGAATTTAATTACTGAAACAAAATAATTTTTTGATGATATTCAAATTGTTTTACATGCATCTGTAAAATGTGACTTGCATTGCAACTGTATTCACTATATTATTATTTTTTATTTTATTTTTTATTTTTTTTCCCCATGAAAGTAGAGTTTCCATTTTGAACCTTCTCTACTTTATCCCAAAGAAAAAAAGGCAGTAGATACAATTAAGTGAACTCCTATAATATGATACACTGTAAGAGAAAATACAGTTTATGTTCTCGACTTTCTCTCCTTTCAGAGGGTCATTTGGCTTCGTGAAACGCGTTGTGCACAAAGGAAATGGCGCGATGTGTGCCGCCAAATTCATTCCACTGAGAAGTAAGACTCGGCAGCAAGCGTACCGCGAGCGCGACATTTTGTCGGAAGTGTCGCATGAGCGAATCACTCTGCTCCTTGATGCCTTTGAAACAAAGAAAACTCTCATTCTTATTTTGGAAATGTATCCTTTTAACACAACCCAACATCGACTGCCAGACACAAATTGTACACAATCGTGTGACTTTTATAGAGAAATCTTTTCATATATCACATCACGTGATATCTTCATGATATTTTATGTCCCAGTATAACAGAAGACAGACAGGAGTTGGAGGATATTAGACATGTACACTGACAAGAAATTTGTTTGTTTTTGTTTCATTCGTTTTTTTTTTTTATTAGGAAATGCAAAAGTTTAACAATTCGGAAATTCAAAAAGTTGGAATTCTGAAATCCAAAAATTCAGATTTTCAAATTCCCGAATTTTCAATTTCCAAATTTTCTAATTCCAAATTTCCAAATTTTCGAATTCCCAATTTTCACATTTCTGAATTTCCGAAATTCAGAATTCCGAATTTTTGAATTCCGAATTTTTGAATTCAGAATTTTCAGATTTTCGGAATTCGAAAATTCAGAAATTCATAAATTCGAAAAAAACAGAAAATCAGAAAAAAGAAAGAAAATCAGTAACATTCAAAATAATAAATAACTAACTAATAATGACTATTAAATTAAAGGTATTGGAATTTCCTTTTAAATTTGGCTGTTTGTGAAAGTAACGAATTTCCTAAATTTTGAATTTCCACCTTTCCAATTTCCGAGATTTCGAATCTCTGAATTTCCGGATTTCCAAATTTCCAATTTCCGAAATTTTGAATTTCCAGTTTCCAAAATTTTGAATTTCCGAATTTCTGAAATTTTCAATTTCCAAATTTCCCAAATTCTGAATCTGAATTTTTGAAAATTTGTAAATTGGAAATTTCGGAAATCGAAATTTCAGAAATCGAAAAATTTGTAAATTCGGACATTTGGCATTCGGAAATCCAAAAATTTGTATTTTCAAATTTCCGAATTTTCGAATTCGGAATTTCCAAATTTCGAATTTTCAAATTTCTGAATTTGCAAAATTCAGAATTTCCAAATTCCACATTTTTGAATTCCGAATTTTCAGATTTTCGAAATTCGGAAATTCATAAATTCAAAAAACAGAAAATCTGAAAAAAAGAAAGTCAGTAAAATTCTAAATAATAACTAATAATGCCTATTAAATTATAGGTATTGGAATTTCCTTTCAAATTTGGCTGTTTGTGAACGTAACGAATTTCCAAATTTCTGAAATTTTGAATTTCGAATTTTCAAATTTCGAATTTCCGAAATTCTGAATCTCTGAGTTTCCGGTTTTCCAAATCTCCAATTTCCGAAATGTAGAATTTCCAAAATTTTGAATTTCCAATATCCGAATTTAGAATTTCTGAAATTTCCAATTTCCAAAATTCTGAATCTCTGAATTTCCGAAATTTGAAATTTCAGAAATTTCGAATTTCCAAATTTTGAATTTCTGAAATGTTAAAATTTCCAAAATTCCGAATTGCTGAATTTCCGAATTTTCAGGAATTTGGAAATTGTTAATTTCAGAAATTCAGATATTGGAAATTTCGGAAATTCGGAAATCGAAATTTCAGAAATTGAAAAATTTGGAAATTAACAAATTTTATTAATAAAATTTAAAAACAAATTCAGAACTAAACAAATTGCACATGTCTAGAGGATATGCACCAGAAGCCAGGCAGGCTATATTAGATTTCAGCGGATTGTAAGAATTGTAAGATAAGGTGTAGTATGGTGATTTTATAATCCAATAGGAAGCCAGGCCAAATAGACAATGAATAAACGTGATGAGCATGTAATTCATGTTGCTCCAGCTGGCAATAAATGCCAAGTGCTGGTCATACATGTAAAAATAAACAAAAAAAGATCATTGATTTGAACATGTCATACAAGAAAGAGAAAAGATTAATCTGATTGATTTTGACTTTGTCAGACAGACGTGAGTCTGTGCCCGCAGGCCGCAGACAGCTGACGAGGACGGGGTAGTGTCACAACGAAGGAAATTGAAGCGCCAAACCACTGCTAAGAGGTCCAGATACAACTTTTATTCTAGTAAAAGTTGGGGGCAGTCCAAAATGTAACCAACGCGTTTTGGGGGGTCCATGGTCCAGGGCTAGCAAAAAAACATAAGGATCATCATCACCTTCATCTAGCCCTGATGAAGAGCCCTTTGGAACCCTGAAATGCGTTGGTCATTTTTTGATTGTGCCCCTGACTTTAATTGGAATAAAGTTGTAACTCAAACGCATAGCAGTAGTGAGGCGCTTCAATTTTTTTTTTTACATTATACTACAAGCTAAATAGACCATGGAGGTCCTCTGGGGTGTAGAAGCTGCTTGCCCGGGAACCCAAATGATCTGCATCGTTGGTCTTCAAACTTTCTGGACAGGTTACTGTCCTTGAGGCTTTAGAGGGGCCAGAGTGTCGCCAGAGGGATTAGAAAACGTTGTGGTGTTGGCGAGGACAAAACCGTTCTCCATCATTGGTTTTTAGCGGAATGGTGCCCTATTGTTGCTATCGGCGTAAGGAATAGTGCCCCATTATTGGTGCCTGTGGGAGAAATAGTCCCCCGTCATTGGTATCAATGGAAGGAATAGTCCCCCATCATTGGTGTCAGTGGAAGGAATAGTGCCCCATCATTGGTGTCAGTGGGAGGAATAGTGCCCCATCATTGGTGTCAGTGGGAGGAGTAGTTCCCCATCATTGATGTCAATGGAAGGAATAGTGCCCCATCATTGTTATTAGTGGGAGGAATAGTGCCACATCATTGGTGTCAGTGGGAGGAATAGTGCCCCATCATTGGCATCAATGGAAGGAATAGTGCCCCATCATTGTGATTAGTGGGAGGAATAGTGCCACATCATTGGTGTCAGTGGGAGGAATAGTGCCACATCATTGGCATCAATGGAGGGTATAGTGCCCCATCATTGTGATTAGTGGGAGGAATAATGCCACATCATTGGTGTCAGTGGGAGGAATAGTGCCCCATCATTGGTGTCAGTGGGAGGAATAGTGCCCCATCATTGGTGTCAGTGGGAGGAATAGTGCCCCATCATTGGTGTCAGTGGGAGGAATAGTGCCCCATCATTGGTGTCTGTGGAAGGAAAGGTGCCCCATCATTGGTGCCTGTGGAAAGAATAGCCCCCCATCATTGGTGTCGGTGGGAGGAATAGTGCCCCATCATTGGTGTCGGTGGGAGGAATAGTGCCCCATCATTGGTGTCAGTGGGAGGAACAGTACCCTATGATTGGTGCCTGTGGGAGGAACAGTACCCCATCATTGGTGTAAGCAGGAGGAATAGTGTCCCATCATTGGTGTCAGTGGGAGGTATAGTGCCCCATCATTGGTGTCTGTGGGAGGAATGGTGCCCCATCATTAGTGTCTGTGGGGAAAATGGTGCTCCATTATTAGTGTTAATGGACGGCATGGGGCCCCAAGTGCTGGATAAAGGCAAGCAAAGGGCCACATCCAGGCCAATGAGCCTCAGTTTGGAGGCCGCTGATCTACATCAATACTTTAAGGTAGTGATATCAGTGAGATAACCCTGTGGGTCCAGCACTGTTTTTCCACATTCCTCAATCTGGTCGTAGCAGTTGAGACTAGGAGGTGGTGTAGACCACCATAGAGGCACATTGCTCTTAATGGAGTTGCAGAGAGGCAGCGGATACAAGGAAGGCAGGATAGCCGGTGACACCGGAGGAGGAGGACTCAGATCACCGGTTGAGTGGTGATCAGAGAGTCCTTAGAAGGGTTGAAGTGCAGGATCTTGGGAGCTTTCCGGTACTCCCCAGAGCACCCTACAAGGGGTGAAGGGTTTTGATGAGTCCCAGGTTGCGGCCCTCTCCCTCACCCAAAGAGGCAGCTACAGAGGACTGGGCACAGATATATTAGAGAGAACCTCGTGCAGCACCAGGGTGGAGGAGAGACGGCCGTCTTTGGCAGCCAGGGATGTGAGGGGCACCGGAACAAAGGGGAAAAGAGTTTTTAGCAGTAGTGGGGCAGTCAATGGTCAGTCGATGGCCAGGCCGGAGTGCACCGAGTGGCAGGAGCAGTGGAGACCTTCTCATTAAACTATCAGTGAATTGAACCAGCTGCGTGCTATACACTACATCCTGACCGCCTTGTGGTTTTCTGCTCCCTTCCTCTCCCACTCTAAGCCCTATTGTTCAGTGAATTGCAGAGCTGCGTAAATCTCAGAACTGGATGAGCAAAAATACAAATCCTTTAGCAGGAAAATAGCTTTTATATATATATATATATATATATATATATATATATATATATATATATATACTTTTTTTTTTTTTTATCTGTAAATTTAGCTGTATGACCGGAGTTCAGCTTACTGTTACAGAACGATGCAGGGATAGTTATATCAACATAACTGCTTAATTCATGAGCATGGATATGTGAAATAATATGAATATCATTTGGCAAGATTTTATTTTTCTTAATTAGACTAGATGCTGCGGGGAGGAACTTCTGGACCGACTCTTCCGGAAACACAATATCACAGAAAAAGAGGTTAGTGGACGTTGTTTTTGTTTTTTCTCGTTTCTAAAAACTAGAAAGATGAAAAGACTTTGGAGCAATATAATAAAAGATAATAAGAGATAATATGTATATAATTTGCATAATAATATTACTAATAATAATAGTAATATATAGTAGTAACAACAAATAAATAATAATAAATATATTAGTAATACTAAAAAAAAAAAAACACTGCACTTTATTAATACTAGAAAATAATAAATACGGTATCTCGGAAAAGTAAGTACACCCTTCAAATTTTGGAAAATATTTTCTTCTATCTTTTCATGTGACAACACTGAAGAAATGACACTTGTCTACAATGTAAAGTAGTGAGTGTACAGCTTGTATAACAGTGTAAATTTGCTGTCCCCTCAAAATAACTCAACACACAGCCAATAATGTCTAAACCGCTGGCAACAAAAGTGAGTACACCCCTAAGTGAAAATGTCCAAATCGGGCCCAAAGTGTCAATATTTTGTGTGGCCGCCATTATTTTCCAGCACTGCCTTCACCCTCTTGGGCATGGAGGTCACCAGAGCTTCACAGGTTGGCACTGGAGTCCTCTTCCCCTCCCCCATGACGACATCACAGAGCTGGTGGATGTTAGAGATCTTGCACTCCTCCACCTTCCATTTGAGGATGTCCCACAGATGATCAATAATGTTTAGGTCTGGAGACATGCTTGGCCAGTCCATCACCTTTACCCTCAGCTTCTTTAACAAGGCAGTGGTCGCATTGAAGGTGTGTTTGGGGTCTTTATCATGTTGGAATACTACCCTGCGGTCCAGTCTCTGAAGGGAGAGGATCATGCTCTGCTTCAGTATGTCACAGTACATGTTGGTATTCATGGTTCTCTCAATGATCTGTAGCTCCCCAGTGCCGGTGTTCTGGCAGATAGTGTCCTGCCATCATATAGCGTCCGCCCCGTACTGCGCATGCGCAGTACGGGGCAGAAGAAGCTTCGGAAAATCTCCGAAGCTGAACGGTGCCTGCGCCGTGAGTGGAGGTGGTAGCCCCACCATCCAAGCGGACATAGGGTTGTGAAAATTACACTGCCCCTCGCGGGCTCGGCTCTTTTTTATTCCTACTCAAATGTCCACTTGGATGGTGGGGCTAGAACCTGGACTCACGGCGCAGGCGCCGTTCATCCTCTGCAATTTTCGGAATCTGTGTTGCTGTGTACTGCGCATGCGCAATACACAGCGGACACTATCTGATGGGGGACCTTATATGATGGGACACCGGCAGCACTCATGCAGCCCCAGACCATGACACTCCCATCGCCATGCTTGACTGTAGGCAAGACACACTTTTTACATAGTTACATAGTTAGTCAGGTTGAAAAAAGACACAAGTCCATCTAGTTCAACTACAAAAAAACAAAAAAAAACAATTATAATATCATACAATCCCATATACCCAATTCTATACCCACAGTTGATCCAGAGAAAGGCAAAAAACCCCAGCAGAGCATGATCCAATTTGCTAAAGCAGGGGAAAAAATTCCTTCCTGATCCCCCGAGAGGCAATCGGATTTTCCCCGGATCAACTTTACCTATAAATGTCAGTACCCCGTTATATTACGTACATTTAGGAAATAATCCAGGCCCTCCTTAAAGCAATCTACTGATCTGACCAGAACCACCTCTGCAGGGAGTCTATTCCACATTTTCACAGCTCTTACTGTGAAGAAACCTTTCCGTATTTGGAGATGAAATCTCTTTTCCTCTAGACGTAAAGAGTGCCCCCTTGTCCTCTTTGTTGACTGTAAAGTGAATAACTCGACACCAAGTTCACTATATGGACCCCTTATATATTTGTACATGTTGATCATATCCCCCTTTAATCTCCTCTTATCAAGAGAGAATAAATTCAGTTCCTCTAATCTTTCCTCATAGCTGAGCTCCTCCATGCCTCTTATCAGTTTGGTTGCCCTTCTCTGCACTTTCTCCAGTTCCCCGATATCCTTTTTGAGAACTGGTGCCCAAAACTGAACTGCATATTCCAGATGAGGTCTTACTAATGATTTGAACAGGGGCAAAATGATATCTCTCTCTGAAGTCCACACCTCTCTTCTACAGGAAAGGACTTTGCTCGCTTTGGAAACCGCAGCTTGGCATTGCATGCTATTATTGCGCTTATGATCTACCAAAACCCCAAGATCCTTCTCCACTATGGATCCCCCCAGTTGTACTCCCCCTAGCATGTATGATGCATATTCTTAGCCCCCAAGTGCAGAACTTTACATTTCTCAACATTAAACCTCATCTGCCACATAGTCGCCCGATTAGACAGAGCATTGAGGTCGGCTTGTAAATTGGTGACATCCTGTAAGGAGGTTATTCCACTGCATAGCTTGGTGTCATCTGCAAAGACAGAAATGTTACTTTTGATCCCAGACCCGATATCATTTATAAAGATATTAAAAAGTAAGGGTCCCAGCACTGAACCTTGGGGTACACCACTCATAACCTTAGACCATTCAGAGTAAGAATCGAAAACCACGACTCTCTGAATTCTGTCTTTTAGCCAGTTTTCTATCCATTTACAAACTGATATTTCCAAACCTGTAGACCTTACCTTACACATGAGCCGTGTGTGCGGAACTGTATCGAATGCTTTTGCAAAATCCAAGTATACCACGTCCACCGCCACCCCTCTGTCCAAGTATACCACGTCCACCGCCACCCCTCTGTCCAAGTATACCACGTCCACCGCCACCCCTCTGTCCAAGTATACCACGTCCACCGCCACCCCTCTGTCCAAGTATACCACGTCCACCGCCACCCCTCTGTCCAAGTATGCCACGTCCACCGCCACCCCTCTGTCCAAGTATACCACGTCCACCGCCACCCCTCTGTCCAAGTATACCACGTCCACTGCCACCCCTCTGTCCAAGTATGCCACGTCCACCGCCACCCCTCTGTCCAAGTATACCACGTCCACCGCCACCCCTCTGTCCAAGTATACCACGTCCACCGCCACCCCTCTGTCCAAGTATACCACGTCCACCGCCACCCCTCTGTCCAAGTATACCACGTCCACCGCCACCCCTCTGTCCAAGTATACCACGTCCACCGCCACCCCTCTGTCCAAGTATACCACGTCCACCGCCACCCCTCTGTCCAAGGCTTTACTTACAACCTCATAAAAAGAAATCAGGTTTGTCTGACAACTTCTGTCTTTCATGACATGTCTTTATAATCCTCACCTGGTTGCCCCCACACACGCTTGACACCATCTGAACCAAATACGTTTATCTTGGTCTCATCAGACCACAGGACATGGTTCCAGTAATCCATGTCCTTAGTCTGCTTGTCTTCAGCAAACTGTTTGTGGGCTTTTTTGTGCATCATCTTTAGAAGAGGCTTCCTTCTGGGACGACAGCCATGCAGACCAATTTGATGCAGTGTGCGGCGTATGGTCTGAGCACTGACAGCCTGACCCCCCCCACCCCTTCAATCTCTGCAGCAATGCTGGCAGCACTCATACGTCTATTTCCCACAGACAACCTCTGGATATGACGCTGAGCACGTGACCTCAACTTCTTTGGTCAACCATGGCGAGGCCTGTTCTGAGTGGCACCTGTCCGGTTATACCGCTGTATGGTCTTGGCCACCGCGCTGCAGCTCAGTTTCAGGGTCTTGACAATCTTCTTATAGCCTAGGCCATCTTTATGTAGAGCAACAATTCTTTTTTTTTCAGATCCTCAGAGAGTTCTTTGCCATGAGGTGCCATGTTGAACTTCCAGTGACCAGTATGAGAGAGTGAGAGTGAAAACACCAAACCTTGTAACACTAACGAGTCACATGACATTGGGGAGGGGAAAATTGGGCTAATTGGGCCCAATTTGGACATTTTCACTTAGGGGTGTACTCACTTTTGTTGCCAGCAGTTTAGACATTAATGGCTGTGCGTTGAGTTATTTGAGGGGACAGCAAATTTACACTGTTATACAAGCTGTACACTCACTACTTTACATTGTAGACAAGTGTCATGTCTTCAGTGTTGTCACATGAAAAGATAGAAGGAAATATTTACAAAAATAAAAGGGTGGTTTCATTTTTGTGAGGTACTGTATATAATAAAATGCTATAAATAATACATAAATAATAATACTAATTGCCTTAATCTGCTAAATAATCTCAGGTCTCCTCATTCTCTTATCTCCACTTGCTGTTTTCTCCTTAAAAGAGAAGTATGGGTTTTTTTTTTTTTTTTTAGATTCATACCTCGGTGGATGGAGCATCAGACCGATGCTGCAGCTGTCCCCCGGCATCTCTGCACTGAGAACTGAGACACCGAACACCACCGATGGCTCGGTTCTCTCTCTTCCCGAGCAGTCAGTCATCTTCTCTCCTGCTCTGATCCTCCACACTCATTGGAGAAAGGAGCTGTGGAGGGGCCTTGCCATTAATCAAGGCAGCTGCCTCGATTGAGGGCAGTGACGTCAGTGGAGAGCGGACTTCAAACTCCTCTCCACTGAAAACGGGTCACAGGAGTGCAAAACAAATTGCACTCCTGTGACCCAGAGAAGAAGCCCAGCCTAAAAAAGCTCAGGCTGGACTTCTCCTTTTTAAAGCTTCTCTTACCTTTCTCTCCTCTGAGCAAATCTTCCCATTCTCTTCTCTAAGATACTCTTTCTGTTCTGATCTTTTAGCTCCTCCTATTGTCCTTTCATCTCCTCCTCTGGCTCTCCTCTTAGCTCTTCTTATTGTCTCTCTCCTCTCAGCTCCTCTTCTGTCTCTCTCCTCTCAGCTCCTCTTCTCGATCACTTTTATCGGCTCCTCTTCTGACTCTTCCCTCTTAGCTCTTTATCTGGGCTCCTCTTCTGGCTCTGTCCTCTGGGCTTCTCTTCTGGCTCTGTCCTCTGGGCTCCTCTTCTGGCTCTCTCCTCTGGGCTTCTCTTCTGGCTCTTTCCTCTGGGCTCCTCTTCTGGCTCTCTCCTCTGGGCTCCTCTTCTGGCTCTGTCCTCTGGGCTCCTCTTCTGGCTCTGTCCTCTGGGCTCCTCTTCTGGCTCTGTCCTCTGGGCTCCTCTTCTGGCTCTGTCCTCTGGGCTTCTCTTCTGGCTCTGTCCTCTGGGCTCCTCTTCTGGCTCTGTCCTCTGGGCTCCTCTTCTGGCTCTCTCCTCTGGGCTCCTCTTCTGGCTCTCTCCTCTGGGCTCCTCTTCTGGCTCTGTCCTCTGGGCTCCTCTTCTGGCTCTCTCCTCTGGGCTCCTCTTCTGGCTCTCTCCTCTGGGCTCCTCTTCTGGCTCTGTCCTCTGGGCTTCTCTTCTGGCTCTGTCCTCTGGGCTCCTCTTCTGGCTCTGTCCTCTGGGCTCCTCTTCTGGCTCTGTCCTCTGGGCTCCTCTTCTGGCTCTCTCCTCTGGGCTCCTCTTCTGGCTCTGTCCTCTGGGCTTCTCTTCTGGCTCTGTCCTCTGGGCTTCTCTTCTGGCTCTGTCCTCTGGGCTCCTCTTCTGGCTCTCTCCTCTGGGCTCCTCTTCTGGCTCTCTCCTCTGGGCTCCTCTTCTGGCTTTGTCCTCTGGGCTCCTCTTCTGGCTCTGTCCTCTGGGCTCCTCTTCTGGCTCTCTCCTCTGGGCTCCTCTTCTGGCTCTCTCCTCTGGGCTCCTCTTCTGGCTCTGTCCTCTGGGCTCCTCTTCTGGCTCTCTCCTCTGGGCTCCTCTTCTGGCTCTCTCCTCTGGGCTCCTCTTCTGGCTCTCTCCTCTGGGCTCCTCTTCTGGCTCTTTCTCCTATGGGCTCCTCTTCTGGCTCACTCCTCTGGGCTCCTCTTCTGGCTCTGTCCTCTGGGCTCCTCTTCTGGCTCTGTCCTCTGGGCTCCTCTTCTGGCTCTCTCCTCTGGGCTCCTCTTCTGGCTCTCTCCTCTGGGCTCCTCTTCTGGCTCTCTCCTCTGGGCTCCTCTTCTGGCTCTCTCCTCTGGGCTCCTCTTCTGGCTCTCTCCTCTGGGCTCCTCTTCTGGCTCTCTCCTCTGGGCTCCTCTTCTGGCTCTGTCCTCTGGGCTCCTCTTCTGGCTGTCTCCTCTGTGCTCCTCTTCTGGCTCTTTCCTCTGGGCTCCTCTTCTGGCTCTTTCCTCTGGGCTCCTCTTCTGGCTCTCTCCTCTGGGCTCCTCTTCTGGCTCTCTCCTCTGTGCTCCTCTTCTGGCTCTCTCCTCTGGGCTTCTCTTCTGGCTCTCTCCTCTGTGCTCCTCTTCTGGCTCTCTCCTCCTGGGCTCCTCTTCTGGCTCTGTCCTCTGGGCTCCTCTTCTGGCTCTCTCCTCTGGGCTCCTCTTCTGGCTCTCTCCTCTGGGCTCCTCTTCTGGCTCTCTCCTCCGGGCTCCTCTTCTGGCTCTCTCCTCCGGGCTACTCTTCTGGCTCTCTCCTCCGGGCTCCTCTTCTGGCTCTCTCCTCCGGGCTACTCTTCTGGCTCTCTCCTCTCAGCTCTTATTCTGGCTCTCTCCTATCAGCTCCTCTTTTGTCTCTCTCCTCTCAGCTCCTCTTCTCAATCTCTCTTCTCGGCTTCTCTTCTGGCTCTCTCCTCTGGGCTCCGCTTCTGGCTCTCTCCTCTAGGCTCCTCTTCTGGCTCTCTCCTCTGAGCTCCTCTTCTGGCTTTCTCCTCTGGACTCCTCTTCTGTCTCTCTCCTCTCAACCCCTCTTCTGGCTCCCTCCTCTCTGCTTCTCTTTTGGCTCTCTTCTCTCAACTCCTCTTCTGGCTCTCTCCGCTCAGCGCCTCTTCTGGCTCTCTCCTTTGAGTTCCTCTTCCTGATCTCTCCTTTCTCCCTTTCTTCTGGTTCTCTCCTCTCGTCTTCTCTTCTGGCTCTCTTCTCTCATCTTCTCTTCTGGCTCTCTCATCTTCTCTTCTGGCTCTCTCCTCTCATCTTCTGGCTCTCTCCTCTCAACCCCTCTTCTGGCTCCCTCCTCTCTGCTCCTCTTTTGTCTCTCTTCTCTCAACTCCCCTTCTGTCTCTCTCTGCTCAGCTCCTCTTCTTGATCTCTCCTCTCATGATTTCTTCTGGCATTCTCCTCTCATGCTTTCTTCTGGCTCTCTCCTCTCATCTTCTCTTCTGGCTCTCTCCTCTCATCTTCTCTTCTGGCTCTCTCCTCTCATCTTCTCTTCTGGCTCTCTCCTCTCATCTTCTCTTCTGGCTCTCTCCTCTCATCTTCTCTTCTGGCTCTCTCCTCTCAGCTCCTCTTCTTGATCTCTCCCCCTTTCATCTTCTCTTCCTGCTCTCTCCTCTCATCTTCTCCTCATGCTCTCTTCTTATCTCTAGACATGTGCACTGCTAAAAAATTGGTTCATTTTCATTTCACGAAAATTACGAATTTTCAAAATTTAGAATTTACTAATCTTCAAATATTTTCGCATTTACGAATATTCGTAAAAAAAATTGTTAAACAAGTTTTCGTTAATTTGGATGTTTCCGAATTAATGAATTTGTCAAAATTTGTTAAATATATTCAGAACGAAAGGAATTGCACATGTCTACTCATCTCCTCTTCTTGATGTCGCCTCTCATCTCCTCTTTTGGCTCTCTCCTCTCATCCTCTCTTCTGGCTCTCCTCTCTGCTCCTCTTCTTGATCTCTCCTCTCATGTTCTCTTCTGCCTCTCTCCTCTCAGTTCCTCCTTTGGCTTTTTTCTCTCAGCGACTCTTCTCTTTAGGTCTTCTCAGCTTCTCTTTTGGTCTTCTCAGCTTCTCTTTTCTCCTCTCATCTCTTCTCAGCTCTGAGTAAAGAGTGTAATGTTCTTTATTCCTATGTTTGCAGGTGAAGCTGTATATCAAACAACTCCTGGAAGCTGTTGCTTATCTTCATGAAAAAAACATTCTTCATCTGGATATCAAGGTAAATGTACCTCATTAATGTATCTATTAATTTTCAGATTCTAGTTTCTTCACATTTGAGAATCATCCAGAAGGAGGAATGGGCAGCTAATTATTCTATAACTTAAAATGTAGAGTTCTGTTTTTTCCATAGTGATAGTGGTAAGTTAGTACCCAACTAATGTTTTTGGATGGGCTGCGGAATGGTCAGATCTTCTGTAAAATTTTGATAATGGTGTTGGCACTGGATATTTAATTTGCCGATTTTTATCCTTGCCTGGACCAGATATTTTCCAGGTATGTGTGGCATTAGATATGGCACAACATCTGATTCTCAGGAATGAGTTATCTGTCTGCATTATTGCCACCTGTTGCATATCACAAGAAGGTCTTCCGGCTCCGAAAGCATGGAAGCCACAGTGGCCTCCTACAGCTCTCAGTCATAGTTGTTTCACAATGAAGTTCGCCAATTAAAACTGTCTTTGCTGATAGTAGACATGTGCAATTCGTTTAGTTCCGAATTCGTTTTTTTTTTACGAATTTTGACAAATTCGTTAATTCCTGAAATTTCCAAATTTTTCAATTTCCAAAATTTCCAAATTTCCAAAATTACAAATTGCCGAAATTCGAATTTTCGAAATTCCGGATTTCAGAATTTCCAAAATTAAGAATTTCAAAGTTTTCGAATTTTACGAATTTCCAAAATTTCAGAAATTCTAAATTCGGAAATTCGAATATTCTAAATGTCATAAATTAAAAAATTAAAAAATTTGGAAATTTGCTAATCCAAAAAATAGGAATGACAATCTTAGCTGATCCCTTTGTTTTCTTTTTCTTTTTCATAAAATGATTTATCTTTGATCATTATATTATTATACTTTGCTGTTGTTTGTTAATTGCTTTGTATTAATTACTATGTTTTGTAATAGATATCCTCCTGAGGAAGCGGTCTTTATACCGCGAAACTAGTAGAGGAGACCCTCATGCGCTTTTGAATTCCCCATTTTTCTGAGAAATTATTAAAGACGCTACTATTGTGATATGTATAAATTGTACTTTAATAAGGGTGATGTTTGTCCTTTGTGTCCTTTTATATATGTTTATTAACCACTTGCCGACCAGCGAACATGTACGTCCCTTTAAATTTGCCGCCCTGCCATCGGGAGCGCGCCAGCGGCGGCGCGCTCCCGCGCTGGTCGGGACCCCCGTGAGTCCGGTCGCGGGACCCGTGGACTCGATCGCCGTGGGCATCCCCGCGATTGTCTCACGGAGCGGCCGAATGGAGAAGTGCCGATGTAAACAACATTTCTCCATTCTCCATTCTGCCTAGCAACTAGTGACGCTGATCTCTGCTCCATGTGATTGGAGCAGAGATCAGTGTTTTCTAAATGAAAGCCCAACCCCCCCACAGTTAGTAACACGCCCCTAGGAACACTTAACCCCTACACTGCCACCCACTGGTTAACCCCTTCACTGCCAGTGTCATTTACACAGGAATCAGTGCATTTATATAGCAGTGATTACTGTATAAATGACAATGGTCCCAAAAATGTGTCAAAAATGTCCGATGGGTCCCCCACAATGTCGCAGTCACAATAAAAATCGCTGATCGCCGCCATTACTAGTAAAAAAAAAAATAATAAAAAATTATTAATAAAAATGCTATAAAACTATCCCTATTTTGTAAACGCTATAACTTTTGCGCAAACCAATCAATAATCGCTTATTGCGATTTTTTTTTACCAAAAATATGTAGAAGAATACGTATCGGCCTAAACTATGAGGAAAAAAATGTTTTTTTATATATTTTTGGGGGATATTTATTATAACAAAAAGTAAAAAATAATGCGTTTTTTTCAAAATTGTCGCTCTATTTTTGTTTATAGCGCAAAAAATAAAAACCACAGGGGTGATCAAATACCACCAAAAGAAAGCTCTATTTGTGGGAAAAAAAGGACATCAATTTTGTTTGGGAGCCACGTCGCACGACCGCGCAATTGTCAGTTAAAGCGACGCAGTGCCGAATTGCAAAAAGTGGTCTGGTCTTTGACCAGAAAATTGGTCCGGTCTGAAAGTGGTTAAATAAGATAATATTTCAAATGTTATGTTTTTTTTTCTTTTTCTGACAGTACCGATATAGTCCAATTTTCAATTATTTTTGGGTGGGATTTACCTAGAGGATTAGCATAAGCAACTATCCCTGGTACTCCCATGCCAAAAAACCCTCTCCTTTTCTTCTGATAAGAATGACAATCTGAAAGTTCAAATGAATGAAAATCTGAAATAATAACTAACTAATAATAAATATTCAATTATAGGTATTGGAATTTCATTTCAAATTTGGCTGTTAGTGAATGTAACGAGTACAAATTTATCCGAAGTCATGAATTATCTGAAATAAAGAATGCCGAACAGCCAAATTTGAAAGGAAATTCCAATATCTATAATTTAATAGTTAGGAAATCAGTAAAATTTGAAATAATAACTAACGATTAAATTATTTAATTCAATTATAGGTATTGGAATTTCCTTTAAAATTTGGCTGTTAGTGAATGTAACGAGTACAAATTTATCCGAAGTCGCGAATTATCTGAAATAACGAATGCCGAACAGCCAAATTTGAAAGGAAATTTCAATACCTATAATTGAATAGTTAGTTATTATTTTAATTTTTATTTTACTGATTTCCTTTCTTTTTTTTCAGATTTAGAATTTTTGAATTTCCAAAAATCCGAAAATTCGGAAATTTGGAATTTGGAAATTTAAAAGTTCAGAAATCTGAAAATTCAGAAATACGGAAATTATAAAAATCTAAATTTGGAAATTCATAAATCCAAAAATTCAAATTTCGGAAATCAGAAAATTCGAAATTCAGAAATTTGAAAATCCGAATTTACGTTTTTCCGATTTCCCGAATTGCAAATTTTTGAATTTCCGAATTTCCGAAAAAACTAATGAAATGAAAATGAAAAAAACAAATAATTTTTTGTCAGTGCACATGTCTAGCTGATAGTTCTTATGAAGAAAAAAAACAAAAAACATTCTTTGGCTTCTAATGTGCTTCGTTAAGCGGCCATGTTCCCTTCTTCCAGCCATCCAACATCCTGATGGTTCACACTGATAAGGAAGACATTAAACTCTGCGACTTCGGATTCTCCCAGAAGATAATCCAGTCTGAGTTCCAGTACAGCAAGTATGGCTCACCTGAATTTGTCCCTCCAGAAATTGCCGCTCAGGCGCCTGTATCCAAGTCTTCCGATATCTGGTAAATATTATAGCTGTGTTGTATGTTTGACTTCAACTTTTGCTAAAGCACTTCTTTAATACAATACTTTGTTTTATTGCCTTTTATTAAATTTTTTGTTGCATTTCATTGCTGCCAATCTCTTGCAGCCTACTGCGACCAGCTTTTGTGAATTTGGCTATACCCTGTATTCCATGTTTAACTAAAAATATATAAAATATGTCTTTCCTCAAGTCAGCTTTGATTCCCCCTAAGTTAGGCTTTCTATATAGTCTGCACAGTCCAGAGCATCGGTCGCCAATCGTGGACCACTGATGGGCCACAAGAAAATGTTGGTGGTCCCCAGGAGTTCTGCAGCAAATCAACATCGTGGTGGATGTATAGCCCCCCAAATGTTGTTTCCAGTATTGTTTTGAATACTGTCAGCATGCATTGATACCCAATGCCTCCTCTGTAGTCCAAGCTCCTCTGAACTCAGAGGGAGGTGCCAGGAGTAGTGCAGGGAGTGGGAGGTGAAGAAGGATGGGACTTCCAATGGCAGCGCTGATCACAGACTGTGGGAGGGAGCACGGAGCTCCAGCACATGGCTGAATAAGGAGGTGAGATCCCATGATGAATCTGTGTAAGGAAACAGTGTGATGCAGCATGCGGGGGAGGGGGGCAGAGAGCCAGAGCATTGTATGTATAAGGCAGCAGTGTGATCCGGGGGGGGGGCAGAGAACCGGGGCATTGTGTGTATAAGGCAGCAGTGTGGTCATGGGGAGGGGGCAGAGAGCCAGAGCATTGTGTGTATAAGACACAAGTGTGATCCAGGGGAAGGGGGCAGAGAACCAGAGAATTGTGTGCATAAGGCAGCAGTGTGATCCAGATGGAAGGGGGCAGAGAATTGGAGCATTATGTGTATAAGGCAGCAGTGTGATCTTGCATACGAGGAGGGGGGCAGAGAGCCAAAGCATTGTGTACATAAGGCAGCAGTGTGATCCAGGGAAGGGGGCAGAGAGCCGGAGCATTGTGTGTATAAGGCAGCAGTGTGATCCGGGGAGGCATAAAACCGAAGCATTGTGTGTATAAGGCAGCAGTGTGATCCGGAGAGGCATAAAACCGAAGCATTGTGTACATAAGGCAGCAGTGTGATCCAGGGAAGGGGGCAGAGAGCCAGAGCTTTGTGTGTAAAGGACAGCAGTTTGATCCAGAGGGAGGGGGCAGAGAGCCGGAGCATTGTGTGTATAAGGCAGCAGTGTGATGGGGGGGAGCGGGCCAGAGAACCGGAGCATTGTGTGTATAAGGCAGCAGTGGTATCCAGGGGGAGGGGGTCAGAGAGCCAGGGCATTGTGATCCAGCATACGGGGAGCACACTTGGTGCTTCAAAGCGTCTCCAAAGCCTCCATAGAAATCTTTGACAACACTCGCTTACAGCACCTGCAGCTTTTGAGGGGCTTTTATTCACTGTTAGCTAAGCCTTGTTCTGGAGGTAATGCAGGTATGAAATCTCCCAGGATGCACCATCCAACAAGTTAACTAGTAAGATATCATCAGCAGTCACTTCGGGTTCAGGTGTATATATTCTGGGAGTGTCTGGTGTAGACGTCACATCTGGTGTGCCACAGGGGGCATCAGGAAGGTGAGCGGGGTCCAGATCAAAGCGGAACAACTAGCAGATGCCACACGTAGTGTGCAACATGGGAACACTATAGCGGAAGGTGAGTGAGGACCAGAGAGAAAGAGAGGACTGAGCGGCAGAGGATCAGCAGAGCTGCAGAACCGGAGAAGGAGAAACTAGAAGATGTCACACGTGGTGAGCAGCATGGGAGTAATATAGTTGGAGGTGAGCGGAGACTAGAGAGAGAGGAGTATCAGCTAACCAGAGGATCAGCATAGCTGGGGGTTACTACTGAATGGGGGATCAGCAGAGCTGGGGGTACTACTGAGCAAGGGATATGCTCAATGAGGGTACTAATAAGCTGGGGATCAGCTGAACAAGGGTACTAATAAGCTGGGGATCTGCTAAACAAGGGTACTAATGAGCTGAGGATCTGCTGAGTGAGGGCACTACTGAACCGAGGTTATTAGGTGTCCACTGCACCAATACTGGGTGCACTCAAGGACAATGCTGGGGGTTACTGTAATCCAACCTCTTCAGTGTCCATTGTAATACATTGCAAAAAATGCAGCAGGACCAACATTTTTGGGCATTTAGGGATGTTATGGCCCATCGGTTTTGAATGGGCTGCCTACATTGATGCCAAGCACCTCAGTGCACAAAAATTTGCTGCTAAGGTGCAATTTTCAAATTGACCACCAATGGTATAAGCAGATCTTACATACTTTATGCAATAATTATCAAGTAGCCACAAATCTGAAAACTGTGAACGCACCTAAAAACTAATTGAGGTGTTATTTATTCTTGCCCTGCAGGCCTGTCGGAGTTATTAGCTACTTATGGTAAGTGTTCGTGGTGATTCCACGTGAAGTTTTTAGAAGCATTCCACAATCATCGCCGGGATTCCACAATGTATCTTTTGTGTATCGTCCGCAGTTTGGTTAGTGCTTCCCCATTCGCGGGTCAGAACGACAGAGAGACGCTAATGAACGTACAGCAAGGCAAAATTAGCTGGAGCTGCCCGGGCTTCACCCAGCTAAGTGCCAACGCCCAGGACTTCATGAGGCAGGCCATCCAGATGTCGCCGGAGTAAGTGGGATGTCTTCTATGTGTCTTCTTCATCTTGCTTTGTAGGTTTTAAAGTGGTGAAGGGTCGGGAACCTCTTTCAGGGTTTACTTCTGTCTGTGACCCCCCATTGGCAAGATTCCCCCAATTCCCCCTATTCCTGTTGTGTCGCTGGCAGAAGGAAGTTCAGAACGTTTTTCACAGTCGGTCGATGCCAAGAAGATTCCCTTCCATTCCTGTCCTGGTGACTGAGGATGTAGAAAGTAAGGGCATGATACCCCAACAGTAACACCGACTGCAATGAAAACAGAAGTTTTTATCTTTCCCCACTCCATCCAAAAATAAAAGGTTCAATTTAAGGGTTGGATTTAGAGAGGGCTTCTTCTTTTTTTTTCAAAGAATGGGTGCAAATACCCCCCCTTCTAAGTAACCCCTGTGTCTGCGCCCTCCACCCCTACCCACCTCCAAGCACTGTTCCTTGGTTCCACCCCCTGCCTACCTCCCAGTAATGCCACTTTAAGAGAATACAAAACCAAGTATCTGTAGCAAAGTCCCGGGTCCCCTGCGGCCTAATGGTGACCTCCAGAGTTAGAGACCGCTGGCATCCTTCTGTGTAGAGTGGGTTACAAGGCATGGTGGGAGTACTGCAAGATAAATGATGGGCGCCAGACACTTTTTGAATACAAAGAGATTCATTGTCTCTTGAACAAATCTGGGGGAGAGAGAGATGGTTAGGGCCAGGGCACCCTTAAGTAGATGCAATGGTAATTGGCAGACTCCGAGACTTCTACAGGAAGACAGCTATACAGGTGAAGGCCTCCAGCCAGACACCACTTCTGTATAGGTAGGACCGCTGTCTCCTATGGTAACAATCTTGTAGCAGTTACTGACGTAAATTGTATTCAACTATTTGCAGCACGATCAGTTCTCAGCTTACTTCACAATCACTCACTGTGGGTCAACGAGCTCCCAGTCTCCTTCACTAGACTTCAGATCCAATAGCCACTGGATCTCCTGAGCTTTTCCACTAGTAGTACTCAGTATCTTCCTCAAGCGTCACCCCCGCTTCCCTGCTGGGTCCCTGGCTTGGCACTCACAGATACTCTTCAAGCGTAACCCCTGCTGACCCTCTAGGTTCCTGGCTTGGCACTCACTGATGCTCCACAAGCATCACCACTTCTTTCCTGCTGGGTCCCTGACTTGGTAATTGCTGCAGTCTTACCACTTCTTCACCGCCCCCGGCTGGTGAGAAGTCTGCTCTGGTACTGGCCTCTGCTTACTCCCAGTGGTCTCTGGTAATAAGGTGGATGGTCCCTTAGTGGCGACAGCTTCCCCTTCTACCTCCGACCACAACTGGTTCTCCTGACAGCAGAACCGTTACTTCTGGTTGGACTACAAGCCCCCAGTCCCAACCCTACGCTGCTCTCATGCTTCTGGATAGGCCCTCAGACAGCCTAGCAGCCAGATGTCCCCGGGATAGGCCTCAGGCTCTTGCCCCCTACTGCAAAATACCCCTCCATCAACAGTATAGCCCCCGAGCAACAATAGTCCTCCACCAGCAACAATAATATCCCTGTAAAAAATACCCCTCCAGCAACAATAGAAACCTCCTAGCAACAATAGATTCCTGCCAACAACAATAGCCCCCCCCCCCCCCCCCCCCCAACGACAATAAACCCTAGCATCCATAGATCCCCCACCAACAATAAATCCCCCAGCAACCATAGACTCCCCAGCAACAATAGACCCCCTGCAGCAAAAGACCCCTCTATCAACAGTAGATACCCCCCCCAACAATAATAGACTCCCACCAACAACAATAGATCCCCTGCAAAAAAATACCTCTCTAGCAACAATAGCTCCCTCGTAGCAACAATAGTCCCTCCCAGCAATAGTAAATCCCCTGAAACAAAATACCCCCCAGCAACAATAGAACCTCGCACATGATATTAGACCCCCTGCAGCAAATACCCCTCCAGCAACAATACCCCCGCACCCCCAAAAAAATAGACCATACCAGCAATAATAAACTCCCTGCAACAAAATACCCCCCCCCCAGGCAACAATAGACCCCCTGCCAGAAACAATAGATCTTCCAGCAACCAGCATCGCTAGATCCTCCTGCAGTCAGCATCAACATTTGAACCTCCCGGCAACAATATGCCTCCTCAGCAACAATAGTTCCCTTGCAGTGACAATAGACCCCAAGCAGCCAACATGAATAAACCCTTCAGCCCACCCCAGCAACCCTTACCATTACATACATTCAGTGCTGGAGCATGTTGTCAGAGTTCCATACCAAACATTACCACCCGCAGCAACCAAAGCACCAAATTTTTGGTGCAGCAACACCAAAACATTTCACATCACAGAAGATTCTGGCCAAATTACACATGATTTTTTTTATTTTTGACCTAATAATTCACTATTTACTCTAGCGAGGTTGAGGGATCAGGGTTTTTGTTTTTCATTGCTTTATTAGGACATTTAGGCCCCCAGCACACATACTGTATGTATATTTATATAAGGGTTTGGACAGGTATCTCTGTAAACAGAAAAAAATACACAATCAAATGAATGTAGGGATCGGCAGGTGAGTTGGTCTGTATTTATGGATATCTTCTTCTACCTGCCAGCCGAATTGTTTATCCCTAATTTGTGACAATATATAATAGACTTGTGCACAACGGAAAATTCCGTTTAGTTTCGGTTCATTGTCATTTGTAAAATACATCATTTCGTTCTGTTATATTCGTTATGTTACTTTAATACGTTTTCGGATAATTCGTTATTATTCGTAGAGTGTATAATTCATTAGTTCGTATTCATTGAAATTTGATATTTATGAATGTATAGACATTCGTGATAATGATTCGTAGTTTGGAAAGTCGTTTGTTTATTAAAGCTTTTAACACACACAATGACAACGTCTCTTCTCCTCGGCTCAAATACAATACAACACCCTTCTCACTCAGTTCTCAGGAATGCACTTTGCCAGTAATCCATCCTCGGGCACAAAATTAATTAGCTGATTGGACTTTAAGATTTACTTTGAGCTGACCTTTTGTTTCATTAGATCTTTAAAGAATTACCGAATCATGTCGAATTCATTCGAATTCATTCGTTATATTTCTTTCGTATTCGTTGTAATTCGATATTTTTTTATTCAGACATTCGGATGCAAAATTCAGCCGAATTTCGATTTGTTACGAAAAGTATTGCACAAGCCTAATATATATAATGAACCTTTTCGTTTTGGATAGAGTGTAGAGGAATTAGAACACCAAGTCAGGTATTTTTGCTGTCTATGCCCCATTTAGAGAGATCCATCCTCTCTCTTTTTTTTTCAAATTTACCCAAATTTTGGGAACAATAAGGGGGTGGGGGGGGGGGATTTTTTTCGAATGGCGACACTAGTTCTGGTGAACCCGGTGATAACAAGGTATTAGAGGGATTTCCTCTCACTTCCAGATGGAAAAAAAAAAGACTGACCGGAGTTATAACCCTCCCTTACTCCATCCAAGATGTAAAAAAAACAAAAAAAAGTTCTACCTTAGGAGCTATGACGATGTTGCTGTACTTAATTGTATCTCTATTGGAGGGCTTCTTGGTTTCTTTTGGCCAGCTTCACCAAGGCCAGTCCAGATTCCAAAAAGCAGCCCCCGCGGCAATATGCAGCACATTGGCCTCTGGTGATGTTCCAACATTGCCAAGCTGGGTGTAGTAATTCTAATCATGTGTTAACATTGCCATCATCTCGGTACCCAATGAAGTCCCATTGAAGGACCCGACTTTAGAATTTACTGCATTAGCCATGGTGAACTTTTCTTACATGGAACAGATCTGACCAAGAGTAAAAAGCCACAATGAGTTCTTAAAGGTCCATGAATACATTCAAAACAGACCAGTACTCCTGGCATAGGCCAGAATTTGAAGATTGCTCCCGAATATATCCTCATCATCCACATCTTTTGGTAGACAGCACTATATGACAAGCTATATATAAATATATATATATATATTTTTGCAGCATGTGTATAAAATTCATGTGTTTATTTTCCTACAACAGTGCACGGCCGAGTGCTACACAGTGTCTCCAGCATAAGTGGTTTGTGGTACGTTGTTTTCCTTTATGGGGTTACTTACCTAATTGGTGTTGTCACAGTAGTAGAAAGCCTACTAATCAACTGAGATTTATATTTACTTAGAGGTGTGATGAATACTTTTCCTCAGTGCTTGGACCAAGTGCGGCCATCAAATGTCTGTATGTATTTGTTCTGGATCCCTGATCATTGATCTATGTTGTCTTCTGGAACTCCAATTGTCAGTACGTCATTGTCCTAGGACCCCCAAGCTCAGTCTTTCATTGTTTTGTGACACCCCCCCCCCCCAATGTCAGTGTGTCATTGTTCTGATACCATAAATGCCAATCTGTCAGTGTTCCCAGACCTAGTGTCGGTGTGTCATTGTTCTACCACCCTTTATGTGTCAAAGTGTCCTTGTTCTTGGTCTTCAAGAGTCAATGAATCATTGTTTTGGGCTCTCAAGTGTCTGTTTGTCTTAATTTCGGGGGACCTCAAGCATCAAGGTTCCATTGTTCTGGGATAAATTGTGGGAGTGTTTTTGGATTACCAGTTATCTGTGTGCCAGTGCTTCATTGTTCTGGGGTCCAAGGTAGCTGATGGGTTGGTGTGATAGTGTTGGACTACTTGGAGTGAGGTGTTGATACTGTTGGATACATCATAGAATTCAGTCCTTTTTCACAGGGGCTGATGTGCAGGGCAGGTGCCGTGTAGATGGACATTGTTCTGGTCTCAGGCTGCTTCTACCTCTTGGAGAATGCTTAGTAAATGCCAAATTTCTGGGATGGATTTAGAAGAGCATCAATTACAAATGTTCAAGATACAAATAGGTTAATTCAAAGTGTTTATTGATCTCAGATTAAGCCAACGCGCTTTGGGGAAAATGCCTCTGGCTCACCCCCTTCCACAGGACTGGAGTACAGAAATGCGGCATGTGACATAACAAATTTTACAATAAAAATAAATAAATAATTGGTATTATGTCACATTTTGCTTTTCCATAGCCTTGAGGACGGGGGAGGCATTCCCCTCGAAACCCGTTGGCATAATCTGATACCTTTGTTCAACACTTTGATTTGACTGTTTGGTGTCATGAACTTTTGTCATACACACTCTTTAATACTTGCCCTAGAGTCCAAAATGTCAGAGTAACATTGTTTTGGGACTGGAAATATCAATGTGCCATTGTTCTACCTACCCAAAGTTTCAGGGTGCCTAATGATTTCAAGGGGTTCCAATTGCCAGTGTACACTGGGGCCATAGCTCTCTGTGTTTATAGTTATTATTATTATTATTATTATTATTATTATTAATAAAAATAATAGATTCTAGTCAATATAAGCTTTAGGGATACTAATGATTCTTTCAGTTACTCTAACATTCCATCCATACGCAAAAAGTCATCAATGGGGTTAATTTAGGTCAAAATCCGGTGCAGCTGTGCATGGTAGCCAATCAGCTTCTATTGTTTTTTTTTTTTTGTCAAAGCTTAACCACTTCCTGCCGAGGCCAATTTGAATGAATGACAATTGCTCGGTCACACAACACTGTACCCATTTGAATTTTTTATCATTTTGTTTTCACACAAATGTTTTTCCTTCTTCTGGTGTTTTTTTAATCACCACTGTTTATTTTTATTTTTTGCTAAACAAACAAAAAAAGACTACAAATTAAAAACAAAACAAAAAAAAAGACTTTTGTTTATAGTTTGTTATAAAATTTTGCAAACAGGTCATTTTTTTCTCTGCACTGAGGAGGCTGCTCTCATGGGCACTGATAGGCTGAAATGATGTGCACTGAGGAGGCTTCTCTCATGGGCACTGATAGGCTGCACTGATGGGCACAGATAAGGGTGGCCCTGGTGGGCATAAATGAGGCACTGGTGGGCACTGATAAAACTGCACAGATAGGCGTCACTGATGGGCAATGATAGGTGGCGCTGATTAGCACTGATAGTCAGCAATGATAGGTGGCACTGATGGGCATTGATCTGCACTTATAGGCTGCACTGATGGGCACTGATGAGCATTGATAGGCTGCACTGATGGGTACTGATGAGATGGCACTGATGGGCACTAATGAGGAGGCACTGGTGGGCACTGATGAGACTGCACTGATAGGCATCACTGATGGGCAATGATAGGTGGTGCTGATTATCACTGATAGTCGGCAATGATAAGTGGCACTGATGGGCATTGATTTTCACTGGTAGGTGGCACTGATTAGCACTGATAGGCGGCACTGATGGGCACTGATAAGGGTGGCACTGGTGGGCACTAATGAGGCACTGGTGGGCACTGATAAGACTGCACTGATAGGCATCATTGATGGGCACTGATAGGTGGCGTTGATTAGCACTGATAGGTGACAATGATAGGTGGCACTGATGGACATTTAGCCACACTAATAGGCTGCACTGATGGGCACTGATGAGCACTGATAGGCTACACTGATGGGCACTGATGAGGAGGCACTGGTGGGCACTAATGAGGAGGTACTGGTGGGCACTTATGAGACTGCACTGATAGGCATCACTGGGCACTGATAGGTGGCACTGATTAGCACTGATAGGGCGGCACTGATGGGCACTAATAAGGGTGGCACTGGTGGGCACTGAGGCGCTGGTGGGCACTGATAAGACTGCACTCATAGGCGTCACTGATGGGCACTGATAGGTGGCGCTGATTAGCACTGATAGGTTTCAATGATAGGTGGTACTGATGGGCATTTATCCACAGTAATAGGCTGCACTGATGAGCACTGATAGGCTGCACTGATGGGCACTGGTGGGCACTAATGAGGAGGCACTGGTGGGCACTAATGAGGAGGCACTGGTGGGCACTGATGAGACTGCACTGATAGCCATCACTGATGGGCACTGATAGGTGGCACTGATTAGCACTGATAGGCTGCGCTGATGGGCACTGAGAGGTTGCACTGATGGGTAACATTGATGAGGAGGCACTGATGGGCACTTATTGGCACTTATCCTCCAGACACTGAGATTATAGAGTGTGCGATCACGGGAGCCCGTCATATGACGGCTTCAGAGAACTAGCCGGCCATGCTGTAGCCGTCATTCAGCTATAGCGTGGCCGGCAAGTGGTTATTTGAACAAGCTGAAGTTAGAAGCTGATTGGCCACCATGCACAGCTGCACCAGATTTTGCACTCTCCAGCTTTAGTAAATCAACCCAAATGTGTTCAAACTGACGTTCGGAATTATAAAGTTATCAGAGGCTCTGCCTTTATTCCAGGAGATTTCCAGTCCAGAGGACACGCAGCCAGTCAGCTCCAAGAACCTCCGGTTCCTTGTTGCCCGCAGTCGGTGGCAGGTAAGAGATTTTCTATCTATATTACAAAGAACTGTCTTCAGTAATCAGTTGTGGATGCACCCTTTAAAAAAAATGTGGATTTGTACAATAAAATTTGAAATAAACTAAAAATGAAGAAAAGATCAGCTAATAAATGCAAGCTTTAATAGAAAAATAAAACCTTCTTTAAAATGAAATATAAAAATAAAATAAAAACAAACAATATTTTCCCTGTTGTTATTTATAAATATATATTCAAGTGCCCAACAAAAGTTGTATCAGATTATAAGCTCTGTTCACAAAAGCTGATAATTAGGATAAGGATTCTTATTGCTCACTAGATTTCTGACAGGATCGAAAGATATTTTTCTGCACTTGCAATGTTTTTTTTTAAAGTGTTAAAATAAATTAAGAAATGTGAATTACTTTCAGAGACTGGATATGCTTTTTTTTTTACTCTTTTATTTCTTTTCTAGACAAGTCAATTCTCAACAAGGGGTCCATGGAACCCTAGGGTCCCTCCAGAGGTTGCTAGGTGTCCCTTCTTAAATCTGTGGGTGTGATTGACCTTCCATTTGATGGTACATGCATAGTTCTGGGTCCAACGCCACTTGGCAGAGCCGGCCGTGTGAGACACCAACGGTCTTTTCAGCTGCCTTTAAGGGTGGCATTCTAGGTGATATTCCTGCCACTAATCACCAATTTAAGGGTGATTCTTCTCACTGTTCCCCAAGAATTAATTTATGAAGGGGTTCCCTGAGACCTGAAGTTTATTTCAATGATTCCGCTAGGGCAGGGATCTCTAATCTTTCTAAACAAGGGGCCACTTTACTGTCCTTCAGACTTTAGGGAGGCCGGATTGTGGCCATTGGGAGTAAAAAAGGTCTCAACGTCAGTGGGAAACAAACAATGTCTTTGATGTCATTGGGGGGAATTGTGTCCCATCATTGGAGTAATTGGTGCCCCATTGTTGGTGTCATTTGGAGGAATTGTGTCCCTTCATTTGTGTCAGTGAGGGGAATTATGCCCCTTTGTTGGTATCAGCGGATGAAATAACAGCAAACAAATGGGCACATATAGCCCACGGGCCGCAGATTGGAGACCACCGCTCTATGTAAAACAAAGGTTGAGAAAGGCTGGTGTAGAAATACACTTTAAAGTGGTTGTAAACCCTTACAACCAACTTTGACCTACAGGTAAGCCTAGATTAAGGCTTACCTGTAGGTCCAAGAAATATCTCCTAAAACTACGCGGTTTAGGAGATATTTGCCGAAAGACAGGCACCGCTGTCTATGGCGCATGCACCGTAGACAGCGGCGCACTGAGCGCGCCGCTGTCAATGGCGATATGCCACGAGTGGCGGCTCCTGTGCGCATGCGCGGGAGTGACGTCATCGCGGCTTCGCCGAATGACAGCGGCGGAGCTGCGAGACCCCACCGAGAAGATGGATGCGCCGGACTACAGGGGACAGTGGTGACTTCGCTGGCTCCTGTGTCAGGTAAGTGACATATAATGGATTACTATGCGATGCATAGTAGTCCATTATGCTTTACCTTTGCAGGGAATGAAAGAGGAAGTAAACTCATCAGGGTTTACTTCCTCTTTAAGTGACGTATTTGTCAGATTAAAAGTCAAAAAGGGATTTGCTTAAAGAAATTAAAATACATTCTGCACACCAGCCTTTCTCAACAATTTTACCCCAAAGTAACACTTGAAATGATTTTCAGGTCTCAGGGAACTGCTGGTAAGATAAGTCTATCAGGAGTCATTGGGAATATGCCCTTTAAATTGGTGGTGGTAAGTGGGAAGAATGCTCCCCCCCCCCCCTACAGAGATGGCCAGTATTATTCTCTTGCAGTCATGCAGCTGGCTCTGTCGAGTGTCGTTGGACCTAGAACTATGCAGGTACCATCAGATGAGGGGTCCATTAGCCACAGCTCAAGGAACCTGTAGCCACCACTGGAGGAACCCCCTAGGGTTCCATGGAACACTGGTTGAGAGTGGCTGTGGTAGAATGTAACCACTACTAAAAGCGCTGATCAGAAACATTTGTGTGGGCAAATTCTTAGGCCGCGTACACACGCGGGGACTGTTCGCTCAACTTTGTCCGTCAAACAGTTTCAGCGGACAGTCCACTCAAAATTAGCATGGACGGACTTGCCCACACACGACGAACGAACAGTCCGCTGAAACCGTGCACGATGACGTGAACGGCACGTACGACGGGACGAAAAATACGATGTCCTATACACTGCAATGCCTACACACGAGGGGACTGTTCGCTGAAACAGAGTTTCAGCGGACAGTTTTTCGGAATTTCCGAAAAACTTTGTTCAGCAGACTGTCCGCTGAAACTGTCCGCTGAAAGCCCACACACGAGCGGACTGTCCGCCGAAACACTGTTCAGCGGACAAAGTTGAGCGAACAGTCCCCGCGTGTGTACGCGGCCTTAGAGTCAATGTGATCAAATCATAAAGCAGTTTATTGAAAATTGTAGTAAAATTAATAATGAGCAACAATAAAAAAAAATCTCCTTGCATAGATGGAAAGGCTGGTGTGACTAAATCATAATTTGCACAGTACCTTGTAAAAAAAAAGCAGAATTGTAAATTGCTGTATAAAGCAATGTTGCGGTGGGGAACATCTCATGGCTCCAGCAAACTCCACTGTGACAGGACAGAGGCCAGATGGAGGGTCAAATATGTCCAACCCGAGCTCCGGTGGTGGGCGGCAAGGCAGCCATGGAGAATAAGGCAGGGAGCAGCGTTGCCAAGATGCGGCCAATGGAAGCGTCCGAGCGTGACGTCATGTGCTCAGACATCCCAGATCCAGAAAGAGGCTTGGAGCGCAGAGACATCAAGCGCAAGTCAAAGGGAGGAAAGGAGATGTGAGGCAGTTGTCGTCACAACGCGTTTCGGGGCGTAGCCTTTCTTCAGACGCTTCCATCGGCCGGATCTTAGTAACGCTGCTCCCTGGCTTCCCGTTCTCCATGGCTGTCTTGCCACCCACCACCGGAGACCGGGTTGGACATATCTGACCCTCCACATGGCCTCTGTTCTGTTACAGTGGAGTTTGCTGGAGCCATGAGATGTTCACCACCACAGCATTGGTTTATACAGCAAGTTACAATTCTGCTTTTTTTACAAGGTACTGTGCAAATGGTGATTAATGCCGCGTACACAATTCGGCGGACTTAGTCCGGCAAACAATCCGGCAAACAATCTGCCAGACTTTCTAACAAACGGACTTGGCCACACACGGACACTCCGAAAGTCCGGCGATTTCCAACACAATGACGTACGCACGACGGGACTAGAAAAAGGAAGTTCAATAGCCAGTAGCCAATAGCTTCCTTCTTGTACTTGCTTCTAAGCATGCGTCATTCTTAGTCCGCCGGACTAGCACACTGACGAACGGATTGTCCGCTGAAAGCCAAGTCCGGCGGACAAATTTTGATTCAAAACTACTTTCTAAGTCCGCCGGACTTTACGATGAAAAAGTCCGCTGGAGCCCACACACGATCAAATTGTCCAGCGTAATGCGGTCCGCAGTACAATTTGGTCGTGTGTACACAGCATTAGTCACACCAGCCTTTCCATCTATGCAAGGAGATTTTTTATTGTTGCTCATTATTCATTTTACTACAGCTTTCAATAAACTGCTTTATGATTTGATCACATTGACTCTATCTAAAGCCTCGTACACACGATCGATTTGTTGGCCAACAGAGCATCAGACTTTTGTCCGAAGGGCGTGTGCAAGGAACTTGTCTTGCATACTAACAGTGCACAATTGTCGGCCAACAAACACGAGTGTGGTGACGTACTACGTGGAATTTCAGCTCTTGAGCGCCATCCTTTGGGCACCTTCTGCTAATGTGGTGTTTGGTGAGCATCGATCCCGAGCATGCGTGTTTCTAATTTGGACTTTTGTGTGATGGACTTGTGTACACACAATACGAAAATCTGACAACAGACGGTTGTCCACCGAAAAATTACTAGCCTGCCATCCAACATTTGTTGGCGGAAAGTTGGACTACAATTGTCTGAAGGAGCGTACTAACGGTCGGATTTTAAGCAAGCAGCCTGTCATCACAAAATTTCCTGCCGAAAAATCAGATCGTGTTACGAAGCTTAAGAATTTGTCCACACCGGATGTTTCTGATCAGTGCTTTTAGTTGTGGCTACTTTTGTATGTTTGCTTATTATTTCACACCACTCCTGGTGTGTCTATCCACATAGCTGCTCTTTGGTCTTCCGAAGGATACTATAGATTGCTCCCAGAGACACTCGTATCCCAATCTCCTGGCGCTAGACTGAATTTTGTTGTTTATGTGGTAATATGTAAGCTTATATAAGTAGGACCTATTTTACTAAATAGCTGCACACACTCGCCTTATACAGTATGTATGTTATTATTTTATTACCTATACTTTCCTCTTTTGCTATAATTATTACTTTAAACATTGGTATGATGGCTCTGTGTAAATTATTAATTCATAATAATCAATGATTGTAAATTTTAAATACATTAAGATTTGTGGTTGAATTGATTATCATTATTACTCTTGCCTTTGTTTTCAGCGCTCGCTGATGTGCTACAAATCCATCCTTGTGATGAGGTCGATTCCGGAACTTCTGAATGGAAAGCAGGAGAGTACGTCATTGGGCGTGCCACGGCATTTAGTGGAATGCAGCAGTTCTTCTAGTAGTAGTGGCTCCTCTTCCGATAATGAGAGCGATGTCAGCCCAACCGCCAGGGACTGTAATCCTTCTCTGGAATTGCACTTGTCCATTTTCAAAATGTCTGAAAAAGACGGTCTGCAACAGCCATCCACCCTGGAACCTGAAATGGAAAAAGACACCAAATCCATACCTCAAGAAGAAGACAATATGGAACGCAAAGATGTAACGGTTCATGACACCTCACCGATGATTGGAACTAAAAGAGAGCATGATAAGGCTTCTGGGTTGGGTGAAAGTCAAGAAGATCTGGAGGATGATGAAAAAATGCTGGTTCATTCTGTAGAAACGTCACCGGGAGTGCTACCGTTGTACAGAGCTGCAACTATCGAAGTTGGCGGCCTAGCTTCCAAAAAAGCCAAAACTGGGTCTTTTATTAGAGGAACTTCTGCAGACAGTGCTTTACTGATTCCAAGAGGAGCCGAAAAGCCATCATTAGTTTGTGTACCGAGGCAGAGTATCATAAATAGCACTTTTTACAACCAGGCCGATGAAGGACAAGGTACAGCTCCCAGAGATGGCACAGCAAAGGAGAAAGACTTCATCAAGCACAGAGAAAGAGCACGTAGGAGTCTAATGAAAGCCGGTTACTCACAAAAAATTTTGAGCGGATTACGGGAGCCGTTGTTAGAGCAATTTGCAATGGAGCAGGGAATACTGTCTCAGGATCCTTCCCAGATGGACCAAATGGGCTCCTTGAAAAAATCTGCATCGTTTGACCTGGCAAAAGTATCGTTAAGGTCTTCCTTTAAAGTTTCCAGCAGAAGTCGTTCCCTGGATGACTACAGATCAAGACCCTTGAGTGTTTACAAAGGAACGGTTGTGGAAGAGAGAGATCACATTTCCACAAAAACTTCAAGAGATGCACTTAACAAATCAGATACCGCCATCACAAAAGCGCATTCTGAAGAGTGTTGGACTGCACCTCAGAAGGTATCTTCAACACAGAGGCCTCTTTCAGCACCACCTTCCGATAGAGATAATACCATTATCGCAGTGTTCCATCAACAACCTTTACAAGATACCACCGAATGTAGAGCAAAGTCATCTACTGCTGTGCTGGGAGGTGAAGAAAGTACAATAATCACTTTTATTAAGCCAAAGCAAACTACAGAGTTGGAATTGGTAGAAAAACCTTCCTCAGTGGGGATAAAAGATACAGATGTATGTCCAACACCTCAGTCTCCAAGAAAAGCCTCTCAAGAAAAGGAGCAGCCTACAGATTTACAAACTGGAGTGAAGTTTACCGTCCACACAACCTCCCAGGGAAATGAATTCCTTGTCTCAGATGCTTCAGTAGAAAGGACATCTGATAGAGTTAATAAATTCTTCCCAAAAGACGAGGAGGAAGAAGAAGAGACTAAGATTTATGAAGAAGGACAAATCCAGCTTGTACACTTTAGGGAAGACAATTCAAGACTAGCAGTGATACATCAAGGTACTGGAGACATTTTATCCTTATCAAAGGACACCACAAGTCAAGAAGTTGCCGAATGTCCCACAATGATGATGCAACCAGAACCGGTGCTGGATTCAGTCTTTCCAGACAGAACTCCGACAGAATTAGTTATAACAGACAGACCTGATCATGAACACAAATTAAAGCCATGTATAGAGCAAACGTTTGAGAGAGATGACAATCTGTTAGTTTCTTCGGCTCACACATTAGAAAGTGGCATAACTATTCAGGGAGATAGCGTGCAAATTCCTGCCAAAGACTTGCCGTTTTCGGTATATTCAGTTGAACATTGTGCCACTCTAGATGAACTTGTAGGTGAGATGTCTTCTTTGTCCGAAGAGATGGAGGTGTTGGTCAACGAACAAAAGGAGACAAGCCAAGGAGATCCAACTTTTCCATCCTTAGTTGATCAGACCAAGGAACTACCAGAACTGAAAGATGTTGGACATTTCACGGGAGAGTTGCAAGCAATGGAAACAGAGCCTAGTCCTTTGGATGAACCTATAAAAGAACCACCAATTACATCAATCTCACAGTGCAGCTATTATGAATCTCTATCTCAGGCCCGTGTGTCACCTGCACCCCTTGAACACTTTGAAGAGTTCACCGTAGAAAGTTGCAGCTCTAGCAAAACCTTTATTTCTCATTCTGATAGCTCCGGGACAGGGAGGAGGTCTGATAATTTCTCTGACTTGGAGGAAACTGGACGCCATTCAGAAGTATCCCTTGTGGAGATTGGAGGGATCCATCGTGATGCATCTTCAAATGATTCCAACAAAATGAAGCTTGTTCCACTTGATTTTGAATCTACTCATCTCAATGATTTTTATGATATTTTAACCTTTCAGCAATACTTTAACACTGAAAAAATTTCACAAACCGCAAAAGACCTTAGTGAAGCGGCAATGGAATCCTCAATGAAAGGAGCAGCAATGGACACAAAGACTGCTACTCCCCTACAACCATTGCAGCCCTCTGATCCTGGCAAGACTGCACTGAAAGAGCGCAAATCCTCCAGAAAACGCATTAAACTCTTCCGAGCTCATGGAAAGTCTGAGCCGAAATCCGCGGAGTCCAGCCTGAAACAGAAAGTCAAAGCTTCGGTCGCTAACATTTCGCGAATCATCAAAAAAAGGCAAGGGAATGGAAAAGATGGTGAGTTACATAAGTAGGCTGCCTATGAATTAAAGGGTCAGTCAAAATTGGAGGGCTAGTGTGGGGAAGGGCTAGAGTCTCTGCAGGGTTATGTCAGATCAGGAAGTGATGGGAAATCTCTCCATTGGGGACATAGAAAAATATATATACATCTTTTGTACCTTTAGGAAGAGCTAAAACTTGCCACAATGTTTTTATTGCTGTCAATACATATCTAGAAACATTGAAGAATGATGGTGGTAAAAAGCCCAAGTGGTCTTGTAAGTCTGCCCAGGTGGTTGTCCCAGGTACATCCACACTCCATATTTATTGTTCAGATGTCACAGGGACAGGATCGGGGGCTGACTGGCAACCTTTGGCCCAGGGGCAAGTACATCATAGAGGCCCAAGGTGCAGTGACTCGGCCCCCCTTTCGAGCTCCCTCTTCTCTGCCTCCTCCCAACTCCCATCCTAAGCTGAAGCTCAGCTCCAGGTATTTTGCTCAACGGCCAGGCTGGGCTGGACAGTGCCTTCTGCACCGACTCCGGGTTTCCAAACTAGCCAGCAGGGGGTGGCCGGGGACTGTGGGGGGGGGGGGGTACCGGGGAGGCTCAGCCAGGGCTGGCTGGGGGAGGACAGCCTCCTGTGAGGCATGGAGCTGGTCTCTGCTCAGACACGGCATACACCATCTATACCAGGTTTGGGAGCGGCCTGCACTCTGTCCTTCCCCTCAGGCCGCGTACACACGCGCGGACTGTTCGCCCAACCTTGTCCGCTGAACAGTGTTTGGGCGGACAGTCCGCTCGTGTGTGGGGCTTCAGCGGACAGTTTCAGCGGACAGTTGGCCGAACAAGGTCTTACGGAAATTCCGAAAAACTGTCCGCTGAAACAAGGTTTCAGCGGACTGTTCGCTCGTGTGTAGGCTTGTTCGGCCAACTAAGTCTCGCGCATGCTCAGAAAGGATTTCCACGTCGGAAGGTTGCATTGCAGTGTATAGGACGTCGTATTTTTCGTCCCGTCGTACGTGCCGTTCACGTCATCGCGCACGGTTTCAGCAAACTGTTCGTCCGTCGTGTGTGGCCATGTCCGTCCATGCTAAGTTTGAGCGGACTGTTCGCTCAAACTGTTGGACGGACAAAGTTGGGCCAACAGTCCGCGTGTGTGTACGCGGCCTCATTCTGCACTCGGTAGGCCAACGGCGGGGACTTTTTACTCTTCTTCACCGGGAAGCCTTTAAGCATGTCTGTGGCAGAGGCGGAGCGGCTTTTTTTACCAGGGTATCAGATTGCCCCCTGGCCCAGTCCACCCATGGACAGGGTGAAAGGGGTAGATCTCCCTAGTGGGGTCTTGGAGAGAAAAATAAAAAAGATTAAAAAAAGACAGAAATTTTAACTATTTCTCATCCTATCCAAAACAAAATAAAAATTGTCCAGAGCTAGTTTTCAAAATTTAAGTGTATATTCTAAACCTATGAACAAAAATGTAAGATATTGCAGTTTACCAGTCTTCAGATGTGGTGGCTGCATTTGTTTTATTTTTTCAGGTTTATTTCCCCTTTATTTTCGCTGGTTGGTCCTGCCAGCAGCACACTTCCTGCCCTAGGGTATCAATGCTAACTCACTTTACTGAATCTATGAAGGAGCAGCATTATCACCCTAGGACATGAAGTGTGTTAGAACTACAGAACACCTCCCCCTCCTCATCTTCATAACACTCCCAACACACAGCCCCAACATGCTTCCTTATAAATTGTTAAGATTGCAGTGTGCACAGGACAGCACTGGATTTCTGGCAGAATCAATAGGTATTTTTTGCCCCTTTTTTTTTTTTTCATTTACCTTTTCCAGTAAATTGAAACTCTCAGTGACATCATCACCAGGTTTTCTGCAGGGAGGTCAGTTCCTATTGACATCCCCAGAACTATTTCTCCCAAGAGCCTATTCTGTATGTGGTGTGCATACCCATTGGAGTCAAGGCAGCAACATTGTTTTGTTGGGAAAGAAATCAATGTATATACCCTATATTGGCAAAAGTATTGAGACGCCTGCCTTTACACGAATGTGAACTTTAATGACATCTCAGGCATCTTAGTCCATATTGTTCTATATTGAGTTGGCCCACCCTTTGCAGCTATAACAGCTTCAACTCTTCTGGGAAGGCCGTCCACAAGGTTTAGGAGGGTGTCTATGGGAATGTTTGCCCATTCTTTCAGAAGTGCATTTGTGAGGTCAGGCACTGCTGTGCCTGACCTCACAAAGGACGAGAAGGACGAGAAGGCCTGGCTTGCATGTTTCCGCTCTAAGTCACCCCAAAGGTGTTCGATCGGATTGAGGTCAAGACAGGCAAGTTCCTCCACCCCAAACTCGTTCATCCGTGTCTTTATGGAACTTGCTTTGTGCACTGGTGCGCAGTGATGTTGGAGCAGGAAGGGTCCATCCCCAAACTGTTCCCACAAATTTGGGAGTTTGAAATTTTCCAAAATGTCTTGGTATGCTGACGCCTTAAGAGTTCCCTTCACTGGAACTAAGGGGCCAAAGCCCAACCCCTGAAAAACAACCCCAAAACCATAATACCCCCTCCACCAAATGATTAGGACCAGTGCACAAAGCAAGGTCCATAAAGACATGGATGAACGAGTTTGGGGTGGAGGAACTTGATGGTCTGCACAGAGCCCTGACCTCAACCCGATAGAACACCTTTGGGATAAAGCGGAGACTGCGAGCCAAGCCTTCTCGGCCAACATCAGTGCCTGACCTCACGAATGTGCTTCTGGAAGAATGGTTCAAGCATTCCCATAGACACCCTCCTAAACCTTGTGGACAGCCTTCCTAGAAGAGTTGAAGCTGTTATAGCTGCAAAGGGTGGGCCAACTTAATATTGAACCCTATGGACTAAGACTGGGAGGCCATTAAAGTTTATGTGCGTGTAAAGGCAGGCGTTCCAATACTTTTGGTAATATAGTGTATGTGGAGTGGGTCAGAGAGCATCGGGAGATGGTTGTAGTTCTGTAGTCCAACTGGCAGGGTTGACAGCACTTGTTGAAATTTTAGAGCAGCAGAGGCACCGTGTTGTCATATCACACGGGAAGTTAAAAAAAAAGGTGCCAAAGTTTCCACTAAACATACTTCATACTATGGAGATTGCATCTGGATAACAAAAGAAAGGAGTTAAAGAGAAAAGTTGTTAAACTCTATCTAAATCCAAAGTTGTTTTTGTTTTTTTTAATGGAGTGTGTAAGGATTAGATCCTCTGGTTCCCTCTATTTGCAGGGGTGACATCTGACTAACCTTCCAGTGGAGACACCTGTTCCAGCTGTCTAAGCCCTTGTACACACGGTCGGAGAATCTGTCGGAATGAGTCTTATCGGACCGTGTCATCAGATAATCCGACTGTGTGTGGTATGCATCGGACTGATTCCGTCCGAATCTCCGTCCGATCCAAATTTCCAACATGTTGGAAATATTTCCCGACCAACTGGGCCGGACGGACCTAATCCGATCATGTGTAGAGCATTTTGATCGGACCAAGTGCCACGCATGCTCAGATCAAATTCCTACATCAAAGCTATTGGCTACTAGCCTGAACGTAGTCTCATCGTAATGAAATTACGTCATCACATTCTGAAAGATCGGATTTTTCGCCAACTTGGCCCGACCGTGTGTATGCAACATTTTCGGACACAATCCGTAGGACTAAATCGGACGGGCAAAATCCGACGGATTTGGTTGGCCAAATCTCCGACCGTGTGTACGTGGGCTAAGCCCTTGTACACACGGTCGGACACTCCGACGGAAAATGTCCGATCGGACCGTGTTGTCGGATAATCCGACCGTGTGTGGGGGCTCCTCTGACTTTTTCCATCAAAATATCCAACCAACAAAGTTTGAGAGCTGGATATAACATTTTCCGACAACATGATCCGATCGCACTTTGTCCGATCGTTTGTAGAGAATTCCGATCGGACAGAGTGCCACGCATGCTCAGCTCAAATTACGAGACCAAAGCTATTGGCTACTAGCCTGAACGTAGTCCCGTTCTAACGAACGTACGTAATCACGTTTCCGAACGATCGGATTTTCCGACAACTTTGTTGCATACACACGGTCGGACAAAATTGTCGGAAAATCCGATCTTTCGGAACGAGATGATGTCAGTTCGTTACAAAGGGACTTGTAAGGCCGTGTACACACGCGGGGACTGTTCGCCCAACTTTGTCCGCTGAACAGTGTTTCGGCGGACAGTCCGCTCGTGTGTGGGCTTTCAGCGGACAGTTTCAGCGAACAGTCCGCTGAACAAGGTTTTTCGGAATTTCCGAAAAACTGTCCCCTCGTGTGTAGGCTTGTTCGTCAAACTAAGTTCCGCGCATGCTCAGAAAGGATTTACACGCCGAAAGTTATAATGCAGTGTATAGGACGTCGTATTTTTAGTCCCGTCGTACGTGCCGTTCACGTCATCGCGCACGGTTTCAGCAAACTGTTCGTTCGTCGTGTGTGGCCATGTCCGTCCATGCTAATTTTGAGCGGACTGTTTGCTGAAACTGTTTGACGGACAAAGTTGGGCGAACAGTCCCCGCGTGTGTACGCGGCCTAACACCAGTTTCGGACAAAATCCGTCGGAAAAAAAAAAAATCAGTCGGAAAAAATCAGACAGATTTTGTGGTTGGAATGCCCGACCGTGTGTACAAGGGCTTAGAGAAGATCCCCTTGACTTGAGGTTTTCTCAAGGTTCTCTATTGGAAGGTTTTTTTCCCTTTCATACTGACTTTCGGGAAAATCCAAAATTTAGGATTTGCTTTCACTTTCACTTTTGGCCACAACAGTAAAAAGCAGTGGCGTAACTAGAACCTTCAGGGCCCCGATGCAAGAAACCATGAAGGGCCCCCCTGAACCCCAGCCAGGGCCCTTCCCTCTGAGTCCGGCGGTGGAACTCCAGGGCGTGGTCACAGGTATGACCTTTGTGAGCCCTGTAGTTCCACCACTGGTATCAGTAGTTTTTTTTATTATTTTTTTTTATTTTTAGGTGCCCCATTGGGGGACGGTCCCTAGGCAGGATGGGGTCCCCGTCCCCAGAAGAGATATGGTCCTTTTCTCCAGGGCAGATGAAGTTACTGCCCCCAGGTGAGAAGGGGTTCCTGTCCCCAGGGGGAGATGGAGGGGGGTATGTAATGGTGTGTGGGGGATGGGGTCCTCTCACTCACCATGACCAAGCTGTAGGCCGCGCACTCATCCATGTTGGCCTGGGCTCCATCCAGTGTGCTGGACGGGCGAACAGCATATCTCCCAGAAAGACCTTTCATCCTCTGTGTATGATGGGGGAGGAGAGGGGCTGGCAGACATGCCTGCAGTGTCCTCCGGGGAGCTCTCATAGGGCTGCACTGCATCTGTGTGCTTAAAGTTTGTTTACCCGGGAGAAGTATACAGTGCAGTGTGGGCCGGACTCGGGGGAGCGGTACTCTGGCTGGGGAGAACAGACATTGGAATGATCAGCAATGCATGGAGTAGCAGAGGGGTACTCTGAGGAGCCGGCCGAGGACACAGGTCATGCGGGGAATGCACAACTAAAGAGCAGCCAGTGCGATAGTCAAGCATGGAGCTCTGCTAGTCACCCTCCACCTCCAGCCACCCGTGTGCATGGTGCACTGGTACCCCTAGCTGCCTATGCTGCTGCCGGCCATATGTAGAGGGGGCTGCATGGGCCCCCCTGCATCACAGGGCCCAGTTGCGGTCGCGACTGCTGCACCCCCTATAGTTACGCCCCTGGTAAAAAGGACAAGAAGAGGTGGTGAACCTCCCACACTTTTTATCTTTCTGTTTCAATATGTTTATTGAGTTTTTGGGTAAACAAAAGAATCAAAAACAAGCTCGTTGATCGCCCACGCAGGGGCTAGAGACGTGTAAAAATTACCAATGATCAATATCGCTCACAATTGTCTTATTACATAGTGAAAACAGGCTTGAGCTATTAGTTCGTTTAGCCGCTATAAAGACGTAAATGGCCAGCTTCTGCTGTTGTGCGAACAAACCAGGTATTGGACAATGCAATAGGGTTAGCTTAGCGTCCCTTCGGACTGTTAGCTGGAAAAGTCTCTGCAGTAAGCGAAAAACCCTAGACCAGAACCGCACCAGTCTTGGGCAGGACCACCAAGTGTGTATGGAACTTTTTGCCCTTGTACACACGATCGGAGATTCCGACGGAATGTGTCCGATCGGAGTGTTTTGTTGGATATTCCGACTGTGTGTGGTCTGCATCGGACTGTTTCCATCGGAATATCCGTCGGACCAAATTTTCCAACTTGCCGGAAATATTTTCCGCCAAAATGCTCCGATCGGACATACTCCGATCATGTGTAGAGAATTTCCGATCGGGCAAAGTGCCACGCATGCTCAGATCAAATTCCTACATCAAAGCTATTGGCTACTAGCCTGAACGTAGTTCCGTCGTAACGAAATTACATCATCACGTTCTGAACGATCGGATTTTCCGACAACTTCGTCCGATGGTGTGTATACAACAGTTTCGGACAAAATCTGTCGGACAAAATGCGTCGGACAATATCCGACGGATTTGGTTGTCGGAATCTCCGACCGTGTGTACAGGGGCTAAGTCTTTCAAAAAGTGTTTCCCAGCGCTAAACCTTTTATCCAATTTCTAAATTGCTGCATTTGTAAATTTCAAAAAGCCAATATAAAGTAATAGTAGTGTAAAAAGCACTTGTGGGTTTCACTAATAATTTTTTATTTTATTTTTTTATTCTCCTTTAAAGTGGAGGTCCACCCTAAAAAAAAAAAAAAAAAAGTATAAAAAGGCTCCAAAAAAAATTATAATAATTTTTTTCACTTACCAGAAATGGCTGTTGCTAGGCAAATTGTCCTAATCTGCCTCTTCCTATTCTGCGGTGATCTTCGGTCTTCTCCTCCTCGCGCTGTCTTCTGGTGAATGGGGAGCGGTGTGTTGTGGGAACTGTGTGTGTCCCAGAACACATCGCGCCCCATTCACAAAGCGCTGCGTGACTCGCGCATGCGCAGTAGGAAACGACCAGTGAAGCCGCAAGGCTCCACTGCCTGTTTCCCTTACTTTAAATGGCGGTGCCGGGACCCGAGAGCCGAGGGACGGGTCGGCCTCGGGCGGCCGGCATCATGGGCACCCTAGAAAGGTATGTGCTTATTAAAAGTCAGCAGCTACAGTGTTTGTAGCTGCTGACTTTTACTTTTTTTTTTACGCTGGCCCACCACTTTAAGGGGTGGCAGGGGGTGTGTCCTATGCCTACATACTTTTGCTAATAGGTGTTCCCCGTTCCCATCTCAAAACGTTGGAAGGTGTGGGTAACCTCAACCACCTATTGATCAGTAAGCGTAGATATCTTAGCAGTCCTGAACCTAAAGATTATTTAGATTTGGCTGTGTGGGATGAGAATAATCTGAAATGTGTTTCCTGGGATCATAAATCTATTTCTTCATGAGACATAGGAGGCAAATATGCATGTGGCAACCAACCAGCCATGTGATCAACCCAAAATCCAAAAGGGGGATCCTGGGCCACCAAGGCTTACATAAGACTCCAATCAGTCTGTGATATTTATATAACAGTCACTGATCAGATGATGAGATATATAGAAGTAATAGTGATAATTGAAATCAGCCAAATCTCAGTAGTGGTGGACACATAGGAAGCAATTTCAAAGATTAGCCAGGCATTCCAGAGAAACCCCACCAAAGAGCAGGAATGAACTCCCTTGCACAGTCCTTTTTTGTATATACAATTTATTTCTCAAACCTTGTGATGATCTCATCCTAGAAAATAAAACTTTCCCAATGCCACGTACACACGATGGGAATTCTCGTCGGAAAAAGCTCTGATGGTTTTTTCCAGACGGAATTCGGCTCAAGCTGTCTTGCCTTCACACGGTCACACCAAATTCCGATCGTTTATAACGCGGTGACGTACAACACGTATTCAACGTAAGTTCAATAGCCAGTAGCCAATAGCTTCTGTCTCGAAGTTGCTGAGCATGCGTGATTTTTGGCGTGTCGGAATTGCATACACACGATCGGAATTAGCGATAGAAAGTTTTTTCCGTCAGGAAAATTGAGAACATGCTATAAATTTTTGGCTGGCGGGAATTCGGACAGCTAAATTCCGATGGAGCATACACACGGACGCATTTTCCAATGAAAAGCTCTCATCTGTCTTTTTCTGCCCATAATTCCGATCGTGTGTACACGGCATAAAGGTGCAAAATCATCAGGCATAGTTCATAACCATCATGTTCAGACCACCGATCTGCTGTATTAGCTGGCAGTCCATCAGATATAAGATAGCACAGCATTGTATTATCAATTGAATGTGAATCCTGATTGACAATAACTGCTTTTAGCCACAGGCACATCAGAAGTCCATAAAGTCCCTGTACCTGAACAACCCGCTACCATCGGAGTATCTGTGCCACCCAAGAAGAAAGGACTGTCCTCCTTCAGACTACCCTCCCTGTCAGTAAAGGATAAAGGTAATAGTGGGGGTATTCCTAATGCTTTGTATAGGGTCACTATGGTGTATAACAATGCTAAACTTACAATTAAAGTAGATCTAAACCCAGCGACTAGAATCTCACATGCAGTATCTCGCAAAAGTGAGTACACCCCTCAGATTTTTGTAAATATTTTCTTCTCTCTTTTCATGTGACAACACTGAAGAAATGACACTTGTCTACAATGTAAAGTAGTGAGTGTACAGCTTGTATAACAGTGTAAATTTGCTGTCCCCTCAAAATAACTCAACACACAGCCATTAATGACTAAACAGCTGGCAACAAATGTGAGTACACCCTTAAGTGAAAATGTCCAAATTGGGCCCAATTAGTCATGTGACTCTTTAGTGTTATAAGTTTGCAGGTGTGAATGAGGAGCAGGTGTGTTAAATTTGGTGTTATCACTCTCACTCTCTCTTACTGGTCACTGGAAGTTCAACATGGCACCTTCATGGCAAAGAACTCTCTGAGGATCTGAAAAAAAGAATTTTTGCTCTACATAAAGATGGCCTAGGCTATCAGAAGATTGCCAAGACACTGAAACTGAGCTGCAGCACGGTGGCCAAGACCATATAGTGCTTTAACAGGACAGGTTCCACTCGGAACAGGCCTCGTCATGATCGACCAAAGAAGTTGAGTGCACGTGCTCAGCGCCATATCCAGAGGTTGTCTTTGGGAAATAGACTTATGAGTGCTGCCGGCATTGCTGTAGAGGTTGAAAGGGTGGGGGGGTCAGCCTGTCAGTGCTCAGACCATAAGCCACGCACTGCATTAAATTGGTCTGGGGAGCTAGAGTTCATATAGGGAACCGTGAATGCCAACATGTACCGAGACATACTGAAGCAGAGCAGTATCCCCTGCCTTCGGAGACTGGACCACGGGGCAGTATTCCAACATAACGACCCCAAACACACCTCCAAGATGACCACTGCCTTGCTAAAGAAGTTGAAGGTAAAGGTGATGGACTGGCCAAGCATGTCTCCAGACCTAAACCCTATTGAGCATCTGTGAGACATCCTCAAATGGAAGGTGGAGGAGCACAAGGTCTCCAACATCCACCAGCTCCGTGATGATGTCATGGAGGAGGGGAAGAGGACTCCAGTGGCACCCTGTGAAGCTCTGGTGACCTCCATGCCCAAGAGGGTTAAGGCAGTGCTGGAAAATAATGGTGGCCACACAAAATATTGACACTTTGGGCCCAATTTGGACATTTTCACTTAGGGGTGTACTGACTTTTGTTGCCAGCAGTTTAGACATCAATGGCTGTGTGTTGAGTTATTTTGAGGGGACAGGAAATTTACACTGTTATACAAGCTGTACACTCACTACTTTACATTTACATCTACTTTAGCAAAGTGTAATTTCTTTAGCGTTGTCACATAAAAAGATAGAATAAAATATTTACAAAAATGTGAGGGGTGTACTATTTTTTGTGAGATACTGTATATAGATTGCAGCTTCTGTAAAACAGTACCTGGTGATCCTGCCTTGAAGGTCTTTGACAATGCAGGAGAATATCAGGGAAAAGTGAAAACAAGGATTTTATGGGAAAAAAATGGCAAATACCTACGGCAGTGGTCTCCAGACTGTAGCTCACGGGACAGATGCAGGACAGATTTCTTGCTTTTATTCGGCCCTACAGTGGAATAATTCCTGCCAATGACACCAATGATGGGGCACTATTCCTCCCACTGTCACCAATGATGGGGCTCCACTCTTCCCACTGACACCAATGATGGGGCACCATTCTTCCCACTGACACCAATGATCGGCACTATTCCTTCCACTGACACCAATGATGGGGGCACGATTTCTCCCACTGTCGCCAATAATGGGGCACCGTTCCTCCCACTGACACCAATGACGGGGCACCATTCTTCCCACTGACACCAATGATGGGGGCACGATTTCTCCCACTGTCACCAATAATGGGGCACTATTCCTCCCACTGTCACCAATGATGGGGCTCCACTCTTCCCACTGACACCAATGATGGGGCACCATTCTTCCCACTGACACCAATGATCGGCACTATTCCTTCCACTGACACCAATGATGGGGGCACGATTTCTCCCACTGTCACCAATAATGGGGCACCATTCTTCCCACTGACACCAATGATCGGCACTATTCCTTCCACTGACAGCAATGATGATGCACTGAAAAAAATGTTCCTTACATTGGTGATCATTGGGAAGAATTGTCCTTACATTGGTGGATTTGTGACCTCTCTTATTGAGAAAGCTACAGTGCCTTGCAAAAGTATTCACCCCCCTTGGCATTTTTCATGTTTTGTTGCCTCACAACCTGGAATTAACATGGAATGTTTGAGGATTTGCATCATTTAATTTACAGAACATGCCCACAACTTTGAAGATGTTTTTTTTTTTACTATGAACCAAACAACAAATAGGACAAAATAACAGAAAAAGTCAATGTTTATAACTATTCATCCCCCTAAAGTCAATACTTTGTAGAGTCACCTTTTATCGCTATCACAGCTCCAAGTCACTTTGGATAAGTCTCTATGAGTCTTGCCACGTCTTACCACTGGGATTCTTGCCCATTCCTCCTTGCAAAACTGCCCCAGCTCCTTCAAATTAGATGGTTTGCGCTTGTGAACAGCAATCTTTGACCACAGATTTTCTATTGGATTGAGGTCTGGGCTTTGACTAGGCCATTCCAACACATTTACATGTTTCCCCTTAAACCACTCAAGTGTTGTTTTAGAAGTGTGTTTGGGGTCATTGTCCTGCTGGAAGGTGAACCTCCATCCTAGCCTCAAATCACACACAGAGTGGTACAGGTTTTGCTAAAGAATATCCCTGTATTTAGCACCATCCATCTTTCCCTCAACTCTGACCAGTTTCTCAGTCCCGACTGCTGAAAAACATCCCCACAGCATGATGCTGCCACCACCATGTTTCACAGTGGGGATGGTTTTCGTTGGGTGATGTGATGTGTTGGGTTTGCTCCAGACAAAGCGTTTTCTTTGATGATCAAAAAGTTAAATTTTAGTCTCATCAGACCAGAGCACCTTCCTCCATACATTTTGGGAGTCTCCCACATGCCTTTTCACAAACTCAAAACGAGCCATTTTGTTTTTTGCTGAAAGTAATGTCTTTCTTCTGGCCACTCTGCCATAAAGCCCAACTCAATTGAGCGTACGGCTTATTGTCGTCCTATGTACAGATACTCCAGTCTCTGCTGTGGAACTCTGCAGCCCCTCCAGGGTTACCTTAAGTCTCTGTGCTGCCTCTCTGATTAATGCCCTCCTTGCCCGCTCCGTGAGTTTTGGTGTGCGCCTGTCTCTTGGCAGGTTTGCTGTTGTGCCATGTTCTTTCCATTTGGGTATGATAGATTTGATGGTGCTCCTAGGGATCATCAAAAATGTGGATTTTTTTTATAACCTAACCCTGACTTGTACTTCTCAACACCATTGTGCCTTACTTGTTTGGAGAGTTCCTTGGTCTTCATGGCAGTGTTTGGTTAGTGGTGCCTCTTGCTTAAGTGTTGCAGCCTCTGGGGCCTTTCAGAAAGGTGTGTATATGTAATGACAGATCATGTGACACTTAGATTGCACACAGGTGGACATCATTTCACTAATTATGTGACTTCTGAAGGTAATTGGTTGCCAAGCATTGACATTAAACACAGGAAGTCATCTATCATTTTAAAGGGAAGGCCAACATTGGCACCCCACTGAGGACAGGTTCTAAAAGGAAACTCCATGCAGACAAGAAAACATGGCTTGCTAGTACACGCAGAAGACCCCCTGTATGGCTTTTCTTTTTACATCCTACATGGAAGTCTGGAAAACCCGTCCTTCCATTAGTCACATAGGCGTTGAGAAGCACTGCCCTTTTCCAACCAATCAAATTCAACGTTGCGTTCTCTTGACTTTTTTTTTCCAGTGCAGAGTTTGGATCTGATTGGCTACACTGAGACCATACAGACCTGAAATACAGAATGTTAGACAGATGAAGCCATGTGTACAGATAATTTTACTGTTTATCATCATTTGTCTATCTTTTGCAGCGCCGGCATTTGTGGAGGAACTGACAGACCAGACGGTAGTGGTGGGTCACTCGGTGACATTATCCTGCAGAACGGCGCAGCCGGTGACAAACGTAGAATGGTTTAAAGGTGAACTCAATTTCTGGTTTGGAAGGCTTGGCATTCTGTCTGTATAAAACAACGAGTAAAAAAAAAAAAAAAAAAAAAATCACCTTTCATTAATACTTAAAGCTGAGGTTTAGTTTGCTTATATTTTTCCCTTCCATGGTTCCTCCCTCCCTTCCCCCTGGAGATCCCGCCAGTAGTAGCACTTCCTGTTTGCTAAACCCCCAGCAGCCAGCCACATGTGCTCTAGACATGTGCAATTTGTTTCGTTCCGAATACGTTTTTTTTAAACAAATTTTCTACAAATTAGTCAATTCGGAAATATTCGAATTAACGAAAACCCATTTAATGAATTTTTTCGAATATTCGTAAATTCAAAAATTCGAAAATCCCGAAAATGAAAAAAAAAACGGAAAATAAGTACGAAAATTCAAAAGAACAAAAATCCAAAAACTGGAAAACCAGAAAATTCGAAGTAATAACTAACTACTGATAACTTTACTATTACTAATAAATGATAGGTATTGGAATTTCCTTTCAAATTTGTCTGTTAGTGAATGAAACAAATACGAATTTATCTGAAGTTACGATATATCTGAAATAAAGAATGTCATATCTAAAGGAATGGAACGTAACTTAAAACTAATAAATAACAATAATAATAATAAACTACTAATTATTATTATTTATTATTCGTTCCGTTCCATTTGTTTAGATGCGGCATTCGTTATTTCAGATAGTTTCATAACTTCGGATAAGTTCGTATTCGTTAAGTTAACTAACAGCCAAATTTGAAAGGAAATTCCAACACCTATAATTTATTAGTAAATATAGAACTATAATTTCATAGTAATTATTAGTTATTATTTAAAATTTTCTTTCTTTCAAATTTTTGGATTTTCTTTCTTATCTTCGGATTTTCAAATTACTGAATTTTCAAATCTTCAAATTTTTCGAATCTTTGAATTTAAGAATCTACGAATTTACAAATTTTCCAATTTACGAATCTTCTAATTTATGAATCTTCTAATTTATGAATCTTCGAATTTACGAATCTTCGAATTTCCAAGTCTTCAAATTTACGAATCTTCGAATTTCCAAGTCTTCGAATTTCCGAATCTTCCAATTTACGAATTTACGAATCTTCGAATTTATGAATCTTCCAATTTACGAGTCTTCCAATTTACGAATCTACGAATTTTCGAATTCATGAATTCTCTAATTTACGAATTTCGATCATAACGAACGACCCGAAAAAAAACAAAAAAAACGAATGAAACAAAAAAACAAACACATTTTTCGGCAGTACACATGTCTAATGTGCTCCTTCGGTTGTCTGTTGGCCTGACTAACTGATAGGCAGCCCATCGGCCACTTGGAATGTACATGGCAGGCTACTGATTTGGAGGCAGCTGCTCAGTGCTGTTACTGGCAGGATCTCCAGGTAAGATACTTTGCAACACATTTACAAAAAAAAAAAAATATTTGCTTAGGAAAACAATATACAGTGAGGATGCCAAACTTACAGAAAAATTGGTTTTGGGTATACATGACCTTAAAGTTTAAGGTCCCATATTGGTACAAACTGGATAGCAGGAAGGATGGTCGGCACTCAGGATAGCATCGAAAAATAATTGAAACCTTGATTGAAAACACATGTACTAGCTCCAACGCGTTTCGGCCATCAGGCCTTAACCGCCTGCGCACTGTATAACCTTGAAAAAAAGGTGGAGACATTTTTAACAAAAATATTCACACCACCCTATGAAGAATGACCTAGTGATAAACATATTGATCAGCAATCATCAGCAAGCTCCCTTTCTGAAAAGATGTTATAAATATTCACACCACCCTATAAAGAGTGACCTAGTGACAAACTTATTGATCAGCGATAATCAGCAAGCTCCCTTTGTGAGCAAAAATAACACACACACACACACACAAAAAAAAAAAAAATATATATATATATATATATATATATATATATATATATATATATATAAATATATATACTGCCTGTCAGTAAAGCCACTCTTTAAACAGGAATGCAGGAGAATGTCTCTGTGATGTTGACCAAGGCAGAGATCCTCTGGACTAAATGGCTTAAGTAGGCAGGACTGACGAGCAGGATATCATCAACAGCTGAGTCACTGTGGAGAGGTAGGAGCTGGCAAATAGCCGACAGCTGAGCGGCCAGCTCTGAGAAGGAAGGGCTGAGCCCAGCCCTGACAGTAAACATGGCAGATCGCCGTTCTTGTCAGTAGGGAAGGCATGGATCCTGTGTTCCTGCAATGCAGAGACTAGGATCCATGCCTTCCTTTTAGTAAAAGTACCTCCCCACAGTACACAAGCACTGGCTAGGCACACAGTTAACCCTTTGATCGCACTAGATATTGAACCCATTTCCTGCCAGTGTTATTAGTACAGTGAAAGTGCATATTTTTTTAGCACTGATTACTGTATTGGTGTCATTGGTCCCCAAAAAGCTTCAGTTCGTGTCCGATTTGTCCGCTGCAATATTGCAGTCCCGCTACAAGTCGCTGATTGCCACCATTTACTGGTAAAAAAAAATAATAATAATTGAAAATTCCATCAATATATCCCAAAGTTTGTAGGCGATATAACTTTTGCGCAAACCAATTATTTTACACTTATTGGGATTTTTATTTTTTAACCAAAAATATGTAGGAGAATACATATTGGCCTATATTGATGAAGAAATTCGATTTAAATTTTTTTATTGGATATGTTTTATAGCAGAAAGTAAAAAATATTATTTTTTTTTTTTTTTTTAGTCTGTTTTTGTTTATAGCGTAAAAAAAAATAAAAACCGCAACTACTACCAAAAGAAAGCTCTATTCGTGGGGAAAAAAAGGACGTAAATTTTATTTGGGTATAGCGTCACTGAATTGGGCAATTGTCAGTTAAAGTAGCACAGTGCTGTATCACAAAAAACAGCCTGGTCAGGAAGGGGGGGGGGGTAAATCTTCCGCAGTTCATGGGGTTAACCATGGCTCCGAAATGCGTTGGATGTTTTACAGCAATTGTACATGTGTTTTTAATAAAGGGAGATTATTTTTGAATGTTATCCCGAGTGCCGACCATCCTTCCTGTGGTCCATGTGTTATAGGGGGGTCAGCAGCCTCGGAGTTTGAGCACTGGGTGGAGCTGTTATGCATGAAGGTGGAACGGCCTTACAGGAGTTTCCATCAAACTGGATAGCAGCTCTTCAGTGTGTCTATGGTATGATATGGTTAATACTTATGAGATGAGATAACAATTTGTCAACTCACATTTTCACAGCTTGTACTGTAGACATTAGGCCAGACGGAGACAGTCCAGCTGTATCCCACATGTCATGGCTACTGGAGGGACTAAGATGTTCCTACAACTATAGCAGTTTTGCTCCTTTATGGGGATGGGGGTGGGGGGGGAGGCTTTATCTATTGGGAGTCCAGGGAAGCAGATGACGCGTTTCAATGTATAGAGGTTGTTATGGTTTGAGAAAGAGGCCCTACACCTCGAAACACGTTGTCTCCTGGATGGGATGAAGACATCTTTTTATTTTCAATTGTACTGGGCAATGTATTTTTTAATTGAATTGGAATTGTACTTTTTACGTTTCTAGTTTTTCAGTAAACATTTTAGCAAAAGAAAAAAAATAAAAGGCATAATGTTTATAACTTCTCCAGGTGGCTAAATGCCAAGAGTGATGATGAAACCACAGTGAGGAATACAAAAGCATAAATGAATAATGCAATATAACTAATAAAATTTTTCAAATGTCCAATTAGCTCCAGAGTGCCGCTAAATGAATGGTACACAAAATAGTGCGATTCCAAACGATATTCAGATGACGGTTCCTTATTACTCTATTCATTAGTGACATAACACTATATCACCCAAGAAATTGTGACCGGGTATGAAAGGAAAGGTCCTCCACCACCGAAAATACTGCCGCTTACCAAATTGTTTGATCTCATATTACGGAGATCACCAAAAGCCCGTGGCTCGTTCCCCAGCCTCGGGTCTCTGTGTGGCAGAAAATTCCCAGATGGTCCGTTCAGGTTGTCCTCAGTCTAACAAACAATCGCTCATTCCCCATGTAAAGAACAGAAAAGCCTCCATAGTGTAAAGCTTTAAAATCGTTTAATGAATAAAAAAGTATTGCACTTACAGAATGACGTATATAAAAAAGCGTCTCAGATAGTAATTCGAGCCGGCCGGCTCTCTATCGCTGCCCGTTGCTTCCCGGGACAAGCGTGGTAAATGGTGACATCAGCACGCCGCTCCTCCCTACGCCTTTGCGTCACAGATGACGTCTTCCAGGGGTACCTACAAAACCAATTGTGAAGGCTTTTTTTTTTTAAATAATTGTCCAGAGCACAGTTTTACTGCTGTGGAACTACAGCTCTAATCTTCACCAGTGACTGTCCCCTCTTGTTGCAGATGGGGTCACCATTCAGAGTAACGAGCGAGTTCTCATCTCCTCCACCCTGAAAAACTATCATCTTCTTACCATCCTGGTGGTCAACTCCCAAGATTTTGGTATCTACGCTTGTGTGGCCACCAACCTTCTCGGCAGTGCCTCCACCTGCTGCATTTTAAAAAAAGCCGGTAAGTGATGGTTATAATGGTGCTCAGGCAGTTGAAAAAATGAGTATAACATATATAGACAGGGTAAGGAACTCAATGTATTCATTAATTAAACATTCCACTGCTTCCAGAAATTCCATGCTGTCCCACCAGCCCTGATGTTGCCCAGGTGTACAGGGATGGCGCGCTCCTCGTATGGAAACCTGTGGAGTCCAACACACCAGTCACCTACTTCCTCCAGTACAGAAAAGAGGGTAACTTTTTCCTTCCTTCCCTCTCCATTTTCTTTTCTGTTCCTTCCCTATCCAATAAGGATGAGCTCAGGCGTGTTCGCAAACCGCACGTGCAATGCACGCTAGGAAGTCGGCACTGTGCAGGGTAGCCAATCAGCTTCTAACTTCAGTCTGTTCAATTAAGCTTTGACAATAAAACCTGGAAGCTGATTGGTTTCTCTGCAGAGCTGCATCAGATTTTGCACTCTCCAGTTTTAGTAAATCTCCCCCATTGTCCTGCAGAGATCGGGAAATGTCTCACTGCCTGTGATTAGCGCTCCGCAGTGTCGACTTCCTGGCGGGCTCTGCACGTGTGGTTTGTGAACACGCCTGAGCTCATCCTTACTTTCCAACAGAACTATCACCTGTGCCCTCTCTAACTTCTTCTACCTCTCCTTTTTATTTCCATCTCTCCTTTCCTCTCCAATTTTCTCCTTTCTCTCTTTTGTTCTCCTCTCCCTCTTTTGCAGTCTTTTCTTCTGTCTCCTCCCCATCTTTAACAACACATCTCCTCTCTTTCTCTGTTTCTTTCTCTGCTCTCCTCAACTCACCCTCCCTCTCCATCTCCTCTCCCCTCCCTTTCCTTACCCTCTTCTCCTCACCATAACCAGTCACTCTTTTCCTCCCCTCTCTTTTACCTCTCTTCTTCATCTCCCCCCTCATCTCCCTCTCCTTTCCCTATCTTTCTCCTCCTTTCCCTCTCCTCTTCTTACTTCTCATTCTTCTGTCCAACTTCTTTTACTCTTATCTGCTTTCTCTTCTTCACTAATGTCTCCTCACCCCTCCTCTCCTTCTTCTCATCCCTCCTCTCCTTCTTCTCATCCCTCCTCTCCTTCTTCTCATCCCTCCTCTCCTTCTTCTCATCCCTCCTCTCCTTTTTCTCATTCCTCCTCTCCTTCTTCTCACCCCTCCTCTCCTTCTTATCTCCTCCTCACCCCTCCTCTCCCTCTCCTCACCCCTCCTCTCCCTCTCCTCACCCTCCTCTTCCTCCTCTAACCCCTCCTCTCCCTCCCTCACCCTTTCCCTCCCCTCACCCCTCCTCTACCTCTCCTCACCCCTCCTCTACCTCTCCTCACCCCTCCTCTTCCTCTCCTCACCCCTCTTCCTTCTCATAACTCCTCTCCCTCTTTTAATCCCTCCACTTCCTTTTCTTCCTCCTCTTCCTCATCTCACCCCTCCTCTCCCTCCCTTCACCCCTCCCCTAGCTCTTCTCATCCCTCCCGTATTTCTTCTCACCCCTTCCTCTCCCTCTCCTCTCCCTCCACTCCCTCCGCTCCCTCTCCACACCCCTCCGCTCCCTCTCCTCACCCCTCCACTCCCTCTCCACACCCCTCCGCTCCCTATCCACACCCCTCCGCTCCCTCTCCTCACCCCTCCACTCCCTCTCCTCACCCCTCCGCTCCCTCACCTCTGCTCCCTCTCCTCACCTCTCCGCTCCCTCTCCTCACCCCTCAGCTCCTTCTCCTCCGCTCCCTCTCTGCCGTTCCCACTCCGCCGCTCGCTCTCCTCACCCCTCCGCTCCCTCTTCTCCACTTCCTCTCCTCCGCTCCCTCTCTTCACCCCTCTGCTCCCTCTCCTCGCCCCTCTGCTCTCTCTCCTCCGCTCCCTCTCCTCACTCCTCCGCTCCCTCTCCGCTGCTCCCTCTCCTCACCCTCTCCCCTCTTCTCCTCTTCCTCTCCTCCGCTTTCTCACCTCACCCCTCTGCTCCCTCTCCTCCACTCTCCCTCTCCACACCCCTCCATCTCCTCCGCTCCATCTTCTCCACTCCCTCTCTTACACCCTCCACTCTCTCTTCTGCTCTCCCCCTCTTCTACACTCCTTTCTCCTCCTCTCCCTCTACTATTCTCTCCTCTCACTCTCTTGCCCAACTTCTTTTACTCTTGTCTACCTTTTCTCTCCTTCTCTCCTATTCTCTCACCTCCTTAACTCCCCCGCCCCCCCCCCTTTTGCTTCCATTTTTGTTTCCTGATTTCCTATCCTTGTCCCTTTCACAGGTGAGGAATGGCGAGCCCTGACGCTGGACATTTCTGACTGCTGTTACTCCACACATAACCTGTCTGAGGGTCACCTGTACTCCTTCCGCATCGCTTGCATCAGTAAGGCCGGGATGGGTCCGTACAGTGACCCCTCCCCCAGTGTGAGGATCAGGCGCCCAAGTCCTGGTGAGTTTTATGAGTACCGAGCTCCTCACTAAACATCATTTGTCAATGTTTCTTCTTCCCTCCCCGAGTCACTTCAAATTTTTTTTGCCGTATTTCTCCTTCATTCACATGTTCCTTTTCCCCTTCATGAGATAAATGTCAAAGTCTGTGCATGTCAGAGGATAATAATGGGAGGAATGGAAGTTCCTAAGTAGACTCCCTGTATACCACCCTTGGTAACGCACACGTGATGCTGAGCATAGGTGTGCGCAGCCTATTTTTTGATTTTTTATTATTCTTTTAATTTTTATTTATTTAGTTGTACATTTTTAAGTGCCCTGTTGAAGGGGGGGTTTGGTGAAATATCAGGGGCCTAAACAGACCCCTAATGTCTTGCATTTAAGACTGAGCTTCAGCTGCACGGATGAATGAATAGGAAGCACTTACAGGCTTCCAATTTATTCACAAACTAAAGCATAGTACCGTATTTATTGGCGTATAACACGCTCTTTTTATCCCCTTAAAAGCAGGGGAAAATCGCGGGTGCGTGTTATACGCCGATCCCCCGCAGTTCTGAGCCTCTGGGCGGCTTTCAGCCACCTTCGGCTCTTCAAGGCGACTTTCGGCCGCCTTCGGCCATTATCTGCGGCTATCGGCCGCCTTCGGCCGTTCTCGTCAGCTTTGGGCCATCTTCGGCCGTTCTCGGCAGCTTTCGGCTGCCTTCGGCCCTTCTCAGCGGCTTCCGGCGGCCGAAAGCTGCCGAGAACGGCCGATAGCTGCCGAGAGGAGTCGATGGCGGCCTGGTGCTGCCGAGAACTACAACGCACCGCCAAGATACACATCTGGCTCTGTATCTCGGCGGCGGCATTTTTAAAAAATAAAAAAGAGACCATTTAAATAGACAAGGCTGCAATGGTGGACAAGGCTGCATAAGGCTGCATGACAAGGCTGCAATGGTGGACAAGGCTGCAATGGTGGACAAGGCTGCAGATGACACTGATGGGCATATAAATGTAAGTTGTTTTTTTTTTCCTTGAAATTTCCCTCCTAAAAGTTTTTTTCCTTAAAATTCCCTCCTAAACTTGGGGTGCGTGTTATACGCCGATAAATACGGTAATCACAGGTTACTATACTTCAATGATGAATGGACACAGGAGCGGTTGGTACCGATCGCTGTGTTCATTCAGAAAAGGAAGGGAAATAACATTTACCAGTCCCTTCCCCCCGATCCCCCTGCAGTGCAGCTGGAGGAGGGAGGAAGATGTGGAGAAAAAAAATTGGCAGTTCTGCAGGGAGAGGAACAAGAGGATCCGTGTCTGCAATCAGGCAGTTTTTGGGGAATAATAATAATCATGGTTTTCACTCTACATTCATTCCATTTGTCTTTCAGCAAATTTGTCAGGACTGAAGGAGGCAGGAGGACCACAAGGGATCCCAGACGGGGACCAGAGCAGCGATTTACAGAAGGGGGTGAAGAGGTGAGTGTCACAGAATCGCATTCGCCTGATGCTGGCGTCCAGCTTCTTTCAAAATGTAACATTCAAAACCACATCACAGATGTGAATATACTATATTCATTTATATTCGCTCAATTTATTGCTAAAATGACTGTAGCCGTAGCTGTTTTTGTTATTTGTTGGGGACTATGTCATGCACAGGCTCATGCCATGTTGGCGTATCCAGTTAGATGGGCATTGCTGGTGCTCACTCAGAGGAACCCTTGAAATAGTTCTCTGGTCTCGTGGGAAGCCCTGTTAAAAATGAGAAATCTACAACTCAGGATACATCAGTGTGATGGTCAGTGGGAAGAATGGTCCTTACACTTGTGGTCATTGGGAAGAATTACCTCCTTACAGAGAGCTAAAACGATCAATGGTGTCAGTGGGAACTTATCTGAGAGGCAGAAATTTCTCAATGCTGAAGGAACCCCTAGCAACCTCTGGAGGAACCCTGGTTGAGAATCACTGTGATTGCCTAATCAGGTGCCCTTGCTCAAGGGTGGTCTGACTAGGTGGGCAAGACTCAGTTCCAGTCTGTCCCTTTAAATAGCGCACCAAACATCAGAATTCAGTATGCAATGTAGTACAAAGAGCCTAGGGGGCGTGTCGGTGACCAGCTAGGAGACACAATGTAGAAGAGAGTGGTCACCTAGTTCAGACACATGGGGTACAATATTTACATCTATCATCCTTTTGTTAAGATTGGGGTTCACTTTAAAAAGAAACCTGGATCTCCTTTGAATCTGACAAATCTCTCTCATAGGGGGCGGTTCAGCACGGTGAGGTTGTGCACAGAGAAGTCAACCGGGCGGCTCCTCGCCGCAAAGATCATCCCGTACACAGAGGAGACAAAGGAGTCCACACTGCTGGAATACCACATCCTGAAGAAACTCCATCACACCAATGTGGTGCAGCTGCACGGGGCATTCCTAAGTCCACGGGACCTGGCGCTGATCCTGGAGCTCTGCGAGGGCCGCGAGCTGCTGCGCTGTTTGTCCGTGGGGTAGGGAATTTTCTTATCATCTTCTGTAACCTGGGGGGGAGGGGTGTCAGCGTTCTTGTTGGGGTCCTAGGATCTATTCTGGAGGAAAAGAGATTTACCCTTCACATCCCGAAAGGCTTCTTCACAGAAAATGTGGAATAGACTCCCTGAAGAACTAGTTGTGGCCAGCTCAGTAGATTGTTTTAATAAAAAACTGGATGCATTCCTAATTGCACAAAATCTAACCGGATACTAATATTTATAGGCAATGGGGTATTTGGCCCAGAGAATATCTGAGTGCCTGGAGGAGCATGCTAGGACTGACCTTGGGGTTGCCACCTTTTCTTCGAGCCAATCCCAGGCACTTTAGCAGCCTGGGACACCTTTTGAGTGCCCCAAGCAGAGTAATGTGGTGCGCATAGCGTGCAGCAGCAAACAGTAGGTATGGTCAAGTTGCTCTTGCTAACATCACTGCCCTGCTTCCCAATGATGCCAAATCTGCCCCCAGACAGCCGCCTGTAGCTCCCCGATGGCAACAGATTTGTGAAGGAATGAATGAATGAAATACTTATATAGCGCACAATGCGAACTTAATCGCCTCTAGGCGACCATCTTGGTTACTTGGGGGACCAAAGCCCAAACGGAATAATGTGTCTGGGCTTCAGTTTTGCCTGAAACCCAGACACATGATTCAAAACCTGGACTGTCCGGGTGAATCACGGACAGTCCAGGTTTTGGACCCTAACCTTAACTGACCTTCACCTGTTGGGCAGAGATCACTGTGACAGTATTGTGGTTTTTCTGTTGCTGGGTGCAGGGCAGAGAACCCTCCAGCACTCAGCTGGGACTGTCCTGCTAAAGCCTGTCCTGCAGATATGAAAAGGAAGATAGGAAGCAGGTGGAGTACAGAGAATACAAAGACTTACGCGTTTCGGCTACAGCTGTTGATTAAGGCTACAGGCCAAAACAAGTAAACCTTTGTATTCTTTGTACTCCACCTGCATCAATAATATCATCATATTCGGATGAACGGGTTGCCAACTTCCCTTTTCATGCTGTGTTTTGGGTTTAACCACCCGGCCTGTTGTAAAATGACAGCCTGAGCGGGAGCACTGTTGTTCTGGGAGGACGCCATTTGACACGCCTCATGCTCCGGTGCGATCTGTCACCCGCCGCGTTCACCGGACAAGGCCAATGACAGATCACTGTACCGGCCTGCTCCCGATACCATGTGATCGCTGTGACCAATCATAGCAGATCACATTACAGTTGCACACAATGAAAGGCTTTGTTACATGGATTTCATTGTGTACTATTGTGATGAGCTCTGTGATTGGTCACAGTCATCACATGGTACAGACAGGGCCAATCGCAACTAATAACAATAGTAAACCCTGAATGAATAGTTTTCATTCAGAAAAAAATGGTTGCTTATAACTGTGAAATGCACAGTCATAAGCAATCATAATGTGTAAAAAAAATGTAAAAATTCAGATCACCTCCGCATAGTAGTACAGTGCTACTACGGTAACATTGTATTGCTCTGGTCACTGTGTGTTTAAAAAAAAACAAAAAAAAACGAATTGTAACAAAAAGGAAAAAATATGTAATAAATACAATTTAAAAATGTATTTTTTACATATTGCCACCGGTCAGTGTCCCTAATCATCGCCACTTCAGTTATATGATGACACTGTACTGCACTGGTGACAGTATGTAAAAAAAAAAAATTAAAATTGTGAAAAACTTTTTTTTTATTAATTCTTAATTTTCCTCAAAATTGCGACAAAATATTACAACTTCAAAAAACCCCACCATGCCACTTACTAAATACCTTGGGCTGCCTACTTTCCAAAAAGGGGTCATTTGAGGGATAGTTGTACTGTACTGATACAGTATATATCCCAAAGTTTGTGGACTCTATAACTCTCCTACAGACTAAATAATATACACTGATTTGGGTTAGCTTCACTAAAGAAATGTAGCAGAATACATTTTGGCCTAAATGTATGAAGAAGGGTTATTTATTTGCAAAATTTTATAACCGAAAAAAAAAGAAAAATTTGTTTGTTTTTTTGTTTCCAAAATGTCAGCATTTTTCTGTTTGTTTAGCAAAAAAAAAAACTGCAGTGATTAAATAGCACCAAAAGTAAGTTCTATTTGTTTGGGGGAAAAAAATGATAAAAATGTCATATGGGTACAGAGTTACAGGAATGAGTAATTGTCATTCAGCAAATGCAAATGCTGAAAGCTGAAAATTGGCCTGGGCAGGAAGAGAGTGAAAATGTCTGGTATTGAAGTGGTTAAGGAAGATGCCACAGGCCAGTTCTCCGACCACCCACCACCTCAGGCAATCTGTCCAGGCGTTGTATTTCTCTTCACATGCTCTGAAGACATATTGGGCATTATCAGGGCAGAGTTTAGCAGCAGTTTGGTAATAGGAGCATTATCACCCCTGACAGTCACATTGCACCCCCCCCCCCCCCATTCAACTGCTGCACTCGTGGCTCCTGCCCTTCTGCCCAACCCTAGTCTTGGCCTTACCCTATGTATCTTCAAAGAACGGTCAGCCCATTTTAATGCCCCGAATCCCATACATTTTATGACTTGACTGTGATGAGACCATCTATCTCTGGTGTGGTGCCCAACTTGCTGCCGGGGAGCCATGTATGGCCACTAGATGTTGGAAGGGCAGCCCAAAGGCCCCAGCATTCAGTAGTGGAGATATTGATTTGTAAAGGGACCTTTATTGGCAGGGACATGTCTCTGGTCCTTGACTGTTTCCTGTGGCATGACCCCATTCTCCAATCACTTCAAACAGAACAATCTCTGACCGCTCCATTAGAAGAATCTCTGCCCATTCCACTAGTAGATCCTTAGTCAATGACAGTCGTTTGCAGCAGTATATACACTAAACCTTATATGTGGCCCTTGGGAGACATCAGGGGCCAAACATAAGGCCCCCTTTTACCTTGTAAGTTGACAACCACTGATCTGTTCTATCCCGCAGGCAGTCATACTCGGAGCTGGAGGTCAGGGACTACCTGTGGCAGATCCTCAGTGCGGTGGAATTCCTCCATGCCAAACAGATTCTTCACCTGGATCTGAGGTCAGAGAACACCATCGTGACCGAACACAAACTGCTGAAGATCCTGGACTTTGGCAATGCCCAGTTCTATTCCCCTGATAAAGTCATCAGCCCTCAGAGATACACAGATTATATGGAGACCATGGGTGAGTGGTTGGCCAAGTTTCCAGCTAGAGGTGAAACTACATACAGTGGGGTGCAGAGCACAAGAACCTATAACCTTCCATAATGATATAAGACATGAGATTCTTATGAGATTCTTAGTTGCCCAATCAAAGGATGTAGTAGCAATTATGTAATGCATGAGTGCAAGAAACACTCATTAGTGAAGAAGTGCCCCGTTGCATTGGTGGTCAGTGAAGATGGGCCCCCATATATAGGTAGTCAGTGGAGAAGAACCCTATTATGTTGATGATCAGTGAAGAAAGGCCCCCTATATATAATATATATGTATATGTATATATATATATATATATATATATATATATATATATATATATAGGTGTTCAGCAGAGAAGGGCGCCAATATATTGGTAGTCAGTAGATAAGAGTCCCATTTTATTGGTAGTCAGTGGAGTTGGGCGGCTTTACATTGGTGATCAGTTGAGAAGTTCTCCCTTACGATGGTGATCACTAAATAAGTGCTCCCTTACATTTGTGGCCAGTGGAGAAGAGCCTCCTTAGATTGATTGATATTCAGTGGAGAAGACCCCCTTTATATAGGTGGTCAGTGGAGAAGACTCCCCTTTATATAGGTCAGCAGAGAAGACCCCCCTTTATATAGGTGGTCAGTGGAGAAGAGCCCCATTATATTGGTAGTCAGTGGAGTAGGACCCCCTTACATTGATGATCAGTAGAGAAGTGTCCCCTTACATTAGTGGCCAGTAGAGAAGTGCCCCCTTCAGTTAGTGGCCAATGGAGGAGTGCCCACTTTAATTAGTGGCCAATGGAGGAGTGCCCCCTTTAATTGGTGGCCAGTGGAGATGGGCCCCCCTTTAATTGGTGGCCAGTGGAGAAGAGCCCGCTTTCATTGGTGGCCAGTTGAGAAGGGCCTCCTCTTTTATTGGTGGCCAGTGGAGAAGGGCCCCCTTTCATTGGTGGCCAGTGGAGAAGGGTCCCCTTTCATTGGTGGCCAGTGGAGAAGGGTCCCCTTTCATTGGTGGCCAGTGGAGAAGGGTCCCCTTTCATTGGTGGCCAGTGGAGAAAGGTCCCCTTTCATTGGTGGCCAGTGGAGAAGGGTCCCCTTTCATTGGTGGCCAGTGGAGAAGGGCTCCCTTTCATTGGTGGCCAGTGCAGAAGGGCTCCCTTTCATTGGTGGCCAGTGGAGAAGGGCCCCCTTTAACTGGTGGCCAGTGGAGAAGGGCCCCCTTTCATTGGTGGCCAGTGGAGAAGGGTCCCCTTTCATTGGTGGCCAGTGGAGAAGGGCCCCCTCTTTTATTGGTGGCCAGTGGAGAAGGGCCCCCTTTCATTGGTGGCCAGTGGAGAAGGGTACCCTTTCATTGGTGGCCAGTGGAGAAGGGCCCCCTTTCATTGGTGGCCAGTGGATAAGGGCTCCATTTCATTGGTGGCCAGTGGAGAAGGGCTCCCTTTCATTGGTGGCCAGTGGAGAAGGGCTCCCTTTCATTGGTGGCCAGTGGAGAAGGCCCCCCTTTCATTGGTGGCCAGTGGAGAAGAGCCCCCTTTCATTGGTGGCATGTGGAGAATGGCTCCATTTTATTGGTGGCCAGTGAAGAAGGGCTCCCTTTCATTGGTGGCCAGTGGAGAAGGGCTCCCTTTCATTGGTGGTCAGTGGAAAAGGGCTCCCTTTCATTGGTGGCCAGTGGAGAAGGGCCCCCTTTCATTGGTGGCCAGTGGAGAAGAGCCCCCTTACATAGGTAGTTGCAGAAGGGCACCAATATATTGGTAGTCAGTGGAGTTGGGCCCCCATACAATGTTTGACAGTGGAGAAGTGCCCCTTTACATTACTGCTATACCCCTGATATTGGTAGTTAGTGGAGAAGGTGGTTTGTGGAAAAGTGCCCTCTTATATTGGTGACCAGTGAAGTACTCTCATAGACTAGACTCCATGCAATGGTGGTAAGTGAAGAACAACCCCTTACATTAGTGGCCTGTGGAGAAGGACCTTGTTGCATTTGTTTTTAGTGAAGAATGCCCCCCCCCCCACATTAGTGATCACTGGACACTGGAGAAGTGCTCCCCTACATTAGTGGCCAGTGGATAAGAACCTACTTATATTGGTGGTTAGTGGGAGAGGTGCCACCTTACAGTATTTTGGTGGTCAGTGGGAAGAATCTCCCTTTTAGATCATAAAAACAGCACAATTGTAATCAATTAAATCAATTCCTCCCAGTGCACATGTATTAATATCCTCAGAGCCGCCTCTGTAACTAACTCAGAATTTACACACACATGCTTGAACTTCCAAAAGACAAATACAAACATTAGAAGCGCAAATTGATCGACATTCAGATCAACATATAAAAAAAGTCCTTCTTTGACACTCCATGAGTATGAAAGCTGTGAGCCTGTTCACAATAAGGGTTGAATGGCAAGAAATTGTTGTAATTATCCCAGTTCCCATCACCACACCTTGTGATAAATCCCCCAATGGGTAACTCACCAGATCACTAGAAAAGTCGAGCCTTACACCATCATATCTCTTTATCTCACGGTCTGTTGAAGGTCAAACTCTTCATCTATATCAACTCGCCACTATGAAAGAGACACTCACAAACATTCAAAAGCGTTTAAAATCCTCTAATAACATCAGACTGCGAGCGCAGCTCTCACCACCCTTCCATTGAAACAAGGCAGTGTCCGAGTTCAGAGGCACAGTCGCGTCTGTACAGATTGATTGTGTGGGCACGAGTGTCTCTTTCATGGTGGCGAGTTGATATAGATGAAGAGTTTGACCTTCAACAGACCGCGAGATAAAGAGATATGATGGTGTAAGGATTGGCTTTTGCTGTGATCTGGTGAGTCGTTACCCATTGGGGATTTTATCACAAGGTGTGGTGATGGGAACTGGGATAATTACAACAATTTCTTGCCATTCAACCCATATTGTGAACAGGCTCACAGCTTTCATACTCATGGAGTGTCAAAGAAGGACTTTTTTTATATGTTGATCTGAATGTCGATCAATTAGCGCTGCTAATGTTTGTATTTGCCCTTTGGAAGTTTAAGGATATGTGAGTATTAAAATTAAACGATTCTTATGTGACCGGCTCTGCTGAGTACTGGAAACAAAGAGCTTACAATAGAGCTGACTACGCCTCTGCTCAAGGAACTCCTTCAACCGCTGGTGGAGAAAACCCTGCTGTAAGAGACCTTTGTACAATGATACAATGTATATCCCGTACAATGTTACAATGTATATCCTGTACAATGTTACAATGTATATCCCGTACAATGTTACAATGTATATCCCGTACAATGTTACACTGTATATCCTGTACAATGTTACAATGTATATCCTGTACAATGTTACACTGTATATCCCGTACAATGTATTTCCCGTACAATGTTACAATGTATTTCCCGTACAATGTATATCCAGTACAATGTTACAATGTATATCCCGTACAATGTATTTCCCGTACAATGTTACAATGTATTTCCCGTACAATGTATATCCAGTACAATGTTACAATGTATATCCTGTGTGCATTGCTGCGGATTCTGAGTGGCTTACAATGTATTTGACTTTTACAGCTCCGGAGGTCCTGGAGGGGCAGGGAGCCATTCCTCCCACCGATATCTGGGCCGTTGGAATTACAGCGTTTATCATGTGAGTAAAGTGTTACAATTTATAAAAAATACATTTATTTCATGGCTTGTCACTATGATGTCATAGACGTTCTCTTCTACAGTCATACATTGAACATGGTTATAGGGTCATGAACTTTGTAGGATGCAATGTAAAGTATTTGGAGTGCTTAATTCGTTTTTGTTTTTGTTTTTTTGTTTTTTTAATCCATGGGGGATTAGTTAGGGGGGTCCCTGGCCGAAGTTTAGGCACATTTCAGGTAAAGTCTACATTACAATGTATGTAATATATATATATATATATATATATATATATATATATATATATATATATATATATATATATATATATATATATATATATATATATATATATATATATATATATATATATGTGTGTATATATATATATATATATATATATGTGTGTGTATATGTATATATATATATATGTGTATATATATATATATATATATATATATATATATATATGTGTGTGTGTATATGTATGTATATATATATATATATATATATATATATATATATATATATATATATATTTTTTTTTTTTTTATCAACCATATAAATTTTCCTAGAATTGTTTTTTGTTTTTGTTTCTAAAGGTTTAATGTCACCTAGTGGACATATGTAGTACTTACACAGGTGTCATTTAGACCAATGTTTCTCAACTCCAGTCCTCCAGTACCCCCAACAGGTCATGTTTTTAGGCTTTCCCTCTGATGAAAAGGCTGTGATAATTACGAAGGCAGTGAAAGTAATCAAATACCCCTGTGCAAAATAATAGAAAGCCTTAAAACATGAATTGTTGGGGGTACTTGAGGACTGGAGTTGAGAAACATTGATTTAGACCAGGGGTCTTCAGTACGAGGGCCACATCATTTATTCAACAAATAAAAACAAATCAGTTTTATAAATGAATGAATACAATTTGAATGAATGAACAATCACTCACCAAGAATTAGGTTCATACCAGAGTCCCCCTTTCACATCAGAAGCCCCCTCATCATACCAGAGTCCCCCTTTCACATCAGAAGCCCCCTCATCATACCAGAGTCTAGACATGTGCGATTTGTTTCGTATGAATCTCAAATTCGTACGAATTTCCACAAATTCGTAGGTTCGGGAGGATCCGAAATGCGAATTGCCGTGCTTCCAAATTCTGTACGGAATACGAACTTTTGTTTACGAATTCCGGATTTCGGATGATGACTCAGTGCCCGTTCACACTGCCGCGACTTGTCAGGCGACTTAGTAACCTGACAAGTCGCGCTCCGTTCTGTACTATGGAACCGTTCTAATAGGAGCGACTCAAGTCGCTCCAACTGAACTTTTGTTTACGAATTCCGGATTTCGGACGACGACTCAGTGCCTGTTCACACTACCGCGACTTGTCAGATAGAGTGATCTGACACCAGCACCGTGACATAACACATGTATGAGGTTCCCCAGGAGGATGTAAGTTTTTATGAAACATGTCGGGCTGTTTGTGCTGATACCACCACGCTTACAATATTCCCTAGCACGGGTGTATATTTGTTCTTAATTTTAACCGTTTTTTATGCATACTTTTTATTTGTTAGAATCGGACCTATTCGGTCATACCTTTGGTCTGCTGTGTATTTATATTTTTTTATTAATAAAATTGTCGACTGCTTAACGGTACGTTCACGATCGGAGTCCTTTTTTGTTTTCCCCTTCCCCACGCTCGTGGCCGGGAGGCCCGAGTGTTTTGTGTTTCACCACAGGTTTGCGCACTGAAAAACCTTGACATCCGACGATGTCTTCAGGCAACTTACATTGACTTCTATCACAGAAGTCTTCTGCAAGTCATAATAAGCATAATGAGCAATGTTTTTGCCTTTAAACTCATCGTAAAGAACGAACGAACGACAATTCGTATTTCGTACGAAACAGAACGGAATTCCGGACACGAAATACGAATTACGAATTAATTTTATTACGAATCGAAACGGAACAGAACGAAACAAATTTATTGACGGCGCCCATGTCTACCAGAGTCCCCCTTTCACATCAGAAGCCCCCTCATCATACCAGAGTCCACCTTCCACATCAAAAGCCCCCCATTATATCAGTCCCCTTTAACATTATTAGCCCCCTCATTATATCAGAGTCCCCCTTTCACATTAAAACCTCCTTCATTATATCAGAGCCTCCCCCCCCTTTGACATCAGAAGCCCCCTCACTACATCAGAGTCCCCCTTTAACATCAAAAGCCCCCTCATTATATCAGAGTCCCCCTTACATATCAGAGGACCCCTCCCAGCCCCATCACATCAGGGTCCCTATCAGGAGCACAGACCCATCTGGTTAATTCCTCAGTCTGTACACGGAGTCTGAGGGTACACCACTGACCCCAGCTGTGACCCGGATAAAATCTTCTAGCGGACCAGATGTGTCCCACATGCAGGGGCGGACTGACCAGTCGGTCACTCGGGCATCGCCCGAGGGCCCGAGGCCATTAGGGGCCCGGACTCGGCCACGCGAGAGACCACTTGAAGAAGCTGTACTACATGTCGTGATACCGATTATAATGCTAACGGCGGGCTGCTCCCCACCGGCCCCTCCTTCCCTCCCAGGTACTTGTACTGTATGCATCGTGACATCACATGACCTGGGACGGATGAGAAGAATGGAGGGGCCGAAGGGAAGCAGCACGCCGTTAGAAGTATTATTACCGGCATCGGGTGACTCAGTGAGTGAGACACCAGGGCCACCACAAATGATCGAGGGGGGGGGAGTACGGATGTATATGCCCCAACATGGCCCATGATACTCCCCTGGTTGCTCCACCCTCCAGTGTCCCCCCTTTGTGTGTGTTCTCCCTCCACTGTGTCCCCCTGTGTGTGTGTGTTCTCCCTCCACTGTGTCCCCCTGTGTGTGTGTTCTCCCTCCACTGTGTCCCCCTGTGTGTGTGTGTGTTCTCCCTCCACTGTGTCCCCCTGTGTGTGTTCTCCCTCTACTGTGTCCCCCTGTGTGTGTTCTCCCTCCACTGTGTCCCCCTGTGTGTGTTCTCCCTCCACTGTGTCCCCCTGTGTGTGTTCTCCCTCCACTGTGTCCCCCTGTGTGTGTTCTCCCTCCACTGTGTCCCCCTGTGTGTATGTTCTCCCTCCACTGTGTACCCCTGTGTGTGTTCTCCCTCCAGTGTCCCCCTGTGTGTGTGTGTGTGTGTGTGTGTGTGTGTGTGTGTGTGTGCGTTCTCCCTCCACTGTGTCCCCGTGTGTGTGTGCGTTCTCCCTCCACTGTCCCCCTGTGTGTGTGTGTGTGTGCGTTCTCCCTCCACTGTGTCCCCCTGTGTGTTCGTTCTCCCTCCAGTGTCCCGCTGTGTGTTTGTGCGTTCTCCCTCCACTGTGTCCCCCTGTGTGTGCGTTCTCCCTCCAGTGTCCCCCTGTGTGTGTGTGCGTTCTCCCTTCACTGTGTCCCCCTGTGTGTGTGTGCGTTCTCCCTCCACTGTGACCCCCTGTGTGTGTGTGCGTTCTCCCTCCACTGTATCCCCCTGTGTGCGCGTTCTCCCTCCAGTGTCCCCCTGTGTGTGTGTGTGTGCGTTCTCCCTCCAGTGTCCCCCTGTGTGTGTGCATTCTCCCTCCACTGTGTCCCCCTGTGTGTTCGTTCTCCCTCCAGTAGACATGTGCGATTAGTTTCGTACGAATCGCAAATTCGTACGAATTTCCCTAAATTCGTACGTTCGGGAGGATCCGAAATACGAATTGCCATGTGTCCGAATTTTGTACGCAATACGAACTTTTGTTTACGAATTTCGGATCAGTTGTCGTCGCATCGACGACTCAGTCATTTTGCTTATTATGAGGGGCTCCCATCATCCTTGTGCTATGCTGACTTCCTCCTGGGGCTGTACCTCTGCTGTGCTCATTATGAGGGGTTTCCACCATTACTGTGCTGACATACTGAGCATAGCAGGGGTACAGCCCCAGGAGGAAGTCAGCACAGCACAGGGATGGTGGGAGCCCCTCATAATGAGCACATGGCTGCCATGCACAGCTGCTTTTGTTTTTATACCCCGCACTGTACAGGGTCAGCGGGGATATGCGGGGTCACTGGAAATTGTTTGGTGTTACCAAGCATGTGCTCTCCGCACATCCCCGGTGACCCCAAACAGTGTGGGGTGATAAGGCGAAAACTGGACCAGCGATGCATGGCAGACAATCCGCTTCTCTCTTGTATTTTCAAATCTTAACGGAACAAACTGAAGAGAAGCTGATTGGTTGCCATGGGCAACTGCTCCAGATTCTGTTCACTTCAAGCTTGATCAATTTCCCTAAATGTCTTTTTATCTGTTCTAGCAGTCATATGTGTAAATGAGAAGAATGGTGGGGGCACATCAGGGCACATTGGAGCACATCAGGGCACATTGGGGCACATCAGGGCATATTGGAGCACATTGGGGCACATCAGGGCACATCGAGGCACATCAGGGCATATTGGAGCACATTGGGGCACATCGGGGCACATCAGGGTATATTGGAGCACATTGGGGCACATCAGGGCATATTGGAGCACATTGGGACACATTGGGGAACATCAGGGCACATTGGGGCACATCAGGGCACATTGGAGCACATCAGGGCACATTGGGGCACATCAGGGCATATTGGAGCACATTGGGGCACATCAGGGCACATCAGGGCATATTGGAGCACATTGGGGCACATCAGGGCATATTGGAGCACATTGGGGCACATCGGGCACATCAGGGCATATTGGAGCACATTGGGACACATTGGGGAACATCAGGGCACATTGGGGCACATCAGGGCACTCTCTTCTCGTCCATCCCAGATGATGTCACAAGCAAATAGGGGTAGATGAGAAGCGAGGGGAGGGATTGTGTGGAGGAGGGACAGTGACCAACTACTAAGACCAAATGGCCATCTCTGCTGCAGACAGTCAGTTCAAGGAATGTTCAGAGTGAGGGAGGGGTACCCCAGCTTTGGCAAATTGATTTTCAAAAATGCTAACTGCTCCATTAGCTGGGGGGACAACTGGGATCTTTGGAGTGACAGGATGTTTCCCGTCACAGAAAACACCCGCTCACTCTGGACACTTGTCAGAGGGCAGGACAGTAGCTCCTTGGCAATATCTGCGAGGGAAGGCCACTCCTCGCTCTTCCCCTGCCAAAAAAACATTGGATCTGTGGTGGGGTGCATTGGTGGGGCTGACAAATAGGACATGACAACCTCCTTTGCTGATATGGGTTTCTTGGGGTGCACTATGTTGGAGGTTCCCATTAGGGTGTCAAGTGCTTCAGCCAAGACAGAAGATGCTCCGCTGGCAGGAGCTCTGCTCACTTCACTAGATGTAGATGATGCATGGGAGAGGGGGTCTTCAATATCTTCTTCTTCCTCTTCCTCTTCTCCCAGACTTACCATCTGCCTTTCCCTCTGATGCACCCTGTCGATTAGTCTGTCCCGCCATGTTGTCAGAGCACTACACTGCACAGCCATTTTGCCCTTGATGCAAGGGTCACACATGGCAGCCAGCATCAGTTCTTGTCAAGAGGCGGTCAACTCCTGCGTGCACCTGCCCAACTCCATCAGAAATGTGTTTAGCAGAGCCAACACATCAGGTTGAGGGCCACCACCAGGCAAAGGTTCCTCAGCCGACTTGAACCGCTCCAATTTGCTCTGAAGGTGGTTGAAGAGTGGGAGCACATGACCAATGCTGGCATCCTCGCGGCTTAGGTGTTCTGTGACAGAGAGGAAAGGCTTGAGGACTGCCACAATCTGCCCGATTATGGCCCAGTCCTCCCTGCCTAAAGGTCTCTCTATGCCAATGTTATGATCACAGGCCATGACATGGAGAGCCTTCTGCTGCTCAAGGATGCGTTCCAGCATTGCTAGGGTTGAATTCCACCTAGTCCCCACATCCTGTTTTAGACAGTGTTCTGGAAGGCCTGCCTTCCTCTGTTCCACCCTGAGTAGGTGGCTGTCCCTCACACTCCGATGGAAGTGGCCAGCCATCTTCCGACAAGAGTCCACCACTTTGGACAGCCTTCCATCGCCACCAGAAATGGTCTCCACCAACCGAAAACTGTCAGTTACCACCTGGGGGAGAAGGTGAGCTAAGCAGCGCACACCCACAAAGCTGCCATCCCTTACAGCCTTGACCATGTTGCTGCCTCCATCAGTGACAACATAGCCAATCTGGTAGTTGCTGTCTGCCTGTCCAAACCACTGCAACAACATTTTCTGCAGGGCTTGCAGGATGTTTCGCGCTGTGTGCTTTTCATCAAGCACCTCAGCGTGCAGGAGGAAGGAATGGTACCCATGTTTGTCAACTACTGACGAGGATCCAGATGTTTGAACTACATCATGGGACACCTTGGCCTGCCACCAATGTGCCGTCAGGGACAGGAATTCATGCTGGGCACTACACGCACTCCACAGGTCAGTGGTCAGGTGCACTGCCTGTCCACCTGCCCTTCCAATCTCCTCCTTGAGCACCCCGACACAAGATCTGTATAAGGCTGGCACCACAGTTTGGCTGAAGGTCTTACGTGATGGCACACGGTACTGTGGTGCAACAGCCTGCATCAATTGCTTGAAGGGCTCACCTTCCACCATGTTGAAAGGTGCTCCTCCAACTGCAATGAGCTGGCCAATCAGGCGTGTTATTTTATGCACCTGCGCCCGAGACATACCCTTACTCTGATCGGATTGGATGCGGGATGGTGGCTGTGGCGGTGCCACTATTGGTTCCCCTTTTGGTGTTTGGAGAAGTGGCCATGATACTTTTCTCCCCTAACAGCACTGCATGGTGGTGCACACGCATGTGCTGGTTCATGCCACTGTTACTGAGATGCCCTATGTCTCGGCCCCGGCTGACCTCCCTGCCACAGTGATTGCATTTGGCCTTCTGATCGACACCAATTCTTTGAAAATGCTGCCAAATGCTGGAACGGCAGCCACCACCTCGGACACTGCCTGATGGAATACCTTCCACTGCAGTGGTCATACTCTCTTTCTGAGGTTCGGCAGGAGCGGGAGGAAGAGACTTGAACATCCCAGGTATATTGGGTGCTGTGATGGATTGAGGTCTAATGGTTGCATTGGCCCATTCTGATGCTGGAGGCTTAGAAAGCACTTGGGCAGGGGTCTTTTCAGGAGAAAAAAGTAGTGGGGACTGAGGGGAGATACTTTCTGGGCTGTCGGTGGTGCCAACATGGGTAGAGGGCTGGAAATTACATTTGTCTACAACAATGTCAGGAAAGCCTGCTTCCACCTCTTTCACATTGCCAAGGGAACAGTGATCATTAGAAGCAGTAAACTCTGTCTCCTTGCTGACCACTGCCAAGCTCCCTGTAGTGCTGATGGTGATGGCACTGGCAGCAATGGTGGTGGTGACATCATCATGAGCCTCGGCCTCCTGACATGTTTCCTGCTGCATGGCCAGGATCTCCAGCTTTGGCTGCACAAATGTATGTGCACTGGGAACCCCTTTGGCCTGCCCTCTTCCATAAAAGGTACCAATGGGCAGCATGTTACCAGCAGCAGTGGCAGAGGTGGTAGCGCCACTTTTGCTATGAATTGTGCTGCTGGTTCTAGGAGGTAAATCCTGGAACAGCTGGCGACATGCAAATGTCTGCTGTTTGCCAGGCTCTTTACCACCAGCAGTCTTCACTCCCAGTCGCCTCAGCTTTATGGGAGGTGAGCTGAGCTCAGAGGGCGCAGAGACAGAACGTCCCACCTGCTGCTCATGTACACGGCTCATAGCTCTCCCTCTCCCAGCAGCACTCTTACTGCTTTTTTGGCCTTGTTTGCTGCTCATTTTTCCTTTAAAAGTAAGAAAAAATTAGACAAAAAAAATATATGATTTTGATTGCAGCAAACTAACACCAAAATCACCAAATAATAAATAATAAATAAAAAATATTACACCAACATAAAATAACAAAATATTAACTAAATGAAACAAGAAATGAAAAAAAAAATGATCTCTCAAAAACCAACCAAAAAACTAATAAAACCAGAAACTAAACACAAAGAGATGATACACTTGCAAACTACAACTGATATAAACTAAAATGAACAATGAAAAGCTAAGGATTGCAAAGATATTCGCTCAGATGCACAGAGAAATAATCGTGTGATCTGCTCCACTACACTAACTAACCCACAAAGGGAAATCACATGATCGGGCTTGCCCTGTAGGCCTCAGCAGCAGAAGAAAACCTCTGATTGGTCAACCAAGTCACGTGTTGTTTCCGTAGTAACGAAATTTGAACATATTGTCATATTGAGGTATATATTTTTTCCTTTAAATTCATCGCAAAGAACGTTCGTACAAGTTAACGAACCTAACGACAATTCGTATTTCGTACGAATTGAAATTGAATTTCGGACACGAAATATGAAGTACAAATTAATTCTAACATGAACTGGAACGGAACGGAACGAAACAAATTTATTGACGGCGCCCATGTCTACCCTCCAGTGTCCCGCTGTGTGTGTGTGCGTTCTCCCTCCACTGTGTCCCCCTGTGTGTGCGTTCTCCCTCCACTGTGTCCCCCTGTGTGTGCGTTCTCCCTCCAGTGTCCCCCTGTGTGTGTGTGCGTTCTCCCTCCACTGTGTCCCCCTGTGTGTGTGTGCGTTCTCCCTCCACTGTGTCCCCCTGTGTGTGTGTGCGTTCTCCCTCCACTGTGTCCCCCTGTGTGTTCGTTCTCCCTCCAGTGTCCCGCTGTGTGTGTGTGTGCGTTCTCCCTCCACTGTGTCCCCCTGGGTGCGTGTTCTCCCTCCAGTGTCCCCCTGTGTGTGTGTGCGTTCTCCCTCCAGTGTCCCCCTGTGTGTGTGTGCGTTCTCCCTCCAGTGTCCCCCTGTGTGTGTTCTCCCTCCAGTGTCCCCCTGTGTGTGTGTGTGCGTTCTCCCTCCAGTGTCCCCCTGTGTGTGTGTGCGTTCTCCCTCCAGTGTCCCCCTGTGTGTGTGTGCGTTGTCCCTCCAGTGCCCCCTTGTGTGTGTTCTCCCTCCAGTGTCCCCCGTGTGTGCGTTCTCCCTCCAGTGTCCCCGTGTGTCTGTTCTCCCTCCAGTGTCCCCCTGTGTGTGTTCTCCCTTCATTGTTCCCCTGTGTGTACGTTCTCCCTCCAGTGTCCCCCTGTGTGCTCTCCACCCCCCCCACAGTGTCCCCCATTGTGCTCTCCCCCCTCCAGTGTCCCCCTGTGTGTGTGTCCCCCTGTGTGTGTGCGTTCTCCCTCCAGTGTCCCCCTGTGTGTGCGTTCTCCCTCCAGTGTCCCCCTGTGTGTGTGCGTTCTCCCTCCAGTGTCCCCCTGTGTGTGTGTGCGTTCTCCCTCCAGTGTCCCTCTGTGTGTGTGTGTGTTGTCCCTCCAGTTCCCCCCTGTGTGTGTGTGTGCATTCTCCCTCCAGTGTCCCCCTGTGTGTGCGTTCTCCCTCCAGTGTCCCCCTGTGTGTGCGTTCTCCCTCCAGTGTCCCCCTGTGTGTGCGTTCTCCCTCCAGTGTCCCCCTGTGTGTGTGTGTGTGTTCTCCCTCCATTGTTCCCCTGTGTGTGCGTTTTCCCTCCAGTGTCCCCCTGTGTGTGTGCGTTGTCCCTCCAGTGCCCCCCTGTGTGTGTGTTCTCCCTCCAGTGTCCCCCGGTGTGTGTGTTCTCCCTCCAGTGTCCCCCTGTGTGTGTGTTCTCCCTCCATTGTTCCCCTGTGTGTGCGTTCTCCCTCCAGTATCCCCCTGTGTGCTCTCCACCCCCCCCACAGTGTCCCCCATTGTGCTCTCCCCCCTCCAGTGTCCCCCTGTGTGTACGTCCCCCTGTGTGTGCGTCCCCCTGTGTGTGCGTCCCCTTGTGTGTGCGTTCTTCCTCCAGTGTCCCCCTGTGTGTGCGTTGTCCCTCCAGTGCCCCCCTGTGTGTGTGTGTGTGTGTGTGTGTGCGCGTTCTCCCTCCAGTACCCCCTGTGTGTGCGTTCTCCCTCCAGTGTCCCCCTGTGTGTGCGTTCTCCCTCCAGTGCCCCCCTGTGTGTGTGCATTCTCCCTCCAGTGTCCCCCTGTGTGTGTGTGTGTGTGCGTTGTCCCTCCAGTGTCCCTCTGTGTGTGTGTGTGCGTTGTCCCTCCAGTGCCCCCCTGTGTGTGTGTGTGTGTGTGCGTTCTCCCTCCAGTGTCCCCCTGTGTGTGCGTTCTCCCTCCAGTGTCCCCCTGTGTGTGCGTTCTCCCTCCAGTGCCCCCCCTGTGTGTGTGTGCGTTCTCCCTCCAGTGTCCCCCTGTGTGTGCGTTCTCCCTCCAGTGTCCCCCTGTGTGTGTGTTCTCCCTCCATTGTGCCCCCCCTGTGTGTGTGTGCGTTCTCCCTCCAGTGTCCCCCTGTGTGTGTGTGTGTGTTCTCCCTCCAGTGTTCCCCTGTGTGTGCGCTCTCCCACCAGTGTCCCCCCTATGTGCTCTCCCCCCCCACAGTGTCCCCCATTGTGCTCTTCCCCCTCCAATGTCCCCCTGTATGCGTCCCCCTGTGGATGTGTGCGTTCTCCCTCCAGTGTCCCCCTGTGTGTGCGTTCTCCCTCCAGTGTCCCCCTGTGTGTGCGTTCTCCCTCCAGTGTCCCCCTGTGTGTATGTTCTCCCTCCATTGTGCCCCCCCTGTGTGTGTGTGCGTTCTCCCTCCAGTGTCCCTGTGTGTGTGTGCGTTCTCCCTCCAGTGTCTCCCTGTGTGTGTGTGTGTTCTCCCTCCAGTGTTCCCCTGTGTGTGCGCGCTCCCTCCAGTGACCCCCTGTGCGCTCCCCCCTCCTCCACAGTGTCCCCCATTGTGCTCTCCCTCTCCAGTGTCCCGCTGTGTGCTTTCCCCGCCCCTCCAGTGTCCCCCTGTGTGCTTCACTCCCCCTCCAGTGTCCCCCTGTGTGCTTTACCCCCCCTCCAGTGTCCCCCTTTGTGCCCCCCCTTCAGTGTCCCCCTGTGTGCCCCCCCAGTGTCCCCCTGTGTGCTTTCCCCCCCGTAGTGTGCTCCCCCGTGTTCCCCATGTGTCCCCCCCAGTGTCCCCCTGTGTGCTCTCCCCATGTATCCCCCTGTGTGCCCCCCCTTCAGTGTCCCCCTGTGTGCTTCCCCCCCAGTGTGCTCTGCCCCCCCAGTGTCTCCCTGTGTGCTCTCCCCCATGTGTCCTCCTGTGTGCTCTCCCCCCCAGTGTCCCCCTGTGTGCCCCCCCTTCAGTGTCCCCATGTGTGCCCCCCTTCTGTGTCACCCTGTGCCCCGCCAGTGTCCCCCTGTGTGCTCTCCCCCATGTGTCCCCCTGTGTCCTCTCCTCCCCCAGTGTCCCCCGTGTGCTCTACCCCCCCAGTGTCCCCCTGTGTGCTCTCCCCCCCCCCATGTCTCCCTGTGCAGGTATGGCTTGAGTGTGGGGACCAAGGGGGCCCCATGATCTTCTATTGCCCGGGGGGCCCATGAGTTGTCAGTCCGCCCCTGCCCGCAGGTCATAGTTTGGAGACCCCAACTAATAGTCCAAAATTACTAAAACTGTACAGCTATTGAATTCTAATCTTCTCCACGAAACAATACTCGTCTCTACAATCCCATTATATTTGACAAAATGTTGTTTTCTGTTAAGGCCGAGCTTTCAGCAACTTTCCAAGCCTGCACCAGTATAACATTTCAGAAAGGCTCCAACTTTTATCATGAAAAAGCTGTCCTCCACCTCCAGTCCGGTGACTTTGCCTAGGCTGAGATGATGTCATCAGTCTGCTGCAGGCAGGAAAAAGCATTTCCGTTGTCTCCACTCCCTCCTATGATCAGACTGCAACTTTAAAAAAAATTTTATTGGTTGACTAGTGTCTTTTTTTTTTTTTTTTTCTTTTTTTTTCAACTTAAAGAGGAAGTAAACCCCTTCAAACCACTTTGACCTACAGGTAAGCCTAGATTAAGGCTTACCTGTAGGTCCAAGCAATATCTCCTAAACCTATATGGTTTAGGAGATATTTGCCCGAAAATGGGCACCGCTGTCTACGGCGCATGCGCCGTAGACAGCGGCGCGCAGGCGCACTAAATGCGGCAAGTCCAAGAATGGATTTGCCTAATTTGTCGACTCCCGTGCGCATGCGCGGGAGTGACGTCATCGCGGCTTCGCCGAATGGCAGCGGCGGAGCTGCGAGACGCGACTCCCGTGCGCATGCGCGGGAGTGACGTCATCGCGGCTTCGCCGCTGTCATTGGTCGGAGCTGCGAGACACCACCAGCAAGATGGATGCGGCGGACTACAGGGATCAGCGGCGACTTCGCTGGCTCCTGTGTCAGGTAAGTGACACATAATGAGCTACTATGCGATGCATAGTAGTCCATTATGCTTTACCTTTGCAGGGAAAAAAAGAGGAAGTAAACCCATCAGGGTTTACTTCCTCTTTAAATACATTGCCTTGAAAAAGTATTCATACCCCTTGAAATTGTCCACATTTTGTCATGTTACAACCAAAAATATAAATGTATTTTTGGGGATTTTATGTGATAGACCAACACAAAGTGGAACATAATTGTGAAGTGGAAGAAAAATGATAAATGGTTTTCAACATTTTTTTTTACAAATATATATGTGAAAACTGTGGGGGGTATTCAGCCCCCTTTACTCCGATACCCCTAACTAAAATCTAGAGGAACCAATTGCCTTCAGAAGTCACCTAATTAGTAAATAGAGTCCACCTGTGTGTAATTTAATCTCAGTATAAATGCAACTGTTCTGTGAAGCCCTCAGAGGTTTGTTAACCTTAGTGAACAAACAGCAGCATGAAGGCCAAGGAACACACCAGACAGGTCAGGGATACAGTTGTGGAGAAGTTTATATTTCAATGTTTTTATTGAAAGAATAACAAAGTACAAAATAGCCAGACGCAAAGGCAGAATGGCGTCAAGTTTTCAAAACATCACATAACAATACAGAGAAATAAAAAGTGTGATCATAGTACTTATCCATCATCTATCGCAATAACAGAACATAGCGAACGTGATAAGTATCCAAAAATTGATAGCGTTTAACAATAGCCTCCCAGTTATGATCCGGGGGAACCCCAGTAAGAAGGCATGGTAGAGATCCATAGTCCCGGGAGGTCCCGGTTGTGGACAGTCTCAGGACTCATTATTATTATTATTATTATACAGGAAATATACAGCGCCAACAGTTTACGCAGCGCTTTACAACATCATGGAAGACAGTACAATTACAATACAATTCAATACAGGAGGGATCAGAGGGCCCTGCTCATTAGAGCTTACAATCTAGAAGGGAGGGTCAAGTGGAAAAAAAAGGTAATAACTGTGGGGGGTGATCAGATGGACAAAATGAAATTACAGTTGTTAGGTGTGGGTGGGGTAGGCTTCCCTGAAGAGGAGGGTTTTCAGTGATCGTCTAAAAGCTAATAGAGTAGGAGATAGACGGACAGATTGGGGTAAGAAGTTCCATAGGCTTGGAGAGGCTCTGGAAAAGTCCTGGAGGCGGATATGGGAGGAGGTGATGAGGGAGCTAGAGAGCAGGGAGGTCTTGAGAAGAACGAAGAGAACGATTAGGTTGGTATTTTGAGACTGGGTCAGTGGTGTAGCTGGGGGGCAGAGTTGTGGATGGCTTTGTAGGTAGTTGTTAGCGTTTTGAATTTAGGTGTCCCGAGGATCACCACTGATCACAGTCCATAAACAGTTTATGATACAGAGATAATCGGGGGGGAGAATATGTTTGAACTTGTTCTCCCGCCGATGATCTCCGCACGTGAAGAATCCTCATAGAATGACACAGTAACGGCCAGTTTATGAAGCTGCGATCTCAGCGCTTCACTGGCGATCTAAGTCAGAATTCACCCTCCTCGACTCGCCAGCTCAGAGGTGGAGAATCGGGGAGTGAAGAGAGAATCCCGGGGGAACTGAGGGGGGAAAGAGGAAGATTTTTAACTTCCTTCTACCTTGTTCAGATCCCCCAAGACAGTAACCATGTCCCCCTGTCATATTTATGTGTGTGTGTGTGTATATATATATATATATATATATATATATATATATATATATAAAATATGATATATTTTGAGTAGCCTCCCCCCCAAAGCACCTTGTCCCCATGTTTATGGGGACAAGGGCCTCATCCCCACAACCCTTGCCCGGTGGTTGTGGGGGATCTGCGGGCAGAGGGGCTTATCGGAATCTGGAAGCCCCCTTTAACAAGGGGACCCCCCAGATCCCGGCCTCCCCCCTTGTGTGAAATGGTAACGGGGGTACAAATTTCACAAAAAAAGTGTCAAAATGTTAAAAAAAATACAAGAGACAGCCTGGGACAATTCCTTTATTAAAAAAAATGTCCCACGAAGTCCATTCATCTTCTTCTCTCGCTCTGCCGACGGACCATATATAACTGAGGGCGGGGCCACACGGTGACGTTCCTGGGTGACCCCCGCCCCCCCCCCCCTTGACGCCCTGGGAAAGCTACGGGGAAGTCCCCCGTGCGTCATTTTGTGCAGGGACTGTTCTAAACACGCACCACTTTACAGGCATACTATACTAACCCCCCAGGTATGATATTTAAAGGAATATTTCACTTTTATTGTTTCACTTTAAGCATCATTAAAATCACTGCTCCCGAAAAAACTTCTTTTTTTTTTTTTTACTTTTTTGTTTGCATTGATACCTGTCCCCTGGGGCAGGAGCTGGGTCCCGAAACGCTTTTTAGGACAATAACTTGCATATAAGCCTTTAAAATTAGCACTTTAGATTTTTCATGTACGTGTCCCATAGACTTTAATAGGGTTCATGTGTTCTGCCAAATTTTTTGCCTGTTTGGTATGTTCTGGTGCGAACCGAACCGGGGGGGGGGGGGTTTGTTCGGCCCATCCCTAGTAGAGACGTCCCCAAAAAAAACTTGCAGCTGTAATTGCAGAGAAAGGCGGTTCTACAAAGTATTGACTCTGGGGGGCGCCATACAAATGCACCCCCCCCCCACACACACTTTTCACAAATGTATCTGTTAAAAAAAATAGTTGAAAAACATTTTATCACTTTTCTTCCACAACACAATTATGTGCCACTTTGTGTTTGTTTAGCAAATAAAATCCCAATAAAATACATTTACGTTTTTGGTTTTAACGTGATGAAATGTGGAAAATGTCAAGGGGTATGAATACTTTTTCAAGGCACTGTATATAACTATGCCTGAACTATGATGGCGCCTATCTTTCGGAGAGAAAAGAAGATGACGGCATTGTGGTGGTGATCTCAGGAAGGGTTCTCATTACTGAGCTGCGTAGACATCGTTTCAAGCATTAGCAACCTATGAATTGTCAGCTCTTTGGTCTTCTATCAGCCTCTCTCTCTTTCTCTCTTCCAGGTTAAGCGCTGACTATCCGTTCAGTCCTGACTGCGGGCCGGAGCTGGAGAAAGATGTCAAGAAAGGATTGATCAAATTCGGCCACTGCTACGCCGGTCTGTCCGGAGGGGCCGTCCGCTTCCTGCAGAGCACGCTGTGGTCTAATCCTTGGTATGGGACTACAGCACTCATCATTGTCTCATCATGTACAGCACCATGACAGATACCACTGCTCTCCCCAAAAAATGGTGGTTGCCTGTCATGCTGATCCTCTGCTTCAGTACTTTGGCTCACTGATTTGGAAGACTCATGCAGACAGTAATGTC